>NC_142309.1:24371500-25583500 GCF_054855325.1 Carica papaya
TATTACTGCGTTGGCCCAGCGTGTGAACTCTGGTGGAAGAGGTGGGCTGACACTCGTTCTGACGGCGGAGGACGTTGCCGTTGAAGGGTTTTGCATGAGCAACTGCGGCTTCCACGCCTCAAACGCCGAAAAGACCTCAGCCATCATCTGGGTGGGAAACTCAGTGAGTCAATGCCCGGGTCAATGCGCATGGCCATTCCACCAGCCTATCTACGGACCGCAAACCCCGCCACTTGTAGCGCCCAACGCCGACGTTGGGATTGACGGGATGATTATTAATATCGCGACCCTCTTGGCGGGAACAGTGACTAACCCGTACGGGAACGGCTACTTCCTCGGCTCGGCTGAGGCGCCGTTGGAGGCGGCTTCGGCTTGTACTGGAGTGTACGGAAAGAGGGCATACCCAGGGTACGCCGGGGACCTACTAGTGGATCCGAGTTCTGGTGCGAGCTACAATTCTGTGGGTGTCAATTCTAGAAAATACCTTTTACCTGCGTTGTTTGACCCGTTGACTTCTCAATGTTACACTCTTGTTTAATGACTCTCAATGATCTGCCTATTTACATAATCTACGATATCTATTTTTATATGCATATTTATGTAAATAAATTTCATAAATTGATACCCTACGTTTCTATCCCTTTGTTTTTTTAATTATTTTTTGTTGAATAATTGCTATACCATTATATATAATTTAGACTTGGGAATTTAAACGGTGAAAATTGTAATATATGATTTTCTTTTTTTTAAAAAAAAATGTGATCTCATAATAGTAAAAGAATATTGGATGAATAATTTTTTAGACAGGTGAGTTACATATTTACCATTGGAATAGCAATTAAATTTTCATTTAAATAATTTTTAATATATATATATATATTTTTTGAAAAAGAATAAGAGACATGTGGGGAAATTGTCAGTGAGGTAGAAGCCCAATAGACCTAGGTTTACATTAATGGAGCGAGCAAGCCCACTAAGTATCAGAATACTTGGGCCGCATGAAGCCATTGGTGTAAAATTTTGGAGCGAGCAAGACCACTATGCATCACAAATCATGGGCCGCATGAAGCCCAATAGGGCATATTCTAAATCAAAGATAATATACTTTTTTCATAATATTTTATTCGGATAGGGTCGGACCGCTTCCCAAGAAAATCCAAAATTTTAGGATTGAAAATTTTGAATTCAATATTTCCAAATATTATTTACCAAAAACAGAAAAGTTAAAATACCGTCACCCCGCAGAAAAGCAATGACAACCATGAAAATCAAAGACCGCCTTATCATCATGAAAAATAAGCCACGTTAAATTTTTTTTATAGGATTAAATTGTTGATAATATTTTTACACTGGAAGAAACAAAAATCAGAATCATAATAGTTAAACCAATAGTATAGAGTTTATTTTATTAATATATTAATTAAACTGAAGTTATTAATATAACTTTTGTTGTTATTAAATTATTATCAATTTATGGATAAAAATATTTTATTATGATCAAATTTGAGTTACTCATAACAATTAATATTGAAAATTCCAACTGGATCGGTTTGAGTATAAATTATATAATTAAAATTGAAAATAAGATAAGAAAGAAAAACAGAAAGCTTTTAATTGAAAATTCCAACTTTCCAGTTCATAAATGGTATAAAACAATTTCAAGTTAAAAGTTTATGACCAAAAGTACATATTATCATCTTCCAAAAATTTTCAAGTAAATAACAATTATTCTTTAAATTATCATATTATTTAGTGAATAAAAAGTAGTTCACCTTTTTTCCCTTTCTGCGGTTCACCCTTGACGCATACACACACACACACACATATAAGCCTCAAACTCATCTTCTAAACCATCTCTATTTCGTGACTTCGTTTTCAGTATCAGGAGAGAGAATAGCCAGACATTCAATGGATTCTGCAAGGTTCACACAGAAACCCCATGCAGTTTGCATCCCTTATCCAGCTCAAGGCCACATAAATCCTATGCTAAAGTTAGCAAAGCTCTTACACAGTTACGGCTTCCATGTCACTTTCGTCAACACTGAGTTTAACCATAACCGCTTGCTTAAAACCAGAGCCCCCAACTCTTTCGACGGCCTCCCTTCCTTCTGCTTCCAGACAATTCCCGACGGCCTCCCACCCACCGACGTCGACGCAACCCAAGACATACCCTCCCTTTGCGAATCCACTCGCAAGACCTGCCTTCCTCACTTTAAACAACTTCTCCACAAACTCAACCACTCCGATGCTCTTCCCGTCACCTGTATTGTCTCCGACGGATCCATGAGCTTCACCGTTGTAGCTGCTGAAGAACTGGGCCTCCCCATTGTGCTATTTTGGACTCCGAGCGCTTGTGGCTTCATGGCTTATCTTCACTACCGTCAACTCATTCAAAAGGGCCTTACTCCTCTCAAAGGCTAGTTGACTGGACTTTCCCTCTCATTCTCTCTCTCTCTCTCTCTCTCTCTACATATACATATACATATAATATTAGGAGTTGGGTTTTAATATTAGCGCTGTTCCTTTCGTTTGCAGATGAGAGTTACTTGACAAATGGATACCTGGACACTGTTATAGATTGGATACCTGGCATGAAGGGTATCCGATTGAAAGACCTGCCAAGCTTTCTCAGGACTACTGATCGAAATTTCGTCATGCTAGATTATATTTTGGGTGAGACAGAGAGAGCTAAAAGGGCCTCTGCAATTGTGTTGAACACGTTTGATGCACTGGAGCACGATGTTTTGACCGCAATGGTTCCAATGCTTCCTCCTGTTTTTCCCGTAGGCCCTTTGCACCTTCGAGTGAACCATCTTGCAAACGATGAAACAAAGCAGATAGGGTTAAGTTTATGGAAGGAAGAGCACGAGTGTCTTTCATGGCTAGACTCAAAAGAACCAAACTCAGTTGTTTATGCAAATTTTGGAAGCATAACTGTCATGACAGCCAACCAACTGGTTGAGTTCGCTTGGGGGCTGGCGAGCAGCAACCAGAAATTCTTGTGGGTGATCAGACTTGATCTTGTATCCGGCGAGTCAGCAATCTTGCCGCAGGAGTTCATGGAAGAGACCAAGGAGAGAGGTCTACTGATTAACTGGTGCCCACAAGAACAAGTTTTAAGCCACCCATCAATCGGCGGATTCTTGACACATAGCGGGTGGAATTCGACCATTGAGAGTATCAGTGCGGGCGTGCCGATGCTCTGTTGGCCGTTCTTTGCAGAGCAGCAGACAAATTGCAAATACAGTTGCCAGGAATGGGGTATAGGGATGGAGATTAACAGTGATGTTAAAAGAGATGAAGTTGGGAGGCTTGTTCGAGAGCTAATGGAAGGCGACAAAGGGAAAGAAATGAAGAAGAAAGCCATTGAGTGGAGGAGAATGGCGGAGGACGCCACTCGGGGTCCCAGTGGATCCTCATATCTAAACTTTAATGCACTAATTGACAAAATATGTCTGATCGAATGAGTAGACAAGTGTAGAGGGGAAGATTAAAGTAAAAGTATGGTAGAAATAGAAAGCAGTTATCATAATCTGATTGACTTTATACCTGAAGCAATCTTCCATTAACAGATAATCAAATAAACTGCAGCAACACAAGAAACCACAATCCTTGTTCCTTTCACCAATTACCATGCTTGAGAGAAAGTGAATCCATGCCCATTGAACCAACAGAGAAAAAGGAGAAAAGTCAAAGCAACAGATGGAAGAAGCTCTCCCACCGCCTACAGATGAAGTCAGATTGTTGAAAGATTGACATAAATCCTTTCTTTCTCTGACTTTTTTTCTCTTTTTGTTCTTTCTTTTTACTTTGTCACTCGTTCTTTTTCTCTCATTTCTTCTTCTTTTCTTTTTTTCTCTTTGTTTTTCCTCATTCTCTTTCTTTTCAATTTGCTGTACAAGAGCTTTGATTGGAGCCAGTATATATTCATTTCAACCTTTTTAGGTAATAAAAACACAAATTTATATAATCCAGGCAGATCATCATTTCATTTACCTTATTTTTAAAATTTTTATAAATATTTAAATAAATACTTAAAAGTTAATTAAAACAAAGTATAACCATTTACATATATCTCCTCCATACTCTATCAATCTATATCTTTAATCTTCCACTTTATTTTATTTGAATAAAAATGGTCTAAAATAAACAGTATCAAAATCAATTTTAGAAAATTAAAAAGAAATCATTTTGACGGATGGAGATTTGTTTGAATAATCTTTAAAAATATAAATTATTTTATTTTATTTTTTTCAAATTCCGAAATAATAAAAAATAAACAATATAAAGGTAGGTATATATACATTTATGTACAGAGAGAGAGAGAGAGAGAGAGAGGGTTTAAAATTAAAAAAAAAAAAAAAAATTGTGGAAGATGAAGATAATATTATACAACAGACTGACTGAAGATATGATTGTTCAATTGCACGGAATGGAAGAGATCATGCTCTCCACATATTGGAAATTCAACCACGTGCCCTTTTAATATTCTTTTCAAGGAAATAATTTAGAGATTATGTAATTATTAAATTTATATGGTAATTCTTTTTCATGATCAAATTATACAAACCAATATGTATAATTAATTACGTATGTAATATTATTTTTTAAAAATATATTATTTCGATAATATTAACCAAAAGTAATGGATTCTTATATATGTATACGAAGGTGTTTGAAAAGTTTGTTTGAGTTACGTATATATATATATATATATATATATTTTTTTTTTACAAGGAACAAACGATTATGAAACTTAATTAATTTAAATTTATATATAATTTTTAAAAACATGGATGACGTAGACAGTGATGCAAAGCATTGTGCCGAACTCTATGCTTGTCTAGATTAATAATATAATTCAATTATCGAAAGTTTGACTTTCTTTTTTCACAATAATGTTTGTTTCTACTTTATATTTCAAAATTTTAAATAATAAATATTTTTACTAATAACAATATACCTAAGAAAAATAATATATACGAGAATAATGTTACCAATTATGCGGGTGATTCATTTTCTAAATTTATTTAATAAATACTTTATGCGTCATCAATACGTACTTTGTAGCCATAAACCGCAAAATGTGCATGTGAGGTGGGGGACGTGTTGAATTATTAAACCCCTTCTAATTAATAAACCTTTTTTATTAAAAAATAATAATAATAAGATAAAGAAATCTACGCCCATATCTTTGGAAACTTGTACAACAAAATAAACTTGTTGGTTTACTTTTCTAATTTCGAGAAGATTTGGTTTATAATTTTGTAATTAAAAAAGAATTTTATTGGGCGTGACGGAAAATGCGAACTTTGGCGCCCAAAGACGGGGGAGGGGAGTCAAAAAGAATTGGGTGGCTCTTGTCGTTTTGCAATCACAAAGGGACAACACAGCTCTACACGTTGCAAGAGGTATATATTTAAAAAAAATTATACATATCGATATAACATTTTTTTTTTTTCTTCATATTTATTAACTTCAATAAAATGAAGGATGAGAAGGCGAGGGATGATGTCACCTTCATAGACTGCTGGTATAAGCATGGTCGCCTGGTGACGTTAAAATCACGTTCCCCCTCGTCTCTGTGTAAACCCTACCCATATATATGGCATGCACACGTTATATACCCATAAATGATATTGCACTGTACTGGTCTCAAATTAACAGTTTGCCCGACACCAATACTACAATAGTCATGTGTAGAAATTTGACCATTCAATTTCTTGTGAGAAAAAAATATATTTTTTAAAAGAACCCACCCCCTTGGCTTATATAAACAGCTAGATATCCACATTAATCCATCCCTTTTCTCTTTCGTTTTATTTTCTTTCTGTCACATTCCAGATAAACAATGCATTCTTTTGGCCTCACAAAGAAGCCTCACGCAGTTCTTATTCCTTACCCGGCTCAAGGCCACATTAATCCTATGCTCAAATTTGCAAAGCTCCTACACACTCATGGATTTCATATCACCTTCGTCAACACTGAGTTTAACCATAAACGCTTGCTTAAATCCAGAGGTCCCAACTCTCTTGATGGCCTCCCTTCCTTCCGCTTCCACACCATTCCCGACGGACTCCCGCCGACCGATGTCGATGCCACCCAAGACGTACCCTCCCTCTGTGAATCAACCAGGAAGAACTGCTTAGCTCCCGTTAAGCAACTTCTCTATAAGCTCAATGATCCCTCTTCCAGCTCCGATAACCCTCCGGTAACTTGCATAGTTTCCGATGGAGTCATGAGCTTCGCCGTCGACGCAGCTGAAGAACTCGGCCTCCCCATCTTGCTGTTTTGGACACCTAGCGCTTGTGGCGTCTTGAGTTACCTTCATTACCGTCATCTTATTGAAAAGGGTTTGATACCTCTAAAAGGTAGGTGTATTGTTTATTTACAGTAATATTATATATGTTATATATGCAAATTAATTTAGTGTAACTTGGCTTTTGATTTGCAGATGAGAGTTATTTGAACAATGGGTACCTCGATACTGCTATACATTGGATACCAGGCATGAAGGATATCCGGTTGAAAGACCTGCCAAGCTTTATCAGGACAACTGATCCAAATTCCATCATGCTAGATTTTATTATGGGCGAGACAGAGCGAGCCAAAAGAGCTTCGGCAATTGTGTTAAACACGTTTGATGCCCTGGAGCACGATGTTTTAAGTGCACTGTCCCCGTTGCTGCCGCCTATTTATCCCATCGGCCCCTTGAACTTTCTAGTAAATCAGCTGGTCGATGATGAAACAAAACAGATAGGCTCAAACTTATGGAAGGAAGATCGCGGGTGTCTGCCATGGCTAGATTCTAAGGAAGCCAACTCGGTTGTTTACGTGAACTTTGGAAGCATAACAGTCATGACAACCAACCAACTCGTTGAGTTCGCTTGGGGGCTGGCGAACAGCAAGAAGACGTTCTTGTGGGTGATTAGACCTGATCTTGTCGTCGGCGATTCGGCCGTATTGCCGCCGGAGTTTGTGGAGGAGACTAAAGAGAGATGTTTTCTGGGCAGCTGGTGCCCGCAGGAAGAAGTTCTAAGGCACCCATCAGTCGGCGGATTCTTGACGCATAGCGGGTGGAATTCGACCATCGAGAGTATCTGCGCCGGCGTTCCGATGATCTGCTGGCCATTTTTTGCAGAGCAGCAGACAAATTGCAGATACTGTTGCGAGAAATGGGGTATAGGCATGGAGATTAACAATGATGTTAAAAGAGATGAAGTTGAGAGCCTAGTTCGAGAGCTCATGGAAGGTGAGAAAGGAAAAGAGATGAAGAAGAATGCCATGGAGTGGAAGAGGATGGCGGAAGAGTCCACTTGTTCGTCTTGTGTGAAACTGAAGGCGATGATTGAAAAAATCCATCTACATCAAGATTAGGCTGTTGTTAACTAATTCATGTATTCCTGCTAATCGAAACTATTTTATTTCTACCTCTCTCGTAGTTTTTGTTGAATTTTTCGTATCAAATATTTTAATAATAAAACAAACTTTTACCTTAAATTCAATGCATTAGTTGATAATAGATTTTTTCTCTATAATAAAAAAATAATATCATTTTTAAAGAAGAATATATATAAGAAATTACTTTTGTTATTTAAAAAAATTCGAATCTGTTCATACATTATTTTTCCATTTAAATATTCTAAAAAATTTAAATTAATCTATTTTTCGTTTCGAATATTACTAGTAATTCCGTGCACCTATACAGGCTGGCCGATCACATTCTCGACGGTTCACCGGAACTAATGCAGTTGCAGAAATTAATTGCAGACAGGGAGAGAAGAATTGAATAATTAATATTTGCATGGGCAAAAATAAAATGTAAAGGGACAAAATTTGATTTGCCGCACGCACATCATTATTTGACAATAAATTTCTCTCACTGTATTATTAATATTTTTGTTTGATTTTACAAAAAACATAACTTTGAATTTGATTCTATGTTCTTTATGTCCTTGTTGTGAGTTTATTTCATACTTAATATATATGTGTATAATTTATTAATAAAAATACTCTATAACGTTCATGTATTAAAATATTATTATTTTTTTATTTTTAAAATTAAAATACATAATAAATTAAAGAAGATTTGACCTGTTTTCTATATCTCATTTATTTTCAAAATATAATATTTTTTTTGTTTTAAAATAATCTACTAGCTTGCTCCACCGCCACCCATGCCACTATCGCTAAGGATTGATTGATATCTCTCGTAATGAATGTTGTGATAAATCTCTTGCTTCGGCTTTAGTTGGCTCCTATTTCTACTTCTCTAGTGTTGTTTTCCCTATGTAGTGGGGTGTGAAGGACAACCGGCAACAATCGACTAAACAAGACAAGTGTGCCAACTTGTTTAGATCAGTGAAAGGTCCCAATCAGCATGCCAACTCATTCCACAGCTCCCAGACAAACACGCATGACCGACAACTAGAATACAATCGTCCTCCTAATAGAATAGAATCGTCTCTCACTGAAAACCGTTAAAGCTGCATATATTTTCTTATTTCTTCCGCTTTAATTGGTAATGAAAGTTTGTTGTTTTTCTGTGTTATTTTTGTGTTTTTCTTAAATCCCTGTAAAGAGCTGTTGAGCTCTATAAATGTATCATTCTCGCTAACAAAATCAGATGAATGAAAACCAAGTAATTGTGAATTGTCCAGCTTTTCATATCAACCAAGATAATTTGTTTTCTTAACTTGGTATTAGAGCTAGCAAATGACAGGAGAGAATATCAACTCCTCAACCTTCAACCCAACACCTCAAAAAATTCAAACTTTATCTAGCAGCTCAATGAGCTCTGTGTACTCTGAAACTCAATCACGATAACTATCTCATCTGAAAAAATTTAGTACTTCCAATCATAAGAGGAAACAAAGTCAAAGGTTTCCTCACTAGTGCCAAATCAAGCCCATCAGAATACACAGAAAGAATTGCAGAACGAAGCACTAAAGTCGAAATCATAATGAATCCAGAATTTGAAGACTGGTTTGCACAAGATCAGATGCTACTGGGTTGGCTTTACAGCTCGATTGAAACAAACATAGCCTCTACACTGATGGGATGGAATCCGGGATCTCTTCACAGTAAAAACACGAGAAAAATATAAATTCTTCCATCAAAACTCCTCTGGATGAATCCAGGATTTCTTCGCAGTAAAAACACGAGAAAATATAATTTATTACAAAAGAGAATTCGTTAAAATGCAAAAGAGAAACTTTAAGATGGAAAATACCTCAAATCCATCATAAAAATTATTGATAACCTTCCTCTAGCAGGACACCCTGTTACACTGGAAGATCTCACTTCTCAAGTTCTTGTTGGCTTAGATTCCTCTAAATACAACTCACTCATATGCCAAATCACGAAAAGAGATAGCATAAGTTAAGTCAAACTTCAATCTCGACTACTCAATTATGAAAGACCGTTAGAACAACAAAACACAACAACGGCCGCTCTAAACCTCAGACGTTCCTCATCACATTTTTCTAGCTTCAGGAACAACAGAACCCACCATAACTCACCTTCTCAATCGATTAACAGAAGAAGAAGATGCAACAACCCCTAAACAAAAGAGGTCTTCAACACACCAGAAGAGGAGTAAGACTCAGCGTTAACTCCAGACCAATCTGCCAAATGTGTGACAAAATTGGACACACTGTCACTCATTGTTATTATTGCTATGACAATAACAACATGGAACCATCCCAGAGAACTCCCCAAAGGCCTATCAAAGCTCAACCTTTTCGGCCACTCCCGAAGAAAACCTTGAAGATACACTTCAATATGTTGACAGTGGCGCTAATAACCATGTAACTGGAGATGCAAACATACTGTTGTCGAAGCCATAATATGAACGCAGTGAAAGTCTTATGATTGGAAATGTTGAGAAAATGCCTATCAAACATATCGGTAAGATAAACATCTACACTCCCAAAAACAGAAAATTAACCCTAAACAAAGTGCTACATGTACCAAAAATCAATAAGAATTTACTAAGTGTTTCTCAACTTACCTCATCTAACAATGTTGAAGTTATCTTTAACTTATCCTCTTATTTTGTGAAGGACAAAGCCACAGGCAAGGTGCGACTACTAGGGAAGCTTAAAGACAGTTTATACTGCTTGGACTCCTTAAGACCAACTTTTCTTTATCATCCTCCCTGTCAAGCCTTGATCACTAGCAAAAACAACCAAACCTTTGAATCAAGAAAACTGATGTGGCATAGAAGACTCGGACATCCATCTTCAAAAACCTTATCTGTTTTCTTAAAAACATGTAATGAACCATTTAAGTTCAATGAAAACATCTTTTGTGATGTGTGTCAACTGGGTAAGTCCCATTTTCTTCCTTATTCTTTGTCTTTATCACATACAAAAACACCATTCGAAATTATTCATACTGATGTTAGGGGACCATCTGCTCTCCCTTCACCCTCTAGCCATAGATATTATGTAATTTTCATTGACGATTAAAATCGATTCACTTGGCTCTATCCACTGAAATAAAAATCAGAAGTTTTTCAGGCCTTTACTCTGTTCAAACACCAAACAGAAACCCAGTTTGGAAAGAAAATAAAGTGTCTTCAATCAGATATAGGATGAGAATTCAATGGCCTGACGCAGACTCTTCAAAATAATGGAATTAAAATTAGATTCTCATATCTCCACTGATTTGCTATAAACGAACGAGTTGAAAGAAAACATCAGCATATAACCAAAATCGATCTCACCCTCCTTGCCGAGTCGGGTGTGCCATTGAAATATAGGCTTGATGCGTTTGAAACAACCGTATCTTTTATTAATAGAATGCCTATGCCAATCTTGAATCAGTCTTCGCCACTTGAAATGCTTTACCGTAAAAAACCTAACTACAAATAGCTAAAGATATTTAGATGTGTCTGTTTTCCTTGCCTATGACCATATCAGAATCATAAGCTCACCTTCTACTCAACAAAATGTGTTTTTCTTGGTTACAGTTCTCTACACAAAGGATATAAATGTCTCAACTCCACTGGCAAGATGTATGTATCCAGAAATGTTGTCTTCAGTGAACCTGAATTTCCCTATCACCATGGGTTCGTGAAAAAGCATCAACTTGAAACAGTCTGTAGAATCACATTACCTTTCTAGCTGAATATATCTTCCAACCCTACATCAGCCATTCATTTCCCAGGGAGTTAGAGCAGACAAGTCGTTGAAGAAACTGTAGCATCAACTTCCTCCCCTATGGCAAAGTCTCATCGCAACATTCACTAAGAGATCCTTCGACCATTAACAATTTATTGCAAGAAGAACCAGTGTCTTCTCTCAGTCAGAGCATAACACCATCAGATCAAGAAGAATAGAGAGTACAAGCCAAAAATACCCTGACAGAAGCTCTAAGACACCAGATGATGACCATAGCTCAAGTTGGGATATTTAGACCAAGGAACCTGCCACAAGACTTTCAATTATTCAAAGCAGTCATGGTAAGAAATCTTACAACACCTACTTTGATCATTGAAGTAACCATAATTCCCCACTAAAAATTGGCCATGGAAGAAGAAATATCTGCCCTCAGGAACAATCAGACATGGAAGCTGGTTCCTCATCATCCAAAAATGAACCTAGTTGGCAACTAATGAGTTTACAAAATCAAGACCAATGCCGATGGAAGCTTCTAACGATGTAAAGCTAGACTAGTAGCAAATGATTTTCATCAAACACCTGGATAGACTTTCATTAAACATTCAACCCAGTAATTAAGGCATCAATGCTTCGAGTGATTCTGATTCTAACAGTAACAAACGGGTGGAGCGTCAAACAGCTGAATGTGAACAATGCCTTCCTAAATAGAGAATTAAGAGAGACGATTTTCATGAAGCAACCTGAAGGCTTCGAAGATCCCAAACACCCTAACTATGTTTGTCAACTCAACAAAGCTCTCTATGGACTCAAGCAAGCTCCAAGAGCATGGTTTGACAAGCTCAAATCATCACTGCTCGAATGGGGCTTTAAGAACTCACAAGTAGATACATCTCTATTTTTCTTCCTTATAAAGACAACTAAAGTGTTCATCCTAATCTATGTTGATGATATAGTTGTTACAGGGAACATATTAGAGATGATGCTAAGTGTCATCAACCAACTTCATAATTTATTTGCACTAAAAGATATTGAAGACATTCATCTCTTCCTCGGCATCGAAGTAACACGGGATGACACTGACATCTTCCTTACTCAAATAAAATACACTGAAGAACTCCTTGAAAGAGGCAACATGCACTTTGCTAAACCATGTTTGACACCGGCAGTAATCGACAACAACTTGTCCATTGGATAAGGAAAATAACTGAAAGATCTGACTCCCTATCAGAAAATGATAGAATCTTTTCAATATCTAACTCACACAAGGTCAGATATATCGTTTATTGTCAACAAACTTAGACAATTCATGCAAAAACTAAGTGATCTTCACATGAAAGCCTTGAAAAGAGTTCTTCGATATCTAAAAGGAACAAGTGATGTCAGTCTCCACATTAAACCCAGCGACATACTAAACATTGTTGGGTATTCGGATGCTAACTAGGCCTATTTGAAGGATGATTGTCGCTCGACCTCGGGTTACTGCATCTATCTTGGAGAGAATTTGATCTCTTGGAGTTCAAAGAAGCAGAATGTTGTATCAAGGTCAAGTGTCGAATCTGAGTAAGGGGCCTTGGCTCACCTATCTTGTGAAATCACATGGCTGGAGTCTTTACTTAAAGAGATAAACATCAACACTCCACAAACTCCAATAGCTTGATGCGATAATATGAGTGCCACAGCTCTTGCAGACAATCCTGTTTTCAATTCACGAACCAAACATATTGAAGTTGATGTTCACTTCATTCACGACAAAGTGACAACAGGAGCTCTCGATATTAAATATGTGCCCTTATATGATCATACCGTCGATTGCTTCACCGAGGCCCTGTCACAAGCACAGATTAAGTATTTTAGGGAAAAACTTGGACTGGTTCATCGACCGCTTCCCTTGACAAGTTTGAGGGGGGATGTGATGAACAACTTGCAACAGTCGACTCAATAAGACAAGTGTGCCAACTTGTCAAGATCAACGAAAGGTCCCAATCAGCATGCAACTCATCCCACAGCTCCCAGAAAAACATGCATGGCCGAAAACTGGAATGCAATCGTCCTCCTGATAGAACAGAATCGTCCCTCACTGAAAATCGTTAAAGCTGCATATATTTTTTGGTTTCTTCAGCGTTAATTGGCAGTGAAAGTTGAGCTCTATAAATGTATCACTCTCGTTAACAAAATCAGATGAATGAAAACCAAGAAGCTGTGAATTGTCCAACTTTTCGTATCAACCAAGATAATCTATTTTCTTAACTTGGGGAACTGTCGGGGTGACGTTGAAGGGACTCTTTCTTGGATTTCGTCTCTATTTTTTGAAACTTGTTTTATTCTCTGACTGTTTTTTTTTTTTTTGTGATGGATGTTATTTTTCTCTATAACTTGTGTGGTTTTATCAAATTTTTTATGCTTGTTTTTGCTCTTAAGTTGCTTTTTTGTGGCAGATTTTATTTTTTGCTAATGTCTCTACCCCTTTTATATAGAGTCATTATCTCTTATTTATCTTTAATTTCATCCATCGTTTTTTATTAAGTTAAATATAAAACACTTACAACAATACTCTGAAAATATTAAAAGAATATCGATAAATGAGAAGATTATGTATGAATCCACGTAAACGAGAATGAAAAGTAAATTTTCTAAGGTTAGGGATGCAATAGAGCTTACGATTAAATCCAAATTTTGATGTCATGGTAGATAAAAAGTTTACCACGCGAAGTGAGCAAAAATCTAAGGGAAATTGAATAAAAACAGAAGCAACACAAATAAATATTGCTGTCTTATAGATTTAATTTGGTTAAAAGTAAACTTGAGAAAACCGTAATAATCTCATTTTTATCTTATATTAATTTTGTTTTTTTTATAAGGTCAAAAAGAGATTATGGAGCAGTTGTAATATTATTTAAAAATTTTGAAAACTCGTGTCAGTGATTTGATTTGAATGATTATAAAATTTTTGTAGCAGCTTATAACCATTAATGACATTCTTTAATTATATGTTTGAAACTTAATGCAGCCATTAAATGGGAGCTACAGGATTAAAAATCTTACATATGTATATATATATATATATATATATATATATATATATATGTTCATTTGTTTGATCAGCAACATTGCAAAAGGATGTTGGCATTCCAATAAATTGGCTTTAATAATGCACGTCTACTTCCCGGCTAATTTGATTAATATAATTATTAATTACATCATCTTTAAAAAAAATTAATTCACACACACACACACACAAGTTTTTATTAATAAATATATTGTGAAATTATTTATTATTATGATTATAAATAATTTATTAATACTGTAATTTCTGATAATGCAAAATCGTATTTTATTAGTTATTTTTTGCTTTACATCATAATAAAGAGTGAATTTAATTGGTATCATGGATATGTTTTATATATTATATTTTATTAGAAAAAGACAAATATAAAACATCGAATGTTTGTTCTCATTTTTATCTAAATATATATATATATATGTATATATAGCTGAAATTATATACGATATAAATAAGTAAGAACAAGAATTCATAAATAAATATGTAATGGAAAAATAATTGAATGTGATTTTATTTTTATGTTATAAATCGTAAAACTTGTATCTCTTGATTTTTCATTTAAGATTAAATAATTAATCCATGCAAATGATATTTTATGTCTTATCTAATTTGTCGCTTCTAACCCGAGAGGTGTGGGATGGCTTTCGTGTTCAGGCCCATTATATAGAGTCCATGCATTTAAAGCTAATTACTCTGTCATTGTCACTACTGGGCCAACGCTTTTTGACAAACATAACATAAATAAATATATGCATGCGGAACAGGAATGTTAAATAAGCAAATACTCTGCAAATCGCTAATTAATTAATGTTATCAATCACTTAGCTTACTATTCACGAGGCTTAATTTGTTATTTAATTAATCTAAGACGAATGTATAATTTAATAGTTTGGTATTATTCACTAAACAGAGCACTAAATTCCCCGATAAACAAAAATTGGTACAATATTCACACTTTCTTTTACGTTGGACCAAAGTAAGAAAGAAAAACAGAAAACTTTTTAATTTGATTTTTCTACAAAATTCGTACTTTCTTTTTATCTCATCTCATTATATTTCATAAATGGTATAAAAAAAAAATTAAAACTAATATTACATATTATTATTTTTCAAAAATATTCAATAAAATCATAAAATTTACAAGAAAAAAAAAATAGTATATCCATTCTCTAAATTATCATATTATTCCCAGAAGAAAAATGATTAGGTGTTCTGCTTATGAAAGTACTCAGGCAACATTGGAAGCCCGTCTGAGTTGGGGAATTTCTTCCTGCGGTTCGTCCGTGCCGCATATATAAATAATATATATATATATATATATCAAGCCTCAACTCATCTTCTAAACCATTTCTATTTCGTGCCTCACACGACCTCGCTCTGAGTATCAAAAGAGAGCATAGCCAGGGATACAATGGATTCTGCAGGGTTCACACAAAAATCCCATGCAGTTTGCATCCCTTACCCAGCTCAAGGCCACGTAACTCCCATGCTAAACTTAGCAAAGCTCTTACACAGCCGTGGCTTCCATGTCACTTTCGTCAACACTGAGTTTAACCATAACCGCTTGCTTAAATCCAGAGGCCCAGACTCTCTCGACAGCCTCCCTTCCTTCCGCTTCCAGACAATTCCCGACGGACTCCCGCCGAGTGACGTCGACGCCACCCAAGACATACCCTCTCTTTGCAAATCTACCAGCAAGACCTGCTCACCTCACTTTAAACAACTTCTCCACAAACTCAACCACTCCGATGGTATTCCTGTCACCTGCATAGTTTCCGATGGAATCATGAGCTTCGCCGTCGACGCAGCTGAAGAACTCGGCCTCCCCATCTTGCTGTTTTGGACACCTAGCGCTTGTGGCGTCTTGAGTTACCTTCATTACCGTCATCTTATTGAAAAGGGTTTGATACCTCTAAAAGGTAGGTGTATTGTTTATTTACAGTAATATTATATATGTTATATATGCAAATTAATTTAGTGTAACTTGGCTTTTGATTTGCAGATGAGAGTTATTTGAACAATGGGTACCTCGATACTGCTATACATTGGATACCAGGCATGAAGGATATCCGGTTGAAAGACCTGCCAAGTTTTATCAGGACAACTGATCCAAATTCCATCATGCTAGATTTTATTATGGGTGAGACAGATCGAGCCAAAAGAGCTTCAGCAATTGTGTTAAACACGTTTGATGCCCTGGAGCACGATGTTTTAAGTGCACTGTCCCCGTTGCTGCCGCC
Organism: Carica papaya; assembly: GCF_054855325.1. Taxonomy (NCBI): domain Eukaryota; kingdom Viridiplantae; phylum Streptophyta; class Magnoliopsida; order Brassicales; family Caricaceae; genus Carica; species Carica papaya. Next base: position 24,387,928 of record NC_142309.1, read on the forward strand.
TATTTATCCCATCGGCCCCTTGAACTTTCTAGCAAATCAGCTGGTCGATGATGAAACAAAACAGATAGGCTCAAACTTATGGAAGGAAGATCGCGAGTGTCTGCCATGGCTAGATTCTAAAGAAGCCAACTCGGTTGTGTACGTGAACTTTGGAAGCATAACAGTCGTGACAACCAACCAACTCGTTGAGTTCGCTTGGGGGCTGGCGAACAGCAAGAAGACGTTCTTGTGGGTGATTAGACCTGATCTTGTCGTCGGCGATTCGGCCGTATTGCCGCCGGAGTTTGTGGAGGAGACTAAAGAGAGATGTTTGCTGGGCAGCTGGTGCCCGCAGGAAGAAGTTCTAAGGCACCCATCAATCGGCGGATTCTTGACGCATAGCGGGTGGAATTCGACCATCGAGAGTATCTGCGCGGGCGTCCCGATGATCTGCTGGCCATTTTTTGCAGAGCAGCAGACAAATTGCAGATACTGTTGCGAGAAATGGGGTATAGGCATGGAGATTAACAGTGATGTAAATAGAGACGAAGTTGAGAGTCTGGTTCGAGAGCTCATGGAAGGTGAGAAAGGAAAAGAGATGAAGAAGAATGCCATGGAGTGGAAGAGGATGGCGGAAGGGGCCACTTGTTCGTCTTGTGTGAACTTGAAGGCGATGATTAGCAAAATCCTTCTACATCAAGATTAGGCTGTTTGTTAACTAATTATTTCATGCGTTCCTGCTAATCGAAACTATTTTATTTCTACCTCTCTCCCAGTTTTTGTTGAATAATGTTTTAAATAAAACAAAACTAACTAGCTTAAATTCAATGCATTTTGTTGATAATCTATACTCAAAAAAAAAATGCTTAAGATTTTCTCTTTAATTAAAAAAAAAAAAATTGAATTATTTGCTGATCAGATTGATGGTTTGATTTGAGTTTTTGTTTTTGTTTTGAATTATTGAATTATTGAATCAAGGATAGACGTACAATCCCAATATCTGGAACTTTTTTCTCATTTTGTCTTTGTCTCCTATTTTTACTTTTCACCATAAAAAAAAAAAAAAAAAAAAAAGGACAAACGGTAACTATTAATGATTTTAACTCAGTTTGTTTGGTTGTTGCTCATAATAATATTAGGGGGGGGGGGGGGGGGGAGATAAGCATCAAGAATTTGAAAATTTTGAAAGATCGTGTTAGTGACGAGGTTTCAATAATTAAAAGGTTTAGGAAAAATGTCGTAGAACCTTTGTGTTGTGGTTTAACCATTCATGGTTTATTCTTTAATTACGTAATTTGGAATTCAATGCACCCCGTCAAAAGAAGAGGGAGAGAACTAAAAATCCCGTTAGATTATTTTGTAATTATACATTTTGGACTTCCCCGCCAATTTGATTAAGACTTCCACTTAGGCTAATATAATATATTATTAATTAATTATCTTTAAAAAAAAATAGTAATTCACACACACACACACGTTTTTATCAATATATGTATGATGTAATGACTTAAATTATTTGTTATTATGTTTATAAATTATTTATTAATATTGTAATAATGCGAGATATAAATTTTATGCCAACGATTCAATTATTCGTATAATATATTAAGTATATTATTATTTGATAATTTATTTCAATATATGACAATAATATTTTTACTATCACATTTATTATTTTATTATTTAATTTATGTAATGAAATTTTTAATTTAATTTATAGGTTTTACATCAAGATGAGAATCATGATAATGAGAGTAAAATTTTTTACGATTTAATTTAAAATATTCTTATTAATTATATCATTAAAATATGATATTAATGATCCGATAAGAATAATATATATGTGATAGTTTTTATAAAATAAAAAGTAATTGATCTCGTTAACTAAATCACATATATATATATATAATCATTGAACCGATCCGATTAAAAATTTCTAATGGTTAATATTATTTTAAACTGTCAATACATTATTTTGTTATTTTGATGATACGTAATAATTTTTTTAAATATGAGATCATCATAAGAAATTAACAAATCATTTATTATACTTTGTTTCTGAATACCTATAGTCATAGAACTGTAATGATTAAATACTCTTATACCAAAGTTGAAAAGATATTGAATGTGATTAAATACTTATAGAATTAATGATTGATCAAAACCAACTTTGGTTAATAAGTTTAAGTTTTATGTTATCATTTATTATCGAGACTAAATTAAGAGAAAGAATAAAAAAAAAAATTTATGTCATTCATTAGTAAATTATAATTAATATGAAATATAATTGGTAACCTATTGGAATTTGACAATTAAATCATATTTTAGCGTTAACCCGAAATAATAATAACGAAAGAAAATATTACATATTTCTTTAGAGTAATTGTACATTTAATGTTATTCGATCGTTGAGAAATATTGTTAAACATCAACATTAATTAGTGAATTGGTTTGACCAATTTGCTATCGATTAAGTATTGAATCTATGAGATCGTATACTAGCGAGTGTTCTGACTTTTGTTAAATAAATTAATTATTTTAATTATTTAAAAATTAAATTATAAAATTTATTTAATTAAATAAATAAATTTTTGTGTTTAAATAAAATATTATTATATTTTTACTGGCATCGATGATATAATTAATGTTGGAGACAAATTGAATTTTTTTTATTTTTTAAATAAAAAATTAATATTTATATTTTTTGTTATTATATTATTAATATAATAATATAATATGTGTAACTACTATAATGATTGATATTATTATAAAATTTAATTTAAAATTAAATTAATTTATAAAATTATTTTATTAAATAATAATAATTTAAAAAAAAGAAACATATATATATATATGAGATTTATATGTATATGATTGGGTGTTAAAAAGAAAAATAAAAAAAAAAGGTAGATTAGTTCAATTTGATTTGGAATTCTGCAGGAAGAGTCCAAAAACAATATCACCACCCACCGACCAAAAACAAAATCGAGGAATTTTTCTGTTAAATACATATATTATTCAACTTGTTTATGAGTTTTGTTAATTAAATAATTGAATAACGAAAGTTAATTTCAGTGTGAATAGGAATAGAGTATTCGTATTTTTAAATAATTTTAATTTAAAAATTTGTTGTGATGTATATTTTAAATCAGATTAAATTATTTTATATTTTTCATTGCATATTATAATTCTTCATCAAAATCATAAGAAAATGGATTTATTCAGTTAGTTATTTCCGCTTTACATCATAAAAAAGAGTGATTTTATTCGTATTATTGACAAATTTATATATTATATTTTATTTAGAAAAACAATGTAAAACAACGAATGTTAGTAGTGGGAACCCAAACCGGTCCAAGAATTACTAAATTAATCAAATGTAAGTTAATATTATATATATATATATATATATACTGAAATTATATACAACACAAATAGGTACGAACAAATAATTGATAAACGAAAATACACGGGAAAAATAATTGAATGTTATTCTATTTTTATGTTATAAATCAACAAAGTTGGTATCTCTCGATTTCCTCATTTAAGAATAAATAAATTAATCCATGCAAACGATAACAGTATCTATCCCTGCCCAACATCCTAATGGGCTACATCCCCAAAGGGGCGGTCTAAAAACAATACAATACTGGGCCTTAAAGCAGTTTCATGTTTAGGCCTATTTAAAAAGCCCATTACTGTCTCATGGTAACTACTGGGAGCCAACGCTTTGGACAAACATAGCATATATAAAGATTATTCATATATATATATATATAGAAGCAAGTGCGTTATAATTATATATAAAATATATATTCATACAGAACCGTGGATATCTGGGAAAAAAAATATTATATGAGAGTTAAATTTTCTTTCTTGACATCGTCATAATAATATAAATATCTGAACTAGTTTTTTTTCTAATAAAAAAATATAAATAAACTGAGGTTAGATGAGCTTCGTTTTGCTTGGTTAATTAGCATTAGATGCTTACAGACGAATTGTTCACAACTGAAAATCAAAATTGTTCTAACAAAATCAATTCCTAAATTTAGGGTAAAAGTTGCACAAATTAATTGATCACTTGACTCATCGAGCTACAAATAAAGAGATTAATAATTCAATTTACTATTTTTTCACTTTCATTTTTAGTGTAAAATATTATACATAAAGTTAAACCTAGATCAGTCCCGTTGATATGATCATAATCGAATTAACCTTCCGACCGGAGTTTTTTAAAAAAATATTAACGTGTAAAATTTTAATATTATGAATATATATTTGGGTTTCTTTTCAAGAATTGGTAGTCATATTAAAACGTAAGAATCTATACTTATATAGATGAATTAAGATTAAGCAAAAACTAAACCCCATTTGCATGCATGCACTTGAAAACACAGCAACGCGTAAATACTAATAGAATAGTGAGTTGGGAGAATTTGATGGGTTGATGTAAATTTAAGTGATCTAGAGAAGCAGAGAAGATGCCGTGTCCTCAAGCGATTCAAACGACGTCGAAGCAGGAAAAGGGGCATGTCCAGACCCAAATGCTTTGATATGATCTTTAAGCGATCTCTTGTGTTTGAAATCTGAGCCACACACACACGGCCAACGCTTACCGCAGTTCTTCTCGTGCGTCCTCCAGTCACCTTTCACCGCCAGCAACTTCCCACACTTGCGACACATGAACGATTTCAGCCCATGTTTTCTCTTGTAATGCGTCTGCAACGTCCGGAAATCCTTCAGCGGCTTTGCTCGCTGGTGCTCGATGTTGTTCTTGCACCCTTCTGCGCAGCAATAGCACGGTATCCCTAACATCGCCCGCGGCTGGCTTCCTTTCAATGAATCTGGCCCTTTTCTATATTGTGATCCGTGACCCCACATGTGCATCTGCATCCCATTTATCATACCATTGTAAATACATATATATAAGTGTAAAAGTTGTATATCATAGTGCATGCAGACCTGGAGATTATTGTAGCGGTTAAATGTTTTGAAGCAGACATGGCAGGAAAAATGAGTGAAGCCGATGAGTATTTGCTCGGCAGTTGGTATCCAATACTGACTAGCTGCTGTATAGTTTTTACTCTTTGAATCTGTATTAATGGTGGTTTGCTCAGAAAAGCAGTGATCTGGAAGGCCGATATGCAATGCCACGGTAACGTCCTCTTCTTCATCGGCATTGCTGTTGTATTCTTGAAGAGGAGGGTTTTCGTGGTGTTTTTTTTCTTGGGAACCAAACAAGTCCAGGGTGGGGAATAGATCAAGAGGCTCGATTACAGGCTTTGTTGAAGAAGCCGCGAGGAAACTGCATGAAATATCCAAAGGTTCCATTGCATGAAGACAAGAAGATGGAGAATTATGGGCAGACCGTAGGCTGTTGATTTTAATTTACTGCTTTATTTTATATAGCGAGTATTTAGGTAGCCTAGCCACATTGTTGGAGTGTAATGATGAGTTATATATATACATACATAATGTATATAGTTTGATCAATGTGACATGCCCTTAGAAAAATATATAGAGATGAGTGAGAGAGTTAAATGTATAGCTAGTAAGAGAGAGTGGTAGCGTAGAGGGTGGCTGGAGAATATTGTGGTTGGGTGAAAAGAACCTCTGCGAAGGGGGGTCATAAATTGGTTCTGTTGATTTTGGATATCTAATTTTAGGGCGTCCTTAAATTTTGTGGGGCATGAGCACCATGTTTGGAAAGAGTTGAATTGCAGGGGTGTTGAAATTTTATATATGTAGTCTGAATGTTTATCGTTTTTAACAGTCAACTCCCCCATTGACAATTCCAAGCAGAGAGAGAGAGAGCTTGTATTATTCAGACGTGAGATGATTATATTTCTTAATATACGTACATGTGTATACGTATTAGTGGATAGCTTTCATTTGTGTCTCTTGTCCAAATATTCCACAACCCTTTTACTTTTTGGTGCTGTATAGACTGTAAATAGCAAGACAATCTAGTGTAAGTTTCTTCTGGTGTGAGAAAACCAGGTTTCAGCTCCTGGTATAATAAATGCCCATTGAAATTTAAATACGTATTGAGAGAAATTCACTTAATTAGCCATGAAATAAGCTGGCATTCCCCATCTAAGAGTTGTTCCAAATGGTAAAAAATTATTGAATTGGAAAACTTTCAGTTTGCACCATATGTACAACTATTTACTGCTCAAATAATCTTAGTATAGTTACCATTGAATCTAAGAACTGGGTAAAACAATATGTATGTGCGTATACATGAGTGAGGTATGCTAATGGTGGAAAAATGATAACTCAACTACTCATGGAAGAAGAATTAATTCGGGCATGAGCTAATTTTTTCACGCAAACTTGCTTCTCGATTATTAGATCCTAGTTGCATTTGGCGCATACCCCATTTTCTTATTCCGCAGTTACCCAAAACTCAATACCTCCAAATCTTGGTATATGAGCACGTAATGCGATATAGGTTAAGTTCAGATTTGATAAGGTGGCGGGGAATTGAGATTTTCTGCCGAAAAGAAATTTGAAAGATAAAAACAGGTTTAGATTATATTTTGTTGAAAATGAAATGAGAAATTAAAAAAGTACATGAGTTATGTATGAACTAACAAAATTCTTAAAATTCCAAACGCATAAATTATATCTAAATTCAATTTATTAACTATAATTAAGTTTAATACATGAATTATTTATTTTTTTTATAAAAAAAATACAGTAATTATTATATTTCACAATTTACATTTAACTTAACTGTTTAATAAGAAGATAGTTTGAATATGTATGTTGAAAATTTCAAAATTATTATTTCCAACATCTTCACGGTAATTGGTCCTAGACGGGGCTTGGGAATCCAGTTACATTAGTAAAGAAAATAGATGGAAAAGAAAACAAAAATAGAAGCCCTAAAGTTGCGAGATTTGATTTTTGTCGTATTTTTTCAATCCTTCAATGTTCGTACAGAACAAAATATATATATATATATATATTAAAATCTAAATATTTAATAAGATGCTCAAAAAATAAATAAATTAATTATTAGGTTTCCGGATAATTAAATTAGATTAAATTTTAATTAAAAACAATTAAAATTGAAGAGATGAAAATTAATTAAGGAGATGTACAGTTGGGTTCTTCTATCTTTAGTTATGTGCACTGTCTGATGTATTCACTCCGCCTTCTGTTTCTCCAGATACTGTATGTTGTGGAGCCTGTGAATCTGATCATCAAAAAAATATAAACTCAACAAATTATTTTTTCTAAAAATAATCCTACTATAGAAACAATTAATTTAATTAATCGTAATTATTTACAGTGTTCAAAAATTTTAACCACACATAAAGCTTCTTCTAAATTGTAAGCTAGTACCACATGGTAGTCGACATAATGAATGTGACACGACAATTATAGTGACCGGTGAATTTGCTTCGATATTCGAAACAATAATATCTAACATCCCCTTTTTTTATTTTATTAATTAATTAATCCAATTAGACTGACTATACCAGGTAAATTCTTTCAGTTAAAAAATAAGATATAAACCACGCATACCAATAAATTATGTAAAAAAAAATTATTTAATTTATATAACATTTTTTATTTACAAAATTTAATTTTTATTTAAAAATATAATAAACTCCAACTTAATCAATATAATTCTATTGCTTAATACCATTTTTAAGTGTAAGCGTAGAAATAATTAATTAAATAAAAAATTAAAAAAAAAAAAAGCAAAAATGGCAGCGAAGTAACATGGGGAGGAATTGGAAGTGGGGCTTGAAGCAGTGGAGGAGGACTGTATTACACACACATCAAAACCACACACACTATTAAAACCAATACACCAATGCATGCTACTCTGTCATCACTTTTCCTTTGACCCATCATTTGGGTCATCCCCTACAGACAGCTCACACCACATGCTTCAGCTTCCCCTCGTGGCCCCTCGTCCTCTGCATATGCCCTCATTTATATTATCTCATTATAACTCTCTCTCACAAACACACGGACTATTAATCCTTCCTTCCTTACTCGTTATAGATATATATATTTGTGTGTGTGTACCTATACATGTAATGTGTATATATATACCTTTCGAAAAAATATGTACGTATTGTATATGCACGAGGAAGGTAAAGCGGAAAAGAAAATGTTAATGGTCAGAGTGTCGTAGTAATACTTACCAGAAGAAGGGGAGGGAAAGGGATGCCGAGTGAGTTGGAAGGGATGAGGAGGAGGAGGGAAGGAGGCCGCGGCAGTGGCGTCCGGCAATTGTGAAGAATAGTAGAGATAAGAAGGAGCGGGGGGGGTTAAACGCTGAGGTTGGTGGGGTGCAGGATAAGCTCCTCTGGGGGTGGGAGCTTGCAAAGAGTAGCCATAGTAATAAGGAGAGGCACCCATTGGGTTTGACGATGATGCTCCGTAAACTTGCTGATAGTACTGTGTCTGTTGAACTTGTGGGTTGTATACAGCCTGCATTTTACAGTGTCCCACCCATTACCCTTTTCTCATCACCTCTCTACAAAATCTTATATAGACATACGTATAGATATTCTACCAAAAAAGATATATAAAGAGAGAGATAACTAAAAAGAGATACTAACTTGGTGGTAGCCATAATCAGGAGTATAGGTTGTGTACCTGTACAAGCAGAATTCAATCAAAAAGAAGCTTAGTACACGACAGCTTTACGATATTTCTAAATAATATATATGCACGTAAAAACATAATGCATAGCAGTTAGATTACCATGTGTAGCACTGGCAGGATGAAGTCGCTATCATTTTTTTTATTTTTTATTTTTTTACAATATAAATTAGGAATTATTTACTTCGTTGTATGGAATTATTGAGAATTAAATTAGGAAAGTAAGGGTCAAAAGTCAAACTGAAACTTCTTCTTATTATTTTTTAGGGAAACTTGTTCTGTCTTTGCCAATTCATCAAATATGAGTAGGACCACAATAACCCAGCTGTCAACAACCCAGATTTTTAGAATCTTCTTCGCATCAGATTAATTAAATCAAGTACCAAAATTTTGCTGCATAACAATAATTTTTTTTTTTTTTTTTACTTGGAAAAAAATTATATTTGCATTCAATAATAAATGATGATTTAATTTACAGGAAACATTTACCTTATATTTTTTCTCGATTTACCTCAATGATTTCTACACATACATAAATATACAGATATATATATACATAGACATACATACATACATACATATATATATATGAACTGATATAATATTTGAAATTGGCTAGAAAAAGCAGAGTATTAAAATCGATCTGTAGGCTGTAGTATGCTTAATGGGGAGCCAATTTTATAACCTCATACATCAAAATCAATTAAATAAATAGGGACAGGACCACTATAATATTGCATTCATAGGGGCACCGCCGGTCCACAACCTACCTAGATACCTTAATATCACTTTTCTATTTGTTCATATCCACTAATCATCATTAATTATTTCCAACTATATACACAAAGAAAACTTATTTATTATACACATAATATTTATACAAAAATGTATAATAGTTTCCTATATATTGAACAAGGGGGTGGATTATGAGGGTGGGTTTATTTTAAATGGGACGTAAGTCGACCCATACATCAACACCAGGTGGGGCACGGTGTCGTATTGTTTCTTCCTATGCACATATAATACATTGTAAGGTCTTAGCAGCAGCCTTATAGAAGAGTATTATATATACGGCACGTTTCACGTACATCACTTTCCTTTTCTCTCATTTTTCCTTTTTCATTTCTTGGTTTCTCTGATAACTTATTGCTCATCTGTCAATTATATGATTGATTGTTTACAGGCTGATGCCAACTGTACTCATGAATACGAAACAGTATTTTAAAAACTAGACACTGTTATGGTATATATGCACCATATATATTTAGCATACTACACAAATATATGTATATATATAGATATACATTTAAATATATATAATCATTATGGCTTTGAAGAAATAAATTTAAAGAAAATGGTGTCGTACTGCTCACCCATAATAAGGTGCATAAATGAGAGGAGGAGCTGGTGGTGGTAATGGTCCTGCAACTCCTCTGTATGATGCTGCTCCACCTCCTTGATATGGAATACTCTGATAATTACCAACTTGGTTTCTTCCTGCAAAATTTTCATTCAAAATTTTCAGAATCATGATATATATATTATGATAAGAATATATATTGGTATGATTAAAGATGAATGAACCTCGAGGAGGCGATGGTCTAGGCCGACCAAGTGAAGCAATATTACAATTTGCTCTTCGTCCATCAATAACTGGGTTCGGGTCAGCACAAGCCCTTCTTGCCGATTCAGCATCACGAAATGTAACCTGAAAATAATTATCATATAGGAAGATCAAAAACAAAAGACGCTATATATTTAGGTATGTGTATATATATATATATATATGCGAACGTTTTACTTACAAATCCATAGCCTTTAGATTTGCCAGTGTTCTTGTCAGTGATGATAACAGCTTCAAGAATGTCACCAAACTGCTCAAAATACCTACGCATTTCCTCAGTCGGCGTCTCCCATGCCAGTCCCCCAACAAACACTTTGGTGAAAGTCGTGTCTCCAAACTGTGATCGGTAATGTGGATAATTAGCCATGGCGCCGCCGAAATATGATCATCCAAATTTGTTTCCTAAATCATTCAAATTGTTGAAAAGTTGACCAGCAAGACGAACGAGTCACTGAGCAATCAGCTACAATTCTTTTCTCTTCCATTGCCATCTGATTATCATTTTTCTGCTAAATGGGTTAGTTGACTCTACTGGTTGGCGTGTATCGGCTCCATGGACTTTCTGTTTAGCTGAAAAGAATGGTTGAAAGAGATGTTGAGATATTGTTGATTAAAAGAGAAAGAAAGATTTATGAGTAGCAGAAAGAGAGAGAGAGAGAGAGAGAGGGGCCGACAGGTGCAAACTCTAATTTGCTGTCAATGGAGAGGAGGGAAGGGTGGGCTTTGTAATGTCGAATGACAGCTGCGTGACTACGCACTTGAGTCTGTCTTCCCTGTCCGGGCATTCACATTAAACATTATATACACAACATAAATATATGCATGTATATATGTATGTATGTATACATTTATCTGTTTTAGTAGTTGGGTTTTGGGTGTTTATTTGTGTCTTCTTTGTAATTCAACTTTTCAGTTCTTCTAAATCCCATTATATGATAGAGTATTGCTGTTTTTGTTTTAATTTAAATTATTATTTTTTAATAATATATTATTATTATACGAGTAAAATTAAATAAAACGAGTGCGCGGGTGTGTTTATGATGCCCGTATACGGTGTAGACGCGCCAAGACTTTGTACTCTGTGTGGGGCCTTTGGTCACAGTCACGAATCAGGACCATATGATCCTCCTCATCATCATCGTGATCAACTTCCATAATTTACTTAATGGGACTTAGTTGACTAATTATTAAGAATTATCTTATTTGAATATAAACTAATTGATGTTAGAAGTATTTTTATATATAAGTAATTAATTACTTATTATTAATTCATATAGTTTTTAATACAATATACAATAAATAAAAATAGTATATCCAATGCATATACTAGTATTATAAATTCTAATTCAAATTTTTCATTAAAAAAAAATCTAATATATATTGTTAACTAAAATAATTTAACCATTCTAATAATTATTAAACATGTAACAATTAATAAATACTATAAAATGTATATATTAATTTAATTAATTAGTACTACTATTTGGATGATACATTATTTATTTTATAAAAATTTATAAAATTGAGTCCAACTGTATTTTTATACGTCATTATATTTTGTTATTATAGCTACGATTAATTTTGATGTATCACTTAATTATTAAATATATAAAATTTAATTCAAAAAAGTTATTGATATATTAATTAAATATATGTATAATAAATTAACTAGATAATTAAATTTATTATATATCATTAGTATATTTATATTCATTGAATCATTAAACATAATTAATCTTATAAATAACTAATATCTTTTTATGCGTTAACAGTTATACAAGATTATATACATATACGTGTATGTATATACACATACATATAAAGGATAGGATTACTCACAATTGTTTATTTTAGATGTTGAGGCTGTGTTACCAAATTGGGACTGTTGTATATGAGGTATGAGCTTTCATGATATTCCAACTGTAGATACCCACATGGGCGCACGTTCATGAGCAGAGCCCTCTAATCATTAGGGGTACAACAAGTAAGCCAACCAATCAGCAGACATCAATAATAATTAATTAATGTTAATTAGAGTAATTAATGAGTAAATGGAATACCGGAAGGTAGAGGAGAACCAAATTGATTAATTAGGATTCTCCCACTCCTCCTTTCACTATTGGAAATACACTGAAATATGTAATCCAGGAAAGTAAATTTTTTTTAAAAAAAAATAATAACAATTTAACAATTATTTAAAAAATAATAATAATAAATAAATAAATAAAAAGGGAGGGTTGTTGGGAGCGTTAGAGACGAGGAGGAGACAGCTAGAAGGGGAAAACTGTACAAGTCCGTGAACTGGCAACTCTTCTCCACGTGGGCTCCTTTCACTCCTTCACTGCCATCATTAGCTGGATTTCATCTCCAATTTCCTTTTTTTTTTTTTTTAATAAAAAACTTCCCCTTTCTATTATTTACTTTTCCATTTAAATTAAAAACAAAAATTATTTTCTATGGAAAAAGTGAAAAAATAAAAATAAAAAATAAAAAATCAATTAAATAATCTGCAACACATGATTCAAACGTTGCGAGCCCTGTACACTTATCTTGCATGTTCTCTATCCCTTTTCTCGTATAATGCGCTGGGTTGGCCCATCCCACCATCAATCATAATCTACTGCATCAACATATGTATGTCTCTCTGTGCGTGTGGGTATTTCTTTATATAAAGGTTAATATAATATATATATATATATATCTCTCTGTGTGCTTGTGTATATGTATGTATGTATAGGTGCACGTAAATGCAGCTCATCTCCCACTTAAATCCTCACGAGAGATTCTTTCTACCATTTGCCTCCATTCCTTCTATTTAGCCAGCTACGTGGATGTCACCACTCAAACGTTGTAAGATCCACCGTCTGTGCCATTAGAATCTACATGTATCTACGATATATATATATATATATATATATGGGGTTCAATTTAAGAATTTAATATTCTCAAAAATTTGTTTTGTAGGACGCTTCTTTTTCCTTTATATATATAACATATGTTATTATGTTGTTTGTATAACCTCAATAAAAAAATTAATTGTAATTTATTAAAATTAATCCTTAAGCATTATACAAAATAAAAATTGCAGTAATTTTCTATCCAAATTTTATAAAGTGTATAAAAATATTTTATAATATGAGTTTAAAAACCGAAATATAAAAAAAAATAATAATAAGATATAATTATAACGTAAAAAATAATTCAGAGATAAAAATAAAATAATTTATCTTCGACTTTAAATTTCAAATTAAAGATAAATAGTTTGGTCCCTCAAAGCAACTGGGGTGGTGGCGCAGTTGGCTAGCGCGTAGGTCTCATAGCTCCGAGTTATCCTGAGGTCGAGAGTTCGAGCCTCTCTCACCCCATTTAACTTTTTCTGTTTTTTCATTCAATCCATTTTATGAGCCCCAAAAGAGTTGGTAATAACTAATAGCCCAAGAAATAATGGGCCAACAGCAGCGGAACGCACCCAATTGAAGGTCAATTTTGGGCCAGTTCTTCTTTATCAATCACTCGCATCTAATCGTCTTAGCCCAAAAAAACAACTACAAACCCTAAGTCTAAAGAGAATTCTAGTTGGGTCCATTCGTCTCTCTCTACTTTAAATTGGGCATGCTTCAGATTCCCTTATATAGGACCCAATAAAATATATACACTCGAATTTGTTCTATTGTATCAGAATTTTAACTTTGGCACATTGCAAGAAATTAAAATTTCCCTTTTACATCCAAGAAGAAATATTTTTTCACTAGTTTAATAAATTATATTTAAGAGAAGAGAATATATATATAAAAAGTAGAACGGATAAATGATTGAAATTATAAATGGTTTGTTTCGTGCATACGCATGTTTAGAACGTTTTTAGAGCGACAATTGTACATGGCATGCTGTTATTGCAATTAATGCCCTTTTCTCTAGCTAGTCTTTTTGACATTTTGTGCGAATTTGTCATTATTGCAATTAATTTATACTTTTCGTGATTTTATATATTTTATTAAATTAATTATTCAAATTTACCATAATTTATGAGCTATTGACAATCAAATTTAAATTTTATTAGATTTAATCTAATGCAATTTTATAGGTACAATAATATATTAAGATTTTAAATTGTAGATTGTTGATGGGTATGCATGGTGGGATAACCAAGAAGATTGGGTGACCGACCATTCATCCATATTCATGTAAATATAAACAATGATGGCCTCCTCACTCGTTTTTATTTATAAAGATTTACAGTCTATTTTTATCTATATCTCAAATAAACCTGTTTGTTTTTAATATTCCAATTTACTTAAATCAAAGGGATTTTAAACAAATATTTACTTCTTCTTTTTTTTTAACCCAGTGAAAATAAATCTCAAAGCGAATAGAAAAATTGCAGTTGAAAAAAAAAAGAAAAAAAAAAAAAGTAGTAATATAAATACATGTGGTGAATTAAGAAAACAAAAAAAGGGGATGCATTGAGTCATATGGTGTCCCATTCACTATTCATATGGGTCACTTGTCCTACAGAATATGAATTAATTATATACAATATAAATATGAAATAAAATATAAACTTGGCAATGTTGGATGGTTCGATATTTCATTTTCTAACTTGTCTTTTTTTTTTTTTTTTGGGGGGGGTGAATTATTAGGATAAGACTGCATAATAATAGGTTGGGGAGGTTTTGTAATCAAATCAAAATGGCAAGGGAATCAAAATTATGAAGTTGTTAATTAAAGGGTACGAGTTGAATTTTCAATTCCATATAACTGTCATAATTGCCGATATTTAATTCTTATTTTATAATAAAATTTAATTATAATAAATTAAATATTACATATCCACCCGTATTATTAATAATATTGAATTATAAGTGGGTTTCCTGCTAGGGGATGTGGAGAGGTCACATGCACCAAATCCATGATTGTTAAATAGAGAATGGATTTTTTTCTGAAGAACAGAAGCCCGATCTTCACCACCTCATACGATTATCTTAAACTCTGTTACTATATAATTTTTTTTTTTTTTATAATATAATTTTATTAAATACGTATATATATTTTTTAGATGTTAATATCTCGATTTTGTTGTAAGAATATGTGGCCGGTTATTTAATAGAAAATTTGTAATTTAATAAACACCTTATAATATTGAAACATAAATTGATAACTTGGTGTATACCCGTATTGTATTTTTACAAGGAAATCTGTAATAAAAAATAATATCTTCTCGTTCAATCCTATATTTTATAATTCATACAATTAATAGTTGTTATTCATAAGTGGGGAGGAAGGGAATGAATTTAAAGACCCAACTGTAATTACAAACTATAACACACCTTCTTGAAATTTATACAAATGATTATTTTGTACAATTTAGATACTAAAAACTATATAACATATTCAACAATGAAATTAGTATGTTGTGTTGGATGTGTACAAGTGATGGTGCAATGTGGGTCTGTGATCGTCCACCAAATGTTTACCTAAATTTCCACTACAATCCTTGTGGTTGGGGTGGGCTCGCTTTTCAATGGTGGGATAGCAGCTAATAAATAGGTATTGCGACTTCATCGTTTCTAATTTTTATGTTCACTGTAATATTAAAATTAAAAATTAGCTATTCGATTCGATAATAATAATAAATATATATATTTAATTAATTAATTTCATTATCTTGGTGGGCTTAAGGACAATGTTTAATTTTATACATCAATCTAATTTTTGATGGTTTTCAAATCAAACGATAATGACCAATAAATAACAAAAAGCTTGTTTTACTTGTTAAAATTTATGTGTCTCTTCTGAAAATAAAATAAAATAAAACTAATATCTATAATTAATACTTTTAAATTAAATTATTTACAATTGAGGTTATAAATAGAGCTGTGATTAAGAAAAAAAAAAAAAAGTCAGCTTTGAGTTTTGTGACTTGTCTAAGTGTGTTCACACAAGACGCAGACACGCAGACAAAGCCGGTGGCTGCTGGGGCAGTGCTGTACAGATATGTGTGTATGTATATATATGTACACACATACAAGGGTAAAAAAAAAAAAAAAAAATAGATAAATAAAAGTTTCCAAAGTGGAGAGCATTAATTTTGTATATTATTAGAAATTTAATTTGTAATAAATAAAGGAGTTCATACTTGCTGCAGGATTCGATTTGTCACGAAAGCATTTTCGATAATTCTCATGTTATCATCTCTTTCAACAGTTTTCTAGATATATTAAAAAGATCCTAAACGACAACGTATTTGTTCTGGCTTCTTTTTTCTTTTTAAAAAATAAAATAAAGAAAAAAGCTTTTATTCACATTACACTAATAATTTATTAAAGTAAGAGTTTTGACTTTGTGTCTGTCTGCGGGACCATCGTGGTCTGGGCTCTACCTGATTACTCCGCCGCCCCCAACCCCTCCTCCACTCGGCAGTTTGGGCGATAATTATGAGTGATTAGTTAGATTTATTTCTCTAAAAGTCCTTCAATTTTCAATCGGTAGGTTTCGCTTCACCCCAAAATCATTTTTGATTGGACAAATAACAAAAGGGAAATTTACTATAATGTCATGGCATCAAATTAGAATATCTTTGTCTTGAGTAGGATTTGGAAATGCACATTAATACCTCAATTCAGTCGGTTTAATCAGTTTTTTTTAATACAAATTATTTGGGTTTTAATTTTTTTACTTTGAAAATTAAAATCTAATTTTTATTATACGTTATTAAAGTATATAATTTTAATATTATAATATAAATGAAGTATATACATTTAAAATCATATAAATCGGTCACATCAACAAGAAAACAAGTCGCATTACAGTTGGTCAACATTTTCCGAGAAAAAAAAAATAGTAGTTTGGATCTGATTATCTTTTTTTTTTTTTTAAATAATAATAATAATAAAGGAATGTAGAGGTCAAACGTCAAAGAATTTGGTGTAGGCAACGCAAATGGAGGGAAGATCGACTTCACATGAAACGTTTGGCCCGTGATTTATTTATTAATTATTTAATCATGTGCTTAGTTTAATGAACTCATTAATTAGAGGAACGCGGGAGTTAAATTGACGCAGTCAGTATTAATTACCCAATATCTTCAATAATGAATTTTATATTTATTATCTTCGTGAAATAATTTAAATTATAAACATAACCGCATAAATTATTGGTATTTTAAAAATATAAAATTAAAAAAAAAAAAAAAGATAATGACTGCTTTTATGGGCTGTATCAATTATAAAAGATGGAGAATAATGACTTTGGCCCACTTGCCAATTAACTTTTTATGTGCGTTATCATGTGAGAGGAAATGTGTACACCTAAGTGAAATTAATAATAATAATGTTTAGAACATGGACCACTGGAATCAAATGTTAATTCATCCTGACCAAATTGTTTCCAAAATTGGGCAAACTTCAATGAGGGAAAAAAAATTAAATAATGTTTTCAATTAATTAAAAATAAGAAGAAAATAGTGGGGAAGGAAGGAACCCACAAAGGGCAGCTTTTTGTAAGCATAGGTTAAAAACGACAGCGGCAGAGAGGTATTGTTTTATGGGTAAAACTAGCTTTGGGTACGGAGGTTAAATGTTGCCGCAATTTTTTTGATTTTGTCTGGGCAATGGGGCCTCCCCATTTGATTTTAATTGAACTGGGAGAAATGTGGCCCACGATGATAATATTATCATTTTAATTATAATAACATAAATAATATCATAATCTCACATTCAATCAGTTAGAATACCAATTTTTTTATTTATTAGTCTACTGGTATTCATGGGAGTCCATAAAAATATTTCTAGTACGCGTGAACCTTTATCCAATATTTTCAACTAATGGGTCGTCCTCATACCCCGTTCGGTATGAGTACTAAAAAATATCATCCCTCGATACTCCAATCTCGTATGAGGGTGGAACGAGTTGTCCTTATATCCCGTCTGGTATGAGTGCAAAAATATATCATCATTCAATATCCCGTCCGGTATGAGGGTGAAACGGATCGTCCCCATACCCCGTTCGGTATGAGCGCCCAAATACAAAATCTCAGTACTCCGTCCGGTATAAGAGTGAAACGGACCGTTCTCATACCCAGTCCAGTATGAACGCCAAAATACAAATTCTCGATACCCCATCCGGTATGAAGCAACGTTCACGGTATGATTTGTTATGTATCCGATCATTTCACCATCTCCCAGGATATCCAGTAAAGTTATTATTCATCAATTCACTTAATCAAATAATTTTTCGTTTACTTGTAAATAACGTAAAACAAATAATACATGCATTAAGAAAACACAATCGAAGCATCATACTAATTTCAGTGTATTATCATGCATTCAAAACTGTAAAATCAATCAATCAGTTAAACATGACAAACAGTAATAAATAACCAGTTCCAGTTCTATCAGTAACATTTAATTATCGATATTTTAAAATTACGCAAAATATCATATTATTTATAATTAAACTTCAATTTCATAACAGATAATAAGGTGATGAATTCTTACTCGAATCGATGTCTGAAATATTAAGCTTCCAGTTGCGCCTGCTGGCGATTCCCGGGTTCCTTGAATTTTTCTTTGGGGATTAAAACTCGCTCCAAATATCGGCGGCGGAGTTTTCCGGTGCAGCGGCTTCGCCAGCTCACATTCGCAGTTGGATGTTTTATTTCGGTCAACCTATAGAAAAAGAAATGATGATTACAATAGCGAAAAATTTACACGAAACGATAATCGCAAAGAGCCTCATCGAAGATAATTTTTGATTTTTTTCGCGACAGCGGCACCAGATTTTACCCGTAGTTTTCGGCTCATCCGCTAGTATTTTGCTCTAATTTGGCTATCGGATGTTCAAAATTAAATTTCGAGTAAATATCAATTTTTTTACTCTTTTGGCAGTTGGAAGTGAATCCGACACGATAGTGGGTGGCTGTCGGCTCCCTTCCTGGCGATTGGTTCTTATTCTCCCGTCGGATGGGGGGGGGGGGGGGGGGGGAGGGGAGAGGGCTAGCGACTAGGGTTAGGGTCTGGTGCGAAGTGAAGTATTTATATCAGTTTTTTTTAATATGGGTCGTCCATCATATTTGATCTGGATCGTCCGATCGCATTTAAATAGGAAATGAATCTGAACCGTTCGTCGTGATTTGATTTGAACCGTACAATCGCGTTTAAATAAATAATGAATCTGGATTGTTCATAACGTTTAATCGCGATCGTCCAATCGCGCCTAATGAGGGAACATATCTGGACAGTCCACACGCGCGGGAATAAATCTTAACCGTTCGATCGCGAGCATGTAGATCGCCAGCGTGGCCTCCCACGTGGCACCGCATCAGCGTGCCTTGTCACGCGGCGGGTTCCGATTCATCGAGGTTGCTGACTTTGCGATCTTACGTGATACATTTTTTCTAAATTACATTTTGATCTCCAGTTTTCGATTTTTATTTCAAAAATACCATCAGAATCTAAATTTTTTCTAATTTTACTCAAGAATTATTTTCAATTTCATCATTCACCTATTTTTCTTCATTTAATTTTTACATTAAATACAAATTTATAAATTAAAAAATTAAATTTTATATATTAATTTTAAATTTTGTTAAAAAATTAATTAAGAGTATTACAATATGCCTATTTAAATTCATAGTAGTTTATAATACATATGTTAAAATAGTATCATATGCACGAGACTTTTTAGTAAGTTGAGCTCTGCATGGACTATTCCTCTGGAGTAGTCACCTATCAAGTCCACATTAGTATATATATATTTTTTGATAGATTATGGTATAATAAATTTTTTATTTATTCTATAAGATAATTAAATTTTATATTTTATTTATTATTTTTGTGCTAATTTAAAATTACTTGTCATTATGGATTATAATTCAATAATAAACTTACTTCACCAGTAACATACAAAATATTGTTATAAAAATTAAATAGAATTATGATTCCTCATTTCGTTTTATAAAACATTAAAAAGTTAACATTATAAGTTATATGGTATCTACTTAATAAATAAATAGAGATATTGAACATAAATAAAAAATATTTAAACAAAATAAAATTGATATATTTTTTTAAAAAGAAATTATATAATTTGTTAGATTTATTTTAAATACAACCTAAATTGTACCTGTAGCATCTTAAAATTATGTCGTCAAATTAAGTTTAAATGATATTGTGTACTTAAATTTAATTATAAGATGGCACATGTTCTAAATAAATTGATAATTTTGTATTTTTTAAATAAATTTTGAGTTAATCTAAAAATGGCTGTTTTAAAATTGCTATTACTGTGATTTTTTATATGTATTTTTAATAATTTTAACAAGAAATTATTAAATGAATATATATTAACTAAACACCATTAATACACTGACAAAAATTTCGTACTCACGTGTATAACTAGATTCTTTTGTTAAATCACACGACTCGCCAACTAAATTGATGAATTCTTTTTCCCGTATTAGTTTCAAAACCAAATTAATTTAATATAAAAAAACAAATAGAATTTTATTATTTTTCCGGGCGAAAATCAAAGTAGAAAACAACAAGTAATGGAATGGTTTAAATCGTTCAAATAAATTTCACTGTTTGTTTGGTAATCGTTTCTGGCCTACTTCCACTTCAATTTTTTATTTTTTAAAAAATAACTGGGACGGACCGAGAATGATCCGAGCCGTTAATTTCCAACAATGATCCCGGCCGTTCGTACACTCCACTGCCGTGTCAGTCTCCTCACTCCACACGTATACAGCATCAGCTCGTGACAATTCCGCCTGCAAACCCCAGACACATTCCTACACCCGTGAAGCTTTTGGCTAACAACAACCTTTCACAAACTTACAAATTCCTTTTTTCTAATAAATTAATTTTTTTTAAAAGTAAAATAAACATTTCAGAGTGACATTTTCATAATTCTCCTTTAAATTTTTAATGAAATTTCTGTACTGACATCTAATGTTTTGATTCCATAATTTTGGTAATTGAAATAATTTTTTATACTATTAAATATATTTTATAAATTTCATTAAATATCGCCCTTTTTTTTTAATTATTATTACAATTTCCTAATTGCGTGTTTCAGCCACCACTCACTTCAAGACAAGAACAACAAACACATCAACTTAACGAGAGAGATAATCTCCTGCGTCGCCATGCAGGTACATCACCGCAGCCGCCATGTCACCATTGGGCTCACCGACAAAAGAACGCGGCAGCCTGGGCCCCGCACCATTCCATATTTTGACTATCCGTGCTCGTCGTCGTCGCATGTAAGACATTTAAAATCCCGTAAAAGACTCACAATTAAAAATTAACTAAATCTCCCAGTAGTTATTTTTTTAATAGTTATAGTTTTTCAAAACATTTTCTTGCATTCATTATCCGTTAAATCTGGAAGAGAAAAAAAAAAAAAAAAACAGTAAAGCGGTGCCGTTTTGCATTTTTACACACGATATCTTAGGATCTGCCCCGGAACTGATTAAAGCCCGTCATCACCGTTGAAAATCCATCATTAATTAACAGCACCATCATTATAGAGTGAAATTAAATGAGGTCCGCATGCCTAATTATATAATAAATTAGTGCTTTACAATAATTTTTGCTAATTAATTGTCGAGCAATAAGTAAATTTTTGCGGTAAAAGTAGAATTTTGCAGTTATTACCAAAAGAGGAGGAGCAAAGATAAATTGATAATGAGTATGTTATGCCATCAATTCAAATATTTTAATATTAATTTGTATAGATATTATTTATTATAATTTTTAAAAATTATTATTTCAAGATTACTGATATTCAATAATTAAATAATTAATAATACAAAACGCGAGTTTATTGTAAGCTAACATAATAATTTGTTTTAATTAATATTTATTTGAATTTTCAGTCAAATAAGTATATGTAATTTTGAAGAATTTTTTTTATTAGTCCATTTGTATTACTATTCTTAGTGCTTGCGATCCGTCTAATTAATTTGAAAGTTATGCGACGTTCCATATAAAAATTAAAAAAATTTAAATTAATTTATAAATAAAAAAAATATTAGATGCCATAAATCTCCCATTTTCTCAACCTCAGTCATCCCCCTTATTCTTTCTTGATTTCTATTAGCAGCACCATAAAACACGTAACTTGATGCACAAAAATCGAAATCAAAGTGCTTGCAAATTCAGAATTCAACACTTTCAAAATTTAAATCGAAATAAACATAAATAATATTTTGAGTCAAAGTGTAAAATGCAAATTTACCAAATTGAAAGTATTTGGAAAACTTTTTGACCTGTTTTTCTATTAAAAAATTGTAGTGGCAGTAAATAATTTTTAGATACAACTTGGATTTAAATCTTAAAAGTGAGAATCTAGCATGATATTTTCTTCTAAACGAAGGGTCGGTTGTCCGGAGTCCACTAATTTCGGGGCAAGTCAAATGTGATATATTGAATATAATCTTTATGAGTTTTCGGAGTCTATTTAAATTGCCTCCATTCTATGGATCTCAGATCTATAAATTCTATCACCATTCACACCTGCGGCGGTGGTAAAATAAATCTTTTCTTTCAGTAAAAAAAAAAAACTTACTATACCCTTTTGGTTAAAAAAAATTAACCCACTGCATTCATTCTCTCTCACCTAATATTAAATGAAGATTACTGTTAATATTAAATCTATTAATTGGGGATTTGATTTTTACGGCATTAAAATAATAATTATGAGAAGTGAGGGAGTCGACCTCTGCTGAAGAGGTAGATAACAATAGATTTAGATGTATGGCAAGCTTCTTTATTAGGAGAGTTTAGGCAGTGTAAGGGGAGAACATTGCTGCTTAAACAGAGAAGAGAGAGAGTGTGTGTATTAGAATAGAAGAAAGAAGCAGTTTTATACAGCATTTATATTTATGTGTTGTATATCCTTGTAATTCCTGTACTGGGTTCCCGAATCTCAAATCATTTCGAAACCATTCGTTTGTATTTATTTGTATACATATATAAGGGGGTAGTTTCCAGCTCTCCCTTTACCTGTTTCGAGATTGAATCGACACGATATCTACGGCAGCTTCAGTCTCTTGCCGGGTATCGAAGTTGGAGATAGATAGGTAGTTAGATAGAGAGATAGAGTAGGAGAGAGGGTGTAATCGGAGCTTGAAGAAGAAGAGAATCACGAGAAGAACAGCTGGTCTGTAGAGCCGAGAGAACCTATTCATGAATTACCGCTGATTTTCCGGGAATCCTTGCTCTCTATCTCTGAACCAACAAGGTAGTGTTTTATTTTCCTACTGTTTTCTTACTTTACCTTCGCTGCGTTTTCTTTTGTTTTATTGCTACCCTTTGCTGGATTTGCCTGTTTTGGATTTGATTTAGTTCACCTTAGTCCCTTGGTGGATTGATCTAAGATGGGTTTCAGCTCAAATTTTCTTTATTTTGTTTAGATTTTTAGTTTCAGTTCAACTCACTGAACTGAAATGGTTTTCAATGGCGATCAAGTGGTCCTTAATTTCGCTTCGACCTCCAGAAACTCAGTGGAAGTAATTCAGATGTTCTATTAGTATACAACTATATAAATTTTTGCTTGCCCTCTTTATTTTTCTGCGAATCTCCATTTCTTTTCCTTTTCTCCCCTTTTCTAGTTTTAGTCATGAGTTCTTCAAGCTAATAAGGTATCTTCTTATCCTTATTTTCGTTGTTATATTTATTTTCTTCATCAGTTCATTTCGTTCAAGGTTTTTGGATCTACTGATTGGCATTATTGGGAACCAATGTTATCTTGGTACTAACAGTTATTTCCTTAATTATTTTTTACTTGCTTGACCCAACAACACTTGTTACTTTCGCTTAATCTTTCCTTTCTTTGAGCTGATTGACAATGATTTTAATCTTTAATTCTTTATAGTGAAAAATATTTTTGTGCTGGTGTATTTCTGAGATATGGGTATTAATAAGTGAACAAATCTTTCTCTTTTTACGACGAACTTCATTGTGGCACTTATTTTATCAGTTCATTGCGCTCAAACTTGGAATTTCCAGGTTAGAAGATGTCCATGCCGCTGCAGCGAGGTGCGTCTGGGATACGAATCTCAGGTAATAGCCATGATTTATGGGATTCCCAAATGAAGGATAGAACAGAAAAGGAAGATCTAAATAGAAACCGGTCACCTGATAATGGCTACTTGGCCCTGAGGTTTCCTTTTCGATTTCTCTTATCAGATAACTCATCTTCCAAATATGGTATTACCGAGAATGGTTTTATATCCGATTCTTTCGCTGCTGGAACACCAAGGAGTCGCCAAAAACTCACAATGCTACTTCTGAAGATCAGTTTAATTATGATCGTGATTCTTGCACTTACTGGATCCTTTTGGTGGACAATATCCATTTCAACAACATCTAGAGGTCACATATATCACAACTACAGGAGGCTACAGGAGCAACTTGTTTCGGATTTGTGGGATATTGGGGAGCTCTCTCTTGGTCCTTCAAGATTGAAGGAGCTGGAGTACTGTTCTGCAGAGTCAGAAAATTATGTTCCTTGCTTTAATGTTTCAGAGAATCTTGCTCTGGGTTATTCAGATGGTAATGAGTATGACCGGCATTGTGAACATGGCTCAAGACAAAATTGCTTAGTTCTAGCACCGGCAAATTATAGGATTCCTCTTAGGTGGCCGACTGGGCGAGATGTCATTTGGGTTGCAAATGTTAAAATTACTGCTCAGGAGGTGCTTTCCTCTGGCAGCTTGACCAAGAGGTGAGTCTTGCTAGCCAACTTTCTCGTCAGCTTTCATGGTTCACGTCTTTTGTGTTTGACATGTTTCCTTCACGCTTTCTTGTGGTTGTAGAATGATGATGTTGGAGGAGGAGCAGATTTCCTTCCGTTCTGCCTCTCTCATGTTTGATGGGGTTGAAGACTACTCACATCAAATTGCTGAAATGATTGGCCTGAGAAATGAATCCAATTTCATACAAGCTGGTGTAAGTGGACATTAAACTCCTTCGGAAACAGATATGCTGCACATATTCAGTTCCACTGTTAAGATTGTAGATGCCCTATACCTTATGTTGTCTTCTCCAAACATTTCTGTACCGATAGTTTGGAGGATTTTTTAATTAGTATTTCAAATTGTTACACTTGGATACCATCATATCTTATTTCTCCATCGCTTAGGTTTCGCTAATTCCTTTTACAGGTTAGAACAATCTTGGATATAGGGTGTGGTTATGGAAGTTTTGGGGCACATCTCTTCTCCAAACAGCTACTTACCATGTGCATTGCAAACTATGAGGCCTCAGGCAGTCAAGTTCAACTAACTCTTGAAAGGGGTCTTCCTGCAATGATTGGTTCTTTTACTTCAAAGCAGTTGCCATATCCTTCTCTTTCCTTTGATATGTTGCACTGTGCACGATGCGGAATTGATTGGGATCGGAAAGGTATCGGCTAAAAATTAGTGAAAAATGCAACTTTTGAATTACCCAATGTGCATGGTCATATCCATTATAGATATATGAACTTGCTAGTTGTTGTACATAGGTTGTCAGCTAGTCAAAAGTAGTCTGATATTTATATCCTTATGAATGTGGTAAATTGGGAGTTCTACAATAAGAGAAAATGTTAAGCATGTATTCTGAAAGTGGATACTCTTTCGAGGTTTTGAAGGGTGTTGTTTTTTGTGGTCTTCTGTTTTAAATTCCCACAATAAATAATTACAATGGGTTGTGGAAAGTTGATATTTTCCTTTCCATATCTTGCCTGCTTTAATAATTTAATGCTAATGTATATGATATGTGGTGCAGATGGCATTCTCTTAATTGAAGTTGATAGAGTTTTGAAGCCTGGTGGATACTTTGTCTGGACGTCACCCCTCACCAATGCCCGTAACAAGGAAAATCTGAAAAAATGGAACTTCATACGTGATTATGCAGCAAACCTCTGTTGGGAAATGTTGTCGCAGCAAGATGAGACTGTTGTATGGAAAAAGACTAGCAAAACAAGTTGTTATAGTTCTCGGTGAGTCAACAAACATGGTTATCATTTATATTCTCTTAAGAATCTTTTGGAATACTGTGGTAAAAGATACACATAAATCGTGATCAAATGACCTTTTTTGTCCTGAGATTTATAGTTAAACAATTATGGTTCCAATGGTTTGTGTATATAGGAAGCCTGGTGCAGGCCCTTCTACGTGCAGTAAGGGGCAGGATGTTGAATCTCCATATTATCGACCTCTCCAAGCCTGTATAGGAGGAACACATAGCCGTCGATGGATTCCTATTGAAGCAAGGAGGACCTGGCCTTCTAGAGCTAACTTGAACAAGAATGAATTAGCATTATATGGTTAGTTTTCTTTTCATAATTATCTCAGTCAGTGAGGATAACAGATTCCCCATTTCTTGTCCCTGTAGAATATGCTAATTCTGTCATATCTTCTCAGGTCTGCATCCAGAAGAAATTAGTGAGGACACAGAAAACTGGAAAACAGCAGTTCATAATTATTGGTCTCTTCTTTCTCCGTTGATATTCTCAGATCATCCTAAGAGACCTGGTGATGAGGATCCTTCACCACCTTATAATATGCTTAGAAATGTTCTAGACATGAATTCTCGCTTCGGTGGTCTTAATTCTGCATTGTTTGAACAAGGGAAATCTGTTTGGGTCATGAATGTAGTCCCAACAAGTGGACCCAACTACCTACCTTTGATCCTTGATAGGGGCTTTGTTGGTGTACTGCATGATTGGTAATTCCACGTACCTAGCCTCTTTTGTAACTTGTCCTCAAGCTTTTTCCATGTTAGAACCTCATCTTTTTTCGTCATATACTTTGTTGTTATTCCCCTTTGAATATAGACATGTCTGACTTGTATAAACTGAAACAATCTGCCTTATTCATTTCCTTACCTGCATGAGAGATATAAAATTCATCTGATCAGAAAAGAGTTCATGTAATTTTGAAAATGCCATATGGACATTCTTCACTGTAAAAAATTAGGAACCAACTTCAGCATAGAATGAAATCAAAATATGCTGCATGCTGTTCATTACCCTGTTCTTCCGTAAATTTAAATCTTAATTATTTAAAGAATAAAATTATATGGAATAAAACTTTTATGCTACTGGTTTGTGAATAAGTGGGATTTTGTCTTTCACTTGATTGTATGCACAAAGTAATACTTTTGGTCACTAGTGGTTGATTTGAAAATTTTATAACTTTACTCTTGACTTAATATGCTAATCTCTAGATATCTTATGATCTTTGATTACCTATTATTTTTTTTTTTTTTGAGGTGTCTTTGACTACTTACTGATTGTATCATCTTTATCCTTTTTAGGTGTGAAGCATTTCCAACATATCCTAGAAGTTATGATATGGTACATGCTGAAGGACTTCTATCCCTCGAGACAGGACAGCATCGCAGGTGCACCATGCTGGATATGTTCACTGAGATTGATCGCTTACTTCGGCCCGAGGTATGTGATAGTGAAATGTTCAGATATCCCGTAATCTGATCTTTTGCATGCTGCCTATTGTTCTTAAAATGAAATGCTCTCCCCAGCTTCTGCTGTCTAATTCAGGCGGAGATGGTCTGTGCTGATAAACTTGAATAATTATGAGCAACTATACTTATGTTTGTAAAGTAGTGACTAGCACAGAAATATTAAGGCTTGGTATTTGGCAACCATCACTATGAATTTAGCTTCTGTTTAGGCTTGACTGGATTTATTGTTTGCTTTTGTCCTCATCCATCTTTTTGGATTTCTTTTCGGGTGAGGGTGTTAATTCTATGAATGCTTTGATGCAACAACCCTTTATCTGATATTAAGCTTTTTCCCCTCTGAACAGTTATAAGTTAATCCCAAGCACCAGTTTGGTAGAATTCATTTTCCAAACAAAAAAATCAGAATAGCTTGATCTTCTACTTGTTCCCAGCATATTATGGAGTTTTTGTATCCGCAATTTGTCGTAAGAAGAGGATAGGGTCTCATGTTATATTCACATGATAGGCTTAGATAATTGATTAATGATCCAATACTGCAATCTCGTTCCTGCTAAGGATGTGCTTTGTGACTGTACATTGGTAGTGGATCCTGGGTTGGATTTTTTTTTTTTGAGGCTAGGTGATTGAATGTTATCCAAAACTTGTCTGTAGTTCTTATAGTCCCCCAGAATGGTCATGCTTTACTACTGATGTTCAGATATTTTAGGCATTGTCAACTGAGTGATGCCCTAAATCTTTCTTGAACCAGTAGGAATGTGCTGTGTTAGGTGGTGCTTTGAGTTGCTTGGTTATGTATGTTGTTCTGATGTCAATGGCTTGTGCAGGGTTGGGTAATAATCCGTGACACAGCACCTCTAATTGAATCAGCAAGAGCTCTAACAGCACGGTTGAAATGGGATGCACGTGTAATGGAAATCGAAAGTAACAGTGATGAGAGACTCCTTATCTGTCAGAAACCTTTCTTAAAGAAGCAAGCAAGCTAATTATGCATTCTTCAGGGAAGATAAAAAATGTCAATCATGGTATTCAAATTCATTTTGTGGATGTTAACTTAGTCACATATCATAAAGCTCCACCCAAAAGGGGGAGAAAGATAAATTTTGAACAGAAAGAAGAAGCCAGATAAAAAAAAAAAAAAACAGAGGAAGAGGAAAGAAATGAGAGTATCGGTGGGACCAACCACAACACCTATGGAGCCGTAAGGCGTACGTAGGGCCATGTAATTACTCAGATGGAGATACCCTGCGAGCCAGAATTATAGGATCAAATTTCATTTTCCATGTTATGTCTCATTATAACCAGCATACATCACATGATTCAGATTGTGAAGATGTTTACAGAATAAGCAGTGTTATTTGCTCTAGTGTATAAAAAAATTGCTTGGTACATTCATGTTGATTTAATGCTTCATTTTTTTGGGTTTCTTTCTTCCAATGCCAGATTTGAGTCATTTATGTTTCTCAGTGATGCATATTCAGTGCCGTTTCTATCTGTGCTGTCCCGAAACGGGTTAGACACAGGAATCGATTACTCTATAAAATTTTCTATTTCATCTTTACTTTTGGAATGCCTTGGCAGAGACCCCCTGGTTTTTGAGCCAGTAATTGTAGTCTTGCATCTGTAAAGTAGAATAGTGGCATGTTTTGTTTGCCCAAGCGAAAAAGGATGGGCATGGTTAAGGGTTTGTTGTTCTTATATTATTCCTTAAATATCACAATTTTTATTTGCAATCCTGAATATTATGGATCAATTTTCTTTAACTTACTTTCTTATTTATTTTATATTGTGTAAATAATATTAAGTTTTAATAAATTTATTACTTTCTTTAATAAGTTTATTGTTATTATTTTTCTTGACATGGTAAGTGATAGGCCACAACCTACCACACAGTTGATTCGATTGTTTTTATTTTTACTATTTTTAAATGAGAAGGAAGCCATTTTATTCAGGTATAAATACGAACCCAGATTAAAGGAGAACCGCAGTTCATTCGCACTATGGCTTGGCGCCTATTTCTCTCCAAAATGTCGAAACCCAAACATCTTCTGCTCCTAACCACGCCTAATTTCCAAAACCCTAATCACGACCCTGCAAAACCAATACCATCCATTTTCTTTTTCACTTCCCAATTCTCTACCTCATTTCTTGTTACTAAGATACCCAAGAAGTTCAAGAAGAAGCGCAAGAAGCCCGACTCACCCCGGACCAAACTCGTGCAGCCTGATTCTTCCAGGATCCTCCACCTGGAGTCCATCGTGGAACGCGATTCCCACTTTCGCTTCCTCACCCGATCCAAAGAATTTCTCTCCAAGCAGCCCCAACACGTCCTCCGCCTCGATGACGCCGGAAAGCTTTATCGGGAGCTGGGATTTCCTCGCGGCCGTAAGGTATCGCGCTTTATCCAACGCCACCCGCTCATATTCCAAATTTACCGCCATACTGACGGGAAGATGTGGCTCGGCTTCACTGATTTCATGGAGGAATTGCTGGACGAAGAGAACTCTATCATGGACTCCATGGAGCGAGATAGGGTCACCAAGGTCCGCAAATTGCTGATGATGTCCAAGGATAAACGGATTCCTTTGAGCAAGATATACCATACCAGGTTGTTGTTCGGAATTCCCGAGGATTTCAGGGACCGAATCGCGAAATACCCCGATTATTTCCGGGTCACCGTTAGGGATGACGGAAAGAGGATGCTTGAGTTAGTGAATTGGGATCAGGGTTTGGCAGTAAGTGAACTGGAGAGGCAGTTCATAGTGGATGAGGACGAGGCCAAGAAGGCTTTCAAGTTTCCAATGAAATATGGAAAGGATTTGGGATTGGAGGATGGCGATATGAGGAAGCTGAATTTGTTGAACACGCTGCCGTTGGTTTCTCCATATTCGGATGGTTGGAAGTTGGATATTTGGAGTTTGGACGCAGAGAAGTACAGAGTGGGGGTTTTGCATGAGTTCTTGAGCTTGACATTGGAGAAGAAAGCATCTATACACCATATTGTGGAGTTTAAAAAGGAATTTAGCTTGACCAAGCATACTTACCAGCTGCTTAAGAAGCAACCAAGGACGTTTTATTTGGCTGGGACGGAGATGAACTGGGTGGTTTTCTTGAAAAATGCTTACAATGAAAATGGAGTTTTGATTCATAAGGATCCGCAGGTAGTTTTCAATGAGAAGCTGTGTAATTATGCGGACATGCAGAAAATGGAGATGGCTTCTGGTTTTAGGAAAATATGATTTCAAGATTCAACATTTTTAGCAGAGGATTAAGGGGATGAAGATGAATTTCCCAATCTATATGCGTAAGCTATCTGTATTGGGGATGAGGGAGAACGTAGGGGATGAAGATCAATTCTTCCAATCTATATGTGGAAGGTATCTTGACCTGACCCATGACATAATTGAACCTTGTTTTTTCCTCTGAAAGATTTTTGTATTATGTGTATGATTGAAGTTGCTAATAGTTAATTTATCAGAGAGAAAGAAGTGGATTATTGTTACCTGAAGCGAGTTTTTCCTTTTCATGAGATAATCAATTGATTTTTCTCCTGTTGCTATTGTAGTTATACAGGCAAACGACAGTTTCATCTCCCGCAGTTCGTATTATTACAATTCAAAATGTGTTATTTATTTTCTGATAGTTCATTTCTTTGACTAAACAGAATAATTTTTCATAAAATAAGATGATAACCCAAAATCAGTTTATGGGTTTCCCCTAAACTAAGCTTGCCATTTTTCTTATTTCTTTCTTGATTTAAAACCAATGGAGTTGGGTTTTATTACTTTAGCTAATCTTACTTCTCCAATTAGAGACCTGTTTGACCATTTCTCTTGATATCCAAAGAATGATGAGATTGCGATCAAGACAATTTAACATTGAAAAAGAAATATCACTTCAAGGCTTATAGACTTCCCAAGTACCAGAAGACCCTTTTTAGACTTTCATACGATATGTTCAATTGCCAAAAGCTATCAAGTAGCCCTCGTACCAGAGCCGTCCTTAAAACGGTTTGTACAGTGACCTATATGAACTTAGGTATTGCATGCGAACCATAATAACAGAAATACACAGATAAAAAATTCAATGAAATCCGAAAAGTACTTTACAGATTTGCAGTTTCTTGCAACCATAAAACGAATTCTTTGTGAAATTCTACTGCATGATATCATAATGGAACTCTACTGCATGGCATCACACCCTAGAACGTGGAAAAGTAATGAAACCAATTCAGAAAGGAAGAGAAACCGATCAAAATAAGAACCTTGGAAATGGTCACGCGAGAACAAAAAGTTAACAGAGGAAACACACTTTCTGACAGAAACAAAATTAGGAAGAACAAAGATGGATTGCAATAGATGATGAATGGTCGACTTAATGTGATGAAGAAGCCCGTGCAGCAGATGGCACGGTCTTTTGGGTGAACTGATGGTGAGTTCGGGTCTTTGACCTGTGCCTGGTTCTCTGCCCAACACTCGGGCTTCTCCTGTGCCCGCCAGAGGAGCTTGATGCACCTTGGATCCCTCTCCGAATTGTTTTTCTTCGAGAGCTCAATGCACTGTTCCCAAGGGCAGCTTTTGCCACACTATCGGTTAGCACCTCCCTAGCTCTTTGTGGTTTAATAGGCTGCTTGTTTAAGTACACAAGTTTTGAGAGGAGACTGCAAACTGCCTTGCGGAGCTGATCGTCACTGATGTTGCTCTGAATAGGATTTCCCAAGAGATTGAGAGCTAGCAATGAATTGTAGTTGGCAACAAGCTGGCCTAGAGCTTTTGTGGTCGTTATCTTGTTGAAGCTGAGGTCAAGAACTGTTAGCTTCAAGAGTCTATGCAAACCCTCAACATCGCTGATCTTGTTCCCAGCAAGATAGAGTTCCTTGATCAGTGTACAGTTCGACAACCCTAATGTTGATTAAAGCCCAGATGGCATGTTTAGGATTATGCACAGAAGAGCTGAAGAAATAAAAAGTGTTTATCCAAGATCATAGAAACAATGTTTCTAAAGACAATTACCTTGCCCAATTCGAGAAATACGGTTGTAGCTGAGATCAAGTACTCGCAACCTGTTAAGTTCTCTGAGGCCTTCAATGGTGCTGATCTTGTTTCTTGACAAGTTGAGTACGTGAAGACCCTTTGGCAGGTACCCTGGAGTAATCCGGACTGCTAAAAAAACAAGGAGCCAACTATTTAACTCATTACTAATTTTGTCTTTGATGAACTATCACTTTCTTTTCTTGTAAAAGATCATACCTATAAAGTTGTTTGACAAGTTGACAGATCTGAGGCTGGAGAAACATGACATGATAGGCATTGCTCTTAAGCCTATGCCTGAAATATGAGCCACAGTTGAGGAAGAATTTAGTGACTGGATGATGCTATTTGCATGCACAATCTCCTCTGAAATGTTTAGATCAGGATGCTGAATGGAAGAAGAGGCTCTGTCTCTTGCCACCGATTTGCCAGCATCTGGCGATGGAGGAAAATTAAGGCCTCTGTCATTCTCATCCTCATTTTCAGCTGGAGGTGGGTTCTGCATGCTGAGATCTCTCACCCACTCATCCACTCTTGTCAAGGAGGATGATTCTGCTGAAAAAGCAACCCAATGGTTCTGGGGCCATAAACTAGAAGATGCACCATGGAAACCTCCCCAGCTCTGCTTGTCATTGTAGTGGTTATTGTAGCCCTTGTTCAAGGATTCTTCTGTAAATGATCCAGGTGATCCCGTCTTGCCCAATTTCATCTCTCGATTTGGCTCAAGTGTGTCTGAACAGTACCCACTTTGCTGGTTCAAGGCAGCTGTAGGAAGTGGTTGTGGTTTTGGAGGATGAGAATTGTGCAGGTTTCGGTGACTCCAGAGGAACAACTTCCACCAGAGTCTCCTACTCCTAGAGGGCAAAACTTGGCTTGACGAATGCTTCTTTAAAATAACTCGATCCGCACTCCAATGGGTCATCACCGACCTAGGACTGCCCAGATCAAAATTGTCCCTCATCCTCGTAGATAATTCCTGCAGTTCATCAAATGACTGTGACTTTGAAGGAGGCAAACTTCTGGCTACCTTTCTCAGGACCTCCCTTGTCTCTAGATTAGAGCATGAACGCTTAAGCTTCGGAGAAGCCCAGAACGTAGCCTTCCCGGTACCTGGGTCACTAAGATGTCCAGCTTGCGTCCTGTCAACATCCTTCTCACTGCACTCAGCTCCCTTCACATAATTTTCACTCACCTTGAATTCAAAAGAATCGGAGTTTCTAGCTTTCAAGTCAGACTCCACTTCGCCTGAATCATTAGCTATATGTGCTTGGAGATTAAAGTCAGAGAAGTCCCTCTTCATTGAGAGGTTCTCTTCATGTTCATCTTCTCCATCATATGCCCTCTCGGTTGCTTCAGGTGCGAGTGGACTCTCAAAAGGTTGCACCTGGTTTTCAAGTGTAATCTGCAGGGTTCTTCGCTCTTTTCGACCCTCGTGAACACGTTTATGGTCTCCCTGAAAGCAAAAGAATGAAAGTCAATGAAGTAAGCGAATTCATGAGGTACGAACACATTGCAAACAATGGGATTTAGCATATATTGCTTCAGTTCTACTAACTTGGAATGAGATTTCAATATTTTCATGATTGAAGCAAGTAATAAGACTAAAGATTTTCAATTTAATCATATGAAAAAAGTTCATTTGCCTCAAAGATGCCCTAAATCTGAGAATATATGCGTACCTTGACTTGCTTCTTCCCCCTTCTCACGAAGCCGCAGCAACTGAATTTTGCCATTTCAGAACAAAGCTATAATCCGAATTCCTGAAATTCAGAAACTGCTAAGCCTTATTTTGTTTTTTTTTTTCTTCTTCTTGAGCTTGTTCTGCTGCTGCTCGCATCTCGAACGACTACTAAATTGAGCTCTAGCGCCGATGGATTCTTTGAGGGGAAAAAGGTCACATCGGGTAAGATTGGATTAAAAGTTAGCCATAATCAATGGGAAGGCGCCAAACCAGTGACTGCGAGCAATATGAAGGTGAAAATAGACGGGAAAACGAGGGAACAAGGCCTGATAGGGCTTCCGGAGATTTGGCTAGAAAGTCGGCCAGAGTTGTATTCCCAGCAGCTTCTCTGTAGAAGCTTCACATCAGCTATCCCCAATTCCACTCCTGGAGACGATAACAAGAAGACGAACATCGGCACTCGTAAGAAAATTTCAAAAACCTTTCACAAAGCAAAGTTATATATTTTCCTTCCTAGTCAAATTTTCGATTATCATCTAACTTCATTGTTTTAAACGAGATTTAAACAAAGCTTTGTAGGAGAAAACAAGAGAAATCTGCATGAGGTTTCTCTGTTCCCAATCAATCCAATGCGTATCCAACTCAATAGCCGTGAGTCAACATGACCTTGCATACACAGCTCCGGCAAAACGTCGCAAGTAAAGAATTCGCCAAATATACAGGACATTAACATTACAGTGAAACCATGACAGACAAACGAGATAAATATAGACGCATACAGATTTAGATAAAAGAAAACGAAAACAAAAGAAGAAAATAATTAGAGCTAATCAGATGGAGGAGGTTCATTATTCTCTGATTCCGTGAAACGCAGGCACAAAAACATAAAACGGTTATAGGATTGGAGGCTAGATTGTAAGACGAAGCTACCTGTTGAAGACGGAGTGTCGTAGTTTGTGGGGGGGGGGGGGGGGGGGGGTGTAGCCCAAGAATGTTTCTCTGCGGCCAGAGAGATGGAGGAGGTGATGGTTGTTGGAGTAGAAGATGGAATACATACATTTATGTAAAGAGCAAATGGGTAAAAGACATACGCGCAAGAAACACGGTGCATTCATTTTGCATTTGGTCATTTTGGTTTATTGTTGATTAAAATGGTAAATTATAATTTTAAATTTATTATTTTTATTATCTTTCTGATGTTTTATAGTTCATTATGTATTTTCATTAACGTAACAGTTTTAATTTAAAATAAATTTAATATTTTTTTTAATTAGAAGTCAAAACCTAGTGAGTTGAACCCGCCCCCTCTAAGCGGCTTGTTTGGATTTTTGTCACGTTATCACAAATATTTATTTTTTTACATGAAGATTTTATAACAATGTGGTGGGCCACACCCACATCTGTTGTGCCACATGCTGTGTTCTCGGGTGGTAGCCCACTGGGTCCTACTACAGAATCTCTTTCCTTTGCGATCCTAATTTTTTTTGGTGTTTTTCCAATCGGAAAAAATGATTATATTTTTACGACATGTATAATGTACTTGTACCAATTTAAAAGGGGTATGGGGTTGGCCGTCCAACCAATGAGTGGACGTATTTTCTAGATAAATTAAGCAAGCATAAATGCAAATTAACTCCCAACATTATTCTCCATTACGAAAATCTCTTTGAAGATTATGACAAAAATCGTATGTGGTCATGTCATGTTATCAAAATAAATTTAGATTTAATATCATGATAATTTTATTATTTGATTAGGACCTCAAAAATATTTATTAATAAAATTAAAAAAATATTATATAATACATATAAATTTATTTAAGATACTAATAAGTAATTCATTAATTTGTAAGTTAATTTTATTTTTTTAAAAAGATTGTAATAATTTTTCTGTCAAATACTCCAGTTATAATTTCAATAATTCGTATGGGTTAATTTCAAAAGATTTTCATTAATTACAAGATGTCTTGATTTATGGCCTTTTAATTTAAATATTGATTTTCTGTAAAAGAATATATGATTTTATGAAACTTTTTAACAGTAAATATTTATTTAAGTAATGGCACATGATGAATATGATATGATAATAGTATAGGGTATTGGACATGATATAACATGAGATGACTATGATGTTTGGCTAAACACGTGTCACCAGCACCGCCGTGTATCTCCGTGACGTGTTTGGCTCATCTATTAATTTATTTTTTTTCTTCTTTTTTGCTTTTTCCAAATTGGAATCTGATACATGAGATAGATAATTCGCGTCGCCTAGTTTCAGTTAAATTCATAAATGAGTACTGCTGTTTTTTAATCGGCATAATTTCTTATTAATTAATTTATGACGAAATAATTAATTGTTTTACGAAGTCTTCACTAATTAATTTCAATTTTCATTTCTTAAATTTATATGTATTTTATTTGCAAAATTTTTAGTTATTAATAAAAAAATAAAGAAATTAATGACAGAATTTTCAAATATTATTAAACTAGAACTCGTATTGGACTCAGAAAAAATAATAAACATAATTATATAGTAAATGAAAATTAATTATTATTTTTTTGAAATATTGTTTTTTCATTTGATACTACATTTTAATTTTGATCTACTTTGCATTTTATTTAAGAAAGTGATTATCTTAATAATTGAAAGTGGAAGATTTAGGTGGTCTCAATTATTGAAATTCTTCATTTATTTGTCTTCCCGGTGCAACAACTGCTGATAACTTTTGAGAGAGATGATAAAAAAAAAAAAAAAAAAAATTATTATTGAAATTGAAAAGATTCCAATTTCCGCATATATATATATATATATACGAAATTTTTGTAAGATATCAGAAATTAATTTATTTTAAAATAATTTTTGTTTAATTTTATATTAAAAAGTTTAAGGCAAAAGAAGAAAACAATATATATATATATATGTACGCCTCTTGGGGTGACTGAGGAGCTGTTAGGGAGAAAAGGCCAAGGCTAAGTGGCCAACGGAGCTCCGTCGTCGTGCAATTTACGCCCGTAGGTACCCCTCAAGTACACAACTAGTACAGATCTCTCTTTTTTTTTTTTTCAGGTAGTTTCTGTCTGTACTGTATTTAAACCGACAAAATTGAATATATTTTTTGAAATAAATAACAGTAATAAAAATAATTCACAAGAAAACCTACTTATCAGAATAAATTTGAACTTTTAATTTAAATTACTTGTATAAATTTGAATATAAAGTTTAGATAGGAGACGGATACAAATTTTGAGCCATTAATAGTTTCAGATTTGAATAGTTGTGTGACCGATTGATAATTTCAGGTTATTCAAAGCCCAATTTCGGATCCAAGTAGTTGGCTAATTTCAGATTCTGAAAAGCCCACATGGTAAGCGTCAAATGTCAGCTAACAGCCTCCTCGGCTCCAATTATAAATAATATTATATATTTTCTGCAAATTTTATATTTTTTAATTGACTAATTATGATAAGCGTGATATATAAGAGAAATTAAATTAAAAAACGAAACAATTTATAGTAGATTATTATAGTTAAATGATAGATCTAATGAAATTATCTTTGTTATTTTTTTTAATTAATTAAAAAAATATAATTAAC
Source organism: Carica papaya (assembly GCF_054855325.1). NCBI lineage: Eukaryota > Viridiplantae > Streptophyta > Magnoliopsida > Brassicales > Caricaceae > Carica > Carica papaya. Next base: position 24,425,940 of record NC_142309.1, read on the forward strand.
ATTTATTTTATTTTTCAAAAAAATTTCAATGGTCAATCCCTTAATTATTATATTTTATATTCGTTATTGTACGACTTTACGACGATCCATCGTTTGTCTCCCCCTTCATTCATTGCTATCCTTCTCTTCCCCGCCCTCTCCTAAAACCAGAAAATAAATAAATACACACACACACACACATATATATATATTATATTATATTCAATAATTTTACTATAATCAACAAAAACCTATATATTATGTACATGTAAATATCGTCTTCCTCTATCCCAAAAACCCTCATTTGCTTCTTCGCTTGTTTTTAGTTCCTGTCTGACATAAATCCCCAAACAATCAAAAACCCATAGACGGCCATAAAGGATAACATTTTTGCACCTCCTAAAAATGTTCTGTTTATTCTTATCTTCAAATATTTGATTTTTTCTTCTCACTTTTTTGCTCGAGTGTCGATTTTCCGTGATTGGCTTGGGTGGTTTTGTTGATGGGGACGAGGGCATGGGAAACGGGGGTGGTGATGCTGGCGTTATTGTGGGCGAGGCTAACGTGCGCCGCCTTAGTATACTCCGCTAGGGTTCCGTTTTGTTCCGTTGAGCCTGCTGTGGAATCGATCTTAGGGTTTCGTGATCGGTACTACTGTTTCCTACACGAGGCTGCTACTGATGGATCTCCCAATATTATTGCTGTTACCGAGGTAAGATAAAATTCATCGGATTTCCCCTTTGTTTGGAAGTTGAGATTTTTAATTGCTGTTTTGTGAGTTTTCTGGGTGATTTTAGTTTGTTTGTTGTAAATACTGTCCAAGGATCGAAAACTAGTAGCTTACGGAGTTTGTTTTAGCCAATTTGATTCTAATGTAGACTGTTTCTGAACTTAGCACTTGGAGTGGTTTGTGTTAGAAATTAGGTGAAGAACATAAGCGATTGCGCATGTTTGAACAAGCATGTTAGCGATTGCTTAGTTATGTCGTATTCAAGAAATGGAGGAATTTGCTAGCAAAAAGAACGGATAAATTCTCTTGACTAGTCAATTTATTATCATTAAGTAGAACGTAATTCCAATAGGGTTTGTCCCTGCGTTTTCCAGGTTCAGACTTGAAAACAGACATGCCCACAAGGTGGTATTGGTGGAATGCTGATTGGAACGAAATTCTTGGTTTATGGATTGTTTGTTTTGTTGTTAGTATGGCTTTGTTTGTCAGGAGACTTCATAACGATGTAATCTCCTACTTTGCTGTTAGAACACTAAAATTTTCATGTAAAAGTAAAGAAAAGTATAGTTATGGAGGAAAAAGAAAAGTACCCGCTATAGGAACTAGTGATGGTTTTGTTAAGTTTTAAAAATTATTTTACTGGCATTTTAGCTTTTCGGCAGATGCAATTTTTTTATTAGATAGAACCATCTTTCTTGTTGGATAACTGTGGAGATTTTTGTTGAATTGTGCATGGTAGAAATGGGAAGAATAGCCTCGAAGTTAAAATAACTAAACTGAAAAGTTGCTTTCATTTTATAACTAATTGAATTTTAATGAAGTGACTTTTCTACTTTGAAGGGAAATGAGGTCTCGCTACAGAAGGCACTGAATATGGTACACAAGAGCAGTCATGAATATGTGGCTGTGCTCTTCTATGCATCTTGGTGCCCTTTCTCTAGGTCTTTTAGACCATGTTTCTCTGTCATCTCTTCTTTGTATCCCTCCATCCCTCATTTTGCTATTGAAGAGTCAGCCGTAAGGCCAAGGTCTGCAAATGAATCCATCTTCTTATGTTCTTATATTTGACATATATCATTGGTTTTTGATCCTTACACCACCTGATCTTTGCAGCATACTCTCTAAGTATGGAGTTCATGGGTTTCCAACTCTATTCCTTTTGAATTCTACAATGCGTGTGCGTTATCATGGCTCTCGAACTCTTGGTTCATTAGTTGCTTTTTACAGTGATGTTACTGGTAAGAGCTTTCTTCTTTGTGCTTTCCTGCTGTGGTTTATTCTTTTGAACTCATTTTTAGCTGATTCTGATTGAGAATGAGATGAAGCTTTCAAATTTCTTGAACATCAGCATTTATCATCTTCTAGTGAGTAATTTGTTCAATGTTCCTTTACCTCGATAGTGTCTCGCTGAAAAATGACTAATTGCCACTTGTCCCTCTTTGGTTTCGTCTAGTTAGATTCAAGGTGGATTCTACATGTGGTTCCTACTGCTTCTTTTTAGTCTTAATTGAAGTTGCATCCACATCTGTGTGATATATGCATGCCAACATAAACTATATGAAAAAAGGTGCAAGTGTTTGTATTTAAATATGTAAGTAAATATATAGGTTACTAGATATTTGTGTATCTATGCATGCTAACATAAACTATATGAAAAAAGGTGCAAGTGTTTGTATTTAAATATGTAAGTAAATATATAGGTTACTAGATATTTGTGTATCTATGCATGCGATTATACCTGAATGGTGCACCATATTTGCTCTCACATTCAGAAATGCATCTACTTGAGCTCTCTCTTTTGTTATACTGTAAACACTGAAAGAGCTGCTTAGTCAAGCTCTCCGTTCTTGTTGGTGCACATAAACCCCTATGTTAATTAGGGACCTGAACCTGCAAGAGAGGCCTCCCGAATGTCAATGTTGGGAAACAGGTGAGTGACCAGTGAGCCAGGGCTCTGGGTCTAATCAAACCCTTGGTCAGGCGAAGTGATAGTAATTGTTTTATCTACAGTATGTTACTACTATTATCTTATTGAAGAAAATTCTCTCATTAGGATAAAAAAAAGGATATAATGAATTCGGTGCTTGGCTCTAGGTATTAAGACTCCATCACTGGACAAAACATCCTTGGAGAAAATTGGACACTCATCGAATATAGAGAAGCACGATAACATTGACCTGGAAAGCTGCCCGTTCTCGTGGGCAAGATCCCCAGAGAATTTGTTTTGCCAAGAGACATACTTGGCTCTGGCTACAATGTTTGTGCTGTTGAGACTACTATACCTATTATGTCCTACTCTGCTAGCCCTTGCTCAGTTCACTTGGAGGTGGATCGTCCAAAATGTTAGACTGGATAGTTTGTTGGAGCATCCCGTGGCTTTTCTGAATAGAGCAATACAGTTGCTCAACTCTCTGAAGGAACCTTGTAAGAGAAGCAATCTGCAGGAAGGAGCAATGAATGCCAAAGCGTGGGCTTCTAAATCTCTTGCTACCGTTTCAATTGGGGATGCAAGCACAAGCAGGGTTGCATCTGGTGAATGCCGGTGACCAACTATCTCCCCAAAATGGGAAGGGAGATGATATTCCTTTGAGAGGTCTGGCCGCACAGGCCACTAATCACAAAGTTCTTTTTCGGCAAGAATTTCCTTGGTAAGGAGTTTGGGATACAATGATGGCAATGAAAGCAAAATAACATTGTATCCTGAGGTTGTAGTAATTGATTTTTCTATGTCTATATGGTTTAGAGAACAATTAGTTTTATTTTTCAAACTCCAGGTGGATCCAAATATACGGTTGTCATTTTGCTCGACTGTGCCCCTTTTTCCTGTCCTTTGGTTTGGTTCAGTAGCTTCTTAATTATGTATCTCTCGGAATTACTTGTTATATTTCTGCAGGCCCAGATGGGGGTGTGTCATAAATTCAGACAGAGCGGGGAAATTCCAGTGAAATTTTTAAGAGAAATGTCAAATGTATAAAAATTTGTGAAAAGAATTATACAATCACATTTGTCTGATATACGGTGTCTAGTTTTCCTGTTATATCAGCTTGTAAGTAGTTTTTCTTTTTGCATAAAAGCTGTACAGTTTATACGTGTAACCTTATGTAGGAGAGTGTGTTTGGTTTGACCTTGGTATACAATTATATTAAAATATATTCGGTCTAATAATTAAAGTTTATAATTAAATACTATCATACACAAAGAAATAGGTATAATTTTGAATATATGTTTTTGTATAAAAATAAATTTATTTAAAATCATTAATTATAAGAATTTAGTTTAATTATCATTTACATATCTTATTATTAAATATTATTACATACGATGCATATGTTACTCACTAAACAACGATCATAGTAACAACGTAAATTTCAATGCACGTTTTTCATATAAATAAATTAAAGCATCATGTAAATTAAGAAAATACGAATTATCATGTGCTGACATGACTAGACATGTAACACTAATATGATACTAAAACATCAAAGCGGCAAAGATTAACGAATTAATTATACAATATGAAATTTCGAAATATATAGTTTAGTTTTTATACAAAAAATATTTATAACAATTCAAATGACACAGTATGCATGTAAATCAAATTAGATAATTTATAAAACAGATGTAACTATTTTAACAAAAGCTAAGTCGGGAATTTTGCTTATAACTTCATGAACTGATTATAGTTCTTTGTTCTGAATGCGAAAACACCTCCCGTTGCTCTCTGAAGCTAAAAAATTCATGGCATATAGCAGTTCCATTTTGTTCTAAATCCTACAATAATACAAGTTAAAGATATGTAGCACTATATGGCATAGAGCTGCTTTTAGCAAATATCACTTGTTCACAATAATGCAATTGCTCAAAATCTCATCAAGTGAATTTCGTGTCAGCACCTCTTACCAGAAGAAAAACTAAGCATCCGATATGAGCTACTAAGCTTTCCTTCTTGTCATCAGGCTATACCTCCACTGAAGTTTGATCTTTCTTCACGATCTGACAAGAAAAATTTCTTTACATGATACCTCTCACCTCATAATTTCACTGGCAAGACGATAATATAATGTCTAACGTATCTTAGCATTGGAAATGTCAAATAACTTTTCAAATTTCCCAAAAAATGCTATTTCTAACATTGAGATTGATAAGAGGGATTAGAAATCAAGCAAGTATCCAGCAAACATGCAGGGGCCCCTTTCATGCTAATAGTTTCAAACATTCAGTAAGTTAAAATAATGCCCAATATCCTTCTCTATTTCGGTAAGTGATAAAAGATGAACAACAATATAGAAAATGCATGACAATCATTTCAAACACATTTCCTTGTCAAAGAGTAGTAACATCTTCCATATTTCCATTTCACGATGATTCAAAGAACATAATTAGATGTAATCAGTAACGGGACAGAAGCACGGTAGATACTTGTGAATCTACTCGATATTTAGTACCTGTGATATGTATTCTTTAATCGTCTCCCGAACTTGTCCATCTAGAGCTCTCTCAGCTAACTCATAAAACAATGTATTACCTTCAGGGCCATTGACCTTTTCCTTCTGCAAATACCTATCAGATAAAGAGGTATATGAGGGCTTATACATAAGTTGAGTCCTCATTGATTAGGCACGATGAGGGATTAGATATGACGAGATATATTTATCCCTTCTAGATAGATAGTCCTAACCTTTGCTGTACTAGTGTCTCCAATGCCTGCTTGCAGCTCCCAAAGACCAAATGGTTTTCATCATTTTCATGGAGTCCCAAACGTCTCAAGTGATGCCAAAGGTTTTCTATGGGAAAAGGCAGGTTTTTGTCATCTTAGAACTTGGGAAAAGGCAGGTTTTCCCCCCCTCTCTCATTTTTTCTCTTTTGGTGGTGAAATCCAACTTAAAAATAACCTCCTAAAAGAGGAAGGACACTATTCTGTATTTTGAGGGATAAATTTAAAAATTAGTGTAAAAGCATAAGGCTTTACTGCAAACGTGGTGGAGCTATATAAAACCAATGTCAGATTTGACAAAGAGATTATATCAACAGAAAACCAGTTTAGATCGAGAACTCATGGGTTTAAACATTTTGGTCGGAAGACTACTATAGTCTAATAGATAACCAGAAACGTACCTTCTGGGATTTTACCTCCCGCAATGTGCACGATACTAAGTATAACAAAACTGAACCCAGTCAGATGAGCTGTATTTACATCCTCAACATATTTTCCATACACCTCAGCAGATAACTGACTTCTGATAATGTAGGATTTTGCATCACTAGTGACTATAAGGTTAGAAAAATAATTAGAGCCAAAATAAAGGAGTTAAATCAATGAATGTGCTAGAATTGTGCACAAACAACCTACATTCTTAAGAGTGTTCCAAAGGAAAGAAAAAGCCATTGGCATCCAGAAATAATGGATTGTGATTAGCAATCTTCATATCATTCCCATGCAGCAGACCCATGTAACTAATCCATAGGTGAGGGCAAAACTAATAACCTCTACCATGATCAGTAGTAAGCAATATCTGCATGACATACCAAAACCAAGACTTTGCCAAAAGTACTTAAGTCGGATAGACATTCTCAGGATGAATCATATTTAATGCTACATGATATACATAACACATTGTTTATCCAGTATCAAGGATTCAAAGGGATGCTGCATCACTAATTTTAGAAATATTATATTTTAAAACACCTTCCTCATCCCAGAGTAAAAATTTTGCCAATTCAAATGCATTGATGCATGGCTTACAAAAGAGCACAATACTAGAATTGCAGAGAGTTTCTTTCAACCAAGAGGAACTGAGCTCAGGTTTGAAGTACCATGCAAATATTTAGAGCCATAAAATTGATAAGGCAATATGCTTCTTACTTTGTTGTGAAGGCCGTCCCTGATTCACAGATGAAGGCCGAGCTCTTTGAAGTTCTATCAAGTCATAGCCAAAAATGCTAGAAAGCTTCTCCTTGGCCTCATTAATCACATAAGCAGGAAGGTTACGCTGACGATAATTCTTAGTGACTATTTGAGTGAGCTCATCCCTCTTAATTGGGCATCCTGAGTTCTGGTGGATTTTAAACAGGATATACCGTATCGTTTCTGCAACAAGTTTGTCCTTTTCCTATTGACAAGAACAATCATTTTCTAATAGAAACTGGCAAAAAAAAAAGACACTAACAAGTAACAACGAACCAGAAAGAAAGAATCCACCATTTTCTAGGAACAAACCAGCATAAAGACACTAACAAGTAAGAAGAAACCAGAAAGAAAAAAGTAATAAGAGTGTGAACCTCTTTTGAAAGATCAAATTGAGAGAGATCTTCACCTGCATTGGCCATCCTGCAATTAAAAAATATCTCCAAATTTAGAAAGAGATAACAGCGAAGCATAGATTTCTTTCAACAGCAAGAAACATTCTCAATCTTTTTGCTTCAATATAAGTGAGAAAATATCAAAAGCCCTTGAAGCAACATTAAGAGGGGGAAGAAGCTGAACCTAGTCAGGGAAAAGCAAAATTTCAAGTAACCGAATCTCCACTACAATGACAAAAGATGGTTGAAGACAAGGAACATTCTGTCCTTACTGAAAAGAATTTTCCCTCCCTGCCCAACTCCCTACAGTTTTCATTCCTTGCCCCCATCCCCATCTGTTTGGGGCCGAGATTACTTGTCAGGGAAGTGATAAGTGATGATTTGATAAGTAATTATTGAATAAGTGATGATTGAATATTTGGCATGTGTAGTGGCCGAGCCAACGTTCAAATTATGGGAGCAGCATAACCTCTGATTCTGACATTTTCTAAACACGTTCCCCTCATCTATATATATATGTATATATCTATATATGTATTTTCATATGTATATGATAAAGCCCCGAAGGACCAGCAGAATATCCAGAAGGAGAGCACGTGCAGAAGAGGATTGAATGAAAAAAACAGAAAACGTGAAGAAATGGGATGGACGCAGATTGTATAGCCGTTGCGTAGAATCAGTCAAAGTATTATCTTTTTGCTTTTCAATTTCTGTAAACTGCTCCCTAGCTAGTCGGGAATAACAGTTGAATTTTGTGTATTTAAACTTCATTCATCAGCAATAAGAATTCATCATTGAATTGCAAAAAATCTGTGATTTCTTCTCACTCAAAAGAGAAAATCTTATCTAAATTTATAGGTTTCTGACTGGGACCTAGCAGAAAGTTTCTTTCTTTTTTCTTCAGTAAAAAATTATTATTATTATTTTTATAACATTTTAACGTTTAAAATTACATTAGACACTAAAAAATAATTTGAAGTAAATATTCATATTGCTTCATGCAGATACAATAAAAATATTCAACTATATAAGCGCAGCAAAAGCATTCGATTGTTTAAATACAAATTTAACAAGAATATTTAAGTTATTCCAAACATCAAATGCTTAAAATACTGAAGAACATTATAGTTCGCACTAGTTATACAAGTTAATCAATTATGAACATATTTTCTTTCAGATTCTGAATTTCTAGATAAGTATGGTAGATTGTTTATGAAAAGACACCTTTTTTTCCCCTCATAATTTCATTCTTTTCCTGATGGTTTACGAGAAATTTAACTTGAAAACACAATTGACACTGCTAAAAATTTAAGAGTGAAGTCTCCGTTTTACCAGATCTATATCGGAGAAAGAGCGCGGCACGGCAGCCTTTAGGGTTGCAGGGGCACGATGGTGGTCTGGAATCTTGTTGGTGGGGCTGCAAGAGTGGCGCGGCAAGTGTAGATTGTGGGCTACATCGGCATCGAGTTGAAGACTGTTACAAAGTAAGATAGAGCGGCTACCAGGTGCACGAGCGGGTAGAGAATGGCGGACAGTGATTTACGGTCGCCACCGACTCAACAAACAGGAGATACTCGAGAGAATCTGTGAAGAGTAACTCTGAGATGAAATGCAGAAATGGAAAATGGCGGTCGAGTAGGGAACAGGAGGGGCTTAATACTGTAATATAACATTTTCTGGGGGGGACGTTCACAATAAATAAAAACTGCACTGTGGGCCGCCGGGTTCCATAGTACTAAAACCGGAAATTCCAAGTCTTTCCGGCGTTTTTAAATGGGCCCGCCTGGTTCTATAGTTGAGCCTGACTGAGCCGAACAACACAGGCCTTTTGTTTACAAATTCACACTTAATACTAAAAAGTATAATAAAAAATAATATGATATATATATTTTTTTTGGGTGAAATTTAAGCAATGCATATTCCACATTTTCTAGAATATCAATTTATATTAATTTAATAATTTATTTTTCATTTTTAAATTAAATCTAAATTTACGAAAAGTATAAAATTTATATATTTTCTTTTCAATTTATTTTTATAAAAGTATTTTTTTTTTTATAAACTTAACTAATTTCCATTTTTAATCCAACTTTCTTTTACTTTTTCTCTTTTGCTATTTTCTTATTATGTTAAAAAAGGAGAAGAAGGTAGTTTTATTTAAAATTCAACAAATAGATGGACAAAAGGAAAAGTGGTGCCCACTCATGTCACTATCAATGAAACAATCAAACAAAAAGTCCATGGTTGTTGCGGTCAACATCGTGGTCCAGATGACCACCAAATGCCATCTAACGGTTTAGATTCGTCATCAAAATATTAAAGGGTTCTCAATACCCCAAGCTTATTTAAACCGTTGATCGTACCCTCTAACCGCATCCAACGGCTCATTCCCAACCTCCGTTTCATATCTAATACCAGCAGTTATTACCTTGTCCACCAAAGCTCACCCAGGCCTGCAAAGCATATAGACAAGAGAGAGAGAGAGAGAGAGAGAGAGAGAGGGTGGTGATGGAGAAGGAGAGAGAGCAACAGGTGTACTTGGCAAGACTTGCTGAGCAAGCCGAGAGATACGATGGTAAGCTTTTAATAAATCTATAGAGCGTGTTTGTGGATCTCTAATTTTTCATTTCCCCAGAAGTTCGTGGACGGAGATATATATATATTTTTTCTGGTTTTTAGTTTTTCCTTGATTCATGGATCGGAGTCTTCAATTCACGATAACGTATTTCTTGATCTTTTAACCGTTTGTTAGTCTGATGGATTCGTTCTGCTTTTCAGAGTAATAAGCATTTCCAGCACTTTTCATCTAGGGCTCCATCAAATTGATTAATTTTTTTAGTTTGTATTTGTAGTGCTTATTCATATATATATATATATATGTTTTCATGTTCCTGGTGTGATTTCTTGACATGGTGACTAATAAGCACATTACTACTGTCGTCAAGAATGCTGGGTTTGTATTTTAATGCAGTTGTCGGATCTTGACATGATCCGTGAAAAGAAGGGGGGAAGTTGAGAATGACAACATTTTTCTTGTTTCTGTTTTCGATTGATTCGGTTTCTATCTTCTGATTGATATAATGTAATTCCATAATAGCCTGATTCGTTAAACAAATAATAAAGAAAAATCAAGATAGCCCTTTTTAGGTTTGGGTCTGTGTCCATTCTGCTTTTATTTTGAAGTCCATATGAAGTTATTAAAATTGTAAATTTTAATGTGTTTGTATGTTTTTATCTTATGAATTGTTCTTGGTTAGCTTTTCTGGTCCATAATATAATTTCATGTGTGGTTCAAGGCAGCAGATTAGACGTTATATCATCTGATGTCATAAAGTTAGAATAGGATGATTTGCGTTTTCTGAGGAGGAGTGAGACATGATTAACTCCTTATTTTACTGGAGGAGTCAAGTTCATCTTTATGTTGGGTTTGATGGTTTACTTGGAAATTGCACTTCCTGCAGAGATGGTTGAAGCAATGAAGAAAGTAGCTAAGTTGGATGTGGAACTAACTGTTGAGGAGAGGAATCTGGTATCTGTTGGATATAAAAATGTGATTGGGGCAAGAAGGGCTTCATGGCGGATATTGTCTTCAATTGAACAGAAAGAGGAGGCCAAGGGGAATGAGCAGAATGTGAAAAGGATAAAGGATTACAGGCATAGGGTAGAAGATGAGCTTTCGAGGATCTGCAATGATATATTGTCTGTCATTGATAACCATTTAATTCCATCATCCTCGACAGGAGAATCAACTGTTTTTTACTATAAGATGTGAGTTCCCTCGTACTTTTTTGATCTTTTTAAGTTTACGTTTCCAAATTCATGTATTCTTAATCATAAGATGATATTTGAAAGAATCTGTTCTTAGGCGTAGTACTTTCAGTAAGTAATTATACTTTGGACAAGTTGAATTTTGTCTCCCACAAGAATTTTGCAGTCCAATGTCACATAGTGGGATTATGGGAATAAGCATAGGAACATGATGAGTCTATTTTCACTTATGTTGCATGAATCTAGTAGTCCGAGAAGGTATTCCTTTTTGTCTCCTCCGCCTATGGTTTCTGTCATTTCTATCTTTCCACTTCTTGGTTCTAATAGAAGATTAAACTCAAATTTCTTGTGATTACAGGAAAGGAGATTACTTTCGCTATTTGGCAGAGTTTAAAACAGGCAATGATCGTAAAGAAGCTGCAGATCAGTCACTTAAGGCTTACGAGGTTGCTGTAGTTCCTCTTTTGCATTTTTTTCACGATCATTTGATTTTCTGGCTACTTAGAAATTAAAATGCTACCTTTTACTTGTGCTGTTTAATTGTAGGCTGCTACAGCTACAGCAACCTCAGATTTGCCTCCCACACATCCTATCAGACTTGGTCTGGCTTTGAACTTTTCTGTTTTCTACTATGAAATCCTAAACTCTCCTGAGAGGTTAATCTCTCTCTCTCTCTCTCTCTCACACACACACACACACGCACACACACACACACGCACACACGCACACGCATACACACACACACACACACGCACACACGCACACGCATACACACACACGCACACACGCACACGCACATGCACACACACACACGCACACACGCACACGCACACACGCACACGCACACACAAAAGCACTTGAATGCATGGCTGTGCATGTGCCGCCATAAACATTTGCACGTGTGCATTTTAGTTAGCGCACAAGAATGCTTTACTTGCTGGATTTCTTGTAATCAAGGGTGATTTATCCAGATACTAACTATAACTTGTGGATGCATTCTGTTTGGTTGTGTCAGTACTGGATGAGCTCAAGTATTCATTGCTGTTCCTTCTCATGTAAACTTGTTGTGCAGAGCTTGCCACCTGGCTAAACAAGCATTTGATGAGGCAATTGCAGAACTTGATAGCCTTAACGAAGAATCCTACAAGGACAGCACCCTTATTATGCAGCTTCTTAGGGATAATCTCACCTTGTGGACCTCAGATCTGCCAGATGAGGGTGGTAACCTCTCTTCTATCTCTCTCATGCTTGGTTGGCTAATTATCTTGGGTTGACTTTAAAATTGTGTTGATGAATTTAAGAAATCTAACTTCACTAGCTAAATACTTCGTAAGATGGATATTGTTTTCATCTTATGCTAAAAGCTCAGGGGATTTAGGAATGAGGATAGTATCCATCCTATAGAAGAGATGAACATATTTCAGCAGTTTTCACATTGGTTTGGTAGTTGGGATATGTTTTTATTATGACATTATATAGTGAATGGTCAGATCCTGAGTTTCATCAGTTGACTGGTGATAGCTATTAATTTATTCTTCTAAGTGATCACCAATAGAAAAGTATGAAAATGAGCAAAAAAAAAAAAAAAACAAATTGTGGATATTCTTTCTACTTCTGTATTGGTCAAGTTGATGGTAGATTGACGTTGTAATAATTGATCTAATAGATTGATCATCACAATGTTGATCTGTTAGTACTAGTGTTAAGCGTATGGACAGTGTTCTTGTCAAGTTTGTGATAAGCTGATACTTGCTTGTGATAGATTGATTTTGTGATACTTATTATGATTTTCGTAGAGTTGATTTGTTGTGCCATTGTCAGCTTATCAACACTGTTTGTGTGAAGTCTGTGGTGAGTGGGCACTTGTGACAGATTGAGTCAGTGACACGTATCCTGTTTTGGTTGTTACAATCTCATATGCCTTCAACTTAAGCAGTCAATATGAAGTGGTGAAAAATATACTTGGTCTGTCTATTTTAGTAAAAAATTGGTGAATATTTTTGAAACATCTGTAGTTTGGTAAATAGTTAATCTTTTTTTTTCTTTTTTTTTTTGCATACTTTGAGATTTTCCCAAAGTTTTATGGATACACCGAGACGAGTAAACTTGAAAGAATTCCATTGCTAAAATAGCCAATAACAAATAATTTGTATTTTCAAATCTAAAAGTAAAGAAGAGTGTTTGTCTTCTGATCTACGATGGACCCATAAAAGTGGAGTTTTATATGTGCTATGGAGATGTTATTCTATGTGAAACTTGAATGTATATGCAATTTAGCTTAGCATTACATTGCCCCCATTAACTGGTTTAGCTTTATGTTCTATAACAAAAGCCCTGTTTGGCTGGTTTTTGGGTTTGGTTTTTGTGTCTTTACTTTTTGCAACCAAACAGGTAAAATTTCAAAGTGCTTTTGGCAAAAGTTAAAACTAAAATATGCCTTTGACAAGATTAAATACAAAAGTTACAATGTGTTACTTTTGGAAAATAGTTTTGGCTTTTACTAAAAATTTATACTTGAAATCTCAAAAACCATTTTCACCAAACATACAAGATTTACTTTTTCAAAGTAGTAGCGATTTATAGACCTATTTATACTATAAACACCAAACAACCTTTAAAAAAAATTGTTTTTAGTAAATAACTATTTTAACAGTATTTTTGAAACTCACAACATAAGTTACAGCTGTCCCAAGCGCCCACTAAGTGAAAAACCCTGAAGTGGGCTGGACGCCTCCTGCAATTTCTTGCTGGCTTTCTTTCTGTAATTTGCATAATTTAATGGTTATAGCCGCTGATGCATTCTTTCTTTCAAAATTCATCTGGTTTTGTAGGGGAACAATCTAAAGGTGATGAACTTCAAGCCGAGGTAAGAAGTTAAATATGTCTTTCATTTTTTGTTTAGTTGGACAAAAATTTTTGTGGTTCTATTGTTGGACATTGACAAATCACACACACTACCCCCTTTCCCCCTTCCCCCTTCCCCTTGGCCCACAGAAGAAAAGAAAAATGACTAGAATGTTATTTTTATTAGTTTTTATTAATTCTTTTTGGGTATGTATCAACTTTAACTTGCTGGATAATTTACCCGTCTTTTAGACTATGTTTGAATTGCGGGAATGTTCACCAACTTTTTATTTGTTTGGATAAAGAATACAAATTAGTAAACAGAGGGAAGGGATGGCAAACATCTCCTCCACTTTGCCTAGAACTAACTTTTCCATTCCTCCAAAATGGGAAAAAGTAAGGAAAGAAAATGAAAGAAAAAGAAAAGGACTTAAAAACTTTTAAAACAAATCTTTCCATTGTATCCTTAGATGCATATTAACAAAATTTATTTCCTTTACAATACTAAACCAAACAAAATATTAGAACAGTAATTTCTTTTCTCTACCTTTTCACTCTTTTAGCTATCTAAACAAAAAAAAAAAAAAAAAACATTCAATTTATTTTACTTTAAAAATGAATTTTCTTTTTCCTTTCCTTTTCCTTTTTTATTGTTTACAAACTTTTGGCCAAAGATAGTTTTAGCATAAATCATAAAGATTAACTGGCATTGAATTTTGCAGAGTTGATTGGTGTAAAACAAGAGCAATCTTTTAGGACTGGCTTTGGAGAGCCTGCCAGAGGGCGACCTTTGTTGTAGTGGTCGGATGGATTTGTGACCTGGTTTTTAGTAATAGGATGGGTTTGTGACCAGTTGCCTGTATTTATTTGTTTAGCAATGTTTCCTCAGTACCAGTATCCCTGTTTTCTCTTGTTCCGGACATAATTGAATCAGCTACTATTATAATCATCATCTGTTTCTGTTATGCCATTGATTTTTTCTTTTTGTTTTCTGCTGAAAACTAAAATATTTGAGACTGAATTCAGATTCGTTATATGCTTCTTTTTGTGTATTTGATCATATGCATGTCTGTTAATTTCCAGATTCCAGATATTGGTTAACCAAAATATTCTTTCAAGTCATATTATGGGTATTCAATCATTACAAGATTGAGAAGGTACCATATTGATCCCTGACGGGAACTTAATACTCATAAAAAATTTAGCACACAAGAGGATAGGGCCTCCACTCACAATCTATATATAAAAAAGATAGCCCTCGAGCATAGTTTGGTACTTTATGGCCATAGTTAGATCTACCCATGAGATTTTGACTTCCTAGGGAAAGACCTCAATGGGACAGAGCCTCTTCTCGCATAAAGATAACTTAATAGATTAAGCACTTCACTTCTTTCAAACTAACTTGGCCTAGCTAGATTGCTTTATTCTCTATTGGCTCTACTGCTTGTTTTAAGGAAATTTAGGAAAGGCATAAAAAAAAAAAGGCTTACTAACTTCATTAGTTCTTAAAATTACTGAATAAGTATTCTCTAATGAAGGACGATCAACTTTTTCTTATTGATTTTCTTTGATGGCCTGGACAGCAGCTAAAACTTACGGAAATTGTATAATTCCAAGTGTATATAATGTCTTTGAGTTATCTGCTTAGAATTTGTTGACATTTTTGTGGTAATGAATGTTCATTACAATGGGTAGTAGATTATTAATATTATACAGCAATTATTTATGTTGGACAGTATTATTTAACCATTGCAGAATTAAAATAGAGGAAGGGTCGATTAGTTGATGAATAACTCGTGAAACAAGTTAAATTTCTCTAACAACAAAAGATGGCGCCAGAAAAAGAGGTGGATAAAAATGGATTTCCAAAAGAAGATGATTTATGGTTTGGATGGGGGCTCGCAACTCGCAGTAGGAGGCTGCTGCAAATCAACTAGGAAATGCTTCAAAAGCTTGTAATATTCATTGGGCTTCTCGACATTGAAGGCATGGCCGGCCTTCTTGATGAGCGTTAGATGAGCGTTATCTCCCAAATGCCTGTATTTCAATCCCAAGTAATGCCCATTTTAGATTGTCAAATTTCAATTTCAAATGAAGCATTAGATTAAATTTACCAACCTCTTTAACCTGTAGGCGAACTCTACAGGAAAAACTTGATCATGTTCTCCCCATAAGATCAGCGTTGGCTGCCTCAAAAAAATCATTATAATAATTTGTTTATGAGGAAAATCTGTAAATAAATCTAGAGAAAACAAAGAGAAAAGAATTCCTGAAACCTGAGTGATCTTTGGAAGATCCTCCAACTTTCTATCTTTTGGGATAGCTCGGACCAACTCTCTTTTCTCGTCTACGTACTCACTGCAGAATTCCTGTCCATATAACCAACAGACGTAGTGACTAAGACGCAAGAACATTTGTTTGAAAAACGTCAAAATCTCATACGAATTGGTTTAAATATGTACCCATTAAATTTCTTGTAAATATAGCATCGAGGTTCTTGCTAGGCCAGTAAGGATATATACATGCAATAGTGGATAAAGTAGACAGCATGTGTTGTGTTAAATGTCTTACATCAATTAAATCATTGAGCAAGCAAGAAGGCAGCAGTCCGAGAGGTGGGGGTCGAAAGAAAGTGTAAGCCAGCAACTCTTTGAGTTTATCAGTAGTCTGTGGCACCAAAATGCGGGCAGCCTCCTCCACATCAGACACTTTGAAAGTCTCTTCCCTCAAGTCCTTCTCTTCCATGCACACCGCGGCGCAGCATATCACCACCCTCTCCACCGCCTCCCTAAATTGTGCTGCCATGCTGTAGCCGACGAATCCACCATAGCTCAGCCCGACAAGGCTTAGCCTCCTCACCGAGTGGGCCTCCATTACCCGCATCACGCACTGCGCCTGGAACGACTCTGTCCGCTCCTCTCGAGTTGTGAACGACTCTCCAAAGAAGAGGAGATCCGGTACGTACACGTTGAAGTGAGGAGTCAGGAGGGGCACCAGGTCGCCCCAGTTCCACAATGCATTGGCGCCCAGCCCGTGAATCAGCAGAAGATCCTGTTTGGACTCTTTTCGGTTCGCGGGCACCCAGCAGTGCATGATGGTGCCATCTTTGAGGTCAGTGAAGGAGGACCGGAGCCCGGCTTTGGTGAAGGCGAATCTGTAGCGCCAGGTCTTGGCTCCGGCGAAGCTTATAAAACACCTTGTCATTAGTAAAGTTCTCTGCTTTGAGTGAGAAAGAAACAGAAAATAACACCTTGATCAGTTCATGTTCTCGGAATATAATACAACGAGTAAGAAGGCAGGGAGATGAAGAGGGTATTTTGAGGGAGTTAATCAAGTGATGGACGATAACCGGTGAGGAGCCTGGAAGAATCAGCGCACAGTGAAGAATAATGAATGGAGAGTTACAAGCTGTAAATGTGATGGGTGTTCACGTGGTTTAAAAAGAAAATATTTAATTTGCTTTGGTTTTTGGGAGAAATAGAGTTAAAAAAAAGGGGCTCAATTCAATAGTTGACAGTACTGGTTAGTTGGGAGGGCGTATTAAATTGAAGTGGACTTTAGTTCAATGTCTTTCCGTATTTTAAACAAGAAGGTTTTATTTAAAGCTCTGGTTTCTCTCACAGTCCCATTTATTAAAACCACGTTACATGTCATGAGTAAAGATAACATATTATGTATTCTCTGATTGAGTAATTTTATCTATTTCTGTAAAAATTGTGAGTTCAATCTACATTCCGTGTGTATATTTTCATTGTCATTAATTTATTTTAAAATATACTTTTTATCAGTAAAATTTTTAGAATGGATAATATTAGTTTCGCGTAGGAGGAAAAAACAAAAAAAAAAAAAAAAAATTTAACAAACCTGAAAAATTCTTACCACTAAAAAACCCACGTGTAAGCATTTTTTTTTTAATTATTATAAATTCACCGAAAAGAAAGAAAGAAATAATTTTTCATCAAGCGTAAAAAAATCATTACGCTGCTTTTGGATAATACTTTTAGTAGTACTTGCAAGCTTTCAAGAGACTTCCTTACTTCAGATGCAATGCACGTCTATACATGTATACGTGTAATATATTTATTTCAATGCAGTTATTATTTCTGTTCTGTTTCTTAATGGACTCAATGCAGAGACTTGCTAAACAAGGTTACATATATACATACATATATATGCCTGAAAAATAAATTACATGCCACCATAAACATAACAAACCCACCGTGGGTAATTAATAGAAGAATGTTTGGATGTGGTTGTGCTCAATTGGCATTATGCATTTCAAGTAGGAAAGTTTTGATCTTAAATAATTTTCACCTGATTCTTCTAATTTCACAACTTATATTTCATTTTAAAAATTATTTTAATTTTCGGTTTATATCGAATTCATCAATTTTCAAAACTGCATCAATGCTTACTACATAATAATATTTATATATAATACAAACATATATTGAATTGGAGTCGAACCAAATTTGATTCATGCACTAAGCTCTTCCACTATGTCGGTGCTTTCTACCAACCCGAACTCAAAAGAAAAATCCTACTAATTGATAAATACATATTGGATTGCGTTAAAAAAAAAAAAAAAGAAATTCATAAAAATTTATAAGACCATTTTAATCAATCAACTATATTATATTTATTCAAGGTAAGTCTTGAAATTACTTTCTTTTTTCATGTTTTTGTTTGGTTGTAAACGATTAGCTTCGGGTTTTTCTGGCTGATTTGTGGCTGAAAGGTGCCGCGAAAGAACGATTTCTCTTCTTCGAACAAGGCCTTTTTTTTCCCCTGATCGGTTTCAGATCCAAAAAAAATGCAAAGTTAAACCAAACACCGCAAAGAGAAACTCAAAGATTTGGAAGAAAAGACTGAATCCAGGTCTCAAGTAGGTCCAAAATTTTGTTTCGGAGAAGAAAAAATGTACCCAAAGGGAGGGAAGGCAGAGAAGCAAACGATCTCTGAATGGGAAAGTTTTCCCCTAACCACTTTGGACAGGAAAGCTAATATATGCCCCAAGAACAAAGCCGGCAAGAAATCGATCCATAGATCTCAACCCTTGCAGCCGAAAGGAGAGGCAGACAATTGTGTTTAATAGCAACACCACTTAATAAGCTAAAACCATTAACAACCGAACATAAAAACAGTAAGAAAATTTGAGACGAGGAGGATGAACCCTCTTAAACAAGAGGATGGAGACGAAATATAGGATGCTAGGGAACTTTATATAGAGATGCAGGGTTAAAGGGCGGGGGGCGGAGGCGGCGGAGTACCTGCTAAAGAAAACCCTAAAAAGAATTATAGCGAGACAGACTGACTAACGCTAGCTGGCGAGCTGGGCCGCGTTCCATTTCCACGATCTTTTCCATTCTGAGCTGGGCCAGCATTTTCTATGTTTGAATTAATTTTACTTCTGATAAAAAAATTTTTTAGATGTGAAATTAAGATAAAAATAAAATTTACATAATAATAAAAATTATAATTCAATTCTATACAACAAAAACGTTTTGGGTAAATTTCAAGTTAAACTTCGTACTTTTGTAGGTTATTATTATAACTAATATTCTACTTACTGTAAAATTTATTCAATAATTTTCAAGGTATATATTTGTTAGGTTCCTCTCAAAAAGAACCGTTACGGTTTTACCAAATCACAATAAAACGCATCCTAAATCTTTTATATATAAGCAAGCCATTCCCAAGAATCTGAAATTCGTCTCGTGGATCTTTCTCCAGCACAGACACACGCACATATATATATATATATATATGTATGTATTGGGTGTCCTGGAATGTTAACCAGAAATAACTATGATGATGGATATAACAAGCATTACCAACCTGATTCAAGAAAAAGCAGTGACAGAAAAACCATCTCCAATCACAATCAAAGCCACATTCTTCATCTGCACACAGATGTGACAATGTAGCAAAAGAAAACATATACATCCGCTTCCTAATTCACTTTCATAAAGAAATCAAACAATATCAAACACCAAAACCTAATTAATAAAAACCAATTTACAGGGGGGTTAACTCTCTCTCCTCCTCTGTTCATGGCCAAAATCCCAATTCCTGCATAATTTAGAGGATCACACCGACCAGGTATTTGTTTTTGTTGTTCTACTTCACCAATATCCATCCCGTGTAAAGGAACTCTTATTTCAAGTATATAACGCATGTCAAGAGCATTGTGTTTATGTAAGTTTTCATCCCCTAAATCTAACCACCACACATGATATATCATCTTTACTGTCTCTCTTCAAGGCTTCGGCTGTTAACTGCTTAGCTGCCTTCTGAGGGTCTTTGCACTTTCTTGCAATGTCAACAGCCTCTTGGTTAGCCATCACCTAGTTTAACCACACAAAAAAGAGGCATTTTCATGGATTTATTCCTAGGTAAGCACCATCGGTATTGTAAGGAGAAGACATTTGATGTTAAAATTTATTTACCTTCCAAAGACCGTCACTTGCAAGTATTAGAATATCTATGTTGCTACTTATGTCAGTATCTTGTATGTCTGGATCTGATCTCAAATGTGATTTAAGGCTCTTGTCCCCAAAAGCACGAGAAACTGCCAGCTGCCCATTAACTCGAGGGACATCTCCTGATAAAGATACAAAAACAGCATCATGAGAACCAAGCATGATATCAGCCAGAAAGTTGAGCAGCATAAGGTTTTGCAAATAGAAAAGCAACAATATTACTGGCTATAGAGACCTAATTCCTATTAAGGATCCATATTGCTATTAAGGATCCATATTGCTATTAAGGATCCATACGCACAAGTCTATTTTGTATATTTAGCAAATCCACGAGGTACATGCCAAACCATATTGCTGGCTATAGAGACCTAAAGGAGGAAATGTTCACGGAAAGCACCCCAAGATAGATTAGTCCAGGCAGCAAAAAGCATCAAACACTTCACCAATTTCCTCACCGAATAAGAAACCTCCCCAATTTCCCGACCGAATAAGAAACCTCCTCAGCCTATATTCATCTCATACTGCCCTATCGGAGTTATCAACAGAACAAAAAATTTCAGGGGAAAAAAATCTACTTTAGGATAAAGGTTGTTTTTCCATCCTTTGCTACTTTAAGAGGGATACAAATTAGCAAGGAGATCATATAGAGCGAAATATGTAGTTTGAGCATATTCAATCATTCATTGGAAATACACACAAAAAAACTCCAAGGATTACTAGTCCTAACCATTTGATGACATACAGCCAGCCACTCGCTCCACTTAATGGCTGTGCTAGATACCATGGTTCTAAAACAAACAAAAAATTTCCACTATGGCAAGTGGGAAGTCAAGAATCAATGCCCCTATCTCTCATCCTAGCAAACTTCCCCCGAAACCCAAGTCAATGATTGAATATGACCATAGCCTAAGCAGAAATTCAAGGAACTCTGCCTACAAACAGAATATCCACTTTCTGTTGGTTAATAATAATTTATGCATCTGAAGATTTAAGGTGATGCATGCAATTTTCTTCCTTTCCTTTTAAAAGTTCCTAGTGCTCTAAAAACAATTGTCCAATCATCAAACACCTTAATGCCTAAGAAGATTTTTAGGTGAATATCCTTTTTTCTCAGTTTGTATCGTACAACAAAAAGCATCTGATATTAGTATGGGAAACTGATACAATTATAACAATTTTGATCAGGATAACGACAAAGTGAGATAAGAGTTTTATGAAAGCAAACAGAACGATAATTCTAATTGAACTGAACAAATTACATACAAATGATTCACTGGAAAAGACTCTCTATAGCATATCCAAATGCAGAGAGTGGATTGACAAGGTTACTTGGAAAAAAAGAATCTAACCAACAGAATAATCGACCATTCTAATCTGCCGGTCACATTGTCCTTCACAATGTTAACACATTATAAGCTCTGGTTAAAATAAAACAAAATTCTTTTGAGGTGGAAAAGCTGACTTTCAGAAGTACTATATCCAGACAAAGTGGAAACCGATAAATGGCATTCTATTAAGAGGAGGAT
The DNA here is from genome assembly GCF_054855325.1 of Carica papaya. Taxonomy (NCBI): domain Eukaryota; kingdom Viridiplantae; phylum Streptophyta; class Magnoliopsida; order Brassicales; family Caricaceae; genus Carica; species Carica papaya. The sequence goes on from NC_142309.1 coordinate 24,447,569, forward strand.
CACCAGATAGCAACAGATCAATCATTTCAAAGGAACATCAGTCATATCAATGACTTAAAGCCAATAAGTATGAGGAAAATTAACTTCTTAACAAAGGACAACATCTAAAAACCTGGCATGTTTGAGACAAAGCCGCCCTTGTTCTCGATGATGCCTCGTTCACTATTGGGCTCGTGATCAATGCTCATCTGTATTGCCTGACCTCCTCTTGAAAGAACTGCACGGGAATCTCCAACATTTGCTACCCATAACCTTCTTCCATTAATCAGAATTGCAGTTACAGCTGTAGAGCCACCACGGCCCAAGTCAGCACTATTTGAGAGAATTGCCTGGTCTGTCCTCTCGTAGGCTTTTAAGATGGATCTGTTTGGATCAACCCAAAACTCGTCCTAGAATGATAGAAATGGGAAAATAAGTAGATGTCCAAATTTACTACAAAGCCAAACCAGAAAAAAACCTGTAATTATCCATTACGTGAATACATCCCACCTCTTTTAGGATATTGGAGAATAAATGCTTCTGTAGGAAGGCAGGTACACTATCTCCCAAATGACCATCATAAATAGCAAAGAGGCCTAACTCATGACCATGAACGTTCACAAACTTCGCGACATGATAATCCTCCATTGGATGATTAGCCTTTCCTTTTACCAGACAAAAACCATACTTGATTTCACCCTCATGGCTTTTTCCCTTACCAGAGCTAGAAGATGATTGTCCTCCAACAAACTACAAGGTAAAATTTCTTTAATAAGGTAAGATTAAAAAAACTTAGCTTACCTTTGTCCACATGAAAGTAAACATGTAGAAAAAAACAAGAAATATTTGCAACTATAAGCCCCTATATGCAACATCAGCAAAGCTTCTGGACAAATGAAGCATCCAAATCAGTTAAAATGTTTATTGTGTGAAACTGGAACATCGTAAAAAAACAAAACTAAATGAAGAAAACAAGAATATCATGGTAACATGTCAGTGGTTTCTAATTCTCAAGACATGGAAATTGTAATATTCTATATAAGCCCCTATATACAATATCAGGAAAAGCTTCTGGAACAAATGAAGCATCCAAATTAGTCCAAATATTCATTTTGTGGCACTGGAATATCCTTAAAAAGAATTAAATGAAGAAAACAAGAATATCATGGTAACATCCCAGCGATTTCTTACTCTTTGGACATGGAAATTGTAATATCATATGCAATTAACTTGTATAAACCCCATTACCCGTGCAATTTTGTTTCATTTGTTGCATAATTATTTAGCACTAGCAGAGCACAACCTCTAGGTTTTATAACCTCAGAGAATTGCTTCCTTCCCCCCCTCCAAAAAGAAATCTTTCACACAGTCCTGAAAGTAATCCAATGGCAGAGTGGATAAATCTCAGAAGCAGCTTTCTCCCAAAAAGCGATACTACACCAGGCTCCAATTCAACAAAGACATTCATTAAAATCACACAGGAACCTTATTACAAGATAATTACCCATCTATAAACAAGACTCAAAAATATCAAACTCCTTTCGGTAAACAAAAGAATTCTCCAACTACAGTCTCACCATAATCAAACAATTAATTTCAAACTGATCCAAAGCTCACAAAGTCCTACTAAAACAAACATAAAAGACCACAAAAAATATGAAAATAGAACAGTAATAATTCTAAACTATACAGTTGCTCTGTTTCATAAACCAGTAAACTCTTCAAGTGACAACACCATGGAAACAAAAATAGAACATCATAAAGGGTTAGAATGACTACAGAACACCAGAAGGCACAAAAAGACAAGAAAGAGTAAAAGAATTACTGCACCTGAGAATTAAAGCAGCATAACCGATCCATAGAAGCAAAAAATTCTTCAACAACTCAAATTTGTTGAACTATATTATCAATACCCACAAGTTGTAATCGCCTGAAATCCAAATTCCAAAATCATCCTACCACCTCAAATTCAAAATCTGTCCCATGGAAAAACAGAACCGATCAACACCTAGGAACCCTTCAAAAAGTCCAACCCTAAAACCCCCTCAAAACCACAAGCGGCGGGGTGGGAGGACGAGTGAAAACAAGAAGTGGGTAGTATAGAATTACCTGTTATCAATCGTTCTTGATCGAATTAAGGGATGAAGAAATTGTCTACGAAGTAGGCGGTGGTGTAGTTATAGGTGGCGGGTGATGGTGTTGAGGTATTTGCTCCCAATTGCAGTTGATTTAATATTTTGGCTAGCGGATTCTTCAGTTTGCACAAGCAATTGAATGGAGAAATCATAAACAAATACAGAGAGAGAAGCAAGAGGAGAGAAGAACATCTGAAATGTTTTTATAAAGAAGAAAATAAACAGAGAGAGAGAGAGAGAGAGAGAGAGAGAAGGATGGATGATTTTGTAACCGTTTAAGAGGGAGAGAGAGAAGGCTGCCAAAAGGGCAGACTTCTTCTCTGTTGACTTTGCGGTTTTTTATATAACTTAATGGGTTCTCCTCCCCACTTGCTCTAGTACAGCTCTCTCATGCCTTTTCTGTTCTTTAGACTTTTAGTGCACACTCAATTGGTCATGCCTTTTTTAAAAAGAAAAAAAAAGTCCAAAACAAAAATAGAACACAAGTACTTAATAGGGTTGTGGATTGGTCAAAACCCAAATTGGTTTGATTGGACCGGCCCAATCTGTCTGAAATTAAATCTTAATGAAAGATTAGTAAATATAAAGTTACACACACATTGTCCTATATATAACCCCCCCGAAGCCCTATTACTATTATTTTTTTTAATTTTTATTAAAACTTAATAAAATATCAAAATGATATATGCACATACTGCCCCATATATGTGTGTGTGTGTATATATATCCCCACCGCAATTTAGTTATCTTTATTTATACACAGAATAACCTATATCTATACTTATATATATGGGGAACCACTGAGCCTCTCTCTCGGGTCTCTTTGCTCCTTGATATCTTCATCAAAGATGAAAAAAAGAGAAAGGCTGGAATGTGCGTTAAGAGGACTTGCAGACCGGCCGGCTTCGGTCCGATACAATTTTCTTGGGGTTGGACCAGATTTTGCACTTCAGTCCAATCAAAATTTTCAGGCTAGACTAAATTTTGCACTCCCTTAATTTTACCTTTGATATTCTAGTTTTTAATAATTTTATTTAGTAATAAAGTCGTCATTATTTTATAAAATAAAACATAAATTTATGATAAATAGTTACATTGGATTATCCAGTTGTACGGTATAGATGTGGCATGCTACCCAATAAAAGCTTCATAGAGGTCCATTTGTCTAGAAGTTGATAATTAGCAATTAAAAAGAAATTCATAGGGGAACAGAATCCCCTGTGGTAGAGTGGGAGTAATTTATGATTGTACGTATTGACGACCGCCATTTGACCCAGCCGCCGATTTGACACACACAAACACACTACAATTAATTTGATATATATATATATATATAGCCAAATTGAAAGACCTCATAATTATTATGGGTTTATTTCTTTAAAAATTATTTAAAAAAAAAAAATCAATTACAAAACAATACTTCAGTGCACGCATTAATCTGCATATCAAAGATGTTACACTATTTATACATGTATATATTGTACAAATTTGGAGTCAAAATATATGTTGATATACATGGGTTGATCCAAGTCGAGTTAAGTTGACATAATCATGGGGATTATGATCAGCCATGCAGGGGACAGCAAGCCCTACAAATCTAACCAGCCTGAGTAGCCAAGTTTCTGTATACTCTGATCCCTTTTTGTATGGTAAGATGAAGCTTCTAATTAGCTCCCATAGGGCATTCACCATCCTCGGTATGGTTGCCAATAGCCAAGGCTCATTCTTGTTCCGTTCTCCTTCCAAGATCTGCGTGTGTGTATATATATATATATATTCAAATAATTATAACATATATTTTGTGGAGATTTTTATGTACTATGTTATACTATAAATTATTCTCTATAAAAATTTATACAACTTCATGTATTAATAGGAATTCATTTACCTCTCCTTTGTAAAAACTGTTGTAGTAAAGACAAGTCCCAAAATGCTTGAACAAAAATGTTGAGTCATCCGCCGGCAACTTAGGAATTAGATCATTAGAATATATAAACCTTAAATACTTAAAATTATACTTGTGTAACAACTCCTCCATAAAAATCTTCAACTCTTTATCCCCAACCCTAGGCTGCCCAAATGTGTAAACTCCTTCCAATCTCTTTAGCAAATCATTTTCTTCGTGAAACCCTAAAATTGTTGTGAATAAAATTGCAAGTGCCCCGCCCAAACTATGACCAGTCAACATAAACTTTGTTTTCTCATCTCTGTCTGATCCCAATATTTCCTTTAATTTGTCTCTTATTGAATAATAAGCCAATAATTGGTTATTGTTACGTTTAATGTTCTTCGGCCAACCTTGGTCTTTTACTAAGCCAAGAGCTTTCATGAAACCTCCATGAATCTTTATGTTACCATATAATTCGTACCAAGAGATGTCAAAATCAGTGCACCAATCATCCGCACTGAATACCTCTGTGCCTCTAAATGTTATCACTATTGTGTCAGCTTTTTGAGTTTTCAAACGAAACATAAATGCTTATGTTGTATTTTTTTCTTGATAATCTATACATATATTTATACACATATACATAAATATATATACATTTTTACATCATAATTTGTATATTATTTAAACAAAAAATAATCTTGGTGAAAAATTACTTTGTCTTACCATTCCAAAAATGAAAGTTTCCAATATCTATTAACTCCATCTGTAATGGTTAGATAATTAATATAAGATTTAAAATATGCAAATTAATGTGTGTGTGTTGTGTTTATGCATTTTTATGTGTATGTATATGTGTAATGTGTTATTTACCTTCCAGTAATTTTTAATAGTTGTTTCGACAAAAGCTTGATTCTCATATGAAATTTTAGAAGCCATCATGCAGAGTGTTGGATAATATCTATTATCTCCATATTTAATGGTTTCATTTAGTTTTACACGCGGATCTAAATTTCCAATAAATGATGAGAACTTCTTTGATTCCTTATCTGGTATAGTAACTTGACCTACAAACATATATAAACTCAAATTAATCCTTTGGAATGAATTGCAGTGAAGTACAAATAAATAACATATTCATCTACATGCATGGATTTTTATAAGATATAAAGGATATTTATATATATATATATATAATTTTTTTTTAAACGTAGAAAAAAATACATAGGAATAATATTGTTATTATTATTTAAAATAATAATATTTTTATTGATATTAATTAATTTATAAGGTATTATAGAATTATATCCTATTTATTTTTTTAATTAAAATTTATATATTTTATTAATTAAATAATAAATATATATTAATTATAATACATTCTTTTCTCCAAAAGAGAGGACACAATAACATATAATCAGTTTGAACCTACAATATTTCACGAATGAAGAAAGTATTGTCTGTGTAGCTAAGAAGCTGTTGATCTAATATTCTATATATATATCTTTTAGTAATAATTTATTTTTAAATAATTAGTTATTATTCAAACAATATGCCATTATTAATTAGGTTTATATCGTGTTCATCAGTCTAGTATTAACGTCGTTTTATAATTAATGATAAGTCTAAATATTATAAATATCCGAGCTCTATGGGTCATAAAGAGATCGGAAGTGAGATTTAGCAAATTTATATTTTATTTCTCAATAAATAATGGAGGATATATATGAGAAGTGACGATACACACACATATATCTACTGACCTCGTAAGCCATTGAGGAAGAGCATGAGCAAGTTTTGATTGGAAGACAAGAGGTTGAGCCATGTCTCCAAGGTTGAGCCAAACCATGCCAAGGGTTTGGCAATGGATTGAATAAGCTTCTGAATCAGCAGAGACTCGATTATAACTCTTCGGTGTTTCAGATTCTCCTCCTTATTCTCTTCCGGGTACTCTACTGCTGATATTTCCTCCAGTTCCGACCGCCATAACATGCGAACGAGGGCAACCAGACTCACCTCTTGTTGTTTCAATATCAAATAGTTATCGGAAAAATTGATTGATCTAACCGCCATTGTTAAATCTTGGCAGATTAGATGGAAACGTTGTCTGAGATTCTATTTAATATCAAAACGACTGCTCAGACGTCGTCTGAGATTCTTTGCGTAAGCTCGTGCATGAATGTATTGATACCTGACCGATTACTCAAATGAAGGGAAATGGCAAGGGGATTCCCATTTTGTTAAGGGATACAAATCTTATATATTTCTTTGGGTGCGTGAGAATTAAAAGAAAAGGTTACGGTTCTTTTTTTCGTTTCTTTGATTAAATTTTCTTTGGGTATTTTCAGAAATTAAGGAGTATTTATTATTCAAAAATATTTTTAAAAATGATTTCTTCAGAATTTCTTTACAAAAGGTAGATTTTTAAGGTCTTGACTAGGAAAATAATTTGGGTTCGTCTTGATTATAGAATCCAAATTTTTGACTAACTTAAAATTGTTAGTTTGTATTTATTAATTTTTTTTTATAGTGAACTTGATTTGAAATTCAACTCATAATTCTTTTTTCTAGAAAGTTTTCTACATAAAAATCTTATATTTTTGGGTTTTATTATTAATTTTTTTTAAATTGAGTTTAATTAAATTTATACAATTGATATTATAAAAAAAAACAATATATATATATATATATCAATTTTGGCTGTAGTATGTAGTGATTTTATTTATAAGTGGTAATTGGAGTGTGAAAATGAAGTTTTTTAAATTGATAAATTTTATTAATTAAGTAATATCTATAATATTAAAATAATATTTTTAGAATAACACATGTAATACAATATTTTAATAATAACATATGAATGTATAAAAAATATAAAAGAGAAATTAAATGTGTAGAGGCAATGGATACTTTGAGATAAAGTAAAGCTCAAAATAAGTGCTTTATACACACCTTACGTAAAAAAAAGTTTATCAATTTGGTTGTAACATCAGGGAAAAAAAAAGAAAAGAAATTAAATCTATATATATATATATATATGAGAATGTATAAAAAGTTACAACAGATAAAAAATTATTTATACATTATTAGAGTCACAGTGCCAAAAATATGTAATAAAATTATAAATATATTAACAAAATAAAATAAATATATGATGACATATCCAAGGTCAAAGACTTGAAAGGTGATTCTTCCATTGATTAGAAGTTTAGGTGACAGAGACGTGCTATAAGAAATATATAACAATTTATTTATTCATATAAACTTATATATGTATATATATATACACGTCAGCAAGTTACAATGATATACCTTGATTTGAACCCATAAGAAAAGAACCTGAGACAATGACATGGGAGCTTCAGCCATTAAAGAAAGATGAAAACACGTTCATGGTTAAATTGTAGAGATTTAAAATGAAATTATCATATTCACAAAATATTAATTTTATAACCTATTTTGATAAAGTTAAATTTTAAAACCCATTTACAATTATTATAAATATTTTTTTTTGGGTGAAAAATATATATATATATATATATATATATACTTATGACATATATACATGTAAACACATAGTCAGTCGGATGGAAATATCAACTATGCAGTCTAAGAAATTTGCGATGGAGTTGGCCCCAAGATTCTGATTAGGAAAATTTGTATCAAAATTCAAATTGTAAAATCAGTAAAGAAACATGGAGAAGTATGATATCTACAGTAAAATATCTGCCTAATTAGTTAATTTAATAAGTACAATCCAGGGTTTATTAGCAGACTACAGAAAAGCACAATCATTTCCTTGGCATAAGCCTTCATCTCACCTCCTTATCAGAACAATGGAATCCTATACACCAAATCTATGCATATGATACAAAAAAGGGAAACAAGAGAAAAAGAGAGCCGATCAGCTGCCTCTACCAGTTTCCATTTTTCATACGTAACCTTAGTTTGATAGGAAGTCAACTGCTGATCATGTTAGACCAGTGAAGGGAGAAGATTTTAGACAATATATATATATATATAGAGAGAGAGAGAGAGCAACAATTCATAATCCCTCTGGTCTAAGGATCAACCATCGATGCACTCCCCGTCTCCTGTCTCTTCATCTGTCATAACATGACTGGTAAAATGTTCAGTCTCCACATTTGTCTTTTGTCACCTGTTAACAAAAGATTATATAAGTCTCAAGTTTAAAATGACAAAGACTAATTCATACCTCAGAAATGAAAGCAGCACGCTTTACTCAGTAGAACAAAAAAAAGCTATCTTACTTTCAGTAAACTATCATATCAAACTTGCTGATCACTTATAAAAGAAAGCAGTAGGGCATATAGAAAAAAGACAGCTGTTCAATTCCATATGAGAATTCTTGGCTTATATACAACTTTACACGGAGGCATGTTATATAAATAGATCCACAACTTCAGAACACCAATCCAAGGTGAACTAGAAAAAGAACTGTTTTTGTTTCATGGTCTCCATGAGTTCTTACCCAGTTTGCGAAAGCCTTCTCCAGTTCATTATTTGGTGAGACTGCGGATGCCTTTGCAAGTATGAAGAACTCGTCCCAATCCCATTTTCCTCACCTACAAACTGCTCCGAGTAACTGGAAGCTGGAGGAGACCAAACTGGGACCACACCCCCATCCCTCTCTCTTCTACTACTACTACTAGAAGATTCTGCTGTTGAATCTTCAGGATTTACAATCCCAAACTGGATATTAAATTGTGGCAAAGAATTGTTGTTACGATTTGTCTGAGGAATTTCTTGATTTAGTGCATCCCTCCTTAGGTCTTCATTTTGATCACTTACAATCATGTTTACATTCCGTGGAACTTCTGCCCTGCTATCTGCCACTGAATTTTGAAGATCCAAAGAAGATTCTTCCTCTTCTACTCTCAACAAAGAAGAAGTAATGCTGGGAACCATCTGATCCTCATAACGTCGAATTGCAGCAGGAAGCTGGTTGTTCCTCACAGGTTCATGGTTTTCCTCCATCTGTATGTCCTGAGGGAACGCAATTGGTGTTGATTCAGAAGAGTCTCCAAGCCCTTCCTCAGTTCCATTCTCAATTGCAGCTCTTGAAGCTGCTTCATGCTGCCACATTTCTGAAAGTGCTTCTTGCAACCTACCTTTTGCTGCATCTATCCCAACAATTGGGAGGGGATAATTTGATCCCAACTCAATTCCAGCAGCCTGAAGTACGGATTCTGGCGCATTCCATGGGTGGTGTATCCATTCAGTTGGAAGTCTGGCAAGTTCAGGGAGCCACCGCCTTACATATTCTCCATCAGGATCAAACTTGTAACCTTCAAACTGTATGAGATCAATAACTGAATGAGAACAATTTTCAATCTGTACTCTACACGAAATCTTGAGTCTGATACAATAGATTCAGTAAATTAAGAAAAATCACAATTTCAGTTGAATATTTTCTTTTTTTTTCAGTTTTTCCTTTGCATGGAGAAAACAAACTAATAAAGAGAAGAAAATGTGAATAAGGCAATTAAGGGTATGCTTAGTAGTGCACAACACAAGTTCAGAAGTTGTGGTTTAACCTAAGGCAGCCAAGGCTATTGTCCCAGAGTAGGAAGAGGAATTGGCTTGGGGGTAAATTCATGAGCATTAATCAATTATTTACAGAAGAATGTGTTCGATTTAGAAGGTTGTGCCTTTAATCTTCAGATAGCAAAGAGGTCAAGCAAGATTGCCGGACTAACAATGAACAAAATCTACACCTAAAATTCGTTTTTTATCAAATTAATTAGAGAATCTGCAGGCATACTTGACAGGCATGTCCGAACCATTGAGTAACAGAACCAAACTGCATTGAAATAATTATCATTGGCCAAACCTGTGGATTATCTATGCGATCAAATTCACGGCCATCAGGGAGAGTACCAGATATATACTGCCAACCAAGAGCATCACTCTCAAGATCTGCATCTAAGAGGGTATCCCAGAAATACTTCATTCCCCATCTCCATGGAAGCTGTAGGACTTTTACAAAGAAGCTAGAAACAACTACTCTTATACGATCATGAAGCCAACCAGTGGCCCACAGTTCCCTCATGCCAGCATCCACTAATGGATATCCAGTTCTTCCTTGTCTCCAAGCCTTAAAATAGCCTTCATCAAGAACCCATGGGAAGAACTTAAGGTGCCCAAGAAGAGGCCTTTCATGACTGTAAGGATGGTTAAAACTCATGTATCTTGAGTATTCTCTAAGGCCAATTGATTTAAGAAACAAATTAACACTATCTTCACCAGCCTTATTCCCTTCATTGGCCCATTGAACTTGTTTGATGCGGATCAGATGGAATACTTTTCTAACACTTACCTCCCCAAAATGCAAGTGTGGAGAAAGGAACGAGGTGGTGGCACTATCAGCCTTTCTCCTATTCTTGGAGTACTCAATTAATGGTCCATTAATGAATGTTGTTAGAGCCTTATCAGCATTGCTCCACCCAGGTGACCATGCTCGAGCAAGAAGAGCATTACTTCCCTTCTCTGATTCATCTTCAAACACCAAAGTGTCTGAAACGCATCTAGATACATCACCTGCAACATTGAGGCAATGTTCAAAAGAAGCTTGGATATTGACAGAATCAATAGATATAAGTTACTTGCAGCAAAAAATACATATGTTGTCAAAGAACAATGGAAGAGCCCGGAATTCTAAATGTTGGATCTTTCAAGACGAGATTGAGTATTCCAATAGAAATCAAACTCATATTTTATGCATGATTTAGAGTTTGTTCTCCACCTAATGTTAACATTTCAATAAACTATACATTGTCCTTAAGGCTGAAGCTAGCCATTAAGCAAGTACAATTAGACCTTAGAACAGCTCCACCCAGGTACCCCATACGATGAAAACAAGAAACAGAGAGAAAGAGAAGAGGAAGTAGCAAAAACAGTAACTAAATTGGGGGAAAAAAAACAAACCTGAAATAATTCTTTTAGGTGGGAGAAGTGGGGCATCCGGGTCATAAGGCATACTAAGGCATCTTTCCCAGAAGACGTCAAAGGTTGTGAATGGGCGTCCTTGTGCATCAGTAACATCCCATGGCTCATATAGTAAATCGGCATTAAAAGAACGAACTGTTATTCCTTGTGCAGTTAACACCTCCTTTGCCCGATGATCCCTAACCAGAGACAGGGGATCTGTAAAACAACAAATTCCCATTAGAATCTAAATGCAAACTGACTTTCTTTGTCTTCCAATGTAATGGGGATGATATATACAAGAATGAGATACACAAAGAAGAAACCTCCTTGAAAAACAAGACTAAAATATGTTCCTCCAGTAGAACCAACTAAAGAAAAAAGAGAATTCTTCAACTCAATCCTATGCTTAAAAAACACAGACACTCATAATTCTGCATAGCACTAACAGCAAAACCACTTCAAAATAAGCTTCCTAGACGTCCCGGGATTATGTAGAATACAAAGCCCACTTTCCTATACAATTGATCAAACATTTAGATTTCCAATTTCTAAAAAGCAGAACAAGTAACGGTTATTAATTCAGAGTATTTTGCAATATTATATTTCATCAAATACCAAGCACTACATAAAAGAAAGGAACTAGATTAAAAAACAAAGACAATCCAAAAGGGACAACAGCAACGAAGTAAAAACAATATCCTCAAGGTCAATCGACATGATGCTCAAAACCCATGCATGAAAATATTATATATATGTATGTGTATAAGAGACAAAATAAAGAAAGAAGATAGAGCAACTGACCATACAAGTGGTTGAAGAAGAGCTGGGTAGCACCGGTGGCTTTAAGAACCTCAATCAGAGAAGAGACACTGTCAGTAGATCTCTTGGTGATGAGATGAGTACCGAGGCTTCTCAAGGAAGAATCAAGATGAGCCAAGCTCTGCTTCAGCCACCATCTAGAGACCCTTCCTGGATAGTAATGATCTTCTTCCTCCGGAGCCCATACAAACACAGCAACGACGGCACCGGCCCTCACGCCAGCTGCGAGTGCTGGGTTATCTTCAACCCTTAGATCTCTCCTGAACCAGACTATGCTACACCCACCACCTGACATCTCCAGAGCTCACCTCCCAAATACCAAAAAACGCCCACTTTTTATCTCTCCCCTAATATACCCTGCCCTCGTCCCTCACTTAACCTGAAATTGCTGTAAGTAAATCAGAACCCACAAAGATAATACGTATTAAAAACTTATCTTTTTCTATGTTGGTAGCTTTTTGCCTACATACGGGGTACTACTGTTCAACTTTTGAGAATTATCGTATGGGTGGAGAGTGTTAGGCGATAAGCATCATTTACTCTTGCTTTTTGGAGTATTTATTTATTGTTTATTTCCGGATTTATGGAATTTTTTCAAAAACATGTTTTCATAATTTGTGGGATTAATTAGGTTCATATACCACAAAGACGATTAAGGAGGAGGAAGGGAGAGATGAGCTTGGGCGAGTGAGTGAAGAGGATTGGTTAACAGAGTGGGGACAGAGCAAATTTGATAGACAAATTGCAGCCACAACTTTTGTTTTTGTAAGATTTTTAATTTTCCTATTGCTTATCCTTTTACAAAACAACAAATCGCCAACCACACCTCTAGTTCCTTCTCTAGCCGTCTCTCCATGACAGGGTGGAAAAAATAGTGATATGGCATATGGGGTTTTCTGTCTCAAATCATTTACAGCGAAAGAAGATAATTACAAATGCATAATTATCAATAAGTTCTTGCTTGTAGTAAGGTAGACGGTAAGGTCATATTTGGAATTTTATTGGTAAACAAACTGAGATGTACAGGCGATTGATTTCTCTGTCATATATACGCAATTTAGTAATATAACTCAATTCAAAAATGTGATTATTGAGAGAAACTGTTCATTATAGTATTCAAATTCATTTAATATAACAAGAAAAAGCTTGTGAAATTAAGTTTTATTTATTTTTATATAAGACCCAACATTAATCTATTTAATGGCATAAATTTAACTTTAACCCATTTCATTATTACGGGTAGTAAATGGAAATGTATGTATGTAATGATTATAAGGATGTAGTACAAAGATAATTTTATATGAAAAGGAGATTCTGTTGGGAGTTCAGATGATAAAGGGGACAGCAAGCTATGGAGATGCAGAGTAGTTGTCTACCCAGTTCGGCCTTTTCTGTCGCAGTGGGCCTTGCCTTCTTTTTCCTGGAGCTCAGATTCCATTTCCATTAGTGATTTATGATGCGTCTATACATCACTTATGACATATTAATATCATATGAATACAATTAATGACAATGTTATAAATCATCTCTAAATATAAAAACAAAAAAAAAAAAAAGTTATATTCATATTAGCTCGAATAATATAATATTTTTTAAAAAAATAAAGTTAATGATTCTAAGTTTGAAAATGTCATCATTGAAAGATACGTGTATGTATGCATGTATATATGCACGCATATGAGAGTAGAAGAAGAAGAAGAAGAAGAAGAAGAAGAAGAAGGAGGAGGAGGAAAACAGAGAGGGATGGGGCGGAGAGAAGTGGAAGAAAGAATATAAATAGGGGAATGCGCATGGCATGTGGGTGTGGTCCATTTCAATTTGTTTTTGTAGGTTTGTTGCCATCCCTAAATATTAACGTCCTGGTCAACATGAGCTGGTCCCCCTCCAAACTACACCCCATAATTTGCATTTCTATTCTTCCCCACATACTATTTTTCTAATTATACACCTCGACTCACATCTCCACTAAATCCCATCCATATATACATACACATGTATACGTAGAAATTAGACACCATGGGAACAGGACTGCTCAAAGCACACAAGACTAAGTTAGGCAATCGCACCAGTAATTTTTTTCTTTGTGATTTTTTGATCCAATAAGAATAATGGAAGGAAGAATTAGTTTATGTTGTAAAATTGAAGGTGTAATTATGGGCATCCCATTAATTTCCCAGTCACATCAGAATTGTTCTTTTCTGGCGAATTTTGCTTTTAGAGCCAACTCTTCGTATTCTTTTGATTTTGATGACCCACCAACTATAAATGCCCAATTCATTTGCATTAATAATTTCCCTAATAAACTATACATGTCTTTTCTGAAAAAGTGGGTATATGTATATACACACATCTATCAGTGAAAGACAACAGTTGGGAAATGGGGAGGTCAAATTTTTGCTTTTATATTTTTGGCAGGTGCAAGTGGGCCCAATACCTATTTGGCGGCCCATATAATAATTATTTTGGGCTTTTGCTTCTTTCAGCCCTCCTGCCCTTTTACTGCTCGATTTATCTTTATATATATATAAAAGTTATTGGAATTTGTTTCGGAATAACTTAAACCTTCCTCCAAGAAATTTCTAAGACGTATATGGTCACAGACATAATAGAGAAGACATGCATAAAAAATTTATAGAATTTGACCATAAACTCGTATTAGCTACGGTCACTTAATTAATTTCACATGATCAGAAAGTCACCATAAAAATATGAAAGGCAAATTTTACGTGCATTTCTTACCAGCTTGATTGGCATATATCTCTAAAACCCAACTACTTTCATGTTCACGAGTCTCCCATTTCAATATCAGTCGTCAAATATATCTACACGTACACTTAATATCTCATGATTAATTCATGAGATATTTGAACTTGCCACACACACACACACACACATATATATATAAAAGAAAACATACCATTTCTTGAAGTTTCCAACTCATAGCCAATCCATAATTTCCATGTAGTCGCCACCAAACTGATAAATATATATATATTGATCAGTTGATAGAATCTGCTTCCCCACTCGCATGGTCTAACTTATGTTCGACATAAATGTGATGACAGAAGAAGCGTTTGATTTGAGTGATGTATAACATATATTTATGAGCCGGTATAGGATTAGGTGGTGTGAAAAGTTTTTTAATTCTTAATTTCTTTAATTTTCTCTTTCAAAAACGACGTCGAGTGAGAAGAATTAACAAACCTAACCATGTCGTTTTTTTTTCTATTTTGCTTTGACAATCATGACCAACTTGACCTTAATCAAAACATTTCCAATAATCAACCTAGATTAATTATTGCCAAGCACACTTAAATTAGCATTAAAAAGAAATTAAAATAGAACAAGACAATATACTCGTCTGTGAATTAAAAGGCGTACCTTAATTCATTAACAAATTAAAATTTAATGGGTGGATTAAAAATTGATCTTCATGGTTTAGCAGTCAATCCCTTGAGAGAAAAGAAATCAAATTCTAACTACTCATCGACAGAATTAATCACGCATTCCGTTTCAAAGTAATCATCCAATTCGATTTCTGGCTGGTACAAACTTTTCTTTTCAATTCAGAGTACTTGCAAAACAATGTAATAATAACATATATTCAACAAAAAAAAAAACTCCCACAGCACCTTGAATAATAATGACGGGATGATTCAATTGTCCAGTGACAAAACCGCGCCTCTGTACGTAGTGATACAGAACATTCTCCTATATATATATATGGGTGTGTGTGTGTGTATGTAATTCTACAAGGCCTGTATATCCACATAATACATTGAAACTATGTCTGAGTGTAGGTGCATGAACATAAAACAGAATGCATGCATGATCCGATTTGTAAAAAGATTATACCTATAGTAACAGAGTACGCACACAGCATTGCATGGAATGGTGATTATGCATGCAACTCCAGATCAAGTTGTCGAAAATGTGACAATCATGAGATGCCATGCATAACAGGGTCCTCAGAACCAAATTCGGGCCAGTTATACGGAGATCCACCTCCAAAACTGCTCTCAGCCACTCCTCCTGCATTGCTTAATGACGTCTCGGTTAAAGTTGGCGGGATTACAGGAGGAGTGGGAGATGGAAGATTAAGCCATGAACAATCAGGTTGTGGGTTATAATGATCAGCTGCTTGGCTGACCAAAGTAGTGAAGTCAGAATTTTGGGAAACCTGATAATCATCACTTATATTCAACGACGACGTTTGGAAATTGAAAGTGACTGGTGGTGGGTCTGGCAAGTGAGATAATTGACTTGGATGGTGGAGTGGTTGAGAGCCACCAAGTCCAAGCGAAAAAGAAGCAGCTGGTGGAGTATTATTTATTTCTTGTGAATTTAAAAGTGTTGGATGGGGATTATTTTCTTCTTTAGTATGAGGAATTGAATTCAATAAGGCGAGAACATCCAGTTGATCTGTAATGTCATTACTGCTGGTTAGCGAAGCTGTTGACTGCTGAAGAAGATATTGTAGGTATTGAAGCTTGGCAAGCTGAGCAGCTTCAGCTTGTAATCTTACGTGCTCATCTAATGGGTTATAACGGTCCATTAGATCTTTCAGACTAGCCAGAGCTATGAGCTGAGGCAAACTAGCGAAGAGGTCTGTTCTTGGTTGGTGAGTCATTGGATCAATACCCATCTGAATCAGCTTCTTCTTCAAATGGGTGTTCCAGAAGTTTTTTATCTCATTATCTGTCCTACCGGGTAGGTGCGTTGCAATTGCAGACCATCTATGAAGTACTCAAGAATTAATTAATGAAAACCCAAATTAATTAAGCAGTTAAAAGAGCATTAGCAATGCTGTTTTATTATATACGTATAGAATTATATTTGACTTACTTGTTTCCAAGGATAGAGTGGAGATGGAGGATGGTTTGCTCTTCTTCTTGAGAAAATTTGCCTCTCTTGATGTCAGGTCTCAAGTAATTGGTCCATCTTAGCCTGCAACTCTTGCCACATCTATTGAGACCTGCATACATATAAGTACATATGTAGCAAACATATTAATTAGAATCCTTTCAATGCTATATATGATCTGTTCCGTCGTCGCCAAAATTTTAACATAAAAAGTAATAAAACAGCTGGAGGAGCTATCCCGGCGGTTTTACGCGCTGGGAAAGAACATTGTGTGGAGAGAGAATCTTTCAATCGGGTATAATGCTATATATATAATATACCTGCTAGTTTGGGGAGGGCTCTCCAACTTCCATGGCCATGTTTCTGGATGTAATCAACAAGTATTTGATCTTCCTCTGGAGTCCAGGGCCCTTTCTTGAGGCCATTTTCATCACAACAAGGGGATCTTCCCATGTCTTATCTTTACTATATATGATTAATGATTTGCTTTGGTAGTTGCTTCCTTCTCAACCCCCACCAAGAACAATGTAGCCTTTGCTCTTTATATATGCATACATAATATGATATGTATTTATCCTCTCCTTTCCCTGAAATATGTATGCTCCTTGCCCACTAACCGACATCAATATAGATTTTCCTAGGCCCAAGATTAAACTATATATTTATATATATTTGACTATATAACTGTGCTTGTCCTTTTAGATTAGGTTCAATTATTAATCGTTGAGTTTCCTGACAGCCATTTAACTAAAATGAAAGACAACTACGTTAAGACTTTGTAGAAATTTTGAAAAAAATACAAAATGGTGGTATATTCCTCCCATATATATATATATATATATATGTGTGTGTGTAATTATTTCTGCCAATTAAGCCATGGAAAAAATTAACGTTTATATCTGATTATAAACAAGATATTGAATTTTCAATATAGGATGTACTTATTGGTAATAATTTAACAAGTGATGAACTTTTTATTTGGACTGTCTTGTTAGATTTTTTTTAGCAAAATTTGACTTGGGTATACATGGCAGGTTCTGATTGGTCAAAGGAACATATCCCATGCAGGCAAGAAAGAGGAATACCTTTTGTCATTTTTGTTTTCATGCAAGGCCTCCAGGGAAAATCTACACTAACTCGGACTAGGAATCAGACTCGAAATTTCCATGTTCGTATATACTTTTCAATGTTATAGATACTCACACGCGTATACGTATATGATATGTATAATTTAACCAAGAGTACGTATATGTGCGTCTGTATATATATTTATTACATGCATTATGTGATTGTTTGAGGAGGTACATAAAGTAATAGATGAAATTAAAATATCATTTTAAATTACAAGTTAATTTTTTTTTTCTCTTTTCTAGCAATCACAAACAATATATTTGCGTACGTATAGCTTGAGTTTGGTTAATTAATAATTATAAATTAAAGGATATGATTATACCTTCAACGAAGGTTCCTTGTCCGGGTGGACCATTCGAGGATTCGAATTAATAAAGCAGTGATGTAAGAAAGATCAAACTTTTAATTAATTTAGATATCAACTTTATATATGTGATGTAATAGATTGAATATATATATATATATATATATATATTCTTAGTTTGTTTTCAAGTGTCAGCTAAACAACTGATTTACTTGCTCTGGTGGGTTTCTAACCAAAATCTGATTAATTATAAATTGAACTCACAATCGTTGCATATATTTAATTGGCCTCAGCAGCCACACGTATCCATATGTCTCTCGGTTTCCATGCACGAATCTCACACAAAAGATCTTCTCTCTCTTTCTCTCTCTAATATATATATATATATATAGATTTATGTATGTGAAGAAAATCTTCCTAATCTCACCTCCTTTTGAATTCAACTGTTATTATTATAACAATAAAGTAATTAACTGTGGTTTAATTAGAAAATTAAATTAATTGCAGATATAAAATTGAAATGTGGCGTTACTGTACGTACAAGAAAGTGATTAATGAGGAGTTGGCTTGTAATTGAAGCTTAATTGTGTGAATAAACCAGAAAATGAAATACCATATAAAGACATTTCCAGACAAGTTAGCTTAATATTTGTGTCTTTAAGTTCTTCACTGGTAACCTAATTGGTGACTAACCACAAATTGAAGACATCACAAGAAATTACCTACTTGACTTTACTCCGCCCTCTCTAGTTACTTATTTTAACTAATATATCTGCCATATTCTACCTATACATACATTTGGTTCAACTATATATCACTCCACAATGAAGTTACATGCGTTAGATTAAGGGTTACTTTTTTTGGGTTTAATTTATTTTTAAATTTTAGTTCTAATCTATACATATATTCTATTAATGAAATGTGTATCTAATAAAAAAAAAAATGTGCTTATGGAGTTAAATATGTTATATATATTATTAATTATTTGGGAAAATATTAATTTTAATTAATATGACAAAGAAATTAATATCAATTTTGAAATTAAAATAATAAAACTTTTAAATTTAGGTTGCTTTCATTTTCTGTCAGTAGAAAATTTTTGGATTGACTGAATTTATATATATCTCGATGATAATGAAGCTTTGCAATTATTATCATTATTTCTTTACATTCGTGTGTTTATTATGCACCAAAATATGTATAATTATGTGTAATACTTGAGAGAACAAATTAAATTGAGATATTTTTAATTTTTTTTAGATTCGTGCATCTGTTTTTTAATTATGTATGTATAGGTTTGTTCATTTTAGTATGTAGGAGGTACGTATTTTAAAATAATTTAAAGCATAACAAGATAATATTAAAATTAAATTTTTGAACTCCATTATTATTTTTATTTGCATTTTTTTTCTTGTTAATTAAATTATATAATTCTGTATATAAAGTACATATTAATAAATTTAAAAAATAAAAAATATGTATTTTTAATGAACCAAGTAAAAATATTAATTTTTCATCTCTCAACTTGGTGGGCTCTTGGGCGTGCAAGAGGCCCAGAAAGTAACAAAAAATATGGATCAGGTTAAAACTAGAAGACCGATTCGAGAACCAGGAGATGAATTTGCGACCTTGGCCCAATTGTTCTTTCAAAGAAACGAGCTAGAGCTAAATCCATGTGCCTTCATTTTGGGCTTTTTACAGTGGCGGACAACATCAATATTCAACAACGTCACCCCAAGGATGATGGCGATCAGTTGCCCAGTAGGTAGCAGAAGTTGAGAGTGATTATGTTTTTATTATTTAAAAAGTAACTTTGAAGTCGTTAATGGCCAATTCTTTGGCAATAATAATGGCAGCCGAACATTTAAAGAAGCTAAGAAACCGTTGAGGAGCAGCATTTAAAGCAATTCGCTACATCACGTTTCCAACAAAGAGAGAAAATAGAAGAATACCCAAGAAATTGGCTCTATTTTCCATGGCCACCAAAATCTCTCTTTCCCCCATCATCCTCATCATTTGCTTTCTACCCTCTTTACCCTCTTTTTTCTGCTGCTTAATAACAGTTTTAGCGACGGAATTTCAATTACCCGTTGAGTTTATTACCTTCTCGGAGGCTTTTGTTTAACACTCCTAATTCTGGTCTTGTCTGCAATGGCGAGCGATACCGCTCTGCGATTATCGATGGTGTGGTTGGCGGCGGTGATTGTGGTTGTTGGGATATGGACGCAGTCGTTGAAGAAGATGATGGTTACTTACGTGGTGGGTATGCTTGGGATTGGTGGGGTGCTTTTGCCGGACTGGGATTTCTTTGATCGGGATTTCTCTAGGTGGTGCTCCCCTGTCACTGCCGACGAAAGAGAAGCTGCTCTTGCTCAAAGATCTGGACTAAGAAGGTAAGTTGTGCTCTGTTTTTGTTTTGTTTTCAATTTTGGGGTTAATTTCCTTCTATTTCCAACTATGATGACTTCATTTTATTTTGATTGCTATTGTTATTTTTCCTATGCCTTCAACTTTGGTTGGTAGGAAAAGGTTGGAAAAGAGAGTGAAAATTCTCCTTTGCCTTTTAGTTGTTAGGTTTAGTTGATGAGAGAGATGAGAAGCTATACTTTTTCAAGCTTAGAGGATATTGGATTCTTTTCTATGATTGCTCACAAGAATGGGAAAAACTGAACCAGAGATTAATTATAGTATTTAATTAATTTTTTGCTACTTTTGTTATATGTTTGTTTATCTTATCAAATTTTAGCTTATTAGAGTCAGAAAAAGACTGGGGCTTCTTTCACTCATTTGTTCATGTCTCTTTCCCTAGCCAGTCATTTAAGCTGGTGGTGGAAGTGATTGAGAGGGTTATCTAACTTAAATTGAGCTCATGCTAGTAATTGCTTTTGAGGTGTTTGCGAATAAGGTAGGTACTAATTTGCCTTGAATTTTGACCAAAAAAACGAAGCCCATATCATTCCAAAGAGGGAATTTTGGTGTAGTCTTTAGCAGTTAATGAAAACCCTATAAGCTGTGGATAGCCTTTGAGCATATAACATTTGTAAGGAGTGAATCTTGGTAAGATCTTGAGCAATCAATGAAAAACTTATAAGCTGGATGGGCTCTAATCTTTTACCATAGTGCTTTTCAAAAGCCGGAAGTAGCTTTCTTAAGACTCATCATTTGCTTCAAAATCCATTTAAAATTGAAAGAGTGTGCATGAAGCTTGTTTAGGATAGCTTTTTGTAACTATTGCCCAAATTTCTTTGTGCAACTAGATTCTGGAATTAAAGTGCTAAATTGAAAAAAAGAATGATTAGTTAATCCTAAAGTGCAGGTATAGAATCTACCCCTTGAGGCTGATCTTATACAGCACAGTATATGGGTTTGCTCTATACAAGTGGTGGATGTTCATATCAAGCTAAAAAAGCTTACAAAACCAAGTGAAGTGGCAATGATTTCCGAAGCAATTTGTAAAATGTACATTTTCTTGATTGTATTTATTTCTTCTTGATGGATGATTTGTTTAAATTCATGTTTACTGTCAGCAATTTCTCCCGCTCAAGTTCTCTCCGGCTTGTTGCCATTCTTCCACTGTACTGATCCAGAGATAGTGAGAGGATACTGCATATTTACATTTAAAAAAACTATAAAACATGCTACTCTTTCTCATTTGTTTTCTCTTTGGAGAATAAGTATGCTGTCCATTCTTTCTGGAACAAAAACCCTGTTAATTTGTGTAAATACTTTGACTCTGTAATGCTTATGAGCAAAATTGGTTTGATATTTGATTTATTTGAAAAATATATTTAAATTATGTTGAAAGATTGATCTAGACTAATATGGATGAATGATTTATATTCAGTTTGGACTAGTTCATTAAAACTTAAAGCATATTCAAATTTGAGATCTGAGTTTTTAAGTTATTTTAGTTCAAGAACTTGCAAATATGTTGGTTCATTAATTAGGAAATCAAACCTATTGTCTCAGTAATGATTATAGTTTGATTATTATATAATTATACTCGTGAAAATTTTAAATAAGATCAGACAAATAGGATGTTATATTAGTTGTTTATAAGTTTATTGAGTTTGATTTTATATAGCTTAGTTGATTCCAGTTTGAGCTAACTCAAGTTTGATCTTCTATTGGAATCTTTCTCAAATTCAAAATTTGGAACAGTTAAAATTGATCTTCAAGCAAAGCTTAACCTGGCAGAATTTGAATTAAAAAAATTAATTCAAATAATTTGATTTTCAAAATTAAAAGGAAGAAGAAACACAATTTTTTCTTTCCTTTTTTTTTTTTTTTTTTTTCCTAGAATTCACGTTCCATTTCCTCGTCTGTATATTTGTAGGTAAAATTCATTATCAGCTATTAATTTCTTACACTCAGAAATTCATCAAAATCTCTCAATGATTCAAATTGGGTGGACCTCCCACTGTTTTCAACTACAGCCTCACGTTTTAGACTCGGCCCATCATAAACTACCCACTCACTACGAAACGTTTCTTTGGGCTAATTAATTATACAAGCTTAGCCACGGGACGAAACAAGGGCATTATCGTCCTTCGCGCAATTGTATGTTAAAACCCCCCCTAGAAATTTTACCCAGCAGTCTTCTTCTTCTTGGTTGCTGCCGCCATTGTTCTGTTCCGGTAGTAGGGAAAGCGAAAGAAGCAGAGGGAGCCACAGAGATAGTGTTTGTGGGGGAGATATGAGGTTACTTACTCATAATATGCTATCTTCCAACATCAAGGGAGTGACCTGCGGGTTTCCTCTCCATATCGAAGTGGAGCAAGTTGTGGAGAAGGAAGTTGATTTCAACGCCGATTTTCTTAGGAACATGTTCTCCAAAATCGATTGGAAGGCGCTTGTTGGGGCCGCGCGAACTATGGGTTATCGGGAGCTTCCCGATGAGGCGCCCGAGTCTTTGGCGCTCAAATCATACGAATTCTTGAGGAAGCTTCATCATGCGCTTCTGGAGCTTCACCTGGAGGAGGGTGCTCTAGTTTGTCCGGAAACTGGAAGGAAATTTCTTGTAAGTAAAGGGATTCCCAATATGCTGCTTCATGAAGACGAGGTTTGAGGAAGATTGTTAATTAGGGTTGTGATTTAGATACCGTGAGTTAAGATGTAATGAGATAAATGGATATCGATTGAAGTATTTTGTCCTTCACTTGCCTACTCTACTTTCATTGTCATTGCGATCTACGGAGTGGTATGAAGCTTTTAACTGTTTAATCCCTTTGTATTTCACCCCATAATTAATTCGCATAGTTTAGAATATATATATAATGCTTCCCTGCCACTAATTCGACGTTATACTGTTGGTTGTTTTCGACTTCGTATTCCCGGCTTTTTTCATGGTTTCTTGATGTCTGCCATCGGGGATATGTAGCTTTCCTTCTCGTTTGATAAATTTATAGCGCTGAACTTTCTTTCTTTCTTTTAGGTCAGTTTGGGTTTTATTTAATAATCAGCAGTTCCAGAAGGTTTACTAGCAATGTAACTATATAAGCTTCATGTAGTTTTGGTCTATTACAAGCTGGGCACCAGAGATCATGGCTTCTACATATGAAAGGTACATTGTCAGTCTCCTCCACCAGCAATGAGACTGTACGAGCCTTATCGGCGGAATATGTTCCTTGTTTCTTGCTTTTTCTGCTGTTTGAAACAAGGAATGGAAAGATTTCTGTGATGGGGAGACATGATTCCGGATAGGCTTCATCTGCTTCTTATGTAGAATAATAAGAGGCCTCGAGACACGGGATTCGAATTACAGTTTGTCTTCCAGCGGAACACCTAAAATTGCAAACTGGATATCATTACTCTAGTCGTCATATATGATCATTTGTTCATCCCCTCCGTGGTTTTCCATGCAACATATGCTTTATGCATGTCTGATCAAAATTCAAGCCATTTCAGTAATGAATTGCTATAAGCCTATAACTAATAGCAGTAGAGAAGGAAAAGCCTCTTTGCTGATGAACCAAAAAGCAACTGGGTGTTATCAGCATTTCTTGGTTGTTGAGTCCAGGCTTATTATGTACCCGCCGTTGGTTAAAAAAAAAAAACAAGGCTATTCACAAATAACTCATCTGAAAATTCAAAAGCAGTGCCAATATTCAGTACTGAGCTTTTTGCTCTTCTTTTGAGGAACTATTGAAAGCACATTTTAGAGAACAAAGATGAAGGAAATTAATAAATTTAAATACTTCTTTAGACCTGTAAAAGCCTCAGTACTAATTTTGGGAGTGCATCCTTATCGTAAAAGGAAGGCACTGGTTTAACTTGTATTAACTGTTATTTCTTTTGGTTAGACATCAAAATTAATTTATCGGTTGTGACTTAAAACTACAAAGTACAAAAACATACACGTTCTTTTTGGTCATTCAGGAAAGAATGACAGACCACCCTGGAAACGGTGTATTGGACCCAAAAATACTTCTGCACGTGCTAAGTACTTCTGCACCGAGGTGTTTCACATGGGGAAGGCACACCAAACACCCAGTCAAGAACATTTAAGTACTTGGATCGAAATACCTCCCTCTCCTGTGCGTAACAGTGCATAATGATAGCCGTTGATATGCTGAAAATAACCACATCGGCCCGCTTCAATTTCGTTGATGGTGGCAAACATCCAATATCGGCCATGCACATAAAGAAGCTCTCTATAGCCCGTGCAAGGCAGTAGAGTGATATCTCAATTCGCCTGCTTTTCTTTTCGATACCCAAAGCCAGGCCAGTTGGAAACTGCACAAGAGCACATCACTTTCTAAAAACCAAACAAAAACACTGTTCACAGTTCAAATGGTAAATTGAGAATGTTACATACCGTCCCCATTGCCACCATTGGTATATTACATCTCTTAAAAATCCTGAATAGCAGGCATGTCCACATCCTGATTAATGAAACAAAAAAAGCAACATAAGTAACAAAGGTCTGTGGCAAAAGTGCTGGAGACCTTAACCACAGGACAGGATGCAGAAGATTGACACACTAACTAATCGAGCAAATGAGAAAATCAGCATAACCTATATGAGCAGCATTAGCAGCTTCCGTTCAAAACTAAAACTAAAACTAGGGAGAAAGGCATGAAAAAATGTTACATTGTTATATCTGTCACAAGTACTAAAGTCAATTCTTGTCTAAACATTTAGGAACATAGAATAACAGCTACCATTCTTGCAATATCATAAATAGAACCTAGGATACATCCATTTGAAAGGAAAGAAAATGATAGTAATAATAAAAGCAACCAAGAACAAGAGGATTCTAAAGTAACCTGACTTTCAAAAGCAGCAAGATGAATGATAGCAAAACAAAGCGTGGGATAGTAGAATATGAACACTGACCAGGCCGATGAGCAATATACAGATAGAAATAAGCTTGATCTCGCCGTACCAAGAAGACCCTTCCCTAAAATTGTGTAGGGCCTGCAGGATTCGTTCAAAAGAGTATGAGATTAATTTGCAGATTCCTGATCTCAGTAATATTTAAAAGCTTCACAGAATTAGGGGTCAACAGGAAAGTCTTATATGGAAGAAGATCGAGATATGTAAACAATTTCTGAAACTTGAGGAACTCAGCTTAACTGAGAATGGAAGCTTTAAAAGGATTATAATGAGGAGACATACTTACAGAAATGCTCAAAACTATGAGGAACTACACCCGATTATGAAGACATCATAAACTTATGTTCTCTCCAATATTTGCAAAATAAAGTTTGTCTGGACAACAAAATGAATATTATACTTATCCAACCATATAGGCTTCAGTGCCACATTAACCATTAACTATTCACTAATTGAACCATGTAAGACTAAAGGCTCAAATTAGATCGCGAAAACTTGAAATGCACAACGTAAGATACTGGCTGAAACTTATGCTAGCAATTTCAATCCCAGCAGACAGAAGATTTACCATTTTGTATCAAGCACTGAAACTGAACTGAAACAAGAAAGTAATATAGCTATATATTTACCTTTTTAGGAGGTCTTGACGATGAACTATCAGTGCAGGAATTAAATATACTGGAAGGTATACTGGTAATGCTCTTTTATAGGCTTGAATAAGAAAAGAAACAACATGAGCACCACATGATTGATTCCCGTGTACCATCTGTAAGAAGTTGTAAAATTTAAGCATACTTCGCGAAAGTAATAGGATACTTCCACAGAAGTTCCAAGAACTATTGACTCTAGCAAAGTAGTTCGGGGCCCAAACTGCATATACTCTGATTACGGAGAAAACTGCAACTTAAACAATCTATTCAAGAGCATTGAAAACAATCATCCAGCCGAAGCAGAATAGCAGCACTTGTGGAAACTTTGTATAAATTTGAAGCATTTAGCCCCAGAGGACCAATCAGAAGTTACACAAAGAACATCCTATTTGTTGACGCAGTATGTGCAACTGATTTCTCACTTCAAACATTTTAAACCAGTTGTGAAAGCAGATAAATAGGAAACCTATCACAAAGAGCAATCAATATCTTTTCTCCCAGAAAAGGAAAAAAACAAAAAAAAAACAAAAGCAACTAATATTTTTTTACAAGGGGCAAAATGTGTGCACTTCTTCGCTGTAAAGATTCACTGATGCAAATTGATGTCATCTTGTAGAATAATACACAAAGAAAGAAATCATACCAAACACGGAATTTTCATTTGTGGATCCAGTTTAACATTAACGCCAGTAGACATGTAGTACTTCTCTATTGCCCCCAAATTAGTGAACGACATGCCTGTTGCAATTTCTTTTACACCCTGCAGAATAGCGGCATCTTTCCCACCATGTTTATTGAGGAAAGACTTGTATGATGGTGGCAGACTTTCTTGCTTCAAAATGTAAGCAGACCTGCGAAAACAGAAATTTCTACTTTAGAAAATAATACACCGTCTCTTGAATATAGATCAAAATACATATTCCATTTGTTCTATTGCAGCTTGCTCTACTATTTACTCATGGCGCGTGTCATTGAGCAAATACTTTCTCTAGTTTAACTATAGAGACCGACCAAATGCATTCCCCACTTTTTCAATGCAACAGGACGCTAATATTTCATTTACCAGCTTTACCAGCTTGGCTTCGTGATTGCTTCCAAAGACTTGAAGGACAAGTTTGGCATGCAATTGCCAAAATTTCGCAGCAAAAAAATTAAACAGTGACCAATTTTAAAGAAAAAAATTCCAGAAGAAATGAAATTTAATAAACTGAAAAATTCTTTGGGTGAACAGAGAATATACAAAATCTGCGAGGAGGAGAGACACATAAGGAATATGTCACCGTGCTTCCAAGTGAGTGGCTTACAAACCCGCCCAAACCGCTTGCTCTTGATCCCACAGCGTGCCGCCAACACAGCGGCGCGCATGAATATGTATATGGCCAAGCTTCTGTGCTGTGTGTTCGGCCCCGTGAGAAGCATCGAAGGCCCCGCAATCAAGCCCGCAAATAAAGCCCTCCATTTGGCAGTTCTGATTTACAATTAGACCGCGCTTCATCAAACATAATTCCATTTAAACGTTTAACTTGGGAAATGAAACAGTGAACTGCATTTAATAGTATAAACAAGAGAAATGAAGGGTGTAGAGCATGCCTTCGGTGACCTGCCAAAGCAGCTATAATCTCATCAACGGAGGCAAAAGTACCAGCAAAAGTTCCCAAAAATAGGCCATATCTAACCGTCTCCTTGATCGCCAAAGCAATTGCTTCACTGTTCGAGATTTGCTCAACTTTCCTATACCAAATATATAAGTATTGTATTCACCAAAAAAATATATATTGCGTACCGCACTGTTAAAATCAAACATTGAAGGACATAATATTGAGAAAAATATTTACCTCGAGGAAGTTGATAATCTACCACGTCTTAAACGAGCCAAAATCGAGAAGAGAGCTAAGCCACCTTTGAGGCCAGCTCCAATTGAGAATCCCTTCACTGAAGCGAAAATGATCCTCCGCAGCTTCTCGGAATCCCTGAACGGTTCGGAATTGAACTCAAAGGAAGAAGGAGAAGACGAGCAATTCGAAGACGACAAGAAGGAGGGATCCGATCTCTTGCATTGCATGCAGGTGCAATCAACTGGTTTGCCGATCTTATTGTCGTTAAATCCGTCATTTTCGCAGGAGAGGCGCGAGCAGCAGTCGCCGTCACTGGAGGTTCCGTCGCAGGACGGCGACATAGTTGCGGCCGCGACGTGTGTTGCTTAGGGTTTGCCGTCCCCTTGGAATCAAGCTTGGCAGGAAGGAGGGGCGGATGTCGATTCGGGGCCAGGAAACTTGGTGGGAATCGTTTTCAAAAGCGAAATAGGAAAGAATGATACGTTTTCTCCAGAATCAAGTGATGGACTTACACCTGTGAGTTTTGGTCGGTTTTCTAATTTGTTTTTAATAATTAATTTCTGTTCGCCTTACTTAAAAGGCTTAGATTGGTACATCTAACATCTTCGGTAAGTGAAAAATTTGTCACCTTATCTCTTGCAACTCAATGTTTAATTTAATTAGAAAATAGTTAAAATAATAACAATATATATTAATGTAGAATTTTACTTAGAACTAAAGTTTGAAATTAAAAAATTCGAGACGCATTGTTTATTTCCACATTTATTCAATCTTCTGTAAAAATTCTAAAACAATTTTAACTTTCATCACTTAAAATATGTGTGAATTCAGAGATGAAGTTTTCAATACGTTTAAATTTATTCAAAAAAAAATAGCTTAAACAAGTTTTCATGCACCAAAATTTATTGAGCTATTCTATAAACACACACACACACATATATGTATATATGGTCATATTCATTTACCCCATTTAGTATTTTATTCTCAAATAATATTTAAATAAATCAAACAAATTATGAAAAGTACAGTTCTTTCACCAACTAAACAACTCTATTCAGTGCAATTCACTTAATTAATACATATGATATGATATGATTAACATTATTCCTTTTAATGTTTGGTTTAATTATAACATAATAAAGTTTTGAAAATAAATTAATATGAATATTTTTAATTTGTTTTGTTATTTTAATTTTTATATCGAAACTAAATCGTTTAGTTTTTATATTTTTAATATAAAAAAATTATATTATATTTTAATATATTATAATTATTTTAATTAAAAAAATAATTATCTTAAATTATTATTTTTGCTTAAAAAATATAATAAACTCACTAAATTAAATTCAATTTAGTCATTATAATTTTACTAACATATTGTAAATTAAAATATTCAATTTAATATTATACATTAATTATAATCAGTCTATAATATACAAAAATATTTTAGTCACTAAACTAACATAGTGTTGGTAAAAATGAAAATTTTATATTCCGTTTTATAATTGAATTTGAGCCTTCTTTAGTGTGTGTGCGTATATATACATACAAGATACCAATAATATCAATATCATATATATTTAAATATTAATAACAAAGCCCAAAGTCAATTATAAATAATAATAAAAGTTTCTCGTTTAGAGATTTTTTTAGTGAATAAATAACATCATAAATTAAATATTTAAATTTACTAAATAAAATATTATACATTAATTACAGTCAGATCATAATATATAAAAACATTTTAATTACTAAATTACTATATTGTTGTTAAAAATAAAAATTTTCTATTCCGCTTTATAATTGAATATGAGTTTTCTTTAGTGTATGTGTGTGTGAATGTATATATATATACAAGATAACAATAATATCAATATCATACATATTTAAATATTAATAATAAAGTCCAAAGTGAATAACGAATGGTAATAGAGGCTTCTCATTTAGAGGTTTCTTGGGTGAATAAATAACATGGTTTGGTTTATGGAAAATAATCTTGAAATGGTTACCTATGTGGTCCCAACTCTTTATCCCAAGACAGCTAGATAAGGCGGCAATTTACTAGAATCAATGGCAAGAGAAAGATCTCCAACTTTAGACACAATGCTAGAGAAATAAATGTCCAATTGAATGCTGTTAAACAAAACTGGTTGGAATCGCCATAAATTCATTAGATTATTTATTAGTTTCGTTCACTAATCAAAATTTTCCAGTGCAATTTAATTATTTTATTTATTAATTATAGTTAGAACAAGTACATACTATAATTTACTTATTTTGAATAAATTCCAAAAAAAAAAAAAAAAAAACTATTTGCCCATAAATTCTTTACTTAAAATACATCATAAACTTATGAATATATAATGTAATTTATTACCTTAAAGTGCATCAAAGCCCATTACCAGTCTTCACTGTCAACCCCTCGCCATGGATAGCCTAAATTTTGGTTACTTATGGAAAGTAAATGGCATCCGATGAAGGGAATCTAACGAAATCCTGAAGTTTCTAAACCACAAGACTCGGTTAGGATGGCAACTCAAAGAATGTTAGATGCTGAAAATGCTTTTGATATATATTTTTTTCTCTTGGTTTTACAATGCTAGATGTTACATCCTGTTCTTATCAACAAAATCCCAAGAGTTATCCTTTCAGATAATTTTTGCCTCCGTTCATTCCACTCTGAGAACAATCTTCATAAACTCGTATACAAAGTAGCTTATTGCAGCTGAAGGCAGCACCTGAACGAGAAAAGGTTGATAACAATAATTAGATCAAATGTGCAGCAGTATGTCCTATATCTAAAGTCATAATGATTTGTACCTTTATGTTAGGCTCATTATAAGTAGATTATGAAATGTATTCACTCAAAGACCAAGTCATGGTGACTTGGCTTTATATAAACTCAACTTAGAACCTTCCCTATTCAAGGACAGGATATCAGTTCCAAAATAGAAGAAATAAAGCAAAATTACAAAAAGCTCAGGGCACTTTAAACTATTGTTGCCTCATGGACCATTCATCTGTTTTATAGTATTGTTTCTCGAGGATGTTAAGTTTTCATGTTGGATATTTATGTTCCATAGTATTGCCTCATCGGCCATTTATCATATTTCTTTCCCTTTTTGAATGTTTCCACTGAAACTCTATTAGGCAACCAGGTTTTTGCTATGATGGTTTTATCCAGATAAATAAGCATTTTCATTAACCCAAAAAGAGGCATGAAGTAAAATAAAGGTAGTCCCAACAAGAAAAGGGATCCACGCCCTTAATTGTTTCCAAACATCAAGATGAGGGGGTGTCATGTGTCCAGCGGTTCAGGGATATTACAGAAGGTGCAATAAATCATTAACCATCCCATAATTTGTTTTAGATTCTCATTCTGCAAGGGCTATTTTCACTGCATCCTGTGTCAAGTCTGTTTGAATTCTGATGGAGTAAATAGAGAAATTGTAAGACTGATCCTTAGGTATGATGAAATTACCCCAATCAATTTTAATCTAAATCAATTCCTTGAGGTTTTGCAAAATTTTTCTCTCTTTTTTCTCTTTCTCTCTCTCCCTACTACTACTCTATCTTTCTCTTCCTCTTTCTTTCTGATTGTTCTACTCCAAATCTCTGTCTTAATTCTTACTTGTTGCCGGAGTATAAGTCAAAGGACTCTAAAATGTTATTATTTAAATGGCTAAGGTTATGAGGCGAGTGATGGGAGAGCGCCAACATGCTTTTATGGAGGGAAGATAAGTCTTGGATGCGGCTTTAGTTGCTAATGAGATTGTCAATGAGCTAAAACACAAGAATTTGAAGGTATTTATGCAAGTTAGATACGAAGAAAGCACATGACCATGTGAACTGGAGTTTCCTTGATTATGTGATGAAAATGATGAACTTAGGGAATAAATGGCGAAAGTGGATCAGAATCTACGACCTCTTTCGCTATTATGGTTAATGGAGTCCATCATCCTTTTTTCAGTTCTACCAGAGACCTCAGATAAGGAGATCCTTTATCCCTGCTATTGTTCACGAGGCATTCTACAAAATGCACTTACAGACCAGAGATCTTGAGACGTTTAAAAGTCGAAGATGGGGGAGAGTGAGCATGAGGAAAAAGTGACCCACTTATTATTTGCTGATGACACACTAGCTTTCCATGAACCAAGCAAAAGGGCTTTACTTAGCATCAGACGTATTTTGTGAAGCTTCTGAGCAGTTTCTGGACTCGACTACAATCTTGCCAAATTGGAGTTGGTGAGACTAGGGAATGGGACATATGCAAACATTTTGGCTAGTGTTCTTGGGTGTAAATTTGTGGCTTTACCAATCAAATATTTGGGGTTACTGCTGGGAGCCAAATATAAGGAAGTCCCTACTTGGGATCTAGTGATTATACATTTTGACAGATGTTGGCTAGGTGGAAGTGGAACCTTCTATAGAAAGGGGGAAGACTTACTCTCATCAGAAGTATGATATTTAATATTCCTATCTATCATATCCCTGATGACATTCCTGAAAGTATGGCTAAGAGACTAGAGTCCAGACAATGCATATATTCATGGGGAGACTCTGAGGGGAATAGGTGGTACCACCTTGTGGCCGGTGACAAGGTCAAAAATCCAATTCAACTTGGTGGGCTAGGCCTGAAATCTTTGGTGGAGGTTAATAGGGGCCAATAGGAAAAATGGCTTTAGAGGTTTATGAATGAAAATGACAGTTTTTGATGAAGGGTGATTGAGGCGAAGTTTGGTACTGATGATAGAGGGTGATTCAATAAAGAGGCGTCTAGACCCCATGGTAATGGTTTTTATAAGAAAATTTGCATGGGCAAAAAGAAGTTCCAAAGTTCCAAGACTGCATTAGATGGAGGCTTAGCACTGATGACGGGGTCAGTTTATGACGTGACATGTGGCTAGAAGGTGATACTCTCGGAACCCAGTTTCCTCAAATGTATGCTATTTCTCAGTACAATAACACATTGGCAATATGGAAAATAGGGAATCTTTTGTGGAAATACTAGAAACGTTAATGATTGGAAGTTAGGGAATATGAAACCTTACTCTTTACCCTTATGTTAGGAACCTGATATATAGTTCGAATTTGAAAGAAAGAGAAAAAAAGATAAAGAAAGCCGAGAGTCACTGAAATTTGAGAGAAAACTATATTTTAATTTCAGTGATTTTTTTGATAATTTCTTTTCTTGCGTGCATGCCTATATATAGGCTAGAAAGGTATCAAAACCGACAGAATCCGATGAAACACTTGCCAATCTGGCGGTGATGGCGAAAAACAAGGGGAAAAGGAGTGGTGAACAAGACAAAAACATGGTTTGGATTTGAAAGAAAGAGGAAGAAAAGAAAGAAAGCCGAGAGTTCATGAGATTTGGGAAAAAATTATATTTTGATTTCAATAATTTTTTTGATAATTTCTTTCCTTGAATCCAACTGTATCCAATGAAACACTTACTAATCAGGCAACGATAGCGAAAAACAAGGGAAAAAGAATGGTGAACAAGATGGAAAAATTGCAAGTGTTGGGAGAGAATATAAGAATTTTTCAATCATCATTCTCCCTATTCTCGGCCTCATTATCTTCTCTCCATTGCTCTAATTATCTCTCTCATTTCTATTTCTTGATGTGTATCTTTTTAAAACTTCTAATAAAGTGGTATCAGAGCTGTTCCATATTCAAATAGAAGGCGGCGGCGGTGGATTCTGCAAAAATAATGATCATTAAACCCTCTGCACTGGACTAGACGATGGCCAAAGTTCGAAGGGAAAATTACGAGATCCTGCGAAAACTGGTTCTGTTGGTGGACGTGATTCAATGGCAGAGTTCTCCTCGGATACATACCAAAATCCAAAGTTTCAGTCGCATGGGAAGCTGTTGGGCAAAGAGGAATCACTTCCTCTTCACCTCTGTGGAACATGAAAAAAAAAGAGATGAACTGGCTGTTAAGGAAGAAAACTCTAAAACCGCTTCAATGGCTAAACTGATTGAAAAACATGGGGTCAGACCCAGCCCGGTTTGAACCGAATTGGCTCACTGAACCTAATCAATTCAGACACCACTATTGAAGAAGAAGAAGAAGCGGAAGAAAAAGATGAAGAGGAATATGAAGAGGGAGAAATCATTAAAGAAGATGAAAAGAAAATCAGAGAAGAGTTGATTGGTGAAAATGGATCTAGATATGAGAAGACATCATCGTGACAGCGAGAGACGGAGCGACTAGAGTGGCTAGCAAAGGCTGCGACCTTGGTGTTATGCGTCAAGGTGATAACGTGCAAGACCCTTAATGCTATTTCTGCACTGCCCATTATGCTGATTTGGGCCTGATTTTCGGCAGCCATGGGGACTTTCCTTTTAAGTGAGAAGATCTGATTTTTGGCAACCATGGGGAGTTTCCTATGGGTGAGAGTGCAAGAGAGTGAATGAATGTGGAAGCAGTAGAAAACTGTTCTGTAAAATGAACATATATATACAAAGAAAACAAAAACAAAAAGGAAAACAAAATCAAAAATAAAAATAAAACAGAAAAAAGAAAAACAAAAACAAAAAAATACAAAAAAAAAGAACCAAATATATATGAGAGGTTAACTAGGTGTTTGGCACAAGATATTTGAAAACTGGATTTCAACCTTTAGAACAAGGTTGATATTCAAGGGGCAGGTATTGTAAAGAACCAAGGTTAAAGGAGGAAATAGGTAAATAATATGTAAGGTAAAAAGGGTAAAGTTTGGACAATGGTAGTTTTGTTTTTTTTTTAATAGTAAGAAATTAATGTTAAAGATAGACGAATAGAGAAACAGAAAAACAAAAAAATGAGAGAAAGATCACGATCATTCTGCCGTTCAAGCGCTTACAACCTCCTACTTTTATAGCCTATATATAGGCATGTACCTAAGGGAAAAAATCACTGAAAAATTACTAAACTCAGAATATAATTCTCTCTCAAATCTTGCTGACTCTCAACTTTTTTCCTTTCTCTCTCTCTTTCTCAGCTTTCTCTATCTTTCTTCCTCTTTCTTTCAGATCCAAATCATGTATCGGGTTCATAACACCTTACAAGAGCTAAGCATGATGGAACAAAAGACCGAGCCCTTTGAAGACTCAACACTAAGGGGATTTTCTCCCTTAGATCCTTCTATAATCACCTAATAAGAAGGGAGATCACGGTTAAAGACTTTCCTTCCAAGCAAATTTGGAAGATTGATATTTCATGCCAAATTGCCTTTTTGCATAGGAGGCAATTAAAGGGTGCATTTTAACTCTGGACAAGCTGATCACGAGGAGAATGATCTTGGTGAATGGTTGTTACTTGTGAAAAAGAGTCGCAGAGTCATGCAACAATATTCTATTTTGGTGTCTCTTTGCTTACAAGCTCTGATCTCTTGCTTATGGCATCTTGGGTATTAATTAGGTGATGGCAGGCTCGGTGAGGGAGGGAATTTGAACGTGGAGAGGAATTAGTGATGTGAAAAAAAAGCATTAGCCTTATCCCCTCACCACCTTTTGGGTGGTATAGAAGGAATGGAATAGGAGAGCTTTTGGGGGTAAGGAAGAAGGTTTTTATCGGGTTGAGGATAGCTAGTTCCAGACTGTGTTTTTTGATTAAGGATCATAAACTCTTTTGAATATATTGGGGACCCTATTAAAGCATATGACTGCAGGTAGTATATTGCTGTTTGCCAAAGTTTATTAAAGGAAAAAGAAGAGAAAACCTCTCTCTGTAACTAATACTAGGTACCCGAGATATTTTATGGCATGTTATGTCTATTTCGTGGTGAGTTGTCTTTGTTGTTATTGGTCTATAGTTGCTGCCACATGTATTCTGAAACCAGTTAGAATCAGTTAAGCAGTTTGATCAGTTTAGAAGGCAATTATATGTTTGATTCTATCTTGATGGTTAAAATAGATAAGTAGTTCTGGTCTTAAAAGAATTGTTATTATTCTAATATAATACAATAAATAGATGTCTTCAAAGAGAGCAAAGTTAGGCAGATAACAAATTTGAAAAGTGTTTTAAGTACTTTTTTTCATCAAAGAAAGTGTTGGGTTCTCTTTTATGATACCATAACTTTCTATAACACTATAAAAGAATTTAGGACGGGACTGATATCTAATTATGTATGTTAAATATGTTAAACTTAATATGAAAAATTAGAATTAGACATTGAATGGGAATGAACAAGTTGCATAATAATCTATCTTATCTAGACTAATATTTTGCTCTTAAGACCAAATAACTATTACTCTCCTCCCTCCCTTCCCCTCAAAATTCTTTGCCCATAGGATTCTACAGGAACGGGGATGTAGAAGACAAAAAAATTATTACAATTAACGGAAAAACCACCATTTAGATCTAAGACAACAAAATCATGTATATATAGTAATGACCTCACGAGGTTCACAGATCCAGAACTTTCCACATCACTTGGGCTGTTATGCTTAAGGACTTGCACAACTTTTCAATTTGGAGAACCATTCAATTGAAGCACAAACATTGAACAGCTAGAAGCATGCAGCACTTTTATGTGACTCTATTTTCCATTTTTCTGAATGTAACAGTAGAGAAAAACAAGCAGGAAACTTTAGATCCCAAATTATCTTAGAATTTGCAAATTATTATATTCAGAGCATTCCCACAGACAGATTCCCTAAAGATCTCAATATGGAGAATGAAGCATAATTTTGCAAATTTTATAAGAGATTCCAAATTTCCTGTCAATTTTTTCATCATTGCTTAACTAGTGTAGGCTTCCAAAAAGATTCTTGAGTGCATGCCTTGTGTGAATATGTGTGTGTCTGTATATAACTTTTTTCTGTCATAAATCTTTATACTTGTCCCCATACCTGCAGTAAGCTGGGAATAAGTCCAGCATAGAGTGCTGGAATTCCTCCTTGTTCAATGATCTTCACACATGTTGCAAATGCACTCAATTTGGTCGCCTGGACTTGCAACTGAAGCTGTCTCCTTACTACTTCAAACGGATAAGTGGCAGCTTCAGCACAAGCACCAGCAATCGCCCCATATAACAGCGTCCTAACTGGACCCAACTCAAGCTGATCCAAAACATTCAATTGTTGTCCTTGCTGATTCATGTTCTGAATTCTTTTTCTGCCTTCTGGTGAATGTAGATAAGCTGATTTCAGTATATCATATACACTGTAAAAAACAGCTCCTGAAGGTGCCATGCTTGCAAGAGAGGGCACTAAGCCCTTGTAAAGGGAAAAGAACCCTTCAGTTTGGATCATGTGGCGGAAAGCCCCAATAACACCGCCTAAGGCTTCACCACCAGGAGCCACTATTTTGGTCCGGATCTGTTGTACACAAAAGGTTAGGCAATAGTAGATTAAACAATGGAAAAATGAGATCCTGGAGACAACTTATAATTGATAAAATAATTATAAAAAGGAAAGGAAGCTAGTTTCCTTTTTTTGGGGATGAATGATGTCTTATATCAGCAATATATGCTAATATTAAGCATTACATCCAATCCTGTTCAAAATCATTCATGCTTAGAAAAAGAGGCTTCCAGTGACGTTACCCTCTACCTTCTGCAAAAAAATAAAGTTGAATGGATTTTCTAAAGCTTAACTTGATAGTACATGCTCGATCTATAAATTATGTTCTAATTATGTTTTCTCATGAAAGCGCGTCAAGATAGATATATGGATCAAGTACAACTCCTAATTCCTTATGCTAAAAATTTAGCCTAAACACAACTGGAACAGCCATGTTCTAGTACTAGATCCCTTACTCTAATACTATGTAAAGTAATCGAAACTTATTTTCTTAAAAATTTAAACTGATAGAAAATACTAATCTATTGTTTATATTCAAATATTTTTTATCAGTCGCAAAGCTCCAAATTTGGGGGAAATATTTTATTTCCCATATGAAACTAGGGAAGCTCAGATTACAGAAAATTTGTCCTCTCTCTCCCACTTGGCTTGGTGGCAATTAGACAAGTGTTTAAGCCATAGTCTAGCAATTTAGCTTCTGACGCTTCGTCAACATCCCAAATTAGACATGTAATGACTCCAGCAATTAAGATGAGAAAGCATAAAAGAAATTTGTTTTTGGACCAAAAATCTACTAACTAGGATATCTTTACACAATTTAGCAACAGTCGCCCACTTGTCCAACGTGTCAAGATGACAAATCATAATCCATAATTAATCCATAACCAGTCAGTATGCAGGTAATAATAGAATAATATTGAATTTCCACATACTGTGTCAAGTGGTAAGCAGAGTATAGTTGCAGTAATTCCAGCTGCAGCTCCGGCAATAAACCTCTCAAAATTTGTAGTTTCTTCATTCCCAGTCAGTCGAAGCAGCTGCTTTCTATAAGTATCATAAGCACAGAAATTGACTGCTTTAAATGGAGCCGTACGAAGAATGTTGACTAGGTTCCCCTTCCAAAAGCCTTTCAAGCCTTGAGTAGCTGCAATTGACTTAATCAACTCAACCAACTTCTTCTGCTCACCACGAACTATATATTCCAGTTTTAGTCTCTCAAGAGGCGCAACAAAAGTTCTGATACAATAACAATCATTAATACAGAACCACACTGCCGGGCAAAATGGGTACAGAAACAGAAAATGGATCAAAATATCTGGAACATTTTCAAATTTCACTTGTTTTAAAAAATAAATGAACTACTTGATATAGTTTTCCTTTTTTTTTTTTTTTGCATAACAAACTAGGCTTATGAAGGCGTACCTTGAAACAATAGCTGCAACAGCTCCAGCCCATAGATGTTTGGTGGTGTTCGCTGCTGTTACTCTCCCGTAACTGGCCCTCAGTTTCTTGATTTTAACAATAGTATTACCATCTTCCACTTCTGCCGAGCCCCTCTCTCCATTTTGCACCAAATCCTCTTTCGGTTCCTGAACAAATCCATCGTTCCCAAAGCTCATGGACAAAAAAATGCCACTAACAGACCTAGAACTGCGATCCTTTCTCCTCACACACATGCAGACAACCGGTTTGGAGCAAACAACAGAACCACGAACGCCAATTGAAGAACCTTCAAACGAAATGGAATCTAAAAACGAAGATGGAATGTCCGGTTCGAGAAATAAGCCACCGCTGATAAAGAAACCTAAGTCTGCGCTCCTATTAGTAGGAAATGCTACATGGTTTTGCTCGTTAGAACAGAAATTGTTGAAAGAAAGGTCAACTTCTGGCATTGTATGAGAAGAGAGTGAAATTTTGAGGTAGCAAGCGCGCATGTTCTGGGAGATGTTCAAGATAGCGGGTTTTGAAGGAACTTGGAACGCCAAGGAGAAGATAGATGGAAAGAAAATAACGGAGGTTGAGAAGGGGAATTCGGCTTTGGTTCTTGTTTCGGCTTTGCTTCCACCTCCAAGCATGGTGGAAGTCACTCCCTGAGTGACTCGAGTCCCTCTGTTTGTTGATTTTCCATTTTTTAGCTTTCACCCGTTTCCTTGTTTGGAATATGATTTTTTCACATGGAGGTGGGACGGGGCTCGTGTAATGATAATTTGATGTTATGTATGCAAACAGATGGGTCTGGTTTCTTTTTGGTAAAATTTGAATTTTGATTTTAATTTAAATACATAAAGTTTGAATTTTTATGTGAATTTAGTATGATTTTCACTAAAGTTATTTTATTTTTTTTGTCCAGTAAATTTTATTTAAAAAATATTTTCACTAATATTTATCTAGATTGATTGGATTATACATATATACACAAACAATGAAATTAATAAA
Organism: Carica papaya; assembly: GCF_054855325.1. Lineage (NCBI taxonomy): Eukaryota > Viridiplantae > Streptophyta > Magnoliopsida > Brassicales > Caricaceae > Carica > Carica papaya. The sequence continues at coordinate 24,487,192 of NC_142309.1, forward strand.
TAATAAAAATAAATTTAATAATATTATTAATTTATTAATCAATTAACTAGTTAAAAACATTATTTTTAACTATTTTTATAGCGAACCATTTGATAAATGCCTTTAAAACCATTTTCTAAATGTGTTTTTTAAATCAAAAATTAAAACTGTATATTAAGTTAAAATATTTGTAAATATTAAAATAATAAAAATTTATTTATATTAGTATTTATACAGTAATATTAGTATATAAATTCTTATTCATATAATATACTGAACAGAAGACGTGGCAGCAGCGGATAGATTTAGCTTTGAATTTGGTGAAACATTTTTAATTTTATCTGTTTGATAGAAAAATATTTTAAAAAGGCAGAAGCTGCAGAAAGTGCTACTTAATGCGTTCAGGTGTTCCCTGTCTGCTGCAGACGCGCGATAAGAGAGCTGTATGGTGGCGTCACCTGTGAGGCCCCCGACGCCGATTCCCTATGGTTTTAACTCCTTACAATTAAACAAATGGACCAAACACGACTCTATATATAGCGTGAATTGGCGCCCAAAATCCTTACAATTAAAAAACACATAACTAGAAGAGATCGAGAGGGAGAGGAGTAGAGAGTTGCCGAGAAAGAAAAATGAGAGTGAGATCCGAGCACGAATTATAGGTTTTCCTTACAACAGGTCATTGGTTCGAAATGCAGAAGTTAGGTCTGCCAAGTATGAAGAGCCTGGATCAGCTCAGATCGCTATCCGGAGCGTCGAAGAGTTTCTCCTTCTCTTCTCGCCCTTCTTCAGATTCCATCTCATCGGGAGGTTTCGCCAATTTGAAGCTCACTGCAGGTTCTATACGCAATTTTGGTTCTATTTTTGAGTTGTCGCCGAAGAATTTGAATGGCTTTGATGATTGGTGGTTTTAATATGTTTGTTTCCAGAGAAATTGGTGAAAGAGCAAGCTTCTGTGAGAACTGACCTGGAATTGGCGGTATTTTTTAATGCACCGGCTTCTTCCTCTTTCTCTATCTGTTTATCGGTCTTTTTCCCTAAAAACGCGCTTTTGTCTATTTGCGATTTCTCTGTAAATATGCAGTATATGTGCAGTTATGTACTTTATGAAACAAATCGCTATTGTCTTTGAGTATCGACATCTGCGTGCATGCGTGTGTATGGATCTCTGTGAACAGGCATGTGTCTGTGTGTGTATGAATGTGTCCTATCATGTGTAAAGGCAAAATAAAATTTTACTTGGATAATGTAGAAAGACAGCATGTTTCACTGAATGTCATTACCTTTTTACCTTAAAATATTTAGTGTACGGTTTTGTTCCGTCGTCCCCGTTATTATTGAAGTCTAGCTTCACCTATTCCATGAGGTGTTTGATATTTTTTCGTTTATTGACCTGTCGTTTTAATAAATATAGAATTCTAAGCTGAAAAAGTCCATGGAGCATATTCGTGCTTTGGAGGAGAAGTTGCAGAATGCCTTTAACGAGAATGCTAAACTCAAGGTAAAGCAGAAAGAAGACGAGAAATTATGGAAAGGATTGGAATCCAAATTTTCTTCAACCAAGACTCTGTGTGATCAACTAACTGAAACTTTGCAGCACTTAGCTTGTCAGGTTCAGGATGGTAGGTATAATTTCACAAGTATAATACATAAATTTTTAGATTATGTGGATGTTACTGCAGTAAAATTCGCAACTTTCTGTAACAGCTGAAAAGGATAAGGAGTTTTTTGAAGGCAAGTTATCTTCAAGCTCAGAAGCTGTTGATAGTTTGAACCAGCACATGCATGCTCTATCCCAGAAGTTACGTACAGCGGAGGAAACCATCCGAAATTGTAAGACGTTATCAAGCTTTTATGAAAGCAATTCAGACTGAGTATTAAGTTTTTTCTCTCATTTTTCAGGGAAGGAACTGTATACCTCTGATTTAACATAAATCTATTATATGTTTAATGGAAGTTAATTATTTATCTGCATGCAAACAGTTGGTGGAGACTCTATTTACATGGCTTGATTTGCATACTTTAACATGCTTGAATCATGCATGTAGGTGAAAAAGAACTGGATGAAATGAAAACTGAAAAGGAGGAAAAGAATATGTTTTACAGAAATGAGCTGGACACGACTGCCATTCTCATAAAGGAGAGAGGTAAAAAGATATTGTTGCTTTGTAATTGTAGGTCCGTATGGTATCATCTGCACCTTCTATCTCCAAAGATGTAAATAAATAGGATTCCAAGTCTACATATTTATATGGTCCAAAGACATTTATTTTGTAAAAGAGATTATAGGCTAATTTAAACGGGAATAAAGGTGTTTGGAGCTTGTATGTTTTTAAGACTTTCAAAGCTTCTCTCTCTATGCTGCTTTGGGGATCAGCCATTTTTATGTATTCTCAGGATTACAAATTATGCTTAATCATTTTCTACCACTTCATCTAGATATATCAGCTTTCTGAACACTACTAGGATGACAATATGAAATGAGGTTTTTTCTACTTCTCAATGTACGTGCTATTAAATTTGAAGCAAGGAAACTTCTATTGAAGTTTGTGCATGGCATATAGGCTTTTAATTAAGCTTGTTAATTCATTTCAGGAGCAATAAGTTCTTATTCTCGTAAATTCTAATGACTGATTTATGAAAGATGTGATTTCTTTTTCCTTTCTTTTTTTGGAAGAGCAGATGCTATGATAGAGAAGTTTGAAACAACTGTAGTTGAGGACCGACTGGCTAGAGAGAATGTGAACTCAAAATTGGAAGAGCTGCACCTTGTGTTAAGAACAAAAGAAGATGAAATTAAACAGTTATTCACCATTCAGGAGAACTTGGAGAAACAAAAGAGTAATCTTCAACTGAGCACAGATGAACTTGGTGATAAATTAGTTTTATCACACCAGGAGATTAAAAAGTTAGAAGATTTTGTTAGCATTTTTGCTACACAGTTGGTTGAATTGGACAAAGAAGGTCTAAATTTTATTGGAAAATTTGATCAGCTATGCACTCTCCATTGCTCTTACTTTAAGTTGTTCCAAGAGGAGAAAGATATTGCTGGTAGACTAGCACAAAAGTCAATTGATCAACTTCACGAAAAATTCTTGTCAGTGACATCAGAAAGAGATGCACTGCAATTCACAAACCAGGAACTAAACAGCAAGATACTTGAACTTGAGAAAGACAAAGAATCTATTATGACACAGTTCTCAGAGAAATGTTGCTTAGCAGGAGATAGAATTCAGAGATTGGAGTCTGAAGTAGAAAGTCTAGTCTTAAAGAAGACTGAAGGAGAAACATTGGTTTCCAAACTAGTGGAGAAAATTGAAACCTTGTCAGATAGTTTAAGGTCATCAGAGAACAAAACGGTCTGCTGTGTCTTTCACTCTTACATGCTGTATCTTAGCACGTCTTGTTGATATTCTAACCCTTGCCATATCTTGCAGCAAGATTTATTGTTAAAAATAGCGGCCCTAGAAATGGATAATGGAAACATAACAGACAAAATGCAGGCAGAAATACAAGGGAAGGAAGAAGAAATAGATGCTCTCCAGAAAGAGAGTGAGAAATATCATCTCCATGTGAATTCTTTAGAGAAACAAGTTAGTGACCTCCAAAACATCTTAGAAGAGAAGGAACAGCTGACTCTGCAATTGGAGGACGCTGAGAAGAAGCTGGAAGAGCAGATTAAAGAGGTTTTGGAAATATTTAGAAAAATATAAATTTTCACCCTCTTAACTTTGGTCATATTAGAAGATCCTGCATATTATTGCAGAATCAAGCATCACTGACTGCTGCAGAAAGTAAGCTTGTAGAAGCTAAGAAGCAAAATGAGCAGATGCTGGAGAGTAAGCAACTGGAGTTATCACGACATTTGAAAGAAATATCTCAGAGGAATGATCAGGTATTACCTTTTTCTGTTGAAGTTGTACAAACACCAAAAATTTTTCTAAATAAATTTCGGCTCATGGTTGGTGGATTTTCATAAGGCAATTAATGACATTCGGAAGAAGTATGAGGTGGAGAAGCTGGAGCTTGTCAACATGGAAAAGGAAAAGGTATGATCATCGTTATCAGTTTCTCTGATTTACTTTGCTGTTTATCATTTTTCACATATCTTTGGACATTGAACTCTCAGGCGGATGAAGTCATAAAAGAAATGGAAAGAAAATCTGATGAACAACTTGCTAAATTTAAAGAAGAATCGAGGCAGCAGTTGATACGAGTTATGGAGGAACATGCTGCTATGGTAATCACTAGATTAATACAGATTTAAATTGAAATTTGGTTAGTTATTCTTCTGCAAGTGATGCATATAATGACATTTGTTTTCCCATTTCATGGTATCAGTTGTAGCTTTTATTGTGTTCATTTGGCTTAGATTTACTTTCTGTTTATTTCAAGTACAAGTAGGTGATTATTTTTTTTTCCATATTAGTAATTCTTTGGGTAGTTTAATGACTTCAATGCACCTACTAGAGCTTGCGGCATTGGACTGTTACCAAACTTCTTTGCATAAGTTAATCTGCAATTCTAATTTAAAATGAAAGTAACTAATTAAGATAAAAATGCTCTGAATATTTGGAAGATTATCGTTTCTAGCAGGTATTGGGAGATTCTGATTTCTGAAAAAGTCTTACGTGGTTCTCTTGCTGTTTGTTGTTCATTTGCTGATACTTTGTTTCAAAGTATTCATCTTCAGAGATATTTCTTGAGATTGAGTTTTGCCTTGTGTGATGTCTAGGTTATTTGCATTCAACAAGAGCATGATAAGAAGGAAATAAATACTAAAGCTGAGCACAATGAGGAGCTGAAGCGTGTCCAGCTTCAAGCAGAAGATGAGTTGAGAGAGGTATATATAGCTGGTCTGAGTTCTCTCATTTAGTGGTAAGTGTGATCTGCTGATGGTTTATTTATTTGTCTAGAAACTGACATCACTAAGGAGTGAACATGAAGTCCAAATGAAAGCTTTAAGGTGTCAGCATGAAGATGAGTGCATGAAGCTTCAAGAGGCATTGCATCTCCAGAAATCCAAAGTATGTGGATTCTTTCAAGTTTCATTTGAATTTGAATCCTAAGGCCTTAAACTTGATTCATTTGTAACATCTTGCAGGAGGACAGACAGAGAGCTCTACTGCAGTTGCAGTGGAAAGTAATGGGTGACAAGCCACAAGAAGAGCGAGAAGTAAATTCGAAAAAGGTTGAAGTGCTTGCTTATGTGACTGATCTTCCTTATATATAATAAATATATTATTGTTAGTCACTCTTTTCACGCGGTTCATGTGCATATATCTAATTCTTGTTACAATGACACGCATTTTGCCATTTCCTAAGTAATATCCACTCAGTCAAAATGAATATGACTGGTGCGATGAGGCATGATGACTTTTGTTCTTTGGATTATGTGGAAGTTGACAGTGCCACGTTCATGTTTTGACAATGAATTTCATGCTTGTGGCCCCCCACCGCAAAAAAAAAAAAAAATTAAAGAGAAAAAAATGCTGTTTTACTTAATTATTCATGGACAATGTATTCTAGTGGTTCTTCATCGGAGTTATTAGTTAACTGCTTCATTTATATATTGCTTTTGCCTTGTTTTGTTTAGTTTCTTCTTTCAGTGCCTCAGTTTTACATTCCTTTTGTATATGGCATGTTCTCCTTTTTGTAGGATTTCATTATTCATTAGAAAAAATATTCTGTTCCAGGATTATTCTATTTCATCAATAAAAATGAGAGATTCTGGTTCTTGTGGTGGCAAAAGAAGTCATCATACTCTGTCTAAGGCAGAGATTGATGAGAAGGTGATAGAAAAGGGGCATTTCGCTTCCTTTTTTCTTTTAGAGCTCTTGCTAAGTTTGTGTCATGATCACTTTATTTAGTTGGTACATATTGCACATAGGGTTCTCCTTCTGTCCAGGTTACACAGACACCAGTATCAAAAATTTTGAAGAGAGTAGAAAATGCAAATGGTGAAAGTGTATTGGGCATTCCTAAGCGCCATAAAAAGGTTCCACTTCTACATTGGACTGGACATACACACAGCACACATGTATTTCCATGTCATGTCCATATGTCTTTGTACTTAATTACTCCTTGAAAGGCAGGTAACACATCATGAATATGAAATTGAAACCAACAATGGAAGAACAATCACAAAGAGGAAAAAAACAAAAAGTACAGTCATGTTTGAGGTATGTAGTGGCTATTTTTGAGCTTCAGTTGATCTTCATGCATATACACTTTATCTGAAAGAAATTTTTGTACAAGAGATCGTTGATAACTAGCACTGTGTTTCATATGTTAGTATTTACTGTACAGTCTTTTTCATGGTTATAACAGGATCCACGGAAAGACAAGAAAATGAAAACACCGAAAGCTACTCCCAGAACAGAGGTGAAGGTAACCAAAAGCCACATTATTCTTTTCAGATTCCCTCTTTGGAATTATTTGTTATGGTCCAATTGTACATTTTTACTTTTTTAATTTTTCTTCGCGCTTTTTTTCTCAATTTAACTACTTGAGGAAATAATTTAACAGTTCATTGGAGCAAATTTGAAGAATAAAAATGAACAAATAGAGAATTGACACCAAAAGTTCTTTAAGTTTTCAGTGATCTCCCACCAGATCGTGAAAAATGGCAATAGAAATGGAGCATGCTCATCAAAGTGGTTGAAAAACTCATACCTGCTCTGCTTTGTTTGAGTTGACTCGCAATCTTTTATAACAGGGGGAACAAGTTTCATTTCCACAATGAAATCGAATTAACCACCAATTGTAAAATAAAAAAAGAACATTCTGAAATCCAAACATGAGCATGAAGTTGATTTAGAAGATGCATTTAGATGAAAAATTCATAAATACAAGAGGAGAAGAAACCTATGTGATTTTAAGTACAAATACAGTGAAAATGACAACACTTCTTCTTTTTCTCAAAGAGAAAACAAGAGAACCGCTAGATTTGCTTTAATATCGTGCAGTCTAGTGAATATGGTTGCTAGCACCAGCCATTATTGTAGGATATATCTTACTATGAAATTGAAAATGTTACATCATCACCTTAGTTCTGCATATCTGAATCCTTAACTATTCATTCTTTTTCTTGTGAAAATTTCCTACTTCAGTTTGTTGTTGCAACCTATTATCCCAAAATACAAAATGGAACATATAAACTCACAAAAGAGTGTAGAATTCATTGTATAGTTCACATTTTTATGATTAGAATTAGTTCAAGCTATTTTAATTTCATATGAAATTGAGCATGTACACTACAAACCCCAGCTAATTTCATGGAATTTGGAAATGAATTAGTGTGAGGAAAATGGATCCAAATGTGTTCTATATTCTTCTTGTTTCCCCAAATGTAATCTATTAAATTCAACAAAATATTTCAAACAACTTCCTATCCAAGTTATGTACAAATGAGTGAATTTTCAAACAAAGAGATACTACAGCGTGTAAGTTTTCTTTAGTCCTGCATAATGCGTGTACATTTTGCAGCGTGTGAAGGCTAGGGGAACTCCACGTCCTTCAAATATAGGTGACTTGTTTTCAGAAGGTTCCCTAAATCCATATGCCGACGATCCTTATGCATTTGATTAAAAGGTACACAAAAGAATATACTAATATGTCATTGTGGTATTGCTTATTATTGTTATGCTGAGAAAATACATTTTTTATAGATATATATAGGAAGTGAAATTATGCAAAAACTACTATTTTCTAGCACTTGCATGTAAACTGGAGCAAATAGCTTGTCACCAGCTTTAACAGACAACTGGAACTTGTCACAAATTTTAATGTTCAACAAACAATCCTATTATTAAAACAATAACCAAAAAGTTCTTAGCTTGACATTAGAACTTCAACCAATAAGAAATAACGAACAAATTTCATTTGAACAACAAATTCAAACTTGAGTCACACTTGGTACCAAACTTCAAGTGATGTTGGACAAATTAGGTTGATTTGTTCAATTAGGAATTTGAGATAACAAACTTAGATATCAAATTTGGGATTTCTTAGACATCACATTTTAGAAGTCTTGAGCATCACAATAAAAGATTTGATTGCATTACACGACCAAAGACTAAGAGACTCTCAAAATATATTATTGAGTACCTGAATTTTTCCGAATGAAATTAAAAAGCTGTTTTTAATAATTTTTAAGTAACTTTTCATATATAGAATTAAACTAAGAGATAATAAACTTATAGAATTAGAGATATTAATCCTAATTTAAAATAAGAAACTATTAGAAATACTGATTCTAATACAAATAGAAAATATTAAAGTAAATATGAAAATACTAATTAAAAATAAAACTTCTCAGTTGCTAAAACTATCATAATACTCTTCATTAATATATATTTCTAAATAATAAGTGGTTTTATATTTAATCTATTACAATTTCTAAACTATTTAAGAAATTTATTACTAGTCCATTCTGCATCATCAAGCTTCAAAAAATGACTTATTACAATCCTTTTTCCTTTTTTTTTTTTTTGCTAGGGGAAGTACCCTGTGGATAAATAACTTTTACTCCTAAGCAACAAGCTCTGAGGGCACATAAACGTTGTGAGATAACTAGCCTTCATTCCCTTGAACAACGACCTCTTAAGCAGTACAATGAGAAAATACTGAGAATAGCTATCTCTTGAAGCCAATGCAGTTCTAATGGCATTTTAACAATATCCTAATTATATTTATAAATTCTATAAGGATAATTCATTGTTCCAAATATAGCCTAGATAAAATAAAGAAAAATGTAATTATGAATATTTAATATTAACAAACTAAGAAAGCTAGTTATGGAAAATCTAAGAATGGTGGAACAATAGAAGACTGATGGGAAGAAACAATAACCACTAAATCAAAGGCTCGGTGAATTTTATCATTGGGGGTGGTGAACTGAACCAGGTGGAAGTTGCTATGTGCTAGGCCTATTGCTATACATCATGTTGAATAAACAAAAATATTATTATGGTATTGTTGTTGTTCTTGTTGTTATTTTCATTATTGTGTCGAAAAATAGAAAACTAATTGTTTTAGCTAAAATGATACCATCATTATGTTGAAAAATAGAAAAGAACTAATTATTACTCCCTAACTATTTGCTTTTATGATCGTATTAGAAAATCCTTTTCTATATTCTTAGCTAAAATAATACAAAAATTTTGTGGTAAATCTTTTTCTTGAAGCTACCATGGAAAGTAAGCTCTATTCTATAGCTATTAATGTTTCTTAGTTTACGTTTAGAACAAATTAATTCGCCAAAAAATGTAAATCCCTGCAGATGATTTCTATACTTTTTCCATGGAAGTTATTTGTTCCAAGTACAGCGTAAATTTCTAACATAATCAACATTCTTCTGAAGAGTGGATTTCCTTTCCTCAAAATTAACAAAGACCAGCTTTTGTTTAGGCTGAAAATCATGAATCCTAAAGTGCTTCCTATGAGCATTAGTTGGCTCTATGAAGGCCACCCTGTCAGGTAAACCAAGTATTATGTTCATAAAAAACAAAAAGCCATCAGGTGTAGGCTTCATATCAGAGAGAATTGGGGAAAAGTGTTAACATTTGTTTCTCATCTGTGAAGTGAATGCAACCAACATTGCTATTGTTTCTTCTCCAGTTTTGCTTAATCTAGTTACTGTTGTCTGAAAAATAAGTTGTCTAATCTAATAGGCCAAACACACCCTATGATGAGAACCAATAAATGCCTTAAAGAGAACAGATATTTTCCTCACTCTTCAAGTGCAAAGCTGGAGTCAACTTAACCTTGCTAGATTTTGACAGTCTATTCTAGGATTTTCCTTTCTTTGTATGGGATGATGTAAACCTAGTTTCACTGACGGATAGACAAACCTCTTTAAAAAATTTCTTCAATATTACTCCCAGAGTAGAGCTTCAAAGTTCAGTATTTCTCACTAATCAGGCAAGGTTTTAGTTAAAGAATGAGCCACTGAAACTAGAATGCATGGAGGACTCCCCTTTTAGCTTCAAACTTCAGCGTTCCTACTAATCTGGGAAGGTTTTAGATAAAAAATAAGTCTCTGACACTGGAATGGACGAAGGAGCCCCTTTTTTACCTTGAAAACAAAGTATTTTTATTCAAAATGTCTTAACATGTAGAAAACAAACATTAGTTCTGTAAAGAAATTTCTGGTGAGCTATTGTGCTCACAACTCTGTAGAAAACTTGGTGATGTAGAAGCATTAGTGATTGAGGTCAAGGCATTTCCTCCAAAGAAAAAAAAAGTTTAAAGCCAAAGTGCCAAACTGTGCACAAAAACATGCTAGAGAGAGTGATTATAAATAACTGATTATATTGCTGCTATCTCCATTTTTTCTTCAGTTTCTCTATCTAATGATGCCATCAATAATGTTTCTTATCCAAGACTCTTCTTTTGTGTTAACAATTGTTGCATGTATATTGTTCAAAAGAATTTGTGATTAAACAGATAGCTTGCATGGTAACAGGATTGCCAACTGAATTATTTCCAGGAACAAAGGCATGATTTGCATGCAACGTAGTAATATCAAATTAATACTGTGCCTTCCAAGCACTTTATTTTTGCTTGTATTTTGATTGTTTTAGCATATTTTCTTGGGCAGTTCAAGTCTTGTTATTCCCTCAGATGTGGTTTCTTCTGGGGTCTGTTTGAAGGATTTATTCTTCGAGTAACCTTCATAATTTTATTCTTTAAAATTCCAGTTCTAACACGAACTCTATGGTTTATCTGACCTGCCTCCTAAATTGCCAACAGATTGGCAGAGAAAGGACGCCTAATATTTCCTGTGGTTGCAAATGTCGAGCTTCTTGTTGTCACTTATTTACAAGTTCGGTTTGGAGTGACTTCACTGCTCTCAACTTGGATGTAGAAGTCTTCTGCAAGAATGGATTTAGGATTTTAGATAACTATGTCTAAAAGAAAATAGGAGAAAGATCATGCCAGGTAATATGGAATATAATTCAATTGAGGATTATAGACTCTTCCATCTGTGTATTTGATTACATACAAGAAAATACGGGCCCTAGCTAGTCGATGTAAATAAATATCTGGAACTGTTTGCTGAAGGATGCGAACTTTTTGGTAAAATGGAGCGGTGGTTGAAGGGACTCAAAGCACTTCTAAACCTACCTCTGCTCTATGTATAGACAGATAACAAATGATGATTCTTAGAAAGAAGACGTGCTCTTTGGTGAACAAGAAGAAAAACAGACAGTGGATTCATTTTCTATTTCTCGTGAGCCTGGAAATAAACATGACGATGTTCTATGATGCAGAATCTGAATTCAATGCGAACAGAAACTAAAGTCAAGATTCTTTTAGTCACAAGGGTTAACATCCTTAAGTTCTGGCGGGAAATAAAAGATCTTCACGTTAAAAAGAAAAAGGAGCAGAAAAAAATGAGCAGTACTGAGCGAATGATTATTCGGTAGGACATGTTTTAAAATAAGAATTTACTATGGGAGTGACACATGTCGGGCTGAATATGTCATTGCTTATTGTTTCTAAAACGAAAAATGTTATAAATGCCTTTACAATTCAAGTTTCCATTTTAAATTTTGCATAAGTTTGTCATTTTTATTACTCTGATTATTTTTTATTTTTAAAAAATATGAAAAAATAAAATAGAAAAAAAGACAAAAATAGATCTTAAAAAATTTTGGAGAAAGGTTTTCTTTTTTTAATTTTTAATTAGAAAAAGAAAAAAAACTGGAAAAAGAGAGGGAGGAATTGCACAATTTTATTTCATCTTCGTCTTCTACGAGTTTATCTCCTCCCCCTTCTTCTCCGGGACCCAAAACAGAATCCCACCTGAATGCGGTCTTCCGTTCTCCGAGGTTGCTCGTTCCGCACTCAAAGCCCTGCCTTGCCTCGAACATGTTTCTCTCCGCCACAGCGCAAGTTGGTCCTTCCCAGATTGTAGACGCTTGGCCGTCACCGGATAATCGTTGCTTCTTTACCCAGCCAACCCCAAACCCGATTGCAAGCAACTGTAAATCCGTCCTCCTTTATCTTTGTTTTTTTGCACATCTGCGTGCGTGCATACTGTCAAGTTCGGGTTCATGTTCATTTGTTCTTTTTGCTCAGCCATAGACGTGGCTCATATTGTTAACTTTATGGGATTTAGTTTACTGAACGCGTAGTTGCTGACTCGATCGGATTAAATGCTTGGTTGATAAGTTTCTTAAGGCAAGATTGTAATTTTATTTGTGAGAATTGGTAGATATTTGGCAATTAGCACGCAAATGTTAGTATGTTAAAATTCAATTGAGAAGCTGTATCCATGTATTATTGTAGGACCAAGTATAACACTGATTTAGTCAGCAAATCATTTTCAAAACAGAAGTATTTTATGCATCAAGCGGGAAGCATATTAAAAAACAAATTGCAGACACAATTTGGATAGCACTAAAAAAACTGATTATCATGCGCAAGATACTATTGAATGCTGCTGTTGATCGACATAAAACTAAAAGAAAAAAGTTCCAACTATACGTACATAATTCCTTGGTGTTTATTAATTTAAAACTTATGTTTCTTTATGTACATATGTTATAATATTACTCTGCCAGAATGTAAAAATTGTAAATCAAAAAAAGTTTTATTTTTCACTTACTCAAATTTGAGCACAAGTGACCGCTAGATGAAAAGCAAATATCATGAATCATTAACATGGAACACTTGAGACATATACTCCCTTAATTTTTTCATCTTCGTCTATTTCTAATAAAATTAAAAATGGGAAATGTGAAAAAAATAAATATATATATATAGATGCATGCAGCCTCTGGCTGTTGAGTGAAAACTTTTCACTTATGTAGGCATTTTATTTAATAACAACATAAATTTTAATTTTTAAAAAAAGTAAGAATATTTATCCAATCAAATTTATAAAAATTATCCCAATGATAAAACATAGTTAAATTATTCAAATTGGTCCATGATTTTTTAACAGAATTTTGCCCCAAAACCTTTCTATTGTATATTTAAATAGTATATACTTCCCATTTATAACAATTTACTCTTCCCAATTAATTTGATACATGCATCCTATCATTTACATTATACTTACATTACATTTTTGGTGCGCAGACACATAAATAGAACAATATATCGCGATTAGAAAAGATAAACAATTAATTTAACGTTATTATTGTTAAATTCATATTCATCCTTTATTTTTATACCTTTTGCGTTATATTTACATTATATTTTTGGTGCGAAGACACATAAAATAAAATAGAAAAATATATCGTGATTAGGAAAAATAGAAAATTACAAACCAAAGCAAGTATTTAACAGCTTTCTTTTACCTGTGTATTTCTAAAAGAGATTGAATTTTTTTTCTCTGAATTATTACTTAATTTATATTATAATCATTATTTTAAATGAGTTTGTTAATTTAATTTCCAGGGAAACAAAAGAATTCATATAGAGTGGCAATAAAAAAAAAAACAAATTTTCCCCAGTTAATATACAATGCACAGACACACTACAGCTAAAATCACCATATACGGTCAACTTTTCTTTTTTCTATCCAAGAAACCTCACCCACCCCGAAGCCTGTCTTCATTTTAAAAGTCCCATGAACCTCTCCTCTTAAAAACCCATTTAGCCCCTTCTCTCAATCATCTCTTCACTTCTCTTGTTCTTTTAGGGATAATCTTCAAGCTGTTACATGTAATGGATTCTCAAAATCCTGAACACATTCAATTGATATTATCAGTCACTTTGCCTTCTAATACTCCAGTGGTGGGATGCGAGATCGTCCCACGCGTTTGTTTCGAGACTCAACCCCGATCACTTTTCGGAGATATTCAACGTTCTATCCGTTTTTCTTGGTCCGTAAATTTATTTAGTTATTTATCTGTGATTTATTGATCGTCTTCTTTAACTGTCCATCTATACGTTATTTTTAATGTTTTTATATGTATTTATATTTTTCAATACTCATGTGTTTATTTATGTACAGTAAACATGTATCTGTTTATTTTTAGATTTTTTATTTATTTGATGACTTAAGTATTCTTCAAACTCTAGTTCATACTATACCGAACTAAATCAAATAGAATGGTCGGACTCTCGATCTTAACTTTAAAGAATAAAAAATTAATTAATATGAATCTCGATCTAATTTGATCTTTAGTACGGATCTCTACTCTAATTGTTTTCTAGTATGATTTTACTCTCGAACCAATAAACAACCTAAACAACACTAAAAAAAATATAAAGAATTGAAAAATAAGATTAATAACTAATCTATGTAGGATTTATCTATCTTTGAGAACATATTTCTGTTTGCATTTTGATTATAAATTTATGTATCTATGTACATTCATGTACATACATAGATTAACTAGTATCAATGAAGGAAGTGAAAGATTTATGATCAATCACTATACATGATTGATATATCTATAACTATTGTTTGTTTATTTTGTTGTATATCTAGACATTATATGTTAATTTGTATTTGTATGTCTTTGGTTTCAACAAGAAAACATAAGAAAATATTTTTTTTGATACAGCATGATACATATATGAATATATAAAGAAGTTGTAGAAGACAAAGTGGGAATTAGTTCTTTAACATGAAAGAAAGTAGGAATATTGATTAGGGTAGTGAAGCATATTTTGTAGTATTTAAGATACTAACTTATTGTATCTCTTCATTTATTCCATTGCAAGAGTATTTAAGAAAAATTTAAAGTACTTATGATCTGAAAATTTTTATAATCCCTCTAATAGACACGTTTTTCTTTTCCTTTTTCTAAAAAAAAAAAAAAGTAAACAAAAAATAGACTTCAAAAATTACAAATACAAAAATATTGAATTAGACATGCAATTATATTTATAGGATTATTTAAATTCATCTACAGTTCTCCAACGTCTCATAATTATTCATTATTTAAAATCATAAATCATGAATTTTCTCACTAAAAAAATAGTAGCAAGTAAAAGAAATTTGTAATGCTCGTAAGTTATCTACCTGGGTTTGTATCTTTGACCAGAAATTCTGTTATGTGATATCAGATGTTTCCGTGTATAATAGATTATTGATAAACAGTCAATTAAATTTTTCTGATATTGTCTTCTTCTATTTGTCTAATCTGGCCTATATATATATATATATGTATAGGTACCGGGAGTGTGTTACTTGTTGTGTTCATCCTCGTAAACTGGCTACTGTTCAATGCATAGCATGTGCTAAACTGAATCTCTCGGCGAAGGATTCATACCATTGCTCTCCAAAGTGCCTCTCTGATTCATGGCAAAACCATGTGGAACGTCACCATCTGGCAGCGGAGACCGCCGCCAACGACCCGGCAAATGCTAGCGAGCAAGATCCGATACCTGAAAGCTGTGAGATGTGGACCCAAATTGGCAAATCCCCGGCCACGTTAATCGGTGAGAATCCAGAGGTGGTGGAAGGAGAAGCAGACGACAGAAAATGGGTTAAGATCGGGTCATCAAAAATTTATGAACCCACGAGAGATGATTTTGGTTTGTGTTTAAGGCTTGTAACTTTAGCCATTGACAGCTCGAGTTGCGCTTATCTGTGTGCGACGGTGATTTCGGTGACGAAGCCTGTGATTAACTTTCCTGCTCGTGTTCATCGCAACATGATCCAATTGGGAACCACTCAGCAGATATCTTCTAATGACTTTGGATTTAGTGTTCTATCATATAATATCCTTTCTGATATCTTTACTAATAGAGGTGCGTACGGACACTGCCCTAAATGGGCCCTTGTCTGGCAATACCGCCGGAAGAATTTGCTCGAGGAAATCATTGCCTATGATGCCGATATTCTGTGTCTCCAGGAGGTGATTAATTTCTTACGTACTTTTCCGATGATTATTAAAATATAAACAACTAATTGGGATTTCCAATTTTTAGCCTATGTAATATCGTTTCTTCTTGGTTAAAACAGGTACAGAGTGATCACTTTGAAAATTTCTTCCAGCCTGAGCTTGCCAAAGTTGGTTACTCTGCTGCATTCAAGAAAAAGGCCGGAGAGGTATTATGTATATTTAATGCTTTATTTGAGCTCACAGTCACAATTGGGTTTGTGTTGTATATATAAATTGTGTTGCAGGTGTGTGTGGGAAACGACTTATTTGCAGCTGATGGGTGTGCAACATTCTACCGTCATGATATGTTCAAAGAAATTATGAGAGATGAGGTGAAGAATACCAAAATCTATATTGAAAAACAAATCTGTATATTATTATAAAAGTTGCTGATGCTTCTCTTCTACTGCTTCCAGCTTGAGTATGCTAAGGCAGCACGACCTCTCGTGGAAGTTTTGCAACCTGAATTCCAAGATATAGTCGCGCGTCGGCTGAACAAGGCATTAGTTGCTTAATCAGATTCAATAATACAATATATATACTTAATTCGTACTTGAAAATGAAACGACGTGTCAGAATATAAATAATAGAATTAATCATTTCATACCAGTTTCTTCTTTTCTTCCATATCCAACCTAGCTTCACCCGTTAGTCTTTTCTAATTTTATCTTTTCAAAAAATCTTTGATTTTTGCAGGACAATGTTGCGCTTGTTGTTATACTGGAATCAGTGGAAAGAGAAAGGTCTGAGAACGAGTTTCCACCTCGAATTTGCGTGGTATGATCAATGGTGTATTTTCAAATTCTAGAGCTTAATACAACCAAGTCTAGGAGCTCTGACATTGAATTTCTTGTTACCTATATAGGCAAATACACATATATGTGCAGGTGCCCACACTCCTGATGTCAAATTACTTCAGGTTCATTTGTCCTAATTTGCTTCTTCTATTTTATTTTCGAAGAAATTTTTGAAAGTAACTAACTTTAGTGTTTTCTCCTGTTGTTAAGATTACGAAGCTAGTCGATGGACTGGAAAGGATTGCAGAGGCAAAAGTTCCTATACTGCTTTGTGGGGATTTCAACGTTCTTCCCACCAGGTTTGTCTTCTGCTTTGACTAATAGAAACTGGCTTCTTCAGTTTGTTTCTTAGTGGTTTTGAATTTTATTACAAAAGCCCATTACACTGACACGACTACGTAAATTTTTAGGGTCTGTACATATATATATACACACACACACACATATATAAATTCTGTCAATTATAAATGCTTGGTGTTTGTAAATTACACACTATGCATATATTTTTACTTACAGAGCTCTGCTCCTGTATGCAGTAACGCTTATGCATATCTAAGTAAAGGTAGGATTAATCCTCTCAACACCAGAGAACCTGATCCCTTGAGGCTATTGCGTTTTCTCAAGCTTACCCATTCCCTTTCTCTGGTAAACATATTCTTTTTCTGCAATTAGAAATCTAATGAAGCATTTATTTTATCTTTGCGAGAATAATTTCTAGGATGCATTTCTTATCCCCTTGTGGAAAAATGAAAATTGATGGAACTATTCCGTACCCCATTTTTGTGATTCCACCACGAACGCAGTCCGTCATGATAATCAGCTTTGCTAATGCAGGAAAACTTCTTTTTGCAGGCGAGCGCTTATGCTTCTCTTGCTCCTAATACAAGTGTTGAGGAAACCCAGCTGAGGAGGATGTTGGACTGTGAACCCATTTTCACTAACTTCACGCCAAATTTCCTTGGGACTCTAGATTATATTTTCTACACAGGTAATCTTGGTAGAGTAGCACTCATCACTGATTCAACTTATGAAATATTGGGACTGGTTTTGTCATATACCATTATTGCAAAATTTAATAAAAAAAAGTTTTAACATACATCCTTAAACTGGGGCCTCAATAAGGTGGCGTGTGATCAATTGATGAGTTTTAATAGATCAGCATTGAATAAAATTAATGGCTCGGACAAATCATTATTCAGAATTAGCAAGAGTATATCTAAATCAAAAGAGTTCTCACTTGAACCCTTTTGATGTGTCAAAATAATTATGAATTTGTAGGCTTTTTAGCAGCTCAATTTGTGGTACTTATTGGATAGATTTTCCTTCTGCAATAACAAAATGCCTGTAGCATATGCCAACATTCAAATTTAATTATTGCAATGGCTTTTTCCCTGTGTTGTTCTGGCTTAAATATTGTCATTGGCGCCTGTTGTTAGAAGTCCTTGCTATCAGAAATACATCTGCAAGTATTAACGAATTTACTCAACTTTGTTTGTGATACTGAGTTTAAGTTGTTTTTTCCTATACAGCAAACTGCTTCATGGTTGAAGGTCTACTGGAACTTCTCGACCAGGAGAGCTTGGGACGTGGTCTTCCATCACCAATATGGTCATCAGACCATATTGCCATCATGGCTAAGTTCCGATTCAAGCTTCCCTCATCCTGGAAAGAATCTCCACCTCATACTCCTTCCAAAATATGGTTCACAGAAGAGTAATGCTAGACGAAACTCCACAAAAGAGAGATTCAAAATGAAAAGGAGAGTCATCATTCCTACTATAAACATCCATCTTGTAACATAGGGAAATAAAGTTCATTGTTTTAAGTTCTAAATCTAATGCCAATAGGACATGCATATTTAGCCAGAAACACAGGAAAACAGTTATCAGGTGGACATCTTACAACAGCCTCTATCTATTCGTTTTAATGTGTCAAATCGTAGATCTGTCTATGCTTGACAACTAAAGTACACTACCATTCATTTGATATATTCAATGCTCATCTTTACAGTCTCTAAACTATTATACATGTACCAAAATGGCAGCCACATAGGAACTGCGAAGACAGACCAAATCTGCTCATTTATAGATCCAGCAAGCAAAGTGGAATACAGCAAAAATTGAGAAAACAACAAACCTGGATGGAATAAATAGATTCCTTCTTTTAGGGTATTTTGGAAAGTGAATGAAACAAATTACATGCATTAGTTTCATTGTTATAATAAAGCAATCCACAATCCATGCATAAAATATAGAGTAAACAACAAGCAAGGATGAAATGCATGCCAAAAGGACATAAAGCAGGGTGAGGGAAGATTTATACAAAAATCAGAAACCCAAACACAGGAAAAAAAAACCCATATAAGTAGGATTGTGGGAACATGCATTCTAGAATACAGATGGTTTATATGACATGCTGTTTTGGGGCATCCAGAAACTATCACCACATTAAAATTTTGGCTCAAACACTTAAATTTGGCATCATGATTCGCAATTCCCAATCTCTTTATCCAATAATCTCAGCCAAGAAAAATGAACCATCAGCAAAAGCCAAAAATCTACTCCAAGGAACAATTAAAGAGTATGAATAGAACATTAAAAAGGATTTCACAGACTTTACCCTGTCCATTTTACCCCATCATACACTTCATCATCAATTCTCACCAAGTCAAGAGGTTTCTATTCTATTTATCAGTTAATTCGTATTTATTAACGCTTCATATAATCTCAAACGGGGATCATGCTTTAAAGAGAAAATTTACAACAGTGAATTACAAACAGAAGCCTTTTCAGGGAGTCCTACTCAAGCAGTATTGATTTTACGGATTTTACATTCATTCTCAGGTATACATAACAATCTAAGACATATGCTTTGCAATCCGTTAAAGCAGCTTCATGCTTTTTACATTGCACAAAAACTCCTTCTGTACGTGGTAAAAAGTGCTCATCCTACATCATGCTGTCATCATATTCGAGTGAAGAAATTTCCACTAAGCGCAAATCAAGAAAGTTTTCCAGAATTTACCTAAGAGGCCCAGATTGGAAATCCTCTATTAATATAGACTTTGTAACTTCCTTTGTTTTCTCCTTTGTTCTCCTTCGGCTCTCAACAAAAGCCCTTCATCAATCATCACCAACGCCACTGAAGTATCCTCTCCTGCCTCTGGTTTTCTCTTCCATCTGAAAAAATGAGAACCAAAATAAACCCTGAAATGTCGTTTTGTGGAAGGAGAAATAGGAGACTGAAACGGTACCGTTTGACTCTTTATAGGCTGGGCTGCATTTTTATTTGGGCCGAGTTTTGCACAAGGCTTGGGCTAGGTTTTTTTTTACAGAATAAGTTTTGATAACAAATGGGCTGGATTCAATTTGAGTAATATATTAAGTTCGGTTTAATTAAAATAATATCAAAAAGAAAAAATAAACCGAATGTCAAAATAATATCAAAAATAATCACAACGTCAACCAATTGTAGTAAGATTAAATAGTTTTGTTCAAATATTTTTTTTGCCCCTTCATAAAATTATTATTATAATAATAATTATTATTAATAGAAGTAATAGTAGAATTAATAATTATAAAACTGAAGGATGACAATGATAGAGGAAGCAACCCGCTTAAAAATACTTTTGCAAATATAAAAAAAAGAAAGAAGAAGGAAGAAGATTTTTATAGTCATAAAAAGAAGTGTTAGGTGATTAGCATCAATAGTTGGGTCCATCTTCCAACCTGTTTTATCTAAAACCCCTTACTCTCAACTATTGTTGCGAGTTGGATTAATTCCAGATCTGACTGGGTTTTTATTCTAAAATAAATTGAAGTATATATGTCTTTTTTTAATTTCGTGCATGAAGAAGTCATGGTAGTTAAATTTAATAATGTGGGTGTTAATTGTAAGGGAATGGGATGAGACAAAATGGTGGAGTCACAGTTTATTGTACCAACAGTTCACAGATTACTCGTGGGGGTGGGAGAGCCATGACTACAACCAGTGTTGGTCGATACAAAAATATTTTTCTCTTCCGTGCCTCTGTCTTCATGATACTAACAATTGGCGGGGATCATATGAATCCGGCACTATGGTAAGCTGACAGACACTACCTTCTTGCATGTAAGAGATTGGAGACAATAATCAGATGTGGGATCAGCAAAGAGATCAAATTAATGCAGGACATCAAATCCTAATTCTTCTTTTTTTTTTTTTAGATAAATTCTTGGATCATATAAGCAGTTGGATTGAAAGGTGTATAATTTATATAATGGCTGAGGCTCAAGTACTCTGCCGGACTAAATACCCTGTCACACGCCATTGAGAGCTCTGACAAAATCAATCACTTCATCCATATTTGTTTTCTCAAGAGTACTGTCTATTAAAATCAAGCTCAGTTCAGCTCAGTCCCTGAAACTTGTTTATTGTAATATACATCATCCTGAAAATGAAATTTATGAATGCAACAGTCACTACCTACGTATACATTCTACATATGTACGTATTCATGCATACTCGGTGTTTCTGGAGATTTTGGATTTTTCTGATCGTACCATTAATTAAAAAACCCAAACTGGAGAAGAATCAATCAATTAAATGATTAAACCCCGTCATTTCAGGCATCATGATACATTACAAAAGCCAACATGAAAAACATTTATCTACAGTTCTTTATTTTCAAAAGGGCTAAGAAGTATATCCAAGTAAGATCTCTTTCTAGTTAAGTCCACACTGAACCAAACATGGCGCCATGAAAGGATCGTTTATACCTCTATTAGCGTTAGGTCTCTGTCTCTCTATAAAGCAGCCGATCTATCGTTAAAGGGGTAGAAGAAGAACAACAATTCGAGTAAGACACTCGATTCTTAGACTACACTAATATATATATATATATATATAGTTTTAGAAGACGAAAAATAACAATTAAAGACGCTTTTAATTTGCACATGTTGATACTTCTTCATTCACAATAAACCTGAAGCTGGCCATTCCTTTTTTTTTTTTTTTTTGCTGAATTTGATTCAATCCTTTACTACTACCCAGGTAGCTAGCACAAGAGACCCAGCCTTTGCTTGAATAAATTTGCAGGCTTTTGATCTGGTGGGTGCATGAATTTGCAGTTTGGGCATGAAGGCGACGACTTGCAGAGCATCACCAGCATATGGCATCGCATGCAGACTGTTGCGACCATCTCTTGCTGCTGCTGTTCTCCATCAAACGCCAACCAAGAAGGGCAACGATTTATCATCCCTGACTCCGTATTCTTCTTATCATTTACGCTTGAATCCACGAAAAGAAGATCACCTGATGGAGAATTACGCTGCGGTAATTCATTTTTCGCGTTGGTTTTCTTAACTGAATGATCGCACGGTAGAAGATTCAGCTCAAGGTCAAGGCTCATGTGACGGCTAGGACTCGGTGGCTCAGGACTGCTGCAGCTCCTTGGATCCCTTGATGTTCTCTTCTGAGTTCTTGTATTGTAGAAATGTATCTGCCCTGACTGCACCCACCAAATCATCTTTAATTAAACGACAAAACATAGATTAAATTCCTAAATTCAAGATCACCTTAAAATCACATAACCGATGTAGGATCAAAGATATATATGTATTTACCTGAATATCGAGACATCTTTGCCACTCCAAAGGTAAGGGAGTCTCGAGGTGTAACTCGATGTCGAAAGGTGACTTGGGTGTGTCTGTATTTGATCGTTTGTGGAAAGTTTCTTCAACGTGTGGCTCTTGCCATTTTCTCTTTTTCGATAAATCCTCAAAATCTAGCACTGTCTTTCTCCTGGTTGGAGACAGGGAGGCTTGAAAAGAAACCATAGATATAGCTTCTTCAACCCAACGATCACTTTGCTATTCCCTCTCTCTCTCTCTCTCTCTCTCTCTCTCTGTCCTTTAGAAATAGAGAGATGGTTAGGAGGATTATATAGGCAGAGGCTTGTGCTATATATATGTGCGTGTGTGTATATGTTGATATATATAACTGCAAGGGAAGAATCTAAGTAAGGCAGATATGAAGGTAGAAAACTAAAAAATAAGGGGCCTAGTTAAGTATGACGTGCAATCCAAGTTGGCTCTTCAATTACTGGTATATATATATAATATATATACATTAGATATACACAAGAGTGCAACAGGATGCAGCAGCTCCAAGCTGGTGGGTTATAAAAGCCAAGATGTGAAATTATAACCAACTCAACCTCCCCTTTGGTCAAATACGCACGCACCTGATCTTGATGGCTCCAAAAGTACCCAACACACATCTGTATAATATTAATAATCTTAATTATGCTTACGTCCCATTACATAATCAAAGTCTGAAATTCTTGAAGGCATACGTGACCATATTAATGTCTGGTAAATTTCATAATGTTATTAATGCACGGTCTCAATGTCAAAAAAAAAAAAAAAAAATTAGTCTATACCTTCTTTTAAAGAATATATATTAGAAAGTTTGAGCTCACAACATTCTTCGCATATACTCTTTTAACTTTTTTATGCCATATAGATTTTGATATTTAAACTTATTTAATTATTTTTTTTATTTATTAAAATTTAAATTCAAATCAAGTTAAAGCAAGTTCAGAATTAGTTTTTTAAAACTTATATAAATTTAACCCTTTATAACTATATATATATATATCTGATGCAGTCCAAAAAAATTGGGAAAAGAAAATGTTGTGATCCCCATTCGTTAACTATAAAAGGTTATGCATCAAATGCACGGTCAATCAAATTGAAAATTAAATATCTTTTTTATATTTTCAACAAATTATGTTTAATTATTTTACATGTCTTAAAAGATGTTTGACGTTGTTTAAATAAATGTACTTGTAAGACATTGTGGTGCTTTAATAATCTACCAACCACTCTTTAAAATTTGTGAGATTGAAACAAATATATATATATATATATATAATATATTAATTTTAATTATAAAATAAGCAATCCGGAACACTATTTAATTTAATTCAAAGAGTAGAATTCTAAATCCGGTAATTGACTAAGTGCGCTTTTAAAATTGTTCAAAAATATCGATACATTAAAATCAATACCAAAATGTCATGATAGTTTGTGATATAATTTATTAGGAAAATGGTTGGAAAACTTAATTTGAAGACATTTAAGTAAAAATACAAGTTTTTTTTAATGATTTACCATGAATGATGCATATAGATATAATGAGATTTGTATAGATTAGATTAATAGATGTTATTAGCCAAGCCAGAAAGCCAAGAGAGGCAAATTAGGTTTAGGGGGGGTGGTACTAGTTATGAGAGGCGGTGAGAGGACAATAAATGACAAGAGTGAGAGTACAGTTGAAGGAAGGTTTCGAATGGCTATGGATCTTTAATAACATAATAACTCCAGCTTCCACAATTGGGTCACTCAAAGAACTACTGAACTTTTAAAGCTCTCAACACCCCCTTCATAAAAAATTAAAACACACACACATATATATATATATATATATATATACATGTCTCTCATCAATATATCCATGACCAAATTTAATTTAAATTCACTCAAAGGCTTTTGAAGCTATCAACAAACTCTCCCCTCGGCCATAAAAACAACTAATATCCCATGAGCTCAAATTTAATAATATCTTCTCTTCTCCCTCTTATTTATTTCTTTTCTTTTCTTTAAAAAAAAAAAAAAAAAAAATCATATCTTTCAACTGCTCTTCACGTACCAAAATACCAACTTCCTCCTTCCTCCATCTTCTTTTTCCTTCTAGTGCCATCCTAGTTACAAATACTACTGTAACATATCTTAAATTCAATCATCACATTTCAGAGAAGAAAATATTACCAGAGTTCCCATTTTAGCCATTTATTTCTTAATTGATCGATCATGCTCCTAAACCAAATATAGCCATTCAATTTAAGCTCACAATTATGATTCGGTTCGCGGTATTTATTATGATTAACCAATGCCTGAGACAACGGTACATATAAATTTAGTTGCCGATGAAAGTAGTGTAATATGAGGATTTCTATTTTAAGCGAGAAAGCAGAAGAGAATCAGAGGAGAAAATTGGTGTGAAAGAAGATGGTTTGGGGTATCCTTAGCATGTGCAATTGAGAGGATTATACCTTAACCAAATTTCACCAACCAAATATAAATTAGCGAGGGACCCTAAAATAGACTACACAGCAGATGATATAAATACAAAAACCATTTCGTTGCTAACTAGTTAAAACTCATCATAATCCACATTAATTAAACCCTCCTTTTATTTTTAATTTTTTTTTTTTTTTTAATTTCCCTCCGAACTAATTAAAGGGTAGTTTTGTAAGGTCGAGTTGTCTTTAAAATAATGTTGAAATGAGATATTCGATTATTAATTTTTTGGAAAATTAAAAAAAAAAAAAAAAAAAAAAAAAAAAAAAGGGACCAAAACCATTTAAGGGGATTGAGAGAGAAGTTTGAAAGAAGAAAACTCTACCTGCCTTCATTAACTCATCTTGAATTCACTTAAATGCAGAATTCAAGGATGGCCATTGAAACACCTTCACTTCCCTCAACATATTTCTTCATCACTCTCGCCACCGGCTTCCCTCTCTGTTAAATGCTCTCAACCCACCTCTGCTTTCCTTCATTTATGTTCTTCTCTCTCTCTCACTGTTTCAAAGTGTATGAGTTAATCACTTAACCTGATATGGGACTTACTGCCAGAATCTATGATTTTAGGTTTATCACTTATTACTAGAATCAATTCAATTTGGTTTTTATTAGTTTGGACTGGTAGGCGATTACATTCTGTTTCCTATCTTATAAACCAGTTCCATCTTCTACCTACAGTATTTTTGAGAGAAAAATTCTAAACGTGTTGATGATAAATGTTTAAGATCCAGTTTCTTTAGTCTAAATACATCATAACTGAATAAATTCAGGCAGATCACAATAACAATTAAATTCTTGGTCTGGCTAAATCAAATATAATAGTTTAGTTAATTGTTAACTCATCATACATTAATAAAATTACAAACTTCATATTTTTAATTAAATTTATAATAGTAATTTTTAAATAAATCACAATAATTTAAATTATTATATTAGTATTTTTTTAATTAAACTCTTAATTTCGAATTATCGAATAAATTAGATTATATATATATATATATATATATTGCGTAGTCTATGTTGAAGATGATAGAGCATAATTAGAGAGGGACAGGAGCTCTGATGTAAGATTGCATTGCATTATTACCGCACCTTTTGGCCCCATTAAGATTGCCATATGTTATGATAGGATGCCGTTTAAAACATTCCAAATCTAAAATTGTATGCTTAAAAATAACAAGTTGGTTAAATTATGATTAAACTTATTGAGTTGTGACGTCTGAAATATTGATCCGAAATCTTGTTTTCTTGATTAAATCTTAATCGTCGTGCTTCCCAACTAATAACAAGAAAATACCTACCAACATATATAACATATGCACATGAAAGAGATAAAATTGACATTAATCACACACAGAGAACGTAAGTAAATGCATAAATATATAGCATCTACTTATATACCATATGGTTGATGGATCAACAATCAACTGCAATATACATATATGTGTGTGTGTGTATTAATGGAATAATTAGATAGAAATTGTTTGATGATGAATAGGATGTGTGAGTAATATATGGTGGTCCAACTTAGGTACATTCTTGGTCATCGTACCTGGGTCGCAGGAAATGCACACACTTACTTACACTCATCTCTCCGTTGGTTGGTGACAGTTCTTAATTTTCTTATACATTTTGATTTTGCATATATATATATTCTTCAACTGCTTAATTACAATATGCATTCACTCAATTAATTAAGTGCCCAACCCCTGCGTGGTTTTTTTTTTTTTTTTTTTTTTTTTGAAGCATTAGTTTAATGTAATAGTTAATGGAATTACTGTCCGTAATAAAAATAGGAGGAGGAAACGTGAATAACAAAGTTAATGATGAGTCATTTATTAGGCATTCATAAATGGCCGTAGTTACTGTTTAAAATCGTAAATGCAATCCCAAGGACGCAGTAATGAATTAGAACCTTCCCCTCATCCATCAAGACATTAATATCCCATCCTATATACGTGTATACACATACACATTAACTACATAGGATCGGGGATTGCCATGTCATCACTCTTTCTGTGAGCTCCGTAGGACCTTTCAGTCTATATGTATCCCGCAGCGGTATGTATTTAAAGTCACTTGGTAGATTTTCAGTTTTAATTGGTAAAAAATGGAATGCAACAATTTATTTCGACTGGATATATATAATAATTGTGTATATGTGGTAAAGGTCCCAAACATATCATAATATGATCGAACGTATTGAAGCCTGTGTGTCGGTTCATTCACCGCTTGCTGCAACATGAAGAGATTGAACGCCCCGATCGCCCAGCAACGAAACACTATTAATGCTAATGAATAAGGGGACCTGCCAACTGGTACCTACATTTAATAAACTTACGCCATTCCCTGCTAATTTACGTTTACATCCTACCCCTCTATTACTTTTAAACATACATGAATACGTAGTCTAAAGTAGTATGTTCATGTTATTGAAGTTCAAGTTTTTATTATAATTCTAAAATATTTTCCTTTAAAAAAATTAATCTAATGATATGTTTCAAAAAATTATAAGTAGTTCTAATACTATAATTAGTTACGAAACTCAAATCAATTAAAAATAAAATATGTTAAGAAGTGTGATACTTAAAAAGTATGTTTCTTATTTTAAAGAAACGACTGATATTGTATTCATAATTTGTACTCTCAAGACAACAAATTATACTTTTTTTTTTTAATTTTACATATCTTAATTCACGTAAAGTTAGGTATACATAGTAATCCGTTTAGTAAATTTTAGTCCAATTTTTTTAATAATTTTGTATACGATAAGATCTATTTTCTCTTCATAATTGATTCATTTTATATAGTTCAAACTATTAGATAAAAGATCGATTTCTCTCAAATTGAATTTTATAATGTTAAATGTACATTACTTATATAAAATTTTTATAAAATAATAATTATCAACCAGCAGCTTAGATGAAATAATTATAAACTATGTAGGTTATAAAATTAGGGATTTAATTTGAATTTACTGGGTTATAAGTGTTTTTTTTTTTTTTTTTAATTTTTAAAATTAATTCAATCTTATTTTGTAATGTATTAAAGTTACTGTTACTTCTAATTTGATTTAATAAAAAAAATAAATATATAAAAAAAATATTAAACCATATGCCTTATTTATGCTCAGTTCATTGATACCGTTTAATACACAATGGATCAAGCTCACAAATTATGCTACACCATTGAAGTCCGCATCCAATTTCTTCTCCACTTGTAACTCATTTTTTCCCCTCTTTCAAAGTAAAACTTAATGATAACACATGCTTAATATAAGAGATATATATATATATTTGTTTGAGAATCATAATGCACATAATTATTAATATTCTTGCCATAGGTACTACTACTACGCATGGAACTCGTTTAAAGCCTAAGAAATGGAAGCTTGAAACAGATTCACGGATGTCAAAAGTCAGAGCCGTAAATCATCAGTCATCGAATATTTGGATTCGATACTTCAACACGCAATTCTATTGATCATACAACAGTCAACAATCTTTATGCTATTACACTTGATCAATTACATATGTAATACCTTAATATCTCCACCGTCCATATATTTACACGTACGTATACGTTGCATACATTTATTAAAAGTTATCTTAAATATTTCAAAGCAATAACTATGCACTCTTGAACAATCGATTCATTTGTTGGTCATGGTCCAATCTTAGATTCCTCAGAAACCTTTGGGTCAAATCTTTCACATTAATGATTTTTTTATATAAATCAAGGAAATTTCATGGTAATTATCGTCTAACTATATATATATATATATACATACGGGACATGTTTGGCTCTAGCTTAGAAAGTAATGCACATGGGTGTTAATTGCTTTTAAGAGTGTTTAATCATAGATAGTAAGCTCGATATAGATATCCAACCAATCTTATGAACAAAATTTAATTTAAACTACTTATTACAATCTCCTTGTGAAAATTAAACTATATTATTATAATATTTAATTTCATGAAAATGAGAGGTATGGGAGTTAGGTGTGAGAAAGTTGGGTTAGAGTTACTTACGATTTCTCTCGTCAAAATTAATTATTAGTAGTTGGGTAACCATCATTTTTAAGCTTGTCCATTTGTTTTCGGAAAATGAATTAATGTCGTATATATAGGATATATCATATATATATATATATATGGATAACTCGATTGATTAATTATAACCATACATCATGCACATATGTATGCATATATATATATATATATATATGTATATATGTGTATGAATTAGCCTAGCTCGCATTGTTATCAATGCTACAACACCCACTTCCTTCGGCCGCCATTTACAATATGACCTTGCTTTCATATTCATTATCTAATTGTGTCAGTCCATAAGATGTTTCATGATAATTGTTATGGTAATTGTCTATTCAATTTATATCCAAGGGAAATCAAGCACGTGTTTTCGCATTATAATTAAAAACAAACTGTGTTTGTAGATTTAAATTTTATTTTAACATGATATTCAAATAATTAGCTTTTTATTAATTGTAAATCATGCACATGTATCTTGGGAAGCAAATTACATAACTTAATGAAGAATTATTGTATATAAACCGCTACGTGTTACTTTATAAATTGTATTAGTAAATTTAAATTTTTTAAAAAATTATTGATAAACATGTGATTCAATATCAATATCTATATATATATATGTATACTCATTGCACATTTTTTTTTATACATATATAATTTATTCACGGTACACCTAATTTAATTGACATCCACCAGTTTAGGTCAACAGAAATTTGGTACCACTGTATTTGGATTTTTGAAGGAATTGCGTTTTTGACAGAGCCGAAATAGAGTGGTCCTAACCCTACATTGCTATTTTCCCTTGCTTTCTGCAAGAAATGCAGCCTTGTCAAAGTTTTTGAGGTAAATTAAAAGTAAAATAGGGTCTTAATGGCTTTTATTTTCTGCTAATTCTCTCATTTAATACATTGAAAAGTAAAGGGATTAGAAAAGTCACGCCCACTGTAATTTACATAAATATAGGACGCGTGCATATATAGAAAATGTATACAAATCATGTCCTCCCCATTAATAACCGAACATACCAAGCACAAGTACACGATAATTACGACAATCCAAATTTTCATTTAATAGGAAGTTTTTTGTTAAAATTTTATAATTTATACCTTAATTTTTATATTAATCAAATTATTAACCACATAATCAGGGTGGCTTTATATGATTTTTGGGAGGCTACCTGAATCATGAAAACTCTAACCTACACATTCATAAAGAGATGTGGAAATTCATACACCCTTTTAATAAAAATTTATACGTTTTTATAATTATGTAATACTTATAAATAATAACACGATCAATCTCTTAATTAAAAAGAAAAAAAAGACAATATGTATAATTTGACTCGAAATTTTATCATCTTAAAAAACTATAAAAGGGCTAACCATTTAATAACTAATAACATATTTTTTATTAGTGTTTTTCTTCTTATAAAAATAAATTTACAGTTGGTGTCAGAGTTTTAAAATTATAAAATTATTAAAAAATTAATCGCATATGTGCACCATCATATAGAGATAAAAATCGTATGTGTTAAGGAGTTATTATCAAATTAAACTCGAATTCTACCTCACCTTTCTGAAAATAAAACTTGAATATGATATGTTTGAATTATTATTAATTTTTTATTATGTTAAATTTATAAATTATCTTAATCAAATTTAATTTAATTATTTTAGTATATTAATAAAAATATATTTATATCATATTAAAAATATATTTGTTGATATACATGATATCATATAATAAATGTACACATATTTATGCTTATTAATATAACATATTATAATTTATAATAATAAATTATATATATATATATTGCAGTTCGGATTGGTTTTGGAAAACCGAGACTCGTCTCAGCCTGCCATCTTTTTCTTGTTAATCCGAATCCAATTTTACTCCAACCAGCATTTTAATGAAAAAAAAAAAAAAATCTTTTTTATCTTATTCTACTTGTTTAGTATTTTAATTAACGTTATTATTATTATTATATTTTTTAAAAAAATAAATCTTTTGTTCGGTGCCGAATCTGGTCTCAGACGGTGGGGCTAGAGTGAACCAAATGAGACTGGTTGGCTCAAATTTGTATAAACGAACCTGAGCCTCGAACATGTTGGCTCGGCCCAAGTCAAACCAAAATGTTTGATGGGCCACCTATTAAATAAATAAGCTCAGGATTCTTTTTCTCGTTTAAAAAAAGGGACTGTCCGCGTCCCCTCGTGTTCCCCCCTAAAAAAGGCCCTTGTCCATAAAACCATTCTACGCATTTATTCAGAAAACAGAAGCCAGAAAGAGAAGCAGATTGCAAATGTCGACGCTGAGAGTACCTGAATCTGTTCCCTCCGTAACCGAAGACTGTGAGCAGCTGAATAAGGCTTTTTCAGGTTTCTCCATTTTCACCTTTTGACTATTTTCATTTACATTACTTATTATATATGTATATATATTTTTTTGTTAGTTTCACTGAAAACTCTATTCAAGAAAGATGATCAATGTCGATCCACATTGATCATCTGGTCACAAAAGTCTATAGTTTTATAGAAATAGAAATAGAAATAGAAATAGAATATAATGTGTACTTGACTCGTTTAACCTACCTCGCATTATATTGCCTGATGATGATTCATCTGCATCGATATCTGAGCACTTATCGTCAATGCTTGAAGACAGACCGATTGCTCTTGGAGTAGTTGATTTTATTTTTTTTTTCTTTCACGAAAATTGAGGTCTTGTGTACTATGCTGACGGCCAATTGGCTTGTGTTCTCGTGATCCGATTGTATGTGTTAAATATTGATTTCATATGGCACTAGGAGGTAGCTGCATTTTCTGGCTGTCTAATCTTAATTTCACTCCGCATCAACTTTCATCTGTTAATTATGGCTTCCGGGGAAAAAAAATATTTTAAATCTTGTGGTTATAGGACTGCCTTTTTCTTTTTGCGAGCTCACAGAATTTCAATTCCAAAATCACAATTAAACTGTAGATGTCTTTGTACTCTTTTAAGGCATATTATACAATATAGTAACATACAAGTTTTAGATTGGTTAATTGATCTGGACTGGAGGAGGATAATAAGTTTCTGCAATACAAAAGAGTCTTTTGTTGCTGAGAGAGTGTTTTTCTGAATTTTATGCAAAGCTGGTATTCCAGTAAGGTTGCAACAGTTCGGCGTAAAAAATTGTGCTTTCCTGCCACTTTTTGTTTTGTCTCGCTCGAGCCTTGTTATAGTTGGTTGTTGTTGTGCCTGAGGAAACCGGACTCGACAACCACAAAATATGTATGCTATTAGGGCTGCAACTCCATTCCTTTGTGTTTCAAGTCAAAACCTTAGAAGTTCTTGGTTTTGTTACTTTATGTTCACATATTTTGATTGGGATGTTACTTGTGCTGAAACTCTCTCATATTTTAGTTGTCAAGCCATTTAATGATAATAGTGCAGGATGGGGAACCAATGAAGGTCCGATCATATCCATATTGGCTCACATAAATCCTAATCAATGCAAACTGATTTGCCAAACATATGCTGAAACTTATGGAGAAGATCTCCTCAAAGCACTAGATAAGGAACTCACTAATGACTTTGAGGTTCATTTCCAAATTCGCTGTATTTTTTAATACTGATAAGCTGGCAGTATGTCCATGAAAAGGAAGAATAGAGCTTATGTCGATTATCACTGCTTTCCTTCATGGTTATTAGGTGGACTAGTTATACGTTAGTACCCTAGTTATATATGTGGCTTATTCAGATTATTGAGATTTAATATTTAAATTTGTGGGGAATAAACAATAATTATTTAGAGGCTGATTACCAAAAATGTATTACCAACAGAGGCTGGTTCTGCTTTGGACTCTTCGACCTGCTGAACGTGATGCCTTTTTGGCTAATGAGGCAAGAAAAAGGTGGACTTAAAGTAATCAGGTTCTGATGGAAATGGCCTGCTCAAGGTCTTCAAATCAGCTACTCCAGGCAGGGCAGGCATATCATGCTCGTTTTAAGAGGTCTCTTGAAGAAGATGTTGCATATCATACAAAAGAGAATTTCCGAAAGGTAGAGCTTCTAGACTTTAGCACTTGAACAGGATATTGCTGAAGGTATGAAGATGGTTATTCAGAATTACGTATTATAAATAAGCAATGGTCATCCATAATCAGTTTCGTCATGATCATGTGTGGTTGTTTCTTCCTATAATAAACTATATGTTTGAGAAGGAGCAATAACCTTAATGTGTTTTTTTTCTCTTTAAGAGCTTGAATTAAAATTATTTTAACCTATAGACCTTCAGCTTGGATCCTTTCTTTTCGCTACAAGTTCAATGTCCCAATTTGCTTATTTGTTGTGGGTTGAGGAGACCACAAAAGCTGATTCCTATCATATGCTGCCTCTTCTCATGTATCTGTGCCTTACAGCTTTTGGTACCTCTTGTGAGCTCATATCGCTATGAAGGAGATGAAGTGAACATGACTCTGGCATAATCAGAGGCAAAGAAAATCCACCAGAAGATTTCAGAGAAGGCTTATGATTCTGACGACTTAGTTAGGATTTTAGCTACAAGGAGCAAAGTGCAGATCATTGCAACCTTAAACCGCTACAAGAAAGAATTTGGTAATGATGTCAACAAGGTCTACAACTGGGGTTAGTGATTACTGTTTTCTGATTCTTCAAGAATGATTTTTGTTTTCTGTCAGCATTTCTTCAAAGGCGGCTTTCTTTCTTGATCATCGTGGACTTGGGTAAACAGAAAATTTACTCATATGTTCTGGGTGGAGAACCTGCAGTGTATCCAGCTCCTTCGGAGGCTTACTGGTGCAGAACAAAGAGAGCTTGAACAAAATGTTTATTTTTCTTTGTTGATTTTTGCATCACTTGTCTTGAATTATGACTTTAGTTGACTTGGAGGACCTTAAGACTGATCCCAATGAAGAGTTCCTTGCCTTGTTGATGGCAACAGTAAAGTGCCTGACTCGTCCTGAGAAGTACTTTGAGAAGGTTCTTCGTCTGGCAATTAACAGGCAAGGAACTGATGAAGGAGCTCTTACGAGAGTTGTGGCCACAAGAGCTGAGGTCGACATGAAACTTATAACCGAGGAGTACCAGCAAAGAAGCAGTGTTCCTCTTGATCGTGCTATCACCAAAGACACCCATGGAGACTATGAAAAGATGCTTCTTGAACTGATAGTACATGATGATGCCTGAGTTGTTGGACTTACCTCATTTCTATAAATAATGTCCAAGCTACCTTGTCCGATGGTTTTCATCTTGCAAAAAAATTTAGCCTCTATGGTAGCCTTTTGTTTTGAGATTCTATGCTTTGTATGTCTCGGGGAACTTGGCTCTGAGTTATTAGTGACAAATAAGCACCTTTCGGTTTTTTAGATTTACCCAATTTGCGTTTCCTGCTGCCATTTTAGTATCATACCTCATCTATAGGTTGCACTTCGCAACTTTTAGTACTATTTTTTTGTCTGTTTGTAAATCCACAATTTTAATATTCTGTTATCACTATTGCTGTTCTTGTAAAAGTGCAATGATGGTCCTACTTTGTTAGGCAATGAGGTAAGTAAACAAATTAGAAGATCTTTTACTCCTTTTTTATGAAATATCACTTTTATTTCAGATAATTATATCAATTAATTCAGTTAAAATCTACCTGCTTTTTTTTTTTTACTTGGATCTAATCCTACTGTTTTTTTTTTTTTTTAATTTGGGAAGTCAACAACAGAATGAGAACTCACTCTGTCTTGTCCATAATCCAAGAGAAAAAGAGAGAAATTTATACCATGCTTTAAAATGACCAAAGCAAAAACCTGACAGTTACAATCAGTGTGAAATTCATATATCAATACATCAATAAAAAGACAACAAGACAACAAAATAATATAGGCCAATTTTACTTGAACCAAAACTCAACTCGCTTCTATGCTTTCCTCACCAATCAAATTCCTAGTAATTTCTATATCTGGCCTGCGATTATATAAGACTGATAAGTGAACAAACCTAGAACCTGACTTACCTAAGGAAGAACAACGACATCCTCATAAACATACATTACTTCTTCAAGAGGGAGAAAATCCTCCTGCAATATGGACTGCTGCGTAACATCGTGAGATCAGACTGCTTCAACCATCTTGAACCATGAAGATACCCCTGCTCAACACACAAACAATTATCATAGTACAAAAGAACTGGGGAAACAGTGATAGATTTTCTCCTCTAGACAAATTTGGAAAACAAAACCATTAAAGCGTGATAGGTTTTCTACTCTGCAAACCTTAGTAACAGCTAGAGCAGATTGAATGACATAGTTGGCAAATGGATCTTGCAACAAATCCTCAAAACGAGGCACTAAGAGCAATTCACGGATAATCTGTGCCCGACTTTCATCAACATGCGTGAGACATTTTTCAACCACATGGCTGCTAAATTTCTGCATGGAGAGGTGCACATAGTTGCCCTTAAACCGAGAGAGCAAGTTGGCGGCTGCACCAGGAATCTTTAGCTCTATGACATACTGAATAACATAATTTCTGCGTCAAAAAAAGAACAAGATATCAGATTGTTAGATGAACCTGAAGCAGATAATACGATATCTATAATGACTAATAAGGACACCAATGTAAAGGACCAAATCATTAGGCAGGAAGTGGAGAGAGTTTTTTATGCTGACAAGTTAAAAAAATAGTTGAGAACTAGGAGCAATAAAGCCAAACGGAAAATGGACTTAAAGCATAAGTGTAAGTTGTGATGATCAAATCGACATAACTCAACCTAGAGTTGTACTAAAGTTCCAACTTTTCTCCAAGAAAACATGACCAATAGCCATACTTGAGAGGGTAGTACAGGAAACACAATTTTATTGAGAAGACGGAGCATGAACATGGAACTTAAAGAATGAACAACTGAGGATGTCAATACATGCTTTTAGAAAATCCACAAGAAAAATAGATTTCGACCCAACTAACATGCTGCATTATATGCAAGAACCCATAACATATATCATTCACAGCAGCAAATATTATGATTACTACAGAAAGAGAAGAAATGTCAAAAGATATTGAACTAATAGTAGCAATGAACCATTCTGTAAATCTAGTTATTGTATCAAATGAATTCACCATTGTGGTAAAATTAAACAGTTTTGTTATTGAGTTGTCAATCAAGGATTCAGATCACTGTTACCAATAAATTTTAACATTAAAAGAATTGTAGAAATTCAAGAAGCAGCTACTTATTACAAGCCTATAGAATGTTATGCTGAATAGGAAGATTTTAAAGTGGATCCGATGCAAAACAAACAAAAGAAAATAAATGAATAGGAAGGTTTAATTTCTTTTTTCTAGTTCCGGAAAGTTTTATAATAAAGAAAAAATTGAAGATTTATTTTTATTTTTCAGAGTATTCTCATAATTCTTTCTACTTTACTTATTTCTTACTTTCTATATTTCTTATTTCAATTGTATTTTGTTGCTTATAAATAAGGTACGCAATTTAATTCTATATAAACTATTCATGATTGTTGTTCAAATATTGAAATATTATTTTAATTATAGAAATCCAAGATTTCCAAAATTTAGTTCTTCTTCAAGCTTTCTTGTCCTACATCAGGAAATGCTTATAGAAGATGGTATGGATCAACCATACCATTCAGCAAACTACCAACAAGAAAACTCAAGTACAATCGCTTGGAATCTCACATTTGTAGCATTTGCACAGTCAATACAGGATCAAAAAAGAAACAAATAATTTGAGGGTGCAGGCAGAAGAGGAAACCATACTGAACAAAACACTTTTGATGATTACCCGTAAGGATCTTGTGCAAGAAGAAGGGCATTTCTGGAAATTTCTGTGATTAGCTCATCTCGCTGATGCAAAGTGGAATGAGCTATGCACCGTTGCAGTACACAACATCCATGTCGATGGGTTGCTATATTAACACATGACTTTGTGGCAGCATTGAAAATAAACTGTAACAGGTGACAGAATAAGCTAACCAAGAGTCTCTATCTGTTCTTTTTTTAAGCAATTATATATAGATGTATGTACTAACGAAATTTTGACTCGGCAAATAACATGAAAGTTCTTAGAAATTTCAGACACTTGCTAAAAGAGCATTATTCATCCAATGATGATAGGTTCAGGTTAGCATGTCTTCATTATTTCTCTAGTGAAAGGGGAGAACTCGATTATCCAGCCATTCTTAAGGTACGTTAAGAGAAGTATTGTTGGTTATTAGTTTTGATTTTAGAATGGCATTTTAACCCTCCAAAATCAGAAGTTAGCTGACAAACTAAATAGAACATCCCCTTATTGATTAAGTAGCACGATTATGTGAGTAAAAGACTCTGCTATAACAAATACCAAATCAACAAAATCTGATATAACGACACAATCCGGGATCGTCTAGATTATAGAAAGCAAAAATGGAAAATACCTCATTATCTTCCATGCTAAGAAATTGCAGACAACGCTGTATCACATGATTTCCATTCAGATCCTTGACGAGATCCAGAAAACCAGGTTCAAGAGCGGATTTAACTAATGAAATTTGCTCCCTGGTTCTGATGGTTTTAATCAATTTCTGTACCACGCGAGTGCTAGCAACCCAAAAACAAATCTCATTTAGAAATAACAAATGCTTGCAAATGATATCATACTTCACCAATTCTAGAAAAATTATTAAGCCACATGTAGAGAAAGGTACCCATATGTGTTCAAAGAAACTCTGACAAGGCATCCTGGTTCTTTGGTCACCATGAGCAGAATCTGCATTTTTTGTTCTTCACTGCACACATCCAACAACTTCTGCACAAGATAATTGCCAAATGGATCGACCATAAGTTCTGCAATGTGATCAATAATCTCACTATATATTATCACCACATTTGAAAAACTTCCTTCCTCAACGATCCTCTGTAGTAAACGGCAGCCATTCTGGTGTTTCGCCATGAAATACACAGAACCTTGGACTTTGGTCATGGAAGGTTGAGCTGGTAGGAACTGAATATTCCCATAAGTAATCGAGTTCCACCCAGTTTCGGATACTCCGTGATTGATAAGATTATGTAACTTAGAGCTTTCCTCCTGTGTATTACACATTACAGTCCTGCTGGGGAAATTTTTCTTCTGACTCTTTGAAGGATCATGAACTCCACTGACTGCATATTTCAAGTCTTTTCCTTGTATGATTAAACTATCCTCATAACTAAAACCATCTATATCCCCTGAACTTCTTAGAGATGCAAGAGATGTAGGAAACCTATTCTTTGGTTTCACAAAAGTGCTCTCATTCAACGATGAATTCATCAACAACGCCAGATCGGGGTGCATTGAGTCAGGAAAAGTCAAACGACCAGTGACCCCTCCGTCTCCAATATTGTGGACAAAGGTATCAGCAGACCAGGGCTTGTAAACACTAGGCCAAAGACCATTTGGGTCTACGCCATTGCACAGATTATTTTTATCAGCATAACAGGACACATTCCCATTGACACCCGAAGAACCATCAGTAAACCCAGGCCAAAGACCATTTGTATCTACGCCAAATCGCCTGGTTTGGTCAGTACCATGCTCTTCATCTCTAATATGCAGTCTATCTAGATATCCGCATAAACTGAGATGACGTACCAACTTTTCAGTATTGATGTTCTTCCGACAACGAGAATCAGGTGACTTGGAGCTGTACCATCGTCCATTAAGATAATGGTTAATTGGCGGTTGATATCTTGTCTCCTCAAATGGACATGAAAATGGTGATCCGTCAGCAGATATGCAGAAGCCATTAGAGAAAGAACTTGCAGAACAGCACTGTGACCGCGGAGATTTTCCGCCCGAAGAAGAGTCACCAATCACCAACTCATTATGACGAAGATTGAGACATGGGATTTGAGGGATATCAGGGGACAGAGTCTCCAGCTCTCCATACCTTCTCATGTTCTCTATAATCTTCTATTTCTTCTCTTTCTCAGCTACTTTAAACATATCCGACGCGAAAAGACAAATATATATTATATATAGCAAAACAAGAATTTCAGTAAATACTTCAAAAGGATATTCAAAAACCTACAACGCACGTCAGATTTCTACAAGGAAGCCAAAAGCATTTAAAATTTACGAGCATCGAACGACTGCATGCACTTTATCATGGTTTCATATGGCATAGGAAATGAGAAATATAACACCGAGAACAAACAAATTTTATACACGTACTATATCGAGTGATATTACGCTGGCTGCCTTTCGCGAGATGAATTGAAGATGGAGAACGAGAGAGAGAGAGAGAGAGAGAGCGATGATTTTGTCTTTGACGGTTACATAATAAAAAAATTGGGCGTACGGTATGTTGTCGTTGAAGCTCACACCATTACAATGAAGTTGTGGCGGCACGGCGCAGTCTCGCACAGGAAAGGCAGAGAGTGACAGACTCTCTGGCTGCTGTACTCTCTGTCCGACAGTCGGCCATTGCCAAGTTTTTTATATTTTTATATATAATATATAATATTTTATATTCTCTGAAACAGAATGCTAACCTCCAGAGGAGAGAAAAACTGCTTGATTTTCTGATTTAGAGTTGATCGGTCTTCAATTTGACTTGTTTGACATGTAACTCCTATTAAGAATTTTTTTAATCCACCGGATCCATTTGGGATCGAGAATTCGAGATGAAGCTCCCAAAAATAGGAGAAACCAGATTAATAGCCGTAGGTTATGGTAAATTTAAGCTCATAATGTTGATCCTTTGTTTCTTTTTCACGAATTCAATGTCAGTATTTAAGGACTCGCATTCATGATTAATGCAGTTACCCCCAACTCACAGGAATACTTCCTAATATTTTTGTAACGAAAGATATGATATTTCTTACTTGGAGACTTAATGCAGTGGCCATGTGCCTGTGCAATAAGCGCGTTATAAGTAGAGCCGAGCCAACTGCTAAGCCACCTGATAGAATTGAAGTTTTTCCTCAAAGTGGGCAGAATGGGACCATGAATGCTTGACGCGCAAGATACAGTCTCTAGCTGTCCACTGCTTTCTGGTTAGTTTCAAGTGCGTTTTCCACTTAACGAAATAGCCAGAATTTTGCAGGTGCCTACCTGTTGGATCATTTTATGGACTATGATGGCAGACTCCTCAATATTGGATTAGCTTGTTTTGTAATGGTGGAACAAAGCAACACCGACCCCCAATCCAATAAACCCACTACATGTACAAGCGAATTCATACAAATAAAAAATGTGTTGAATCACCATTTCGGATTGAAATTTTTAACAACCGATTTAAATAAAATATAATATATATATATATATATATCTTCCTGACATTTCAAAATATCAACTGATCAAAATGCTCCATAATTAGGGTATGCTTGGTTAGTTTCTTTTACTGGCTTAGATGAGACGTGCAAGTAATAACAGAAAATAAATGCAATCCTCATCAACAATAATAATTAACACTTGTTGTCTAAAGACTCACTGAACATCATAAAATTATGGATATACAAACACAAATTAGCAAAAAAGTTCCAAGCTTTTGATTGATATGTTAAAAACCTAGAACATAATTCCCAAAAACCCACAATGCAAGGTCAAATAACATATAATCGCACCTCCACTAGGAATATAACACAAAACCAGACACCAGGTAACAAAATAAACAGAGTTAGATCTAAGTTGTTAAACCAGTGCAATGCTGCTCTCCCCGCCTGGGGGCTTGCGCACACCACCTAGGTAGTCTCGGGACTCAACCTTCCCATCAGCAAATATGTCACTTCCACTCATCTCCTGGAGCTTTGCCCTGCTTAGTGGCTTCTCAGCAGATGTTGCTGGAACATCGCCCTTGAATATATTATTTCCCGAAAGCTCAGCAAATTTCTGATTATAAATTTTCTTAGCTGTCTTCATCCCAGGTTCATTGGTGCTTTGTCCTCCTGTAGCCTATAAAATTCAATCCAACACAAAATATCTAGTTAGAATTTTAAAAAAAAAATCATTGAACATTCATTGACAATGGAGCATATAGATAAAAGATACACATTCATTGTGGTGAATGTAAGGTACAGTGGTTGGTCAATGGCTGGCTACACATCAAACCACAAAAAGTAAAATCAAAACATGAAAAGAGTATTCGAAATGTCAACACTAGCTATGCTGGCCCTGCAATTCGACTACCCAACCATCAAAACCAACTTATCCATTAACATTCAATCTAAGTATGGCAGATTAATGGCTACAATTGAACCACAGAAGTAAAATCAAATTATGGAAAGAGTATCCAAAATGTCAAAACAATTCGATTTCGCTACTATCAAAACCAACTTATCCATTGACAGTAGGTAAGACTCAGTACCCCAGCACAACCAGATCTGTTTCCTAACTATCCATAAAAAAAAAAAAAAAAAATTATTGCAAACAAAAGAGGTTCATAAACTTCCTTGCAAGCCAGCATGTTTTTTTCTACATACAGCAAACACACAATTAACCTTGCCTCACAGGAGTTTGAAAGATGTGCTTACCTCGCTTGTGGCAGGTTCTCCCATGTCAAAATTGTCTCTTAAGGCCAATGCTCGAACAGCTGGCCGTGGTACTATTTCGGGTGGAGGAGCAAAGATGTCATGTCCGCTGAGCTCCTTGCATTTCGCATCAGAAAGCTGCTTCTTCAACTTTGCCTCTGCCTCACTCTCCAAGGTCCCACTAAGTTCACGCTGCTTTGCCACCTCAGGCAATGAGGTAGGCTTTTTCAAAGAAACACTCTCTTCCTCCCCAAATGAGATATGACTGATTCCAGCAAGCGCTTGCTGCATGCCAAACATAAGGATAGATAAAACTTAGTCACCAGATTAGGAATCATTTGACACCAAGCATTGAAATGGCATATAAGAATATGTGCAAA
The DNA here is from genome assembly GCF_054855325.1 of Carica papaya. Lineage (NCBI taxonomy): Eukaryota > Viridiplantae > Streptophyta > Magnoliopsida > Brassicales > Caricaceae > Carica > Carica papaya. Next base: position 24,528,880 of record NC_142309.1, read on the forward strand.
CGATGAGATTCAAATCCCCAAAGCTCCAACAGATACCTGGTATATACGAACTCCTGTCCTGCTATTTGGAGTAGGATTGGCACTACCAGACTCCAAAGCATCCTCTTCTTCGTTTGCTGAAAAAATGCCACTACCAGTCATCTCCTTTATTTTATATCCTGAACAAGGTTTCCTGGAAATCGCAGAGTTAACCATCCCAAGAGCTTTAGGGGTAAAAAGTGCACAAATAAGTGGTAGTCATCAAGAAATGCAAAATGATCCAACAAGGGGATCAAAATTTGCGAGTCCAGACTAAATTTGAAACTTTGTTAATATGTTCTATTGCCACTCATCTTCTTCATTTTTCCTTTTAAAGAGAATAGGAGATTAAAAAAAAAAGAAATAATTGCTCCACCATGTTGCAATAGAGACTGAGAAAATGGCCATATTACCTTCGGCTATTAGATTGGCTAAATTCTACCAGACGGATCTATTTAAAACGGGAGGAGGCTGCATTCAAACGTTCGCTTTTCAATATCAATAGAAAAATTCTTGGTCACTTGGTTCCTATAAAATTACCATAAGTAACAATTCCAAATGCTATAACCAAGTTACAGGAACTTAGACTCAGCGACTTGACTTGGTCACTTGGTTCCTATAAAATTACCGTAAAGTAACAATTCCAAATGCTATTACCAAGTTACAGGAACTTAGACTCAGCGACTTGACTTGGCTCCAAGTCAACTGAGACAAGAAACCATTTTCAGAACTGTAAATCGCAGGTCATGATTCTTTTCCATATAAAATGTGATCACAAGCACACAGGACAGATCGATTAAGCAGAACAATTAAAAAGAGCGTTCAAATTTTTGAAGTTTCGAGACAAGAAACTATTTTCAGAACTGTAAATGGCATGCGAGGGAGAGAGCGTGCAACGGCATAAAAAGAAATGTATTTATCAGAGGACGGAAAAAATCGTAAATATCGCACAAAATGCACGACGACAAAAAAGAAGAAAAAAAACAGCCAGCTCCACGTAGGAGAGCATTTATTACTATTTTTAATATTTTCCGACTGAAGAAAAAAGAAAGCCGACGCACTCTTACGACTCAAACCACAAACCAAGAAAAATCTAAAATCCTTAGAGAAAATTAATCAAAATTTTCGGAAAGCACCAAATGAAGCAGATCTCACCTTTTGTTTAAGCTCTCAGTCTCCTCATCTGTCACTTGACCTCCGAACACCACCTTTCGGATGCCATCAGACGGCTAAAGTAATTTTCCGTAAAACAAAAATTAAGCCATTAGAGATCAATAAAAGGATAATTGAATCACTGTAAAACAAAATGAAACAGAAAGAGTGAAGAAAACAAATAAAAAGTTGTACCTGATGAGAACGAACGGCGGAGCGAGAAGCAGCGGAACCCAGGGCAGGGGAATCTGCAGGCGGATTCTCGGACCACGTAAGCAGATCTGCGGTCGATGCGTGTGGTTTCCTGACGGGAGTGCTTCTATCCATTTTCTTCCCTTATTAAATTCTGCTAAATTACTCTTCCCGTTCAGTCTACTCTCTCAAAGTCTCTCGCCGAGAATCAAATGTTCAAGTGCTGTAGAGGGAGAAAGGTTCCTCTCTTCTTACTCTTCCTCCTGCGAACAGATGCAAAAGCACTGTTTTCTGTGTAACAGCTTTGGCCCTTTGTTGGATGGATGGATCTGGAGAAAATGACGATGGTGTCCTCGCTCGACCTCTGGAAGCTTCTGTTGCTTAGCTTGTGTTTTTGATAATGGATGCTTTGCTTTTGGGAGGAGACTTTTTAAAGGGATTATGAGTAGTAGCTACTCTTACTCTTCTTCTGTTTTAAAACGAAGGAAAATAAATATGTGGAGAAGAAATATATATATATATATATATATATATATATATATATATATAAGCGTCGGCTTTCTCTCTACACACCCAATTTTTGAATCTTGTACTGCACATGAGATGAGAGCTCTCTCTCTGTTCTTTTTTTTCTTTTCTTTTTTTTTTTCTAATTTTTAATTTTCCTTCTCTCCCTCTTTTTAATGCGGAGCATGTGCATTTGAATCAACTGCCAACTGCCGGTCACAGTCGTCATCCTATCTACTCTAGCCGGTTTCTCTAAACTAATGAAAATTGTTAGTGGAGTAATAATTTACCGTTGTCTAAACTTTAATTTTGTTTGTGCTAAAAAATAGGTCTCAATTGAAATCCAATTAAAGGCCGTCAATAAATTGGGTGTCTAATTTCAAAATAAGTAAAAAAAAAAAAAAAAGCGAATTGCAAAAAGGGGGGAAGTAGATTACTCTGGCGAAACTCTCGTTGGTTTGGCGTCATGGTTGAATTGGCAATCGGTAGTTTCTACATTTGTCGCAAGTCACAAGCTGTGTAAGCTCGCTCTCGTGAGGTTCACAGTAAGTCAAAAGTTATTTTCTACTCCTTTAAAAAGAAAATCCATTAACCATGAGAACAATCAAAGAATTATAGAATGTGATTATTTTACCACTTGAAACGACATCATTTTTGTGGACCAGAGATGAAAAAAGTTCACACGTGCGATTAAGTGAATGAGACGACTCCATTCCCGTAGCTGAACACACAATTTTTAGTCACGGTAAATTTATTATATATATGTATGTACACGTCAACTTCAAATTTCGAGAAAAACAAAAATAATAATTGGAGCGGAGAAAAGAGTGGTAACGAAGAGGGGCATTTTTGTCATTGAATTATGGTATTTAGCTAGCCGTTATAACTTGTGCGGTTTATATAATACGGCGTTTGACGTAACCAGCTATCCGTTACAGGAAAAAAAAAAAAAAAGATGTCCGTTAGTTTTCCATCAAAAAAAGGTATGGTTGGTTTTTGGTGAAGATTAATCTTTCAAAAAACGAATCATCGAGTCATTTGCGCCGAGCACACGAAACGGGATTTTAAAATTTTAAATTTCATATGCTAATTTACTAAAAACTCCCCTTCAAAACTACAAAACTACCAAAAACCATTTCTACCTGTTTGAAATTTCCCCCCCTAATTTTCAAACTTATTATAATGGAAATGGTTTTTCTCGGATAATTAAGTCATTACAGTTTTTAAGACATAAAATTTTAGAGAACACAGAAGATACAAATGTTTTTGTTTCTAATAAAAAGTTCAGGGACCTAGATAATGCTACTATTTTCCAATGACATTCTCATTATAAAATTGTAGTATATTTGGAATAGTATGAGATGTTATGGCATTATATATATATATATATTTTATATTGAAATTTAGCAACATGGTAGTAGATTATTGTTTTGATTGATTGTTATATTTTATGGACCAAATTTAAAATTTGTGATACTAAATGATCGAAATGAAATAACGATGGCATTTGTGTTATTAACTTCATTTGATGTAGTTTTGCTATCTAAATATTTCAATTTTATTAATATCAATTTAACATTTTAAAAAATCAAATAGAATTTTCTTTCGTTTTAAAAAAGAAAATAAGAATAAAGGCACCAAAATGGTAAATATTTACTATACTATAGTTAGAGTTTATTTATGTATTTCTAAATACTAATTTGTTTTGATAAGAAAAAAAAACAGTTATTTTTGTTAATTATATATATATATATATTCTTTATTTCATTATTTAAAAAACTTTATTTTTTATGTTTATTATGATATTTATATTTTAAAATAGATAAATATAAAAAATACTTACTAATTTGACTTTTAACTCGAATATTATATCAAACTATTTACTCAAATATATATCTGTAAGAGAATAACATAATAGAAAAATAAAATTAACTCACTAATTATAATATAGACTTAAAATAATTTAATATTTTTAATGAAAATTCACATACTTACTTTTTTAACATGAGATATATACACATTAATAATAACATCATATTTTTATATAATTTTATAATGATAACACATTAAACATACATAAATCATAGCTTGAATCTACAATTTCATGTAAAGTGATGAAATTACTAATTATCCAGCAAATAAATAATTGCTTAAAATAATTTAATATTTAATGATAATTATTGATAATGATGATTTGAGAATCAAATATATTAAAATATAATTTGTTTAATAATAATAAATGTCTTAAAAAATTAATAGTGAATCATATTAAAAAAGTACTTATAGCATTTTTTTCTATAAATAATTCAAAATACTTTTGTTCAAAGTTAGAGATATATAAATGTATTGAGATTTTAATTGTGAGTCAACTAATTGCATTTAAAAAAAATTACTTATTTTGAAAAATACTTGTAACTAGTCACACAGAGAAATGTATAAAATATACAAAATCAATTATAATACTAAAATGTATTATAATTTGCAGCCTAATGCAAACTCGGAATCATCAATGAAAATGCATGGATCTCATCATTACGAAATTTTTAAAAATGAATTTGCATTTATAAAAACTTTAAAATAATTAGAAGTAACGAAAAGTAAATTAGTGTATAAAATAATTATGTAGGGCCCACAATAAATAATAAATTGAATAAATTGAAAATAATGACAGTCCATATAAAATAATTGAAATGATATAATATTTTTGTTGTAAATTTAACATAACGTAAATATTGTTTTTTATCCCATTTAAATAACAATAATTAAATATTAATTTATATTTAATTTTTTATTTTCAAATATAAGCTTACAATAATTTTTTTAGTACCGATATAATTATTATTTTGATTAAGTTAAATTTTTTAATTATTGTAATTTTATTAATATACTAATAAATTGTGTATTTAATTATGCTGAATCAAATATTACGAATCATTTATTGTCAACTTATAATACACATATAATACTAATAAATTAAGTATTTAAGTATATTGAATTATATATATATATAAAGTGATTAAGTAAATTCATAACACATTTATAAAGAGATATTAAATATTGGATCAAGTTAAATCAAATATTATTAATTAATTATTGTTAACTCATAATATATCAAATAATATTAATAAATTAAAATTTAACAATGATAAATAAAATATTATCAATTTATAATATATTTATAAAAAAATGAATTTTATATTTTTAATAACATTTAATTTTATAATATTTAAATAAAACGTAATATATTTTAACTATATTATAAAAAAATTAGTAAATTAAGTTAGACATAGAAAGAAATAAAGAAATGGAGAATCTTTTTCTTGAAGAAGCCATAACGTCATGTTTCCTAGGTTTTATGATTTATATATATATTATCTTCCATCCATTTAATAATATAATATAATATAATATAATATATTGTTAGTGTGGCGGTTGAATCCCATTCCCTAAATTCCTTAAAAGAAACAAGGATCTTTATAATGGACACAACAAGTCGTGCATTAACGAAACATCATTATTATGTACATAAATAAACTTAATAAAAAATTAATGCACTTCATGTGACAAAAAATTCCACTAGGCCTGTGTTTTGCTTATTAATTGTGAAAATTTTGTTAGAGAAAAAAAGATAGAGAAGAAGTTATCTTATGGTAATTACTGAGAAATGATCAGAGCTATTCACCTACTTGAATCTTTTAACCATGAGTAGTCTTAAAATATATTTTTTATTCAATCATATTTAAATTTTTTAAAACTTATTAAAAAAAAAAATTAACCGCATTTTTTATAATTATTTATTTCAAACGTCATATTTTAATGATATTTTTTAAAATAAAAAACCCCCCATCCATTTAGTTTGATTTAATTTAATTATTTGCTTTTTTCTAAAAAATTATTTAATTTATTATAATATTGTCAACCATTACCGGAGTTCTTAAGGGGAAAAAAAAAAGTGAAACATATAGATGTGTCGGCAGGGAGGAAAGTTGGGTTTCAGTTTTAATAATCCAAAACGGAGCAATCAGCCGACGGAACCACTTGTCATGTTCAATAGATTCAATAGCCCGTGTCAAATGATTAATTCAAGATTTGAGCTAAAAAAAAAATCAAGAGATCTTAAATTCTAAAAGTTCCAAATAAAATAAAATATTTTATTACTAATTTTTTCTTCAAATATATTAAACTTTTTAAATCAAAACAGACTATTCTCAATCACGGTGATTATATCCCGATTCCTCCTATTCAAGCACATTCGGAAAGAAGTAAAAGGATTTACACGCCCACCGTGGGGCTCGAACCCACGACCACAAGGTTAAGAGCCTTGCGCTCTACCGGCTGAGCTAGACGGGCTCCTTGTCTATTCCGCTATACAAAATACTACTCAATTTTATTTTCTCGAAAATTAAAACGATTTTGTAATTGTTCAGTTGGATAACTTTCCATAAACTTCTAGTTCCAAATGCGCTCTCGCGTCCCTCTCCCATTCACAATTTCGTGGTTCAGAGTTCGATAGAATGGCCTCAGTTTTTACCAGTAACTTTGCATCTATATTCTTCCTCTGTCAACGCAGGAAGATATCGAGGAGTTGCAGTTGCTTCTTCAAATCATTTGAACCCGTCTCTCCACGTACGCTTACCTACAAAATTCGCGCTTCTTCCACCGCCATCATGGAATCCCGGCACACGGTTCGGTTCTTCTCATTTCTCTTCCTGTCTATGTGCAATAGTGTAGAGATATGCTGCATGTGTATTTACATATTTATACTAGTGCGTGATAGACGCGCTGACTTCGGTGTGTAAGTTTGGTTGAAGTTCAGGTGATTGAATGCTGTTAAGATTTGATTATAGTCGTTTTCTAGAAGTGATTGAAATCTGATTAGTTATATCTGTTTCTTGCTTGTTATTTTAATGGTCCGTGGCTCTCAGTCGAGGATTAAAATGTCTGTTGACTTATTATTATTAATTTTTAACTGAGGATATTTTTCTTGGCGTAAACGTGATGGTGTTTGGGTTCTTTTCACATTTGGTACTTGCCCCACCCCATTTTTATGTGTTTCTTTTTGTGTGTGTATGTTTTTGTGTTTATGTGTTGATTTTTATCTTTTAATAGGATCCGGTTGTGGTTGAGAAGGAGAAGAATACGAACGGGAACGTTTTAGCTTGTCCCATATGTTATGACCCCCTAACATGGGTCAGTGAGCCTTGTTCATCTGCGTAAGTTAACGATCATTTGCCTCAGAATTATAAAATCAGATGTCTTTCTAATGCTTCCTTCATTGTTGTGCTCCTACTGGTTGAATTCGACAAAGAGACGCCGCTGCTGGATCTAGTCTTCAGTGCCAAACTTGTAAGAAGACTTTCTTCGGCAATGACACGCATCTTGACTTGACGGTAGCTAGTAGGGCCAAAGCATACGGGGACACGATGCCTATTGCCACGGAACTTTTCAGGTATCGATGGATCCTTACGGTTATTTTAACAACTTTAGGTAGCCTCTGGACACGTTTATAGTTAGACTTGATGGACCCAAGTCTGTGATTGAAGCCAAGGAAGAAAGGTTTGAAGTGGCGTCAACTAGTGGCTTATATTGTTCGTCATTTGCTTCTCAAAATTATCAATTGCTAACCCATCTGCTGCTTTTCTTAGCTATCCTGTAATTTCTACTGCATCTTTCTTGTGGTCTTTTGGATTGTTAATATTCATATTCCGAGAGAAATGTTAATATTCATATTCTGACTTCTGTTAGATTTCCTAAACATTTTGTTCTCCTGGAATCTGATCATTGATAAAGAGGATTTAGGAAACTTCATTGATGGATTCTGATTTGTGATCTTATGTAATGCTCTTGGGTGGCATCCCCTTGGTGTCTGTTGATATTATTTATTTTCTCTCAAGAAAATTTATGGTTCTTTTTTATTTATGTGGACATTTTACATATGGTTATTACCATTTCTCCGTGTATAATCTTTAAATCACAAATGTGTCTATTCTTGATTGAATTGATCTCTATCTTTCTCTCTATATGTGTGTATTTATTTCTTTTCATTTTTTTAATAATTTGTCACCAATTTTTCATTGAATGGATTGCTTTATGATAGAGGTTGATGAAAAATTTTTAGATGTAGTAATTTTCCAGGGGTTGGGATTGATTGTATTTAATCTTCTGAATAAATGATATGCTCTGTTACATGAATCTTCTGGTCAGCTATGGTTCTTTCAGGTTTATGTGGCACTTTGTGAAGCTGCCACTCATTTCTTGCAACATGCATAATATGTAATTTGACATGAATGTTTACTCTTCATTGAATTCATTTGTTTTCAGATTTCCATTGATCTCATTTCTCTATGAGAGGGGTTGGAGACAAAATTTTAGATGGGGTGGTTTTCCAGGTCCTGAGAAAGAGGTGATATGAGAGTTCCCTATTTCACATTTCTCTGCATTTCGTTCTTTTGGGCAAGAATTATGGCTATTAACAATGAAGCCTATTAAGAGATTATGATTTTCCAATACTTAAGTGCTTGATGATGTATAGGAATTGGAAGTGTATTTATTTTTTATGTGAACTGAACACTCAATCTTTATTTCTTGTATGGTGGAAAGATTGATTTATTTTTTTTGGGATGCAAAGATTTCGTTTATTGGAATGGTGTTGCCACAGATAATCAATTTTTTATTACTAGGAAAACACAATCAGAAAGTTTGTGAGTGCTAGATGTGTTATTTCTTATCCGTAGAAGAAAAATTTATAAATTCATTTTTGCAACAAAAATTCATTATGGAAATTGCTGGAAATGCAAACTTTATCTGTTGCACATCACATCTGCCATTTATAATATTGAAATGCATGTGATAGAGTAAAGTTTGTGAACTGGTTCGTGCTATTCCCTAATGGTAGTTTACTGCAGTTTGAAATGGCTAAGGATTACCTGAAGCCAGTTTTGGGTGGAAATATTGTAGATGCCAGTTGTGGTAGTGGACTATTTTCCAGACTCTTTGCCAAAAGTGGATTATTTTCTCTGGTCATTGCTCTGGATTATTCTGAGAACATGCTGAGGGAATGCTATAACTTCATTCAGCAGGAGGAGAACTTCCCAAAAGAGTATTGAGTTTACTTGTTATGGATATTTTTGGTTCTATGATCAGCGGAACTTGTAAATTCTGTCAGTTCTCTGTCTCGAGGTGTGAGACTAGTTCACATTTTCCTTTTCCAGGAATCTTATCTTGGTCAGAGCTGATATATCCAGGCTCCCGTTCATTTCAAGTTCAATTGATGCTGTGCATGCTGGTGCTGCATTACACTGCTGGCCATCACCATCACTAGCCGTAAGCTTTTCTATTAAAAAGGGGTTTTGGAAGCATTATTCTACCTAGTTATTATACTACTGGCATAGGGACATCCCCTTAGGTGAGACTGAAGACAGACATAGGACCAACATCCCAAAAGTTTTGGAATGAGGCTGTTGTATATTGTTTTATGTTCAATTTGCAGATTAGTGAGCTTTACAATAGTTTTATGTAAGTCTTGCTTTTACTTATATCAGATTTCTGTGAAAATCATTAATTTATGTGCTTGAGTTAGTTTTATATTTCGTGAAGTTTAACATAGAAGCAGCTAGGGACACCATGAACAAGAACATGTTTATAAGGTTTGACTGATATCCAAGTCTCTCAGTTCTATTTCCACAAAGATTCTTAATTTCATTTGCATGTGATTTCTTTCTAATTTTAGATGAAAGTTTTTAGATGTCTATGTCATAGTTTTATTTCTTACTTTTCCTTAATCGAGTAAACCTCAATATAATCTCTCTTCTTTAGAACCATGCATGGTTGAAAAATTTTGCTGGCAATTTCTTGTTTCCTCTTCCCCACTCCCCCCACCTCCCTCTCTAAACAAAAATTATTTTGACATTCTTGTAACAGTTTTGAGAGTAGATTACTGCATTGAAGTGGACTAGAAGCAGAAAACTTATTTCCTTGTCAAATATTAACAAGTTTCTAACAGAAGAACCAGAAATTTGCTTATTCTCGCACATCAACATTGGTTAAGGGAACGACAATGCAAGAGTTCTTTAAGAAAAAATCATGTTCTGGGAGGAGTTGTTTATTTTCTGAAGGATGAATGTTTTTTTTATATATATACGCGGAAAAATCTTATACTGCGGGCAAGCCTGTATGATCTTTTTCTTTGTTGGGATATTTATTCATTTGACTTATATCATAAACCTTGTGTGATCATCTGGTATTGTCCTCTGGCTGCTACTTCTTGTGATGCTCAATGGCCTCACATTCTGACTTCACCAGCATATGCTCTTAGCAAATTATTTTTATGGTTTTGTAGGTAGCTGAAATAAGTCGAGTTCTGCGACCTGGAGGTGTGTTTGTTGCCACTACTTTCATATTTGATGGGCCTTTTGGTTTTCTACCATTTGTAAGGGATCTACGTGAGGTATGATTCACAACCTTTGAACTTGCATGTTTCCACATTTTTCTTTTCCTGTAGGAAGGATGGTTGTGGAACTAATTATGAATATTAGTTAGATGAACATTGTCATTTTTTTGTTCTTTTTTGATTAACATTTTTCTACATCTTGCATATTTAGGCAGGATTAATGATTCTTTTTCCTACTGACATTAAAAAATTGGCAAATTACTTTCCACCTCATATGATCTGGCCTGGATGCAAACTGTTAGAATATTACAAAACATATTATGAAGTATTAATAGGGTGATTTATGTTTACATATATAAATCTCTCTTCTATGTATATATATCCCTAACTCTATGTAATGAAAGAATATAAATATTCAGAATTTCTTTCCCTAAATCTTACATAATATTAGAGTAAGGGTTAGGGTTTTAGGAGTCGGATTACATCAGATTAAAAGAAGGTTGAACAACCCATTCCCAGCATCAGAGGAGGACAACTACTAATTTCCGTTCAGTTCAGAGTGTGATCAGCACGGTGGTGTGTATGCGGGAGAAGCCAAGGAAGCAGTTCGCGCAGCGGTTTGAGGCTGCATGCGGCGGGATTGCCGGAGGTGAGCATCCTCGAGCGTCTTGGGTTCCCATTCGAGGAAAGAAGGCACAGAGGAGCTCGGTCATCCGGCTCTGTGCACGAAACCAGAAGGCCGAAGAAGGGAAAGCTGCGACGGAGGAGATCGCGCGATAGCAAGCGATTCTTAGCTTTCCGGTGCAATTTAGGGCGTTTCGGCGAGTGTCATTCCGGATCAAGGTGCACATTAGGGTTATGTGGTGATTTTCGGCCGAAAGAGGAATTTTGGTGTTTTCCGATGACGACACGTGAACTCCAATGGGAGTGCATGTGGCGGCGCGTGAGCTCTTGTGGTGGCAGTGTGGTTCTCTTGAATTTTCGTGTGTGAGAAGGTATTCTGTTTTCTCAAAAATTTTGACTTATTTGCAGTGTTTTTCGGGTATTTCTGACTATTGTGTTTTGGGTATTCTGAATGACATATTTCTTATAATTCCTAAATTGAAATAAATATTGTCTGCTACTACTACTGTGAACAAGGGCATATAAAACGGTATTGTAAGAAATTGCAGAATCGTAGGATACAAACCGCCAGTATTGTTGCTGTTACTGCTAGTTCATCTTTTAAAAAAATTGTTATGATTTCAGCTGACGAGTATGCTAAATTCACTCAGTATCAGGAATTTTTGAATAAATTTTCTGTTTTCGCTGAATTAGAGAAAAAATATCTCATCTCTTCGAACAGATGAGTGATTGATTCTGGTGCTACACATCATATAACAGGTAATCCTAATATGTTTTTTGGTTTTCAATCATACAAAACACATTTTCTTGTAACTATTGCTGATGGGTCGACTTATAACATTGTGAGATACGGGACTATAAAACCAATTTCATCTATTACCCTGTCATCTATACTAAGTCTACCTAAACTTGCCTTCAATCTGATTTCTGTGAGTAAGTTGACTAAAGATTTGAATTGTTTTATTGTATTCTTTCCTGATCACTGTGTTTTTCAAGATTTTACGACGAAACAGATTATTAGTGAAGGAAATATATTAAATGGTCTCTATATTCTTGATACTAAGTGCCTTGGTCGGTTGTCTGCTCTAGTGTTACATCTCCATGTGAAACACATTGTCAATTAGGACATCCCTCTCTACTTGTGTTGAATAAGTTATGTTCTCAATTCTATGATATTCCTTTGGTGGCTTGCGAGTCATGTCGGTTTGTAAAATACCATTATAGTCCGTCAGGTCCAAGAGTCAATAGACGAGCTGAGTCTTTTTGACTTGGTTTATTTTGATGTTTGGGGCCCCTGTCCTGTTGCGTGTAAAATAAGTTTTAAGTATTTTGTTACTTTTGTAGATGATTTTTTTCGAATAACTTGAATATCTTTTATGAAGAATCGTTCTGAAATATTTTCTTACTTTTATGTTTTTTGTGCTGAAGCCAAGATACAATTCAATGTTTCTGTGCATGTATTGAGAAGTGATAATGCTAAGAAATATATATTAAACTCATTTCAGAACTATATCACTCAACACGGGATCCTTCACCAATTCTCGTGTATTGATACACCATATCGAAATAGAGTCGCTGAAAAAAAGAACAAACATTTATTTGAGACAACTCGAACCCTCTTGTTCCAAATGCAAGTCCCTAAGTAATTTTGGGCTGATATTGTTTTTACAACATGTTTTTTGATTAATCGTATGTTATCTACAATACTTGATGGAGATGCTCTTTACACTCTTCTTTTTCCAAACAATTTTTTATTTTCGGTGCAATCTAAGATATTTGGTAGCACTTGTTATATGTGAGATGTGCGACTTATTGTGACAAAATTTAATCCAAATGCTCTAAAATGTGTATTTTTGGGATATTCTCGACTTCAAAAATGATACCGGTGTTACGCTCCTGATCTCAATAAATATTTGGTATCAATTGATGTGGTTTTTTCAGATAATATATCGTTGTTCTCCTTATTATCCAAATCTACAAGTCAGGAGGCGGACGATGAGTAACTCATTTATAATTTTACACCAGGTGTCTCTGTTGAGCAAACAGATAATGGTATTTCTCTAGATGATGTGCCTCCGACCTCACTGAGCAAGTTGATGATGGAGATGCTCCATATAGGCTTGCGCTACTTCCATCATCATCTGATTCTGCTTCACAGGACCTTGGTCTCCCTATTGGTTTTCGTAAAGGTAAACGTCGGTGCATCATTCGTCAGCTAATTTATCCCATTGCTAATTATGTTTTGTATGACCATCTGTCTCTCTCGTCTACTTCTTTCATTGTTTTTATAGACTCAATTTTCATACCCAAAACAGTTAAAGAACTTGTGAATTATTCTGGTTGGCATAATGCAATGCTTGAGAAGATAAATACTCGATAAAAATCATACTTGGGATTTTGTGGATTTACCTAAAGGAAAAAGGGTTGTAGGGTGCAAATTAGGCTTTTCAGTCAAAGTAAACTCAGATGGTTCAGTAGCAAAACTTAAAGTCCAACTTGTACCAAAAGGCTATGCTCAGATTTATGAAGTTGATTATTTTGATACCTTTTCACCAGTGACAAAGCTTACATCTGTCCGTTTATTTATCTCAATCGCAACATTTCACAATTGGCCTTTACACCAATTAGATATCAAGAATACATTCCTTCATGATTACCTTTTAGAAGAAGTGTATATGAAGCAATCGACTGAATTTGTTGCTCAGGGAGAGCATGGAAAAATATGTCATTTGAAAAAATCTTTGTATGGGCTGAAACAGAGTCTCCGTGCGTGTTTTGACAAATTTAGTGAGGTAATTCTGGAATTCGAGCTGAAGAAGAGCAAATGTGATTACTCGGTTTTCTATAAACAGCCAACAACTTGTCTTATACTCCTTATTGTCTATGTTGATGATATTGTTATTACAGGTGATGATTGTGCAGTAATATCTTCTTTCAAATCATTCTTTCATACCAAGTTTCACACAAAAGACTTAAGTCAGTTAAGATATTTCTTAAGAGTAGAAGTAACAAGAAATAAGAAATAACTTTTCTTATCTCAGAGGAAGTATGTACTTGATCTACTTGTAGAAATTGGAAAGTTGGGAGCTAAACCGTGTAATACTCCAATGGTACCAAATGGTACATCTTACTAAAGATGATGGTGAATCTTTTGATGATCCGGAAAGATACAGACAATTAGTTGGGAAACTGAATTATCTCACAGTGACTCGTCCAAATATTGCATATCCTGTCAGTGTTGTTAGTCAATTTATGTCTGCACCTACAGTCAAACATTGGGAGGCTTTAGAACAGATTTTGTACTACCTAAAAGGTGCTTCAGGACACACTCGCATTGAATGTTTTGCAGATGCTGATTGGGTTGGATCTAAAATTGATAGAAGATCCAGTATAGATTATTGTATTTTTGTTGGTGAGAATCTGGTATCATGGAGGAGTAAGAAGCAGATTATTGTGTCCCGGTCCAGTGTAGAGTCCGAATACAAAGTTATGGCCTAGTCCACATGTGTAGTCTTATGGATACAACATCTCTTAGTAGAAGTGAGTTTGAATTCCATATTACCTACAAAACTCTGATGTGATAATCGAACTGCTCTTCATATTGTCTCAAATCCGGTGTATCATGAAAGAACTAAACACATTGAGATTGATTGTCATTTTATTCGTGAGAAGAGTCAGGAGAACTTGATTTCTATTGGTTATGTGAAAACAAGAGAACAATTGGGTGATATATTCACAAAAGTTTTGAATGGAATCTAAATTGAATATATTCATAATAGGTTGGACATGATCAATATTTATGCTTCAGTTTGAGGGGAGGGGGAGTATTAGAATATCACAAAATATATTACGGAATATTTTATGTAATTATTAGTTGATTTTTTCACATTAATTGAGTGATTTATTTTTCTATATATAAATTCCTCTTTTATGTAAATATATCTCTAACTCTATGTAATAAAAGTATATAAATATTTAAAATTTCTTTTCCTAAATCTTACACAAACCGTGACCTGTGATTTTTTAAGTTTAACACAATATGATTTTTTTTTGAAAAAATACTTATTCAATTTTGTAAAATTCTTTAGAGGATATCTGAGAACATTTATACATCATGAACATGAAAATGAAAAAATTTAATGCTAAAAAATCAAAATTAGGGGTAAAATAAAAACTATAAGATAATAGCTTAAAACTAGTTGTTTTATATATAATAACAAGAAACCAATCCACATAATGCTCATCACAAAGAAAATTACAAGGTTTCAGTTGCAATCAGGCCAAACCAAAGGGGGTGAACTTGTAAGTTGCCCCTAAAAAAAATGAAGTCAAGCTAAGACTATTGATCTGCGGCTGAAGCCTGGCATTAAGTATTTTTTAATTCTTTGTAGAATATGATGGTAACGTCAGGCAGCCGCATCTTCCTATCTGAGCGTGAGCTAGAAGATCTCTGCAAAGCCTCTGGCCTGGTTGGTTTTACTTGCATAAGAAATGGTCCTTTTGTAATGATCTCCGCTACAAAACTCAATTAAATGTTAACGGCCTATTGTCACTTTGTAAAGGATTTTTTGCTTGGAAGTCTAAATTTATATCATTTACTGGCGTACAGCTAAAGTGGCTGGTCGATTTGTATAGGGCATCTGCTATTTGCATGTATTCTTAACTAAATTGGTTAAGGGGCACACAGCTGGAAGTTGGATTTTTTGACAGACAGAACTCGATACTTAATCATGCAAACATATTTGTATACCTGAAAATATTGTACAAACCAAGATTTTAATTTGTTATTTGCAGCCTGCTGAAGTTCTTTTTTGTCAACTACTTGGTCTTATGGCGATTGATGTGAAGATTTGTATTTTTAAGTTTTCATTGTTCTTAATGTTGTGTTATTTTGTTTTCTTTGTGTTTTTTGCCTTTCAATGTGCGAAGTTGATAAAGATGCAAGTAATTTGAGTCTTTTAACTCCAATGTTATTTAGAAGTACTTTTTTCCATTAAAACAGTTTCTCCTGTGCGGCTTCTTGCATTTATTTTATGTCAACATTTAGTTGTTAACAGAAGTGATATTTAAAACATGCTAATAATAATCTCCATCAAAAAACACCACAGAAACAAGAAAACACTATAATATAAAACATTGTATGTAACACTTCCTAATTTCCCTTGATACTCAAGTATCATCAAGAAAGGGGATATCTAACAAATTTAATGACAGTTTAATATACAACTTGAATAACGTTGAATAACTTGTCTATGTTCAATATCTGGAGGCTTGTAAGTGGAACCAGGAGGTCTGGCCACGATGTTCACAGGTTCCTTGCACTTGATACCTACCAAGATCCTTTCTTGCATGGCAAGTGCTTCAGTATATGGAACAACTATTTTGATACAGACAAACAGACCTCATCTTTTTGAGAATTCTAACAGAAAAGCAAGATCCACTTGTCAAGTCATCATCCACAATTCAACATCAAGATTCAAATCATTATTCACCTAGATTGGAGAATGTCAACTGGCGGTAAAGGAGTGTCTTCTCATCATTTTCATCAATATCAGAACCACCTTCATTTTCATAATCCATATCGATGATGCTTCTGTCCTTAACAGATGGTTCTTTTGATCCAGAGACCTGATCCTGGGAAGATTCCCCAACTCCAGGCAAGTTTTCTGATAGTAATTCTCCCATCTCTGCTTCTATTAATGCTTCCATGCGAGCCCGCTCCCTGTCCCTTGGATAGGTGCAGTAAAGAAATGAGTAGATAAGACAACAGAGAGACATAGGAATTCCTATTGCAGCATAAAGAGCTTTGGCAAGCGATGCTGCATTTTCTCTGTCTGTGGCAATTTCTTCAGATTCATTAGACCCTTTAGGAACAGGTTTGTATCCGTATACGTGCTGAGCCAATAGGCCAACGACTGGAGGAGCAAATGATGACAGGATTGACTCAAAAGATCGATCCAGAGCATAGACACTTGTTCTGGATTTTTCTGGAACTATCTCTGCAAATATGGGACTGCAAGGCCATTATTGTTTATCAATAATAGAGTTTTTGTCAGCCTATCACAATGATATTTTTTATTTTTATGTCTTTGTATTACCGTTTTATTGCTTGCATATATATTATAGACTCTCAAAACAAAGAAATAGATGGTCCTACTGTATGTTGGAATGCTTTGATTTTTTACTGCATGCTTTCACTATGAAGAGTATAAACACCTAGTGACTTAAGTGATGATGCTAGTATTACTTTCTGAAGTATATGCAGAAGTGATTTTAGCAGGTCAAATAATAACAACCAGACAGAAAAAGGAAGATAAAGTGGTTAGCTTGAGAGTCTTTACTTGTTCGCAGCTGGTGCGTTCCAGGAGACACAGAACCCCATGATGATCAAGACCAAACCGTGCATCAATCCAGTTGATGGATCATCGGGTAAAACCAGCAGAAGCATTGCTGCCAGAGGAATGGCTGATGCTGAGCTTATTTGCGCCAGAATTATTCTTCCAGAATTTGGGAGGTGAGCGGAAAGAAAATCCCCCATTCTACCACCAAATAGGCCTCCAAGGGAAGCGGCAATCACAAACATTCCGATAAGGAAAGCAGTTTTTCCATGGGAGAAGCCAATTAGCTCCAACCACATGGGTGCAAATGACAAAGCTGACCAAGGGAAAGAACCCGTGACACCCTGAGCCACAATTATCTGGAAAGATAGAAGACTTATAACTGATTTGGATTCCTGAATTAGGTCCTTCAGGTCTGAACAGAATGACTTGTTTGGAACTTGATTAATAGCTTTCTTTCCACTATCTGTAAAATGTGGATCATTGGCAAAGCAGCGGACTAAAATACCAACTATTACACTGATTAGTGCAACAAGATGGAAGGATAATCTCCAACCAGGGATGCCCATGAATGTTACTGGAGCCATCAGTATAGAAAGGAGTCCACCGATAATTGAACCAAGGTTGGCAGTTAGTTGCAACCATCCAAAAGCCATGCCACGATTTCCATCATCAGTTGAGTCAGCAACAAGTGACTGGATTGCAGGTGCAACTAACGCAAGGCCAACACCATTCAGAGCTCTAGATATAGCCACCTGCTCATTGTCAGCCAAATGGTTAAACATGTACAAGAAGAAGGAATACCACAGGCAGCCATAGGTAATGATGCTATCTCTATGACATAATAGCATATAATACATATGACAATGTTCTGTCTTAAATTGTGTAGACATATATATGCTCATGTCATGCATACTCTTTTCACTTTATCTCTCTTGATTTTGCAAGTATGTTTTCTCTGGTTACGGATATCACTTGACATGAGATTACAAGACTACCTAATTGGTTGACAAATGAAAAGTTTGGTGGTTGATGCTTCTAACTGTCAGAGAGTTTTGGGGAGAAAAAGCAAGAAAAGATTTAACACCGGGAATAAAACCAGGTCCCTCATGCCAATTGATTGAGGCATTCATTCATCCATTCGCTTCCTCTCACCTAGAATTAACCTTAGACTGCATTAATCGTACTTGACTAAAACATTTCCTCAGCACAATGGAAAAGCACAGAGAAATGAGCGGAAAAAGATCTTGGGATAATATCTGCAGAGCCCTTCACAGGAAATGTTACTCTCATTTCCCTTGGCTCCAGCCACTTTCTGATTGGCCAAATAAGTATCACAATTGGAAAAAAAAAAAGACAAAAAACAATGAATTTCAGGTTACCTGAAGGAAAGAGGAGGAGAAGGCAACAAGGAAGGTGGCAGCTGCCCAGAGAAAGGCGCCGAGCGCGATCACGTGTGCTCTGTTATGTCGTACCGCTAGGTAAGCGGCAATTGGGTAACAAGCGGACTGGACGATGGACCTGAGCAGAGTCAGGGACCCGAGCCCAGTTGGATCAGTGTGCAGAGCCGCACCCACTTCCTTGTATACGCCAGGTAGCAGAGACTCGTCGGCTCTTTCCATTATTCCTGCCAGGTTCACCAGAACAAGAGTCGCCGTCTCTGGCTTCATCTTTGTCCCTTGCTTGTGCTTTCCGCTTCTGCTTCTGTTTGTACGGTAAAGTTTAAGAGTTTGGTTTTTAGGCTTTCATTTATTTATTTAATTGATTACATGTGTCTCTATGCGTGTAAATTGCAATTGGGTTTTGGGGGGGTGATTGACAAGTGGCTAGCCTCCTCTCTAAAAACGACGACGACGGGATTTAGGATCTGTACGACGTGTAAAATGAGGAGTGGTGAGGTGGTTATAGGCTGGTGTGAGTTTGACTTCGTACAGGACCCAGAGAAGTCAAAGTGCTGCAATCTTCTCTGACAAGGTGATTAAATTACATTAAAAGAATCTACAGGAGAATATTCAGTTACGTGGGAATTTCGATTCTCTGGTTTGGGTTGATGTATATACATTATAGTTTTTTAATATTTGTGTGTTTAGGTTGTTAATGGGGATTGGGTCTTGGCCTCTTAGACCGACGTAGAAAGCTTTCCAACAGGACTAGAGGATCATTGGGCTCCAGTCCAGTCCTTGAGAAATAAGCGACTATAAAAGCCCTAGGACAGCTTTTGCTTATGACTTTTCCTTTTAGCTCTTCTTTTTTTACCAAAACTTATGGCTATTATAGAGACCAAAATGAACGAAAGCCGTTGGGCTTGGTCTGCTACGGTCTCCAATAACTATTGTAGCTTCAGCCCATCTCTAGGCTCTAATGATCAGAAGAAAACAGGGTCAATCGTGATTTAGGAATGAATATCCATAAAAATAGGTATGTGCCATTGTCTTCAAGTTTAATTATCATTTGTTATAGTAAGTAAGGTAGATTAATGAGTTAGAAGTTAGAGATCTTTCTTGTCCTATATAAGAGGATTAGTTTAATTAGAAGGAAGATCTATTTATAAATTTGATATGCAATTTTTTGTTTAAGAAAAAAATTGGAATAAAGGGATGAAAACAGGTCAGCATCAAAAGCAAGGAGGCATGATCTCTCTGGGGACTAGAGAAGGTGCATAAATGATTGCGATTCGTACAAAAAACGAGTGAGCGAGTGAGTGGGAGGGAGGGAGAGTCGTCCTCAGCCGGCAGCAGGCAGCAGGCAGCAGGCAGCTGGCGATGGATGGAACAGACGGCCACCGCCCCCACTTGTTAAGTGGATCCCACCTAAAACATCATCATGGCCCCTTATCTTCACATGTGGGTATCCCTCATCCAGCCTTACACGTGGATCGCCTCTCCTTCATTCCCGCTCTTTCCTCCTATACTATCCTCCTTACACGTGTACATATTGTCTTATGCAAGCCTGAACTCGCACTGACGTTGCCTTCTTTTTTCTTTGTTTTTTTTTTGGTTTGCCCTTTGATTTGTCAACCCTCTTTTTATAATTTTATGATTCGTGGATATTCATCAGTGATCTTGCGAGGTGTAGTAAGTAGTGGAAGTAAAAATTAGATTTTAACTTGTCAAAATAAAGAAATATGATGCCCACCTTCTTGTTGGAAACTTTTGAATTTCTGGTACTTAGAAAAAGGGAGGAAAAATTTTAGCCGCACCTTCTTTTGAGAATTGGATGTAAAAATGAACTTTTGCCAACTAATTAATATACAGTTGCCTTCAGAAGACGGTCATTCAATAGCTAGCTGTTTAGACGCGGCTTGATTTTTTTGTTAAATTGAAAACGTCTTTTGAAAGTGAAATATATATATATACACACACACACACACACACACATATTTAACGAGAACGAAGAAAAAGTTATATAAGAATTTATATATAACTTGTATGTATCTAGTTCTGGGTGGTGATGATATGTATGCCTTAAATTATAATATCCACCTAAGAAAATAAAAATAAAATTAGACTTCTAACTTAAATGAAAGAAATAAGAAAAAAAAAAGAAGAGTAAAGTATAAATAAGTGGAAGCGAAAGGGGCAAAAAAAGAAATAGAGAACGGACAATCTTGATCGAACTGTTTGAGAAGATTAAATGATTGAGATTTAATAAAGAACAGACGATCTAGATTGAGATCTAACAGTCGAGGCGAATGAGTATAAAAAAGAAAAATTTTAAGGTTTCTCTTCATTTTGAAGAGTAGTAAAAAAAGAGAGAGGGAGAAGCCAGAGGAGTGATCAAGGAGAGAAGGAAGAAGAAGAGGTCGCGTGGGGAAGCTGAGAGAGAAGAAAGAAGGAGAGGAAAGGAAGAGGGAGGCCGGAGAAGAAGAAGCGAAAAGAGAAAAAAAAAAGGAAGAGAAGAGAAGAGAGGAGTGGCCGAGCGGGAAAGAGAAGGGGGAGCCGAGAACGGCCGCCACAAGGGAAGAAGAGAGAGGTGGATGTGGGAGAACAGTGTCAATGGAGCCGAAAGGAAGAAGGAGGAAGAGGAAACGACTCGAGACGCTGTGTGACGATGGAGACCGAGGCTGTTTGGATTTTTCGAACACCGCACCCGAGCTTGGTGCGTTCTTCTTCTTCTTTTGGATTGTGTTTTTGACCAAACGAGTGTTAATGTGTGTGTGTGCGTGCAGGTTTAGGAGCTAGAGAGCCGCGGGTTTACCGAGAGAAGACGATCGAGAGCCAACTGAGGTTGAATTGCCCACGCCCAAAGGTAAAATGATGTTTTTTTTTTCATGTTTTGGTGGTGGTTGAGCGGTGGTGGGGCGGGGATGGTGTCGAGCTAGCCGCACAAGCTCGGCCGAGCCAACCATCTGCGTGTGAACCAAGGAGGTTTCCTCGGGAATGGGAAAAACCCACCCACTGTGGAAGCTAAAGGGTCTTCCGCAAGAATAGAGATCAGAATCGCCTTTTGGGGTTCCGATTCACCTGTTAAGGAAGCTGAAAAGTCTTTCTCGAAAAACAGGAATTCGATTCACCGAACAGGAAACCGAAAAGTTTTCCGACTACGGATCCCAATAATTTTGGGTATTCCGTTGGGTGGTTGCTGGAACCCATAATTCGATTAAATTAATTTTTAGTATTTTGAAGTATTTTAATTAAATTATGTCTTGTGTATAGGAAAATTCGGACATTCAGGCTAATCCAAAAAGACGCGTAGGAGAGTAAATATTTCTAAATCTCAACCAGGTTCGAATTTTGAAAAGTGCATTCATTTTATTAAATTATAAATTTTAAAATTTGAACGGACATTAACCTAGGTTTCGTTAAAAAACAGAACCCAAACTATGATCAGTAAACCTAAACAATTGGAATCTTATGAGGAGATGAAACGAGAAAGCAGACCCAATGGATTGAGAGTTATTTGGACTGATGAAATATGAAATTGAAAAAGAAAATTCTCAATTAAGAAAAAATTAAAAAAGAAAAAGAAAGAAAATAAAAAGGTAAAAATAAAAAAGAAAAGAAATAATTGAGGTTATGAAATGATCACTTAAATAAATTAAAAATTTTGGAATGAGAGGGTAGGAATGAATAGGGTAGGGACCCTGAATACCTTTTCGTTTAGTCTGAATTGAGGAGGGGAGTGTGTGTGTGCAACTGAAATTCAGCAGGGCATGGTGAACCTGCACACGGATAGAGTTTGAAACTTAATCCATACATTGATAGGTATGTGTGAGTGTGAGTCACTTAACAAACGTACTTGTTGTGGCCATTGTGTGATTTTTGTGTGTGTGTGCTATCTATGCGATGGAGTGATCCATTTCGCATTTTTTCGATAACGACATAAACGATATCGCGCGATGAAACCATAAAAATGACATTTCAAGTGTATCTGTGATATTTTGTGTGTGTGTGATTATGTTTGGAATAACGATTGATATTCGAGTGTATTTATAACTTTCTAGAGTATGAGAATATACATTTGAGGTTTGTATATAATATTCGAGAAAATTCATAAGATCGATCAGGAACATGTGAAATAATGAAAATAAAAATATGAATTTTACACTGAAATATTTTTAATTGCTTTTGTTTCTTACCATGTGTTTTGCATAAAATTTTATCTGAGTTAAGAGAACGATAATACTTATTGAATTGGTGAAGCTCATTAAATTTCACTCTGATATTTTTTAGAGGAGAATGAAGAGCTAGCATCGCTGATAGATGAGTAGAACCTATAAAAATGATTTTTATTTTTGTATATTTTGTGCATATTCAAAAATTTTATTTTGTTATATTAGACTATAAATATCGATCTCATGTTTTGTATATATAGTTATTGTACATATCACATGGGATAGTAGGTTGTATTATATTTTTTTTTATTTACACATGTATATATTTTATGAGTCCACTGTATGACATGACATGAGCAGGAATTGCACTTCATATCGAGTATCGAGACGTGACAGGTTGTATCAGAGCCCACATTCCTAAAATCATTCCTTTTGCATGAGATTATAGAGTTTAAATATGATATTTTGCAACTATTAGAGTGTTGAGAAGTAAAAAACGTTATTTTGAAATGTCTTAATTCATTCTTTTCTGAATGAAGGGTTGTAAGATGAGACGTGGACGGATGGAGTAACCTCCCGATTACATGTCCTTATAGGAGCATATTGACCTGTTATACCACATGGTAGAGGAGCTTGTTAACTACGCTAGAGAAGGGATACCTGGCCCTCCTCTAGTACCAGTTCCATAAAATCCAGAACTAGTCATTATGGATCCAGACTGTCACAAAAAGTTCCTGAGACTCCATCCTCCTACATTTACTGGTACAAAGAATTTTATTAAAGCTTAAGGATAATTTAAAAAGTTGAAAAGATATTCCGAGTTTTGGGAGTGACTTCTGAACAGAAAGTGATCCTGGCTACTTTGACACCAGGAAGAGTTAGAGTTCATGTAGCTCACTCAGGGGAACCTGTCAGTAGTTGAATATACTAAAATTCACTAAGTTGACTCGAGTCTGAAACCTAATCCAGACGTAGATAGGTATGTGTGAGTGTGCGTCATTTAGCAGACGTACCTGCTGTGGCCATTGTGTGATTTGTGTGTGTGTGTTATCCATGCGACTGAGGGATCATTTTGGCTTTCCTCAATGATGACATAAACGACATCGCGCGATAAAACTATAGAAATGACATTTCGACTGTATATGTGATATTTTGTATGTATGTGATTATGTTTGAAATGATGATTGATATTTGAGTGTATCTATGACTTTCAAGAGTACGAAAATATACATTTGAGGTTTGTATATGATATTCGAGAGAATTCATAAGATTATGTGAAATAGTGAAAATAAGAATATGAATTTTGCACTGAAATATTTTTAATTGTTTTTGTTTTTTACTGTGTATTTTGCATGAAATTTTATCTAGGTTGAGAGAACGAGAATACTTATTGAATTGGTAAAACTCATTAAATTTCATCATGATATTTTTTAGAGGAGAATAAAGAGTCAGCGTCGCTGCCAGACGAGTGAAACCTGTAAAAAAAGTTATTGTTTTTGTATATTTTGTGCATATTCGAAAAGTTGTATTTTGTTATGTTAAATTCTAAATTCCAACATCATATTTTGTATATATAATTTTTGTACATATCACATGAAATGTTAAGTTGTATTATATTTTTTTGATCTACATATGTATATATTTTATGTGCTCACTGCATGAAATAATATGAGTAAGAATTACGCTTCATATCGAGTATCGAAACGTGACATAAATATACTGATATATGAGGCATCAGATTTTAGATTTTTAAGGTGAATATATATGTTGGTTGTTAATGTTTGTGATATTGATATTAACATTGATGTTATGTTAATATGGTTTAGCAGGAAGTGGGGAGTATGTGGGGTTGATGAGAACAACTTTAGACCCGTTAGGGCAGACAAAGATAATGTCTCCATGTCTGCAAGAGAACCTGCTTCAAATTGAGCCTTCAGAATAAATTTTTATAGCGAGAGATCTGATGAAAGGAAGAGAAAAATATCAGAAACTGATCCCGTCAGCAATACACATCTACAAGGTGTATTGTTTGTTGGATTGAATCTCTATAGGAACTACTAAGGTTTCCTCTAATAGCTGACAATTCCAAACCTTCTACGTCCAGATAAAGCAGTGTGTATAGATATGAATATTAATTTAGCCAGTTACCTAACTATACTACATAATAAGACTTCTACTTGATTAAATTTTGTGTCCTTGAGAGCACTGGTAGGCTACCTAACTGTACCATGACACGGACATAACTCGCACAAATATGATGTATGCCAACCTCTCTTCTTTTTTCCTTCATTTCATTTTATTTTCATTTTTTTTGCTTTTGATTACGCACAATATTCTGCTTTACATTAGTCAAGGTCCAAAACCCTAATTATGTATGTACAGGTGCCATGTATATTATATTATATTACATTATATATATATGTGTGAGTGTGTGTATCTTTTACTGTGTGTTGTATTGTCATGTGCTGTGAATTACACGTATGAAAACACAGTCTACGAAACTTAAAAAAGGAAAGAAAAAAAAAAAAAAGAAATGCGAAGGCATTAGTCAATATCTCTCGTCGTCGGATATAATCATATATGTATGTATATTTGTATGCATGAACTGGTCTAACATTGCAGGTACTGGTCTAAAGCACGAGTTAATTGTTGTTCTCTGACTTTCATCCTTGCTTACGTATGCTAATACGATATATATTCTTTATCAATTTCATATCAATATATCATGATATAAAAAATAAAAATAAAAATAAATATAAATATAAACAAAATATTAATGTATAATCAAGTGGAAAAGGTACCATCAAGCAGCATGAGTTGAAAGGGATCGCATCCATTATAATATAGCATTAAATAAATTAAAAACTACAATTATTGACTAATCAGGTCTTAATAAATAGTATTATGTACATAAACACATATATTATATATATCTTAATTAATCTAATCATCTCATTCTCAACTTCACCTTTTCTCTTTCATATTTTGCTTGCTTTATACTTTATCTCCAAAGATATATCAATCATATGTACATATAAACTACATGTAACATATTATCCCCCCTCCCCCCTCAGCCTCAATTAATTGAATTATTTTATTAATCAATAACGAATGTACATGGGCGGTTCTTTGATTGAACATACATATATATATATATATTATATATTATATATACACACCTGTTTTAGTATTATATGTAAACAAAACTTTGGTTATTTGGGGCTTTGAGTCAAAGATCACTGCATGTGTTGTTTCATATACATGTATATGTATATTAATTTTGTCTTATATGTCTAGCTTAAAAATAATGAAATATATATATATGGGGTAAGAGGTGGATTTTGGTAAAAAAAAAAAAAAAAGAAAAATGTGTGTGTGTGAGTTGAAACATATATAGAGAGAGGAGCGGGCACATGTGAGAGGTGGTAGATGGATAGAGAGGAGGAAGAATGATGATTGCTAAAAACCAGATTATTCTCTGGCATGGGCCACCATGATTCCAAAACAGACAGACTCACATGTCACCACATCCTCCCAACATGTCCTCTTCCCCCAATTTGCTATCCTCTCTAATCATCTCCTCCCCCATTTCTTTTTTTTTTTTATTTTATTCAACTAATTATGTCCTAATTCTTTTTTTACTTATTTAATAATTAACACTATATATATATAATATATAAAATATATAATATTAATTAATCTCATGCTTAATCATATCATTCCCTTTTTTTAACTTTCACAATTATTCACAAACATACTCTCTTCTTAATCATCAACTCTTAATTATATATAATTACCCTCCTGATTTACATAGGCTATTGATCATGTGATTTTTACAAATTATATTCCATCTGGGTATTTTTAACGAATGCCTAAAAGTCTAAAATTAAGATCTACCATGTGAGGGAAATCTAGGACAGCCAATCAACGAATGCAAAAGAGTTAATGATCATTGACTTTTAGGTACATGGCATCTGATTACTATGTCATCAATTCACTTGGTGCTGTATATATGTAAACATATATTCACATATTACATACATAAATACGTACATATATGTAAATATGTAAGTAAAATCTTTTGAAACCTTGGTAATTCAGTAAAAAAAACATGAGCACCCTCTAAAAAATAAAAAATAAAAAAAAAACACCAAAATTCACACCTTGATATACTATGCATCCACGCAGAGAATATTCTTTTTATTTTTTAATTTCCTTTTCTTACATGTAGTTCATATGTATACATGATACATACACATATGGCGTGTGTGGATCACAAGCGTATCATATTTTAACCACTCCCTCATCATTTTGTTCCTGTCTCTTATGTATGTATGGATATAGATTCTTAATTAATTAATAGGATACATAATCATGAGTGTTATTGTTTTTTTTTTTTTTTAAAAAAAAAATTTGGCTAGCTACCTATGGCTATGGCTGGCTATATTTTTATAATAATACGTATTAACTTATTTATACTAATAAACAATTGATGATATACATCGGATGGAATTGAAAAATAAATAAATAAATAAATGTAGTAAAGTAGTTGGGTTGTGTTGGCGGGAGAAATACGTACATGCCCCGAGCAAAGGGAGCACGAAAGAAAATCCACAGCAACGTGTCCAAACTGGACGCCGTCTGAAACTTCTTTGCATTGAAAATGTAAAGTTTCAGCCAAGTCGAGAGGATTGAATTAGCTTCCAAACACTTTCGACTTTCAACTTTATTCAAAGTTCAAATCCACTTCTCTTTTCTCTTTTTGTTTCGGCAGCTAGCGTTTACACTGATTAAGTAATTGGTTATATGTAAATAATTAAATTAACAAACATATATATAGAGTTATATGTATGTTATTAGAGTACAATTTAGTTGTCTTTTCTTACCTGTTGTTAGGCATCTTTCGCTTTGAGAAAGAGATATGACCAAAACTATTAACAACCACATGTTTTGTTCATGCACGATCTCAAATTTTCTAATTATCATATTCAATTTCAGTATTTTTTTTTTTTTTTAAAAAAAGCAGAGAACAGACACGTACAGTAATGGTCCTAATTAAGTAAAGGAATTGGTCTCCTATATATATATATGTGTGTGTGTATAATTTGAAGGGTCTTAATTAATAGACAGGGGAATGGCCAATTATGCAGAGAAGAAATTCATGAAAGACCATTCACGTACTAGACAAGGACCAAGGGATGGGATTCAGAGAAATATAATAATTCAACTTTTATTTTATATATATTATACAGCACGTACCCACCTATTTATTTTCTTCCTTTAGACAAGGTACGAGGGTTACTCTCTATCATTGTAATACAGATTCTCTTTGTAGCAGATATAAACAGTTGCTTAAACCTTAAGAACCCTCCATGAAAGGTGAAAATAATTAAGATAACACAACAATGAAGAAATATTATATCTATATATATATGGCCTTTACAAGTAAAAGGTTATTTCATTAGGTAATTAATATTGCCCAAAAATGAAAATTTTCTGTAGTTGTTGCACTACCAATATGCAAACTTCAATCATGATAATCAAGAAAGTAGAGATCAGACAATATATATGACATATCTACATGATCACATATGTATCAAATGGAATCACCATGGTGCAATATCATAATATTTTGACGAAAATTTTATATTTATTTCTAAAAAAGCTAAAAAGGGAAATGTTTATAGAGAAAAGACAATATAGGATCAACGCAGCAAAAACCGTCTTGATAATATTCTAACTTCTGCAATGATGCTGTCATGTTCTCCTAATTGAAGTGTATATATATATATATACATATGTCTAATCTGAAGGGCAAATCCATGAATCAACTGTACCTTCAGCTCTTGAAGAAACATTCTCTAAACCCTTGTCATGGTGGTGATGAAAATCCGACGAAGAAGCTGAGTAGTTCAACTTACAGCTATTGTTATTATTAACCCTTTGTGAATTACTTCCGCCATAACTCCCATCGAAAGGCCTCAACTGATGATCATCTTGATTCCCTACGTCCTTTAATCCAACCCCGTCTCTCCAGCTGCTCAGTCGGTCCCCTTCATGCGTCATATTACCTTGTAACGTTAACCCACCAACATGAGTTCCATGGCTGACGCCCAGTTCACCTTCAAAAGAATGTATGGGTAAAGTTCCATGAGACTTTGCACTAAAACCAGGAAAGCTCAGAGAAGATTGAAGTCCAGGAGGTGGATGTTGCAGTAAGGACTGGAATGAGACAAGTGGGTTCTGGTTCTGCATGCTAAGAATGTTTAGAGTCTGTTTCTGCAAGCTTAAATCTGCAGCAGCAGGAAGCAGCTGTTGGTAGGTAGAATTTGAACCGAGGGAAGTATTAGTTGGAGCAACAACATTGATGGAGTTAGTAGTAGGGGCACTAGTATTGTTAGTACCACTGCTACTGGCAATAGCAATATTAGTAGCATCAACCAACAACGGAGAAGAAGAAGATGATGATGGGGTTGAGGTTGAGACCGAGGTTGGTTGAAGCTTTTGGGGTGCAGGACGCAAAGGGTAAAGATTCCCCAATGGCTCCAAGTGAGTAGTCCCAGAACGCAAGGCCGAGCCTGCAGAGCCAAAAAGATCGAGCCTGCGAGAGTAGGATGAGCCTGAAAATGGCGGTGCCGGGATCCCCGTGAACTCTTGCACCATTGCTCTAAAATTGGAGGTGTCGGTGGTAAGAACAGTAGTGGGTGCTCGCCTTGACGCCCTTGTTCGTTTCTTTGGGTTCTTGGCAGCATTGGATTGAGATGATGAGCTCGGGATTGCAGACTGGTTGAGACGCTGAGGGGAAGAGGAGGAAGCCGGCGGATTAGCAATTAGGTTGGTGCAGTTGGGTTGATCAGATCTTTGGGTTGTAGAACGAAGAAGATCAAGATTTAGCAATGGAATATTGGGACTTGAGGTATGAGGATGAGATTGAGAGAAAGGGTTGGTGAGGTAATTTGGCGGTGGAGGATCAAAGAAAGTGGGTTGGTGGCTTTGATGGTGTACTGAAAAGAGTGAGGGGTGTGGAAGGTTTGATAAGCCACCAAAGTGGGTTGAAGGGTTTAAAAAAGCCGGCACAGACTCACCTCTTGAATCATACTCTTCGTCACCCCCACTTGAAGATTGCATGCTCCCGCTATTCCCAGAATCCATGCTTGTTTTTGAAACAACCAATCAAAGGGTTCTTCCAATTAGAGAAGGCTTTGAGAAATAGAATTGGAGCAGAGACTAAAACCTGCAGAGAGCTGGGATGATTTGTTGTTGGCAAAGTACATGCACAGCATATATTGGCAATTACGGAAGAAGGATACTGCAGAAAAAAAAAACAAAAACCAAAAAAACAAACAAAAAAAAAAGAAATCAAGATTTGAATGAAAGGAAAGCTATAGCTTCTAGAACAGCTTTGAGAAAGTCGATCGCCATATCAATAAAGGTATTTCGTCTTCGATATTCGATTGATCTGCAATCAGAGCATCCAATCAACCCTCTTCTCTCCTTATCTTTCCCTTGGAGATGATCAGCAGAAACTTCCCATCAAAAGAAGAGAGAATATTTATTTATAGATCTCTCAATGATAATGATGATGGGCATAGAAAGAAATTAAAAAGAAGGGAGAAGGAACTTTCTATGAGGTGATGAATAGTAAAAAGGGTTTCTTGGATCTTCTTCTTCCTGTGTGATCTGAACTAGGGTTTTGAGGGAGAAGAGGATGAAAAGAGAGAAATAGAAGGAGAGGAAAGGTTATTTAAGCTTTTTGCTCTAAAAAAGAGGACTCTAACATACATTTCAACTAAGAAGATCCTCTAGAGAGTGCAGGGTGGGGTCGCCATTGGTATAGAGAAAAGAGTTGCCGGTGGCGGGCAACGGGTCAAACTCAAAGTGAAAGAGAGAGAGAGAGAGAGAGAGAGAGAGAGAGAGAGGGAGACGCTAATAGTTTTTTGCTGAATGTGAAAGGGAGAAAACGATGTAAAGGTGAAAGTTAATTTGGAAATACCATGTACACTTGCTTTTCCTGAAAAAAAAAAAAATTACACACTACTAAAAAATTATTTTACAACGTAGAAAAATTATACGGTACTGTTAAAAATTCTTTTTCATGTTCACATTAATAATTTAATAAACAATAATACTTGGCAATTTAAAAAAAAAAATTAATTGGATTAGAGTAAAATTTCTTGAGTTAAATCACAGATTAACGTAATTGTGATGATTCATGATGGGCAATATTTCTACCAAAGCTTCAGCCTTTGACCAGGTCAGAATTAACTGAGAGATTAAAACCCAAGTTATGATTGAGCAACATCAGAGAATCAGCAGAGAATCTTTTCTCATCTATAGTCATCTCATAAAATTAAGATCAAAAGCTCAATTATTATTATTTTTTAATTCTGTACATATATATCTTCAAGAGTATTTGATACGGTCCTTTTTAATTTGTTGGAGAGTATTTTTTTTTTCTTTTTATAAAAAAATAAAACTTCAAAAATGGCCTTTTCGAAAATTTGTAAGAATTTTTTTCTTTGGGGTAAAAAAAAAAAAGTATAAAATGATATATTTTATACGCACTCATAGCTTAAGCATTTATAATTGATTCAATTAATTACCCTCAAATTAATTCTTATTACCATTACCATATATAACACTTATTATATATACATTTGTTATCTTATAACATGCTTTTGAGCAATTAAGAAAGGAGCATAACATATATGTTTCTTTTGGATGAAGAATAACATATATATATATATATATATATATTTTCAAAAAATATTAAAAAAGCATATTAATTTTTTAATAAATAATGATTAATTTAATTAAAAAAATCTAATTGCTATCTTTTGTTTTCTATAACATAATGACTTATCGTATTTATCTGCGCAATAAAAAAATATCAAAGATCCGAATTGAATTCTTATAAAAAAGTATTTGACGCCCACACGGAATATCAAAATTGCATAAAACCAAATCTAATATTGCTGTCTGTTCTTTTCACAGATTGTATGTGTGCGTGTATGTGTATATATATATATATATATATATATATATATATATATAACATATATCTGTTTGGTTATCTCCACATCGTCTTCTAATTAATAGCCATTACAATAGCTGTTATACATGGACGTCTGAGTTGGTGGGGGACAAGGGCTGCTGCTCGCTTTCTGCTCTAGCCATCTTATAATATATACTTTTTCTAAAAATATGTATTCATTAAATAACAAAATAATAATTAAAAAAAAAAAGATTGGATTTCAGTCTCAGCTGTGCAACAATGATTTTCACAACAAAAAGTTACATTACTGTTTGTTTTATTAATTTTCTTAGTTTTTTTATTTTTCTTTATAATAAACTATAAATATTAACTTTTTATCTGTTTAATTATAATTTTTAAAAATTCAAAATTATAACTTATAAATTAATAATTCAACGTACGTATGAAGATAATGTGAGCTTTATTATTGTTATTATTATTTTTTAAAAAAGGTGGAGTAATGGGATCATTCTTGGAGAGTGTAGGCCTATCGGATACTAGAAATGGGCTCGTTTCCAGCCTAAATCCCTGTTCAGTTCCCTTTTCGACGACTTCGTAAAGATGAACCATCGCACGGAAAAACCTCCGACTCGGGAGATGTTATTTGTCTGCTGCGATGGTCGAGTTTCACGATTTCCCCTAAAGAACTCGGGAAGCGATGTGAATTTTACTTCCTTTGTAGACGTGAATTCTTTGCCAAACATTTTCATTCCTCACTATGTTTTCTGCTGCAACTTTTGAGTAATGTCGGAGTCTGTGAACTTTTTCATGCTTAAAGTAGAACTTAGATTTCTATTCAAGTGAGCGACATGTTATTCCTAGCACTTACTATGAGACTTTCGCTGCTGACTGTTGCTCAAATTTTGATATCCTTTTTTCTAGTGGTCTCTAACTCTCTCTCTCTTTTTTTTTTTTTAATAAATAAAAAACAGTTTTAAGCTGTTTTCGTAGAACAGCCACTTGAATCTGTTCAGGCCCTTTTTTTTTTTTTATTACTGTTTATACTCTTCCTAAGTATAGTTCAAGCTACAACTAGTGCTTCAACTTTAATGGTGATTGTTAGTATTTTTCGTTGTTACATTTTACATGATAGTTTTTTGTTCCTGTTGCCATTACTGTCTTACTTTGACCGAAGTTATCTACTTTGATTTTGCTATCCTAATTTCTTAAAACATGTCAGTGCATACTTTGACTTTTTAAATTCTTAGGGAAGGAGGAAACTTTTGAAGGGTCTATTTTGTAATCTTTGGTATCATAATTTTGTTTTTCCTCATTTATCTTGGAGTTGGATTTATCACTTCATGTTAATTTCAGTCAATTGACCTTCCTATCAATATTTCTTATTGGAGTTATGGTCAGTATCATATACCGCAGTTGAGAGTTCCTGAATAATGGTATTCCTTTCCTTACTTGTCTGGCTTGCTTAGGACTTTTGTTTAATTGGAAATCTGGATCTGGGACCAAGACCGAAACGATTGCCCTGCCCTTAGATATTGTCCCATACTAGAATAACTAAGGGGTGCTTGCTTAAGCAATATAGCGCTTATAATATTTAATGAGATTGCTGGATTATCCGTCAGCTGCTTGCACTTCTGGTTCCCCTCCTATGATTGGTGATGGCCAAAGAACTGTCATGTTGAACATAACAAGTATTCACGAGGGATCACAAGCAAACGCTTTTATCCCGTTTAAACTATATTAGAAGTGGGTGATTTCCAATGAAAATTCTGGGAATATTTAACTGCACCAAATAAATAACCAAGATTTAACTTTAGCAAATTTAATTGTGATAGCAAGTTTCAGTTTTGGGCACTTGCAAGTCCACTGTAGCACCCGGAAAGGAGGAGGGGAAGAAAAAAAAAAAAAAAAAAAAAAAAAAAAAAAAAAAAAAAAAAAAAAAAGGGGGGGCCACGTCAGCAGCCGCGTCAGCAGCCACGTCAGCAGTCCCGGCCAACCAGTGCCTGCCACGTGGCAAGACCGCGTCACTCCAAAAGGAGCCACGTTGGCGATCCGCGTGGGTGCGATCCGACGGCCCAGATCAATCACGCGATCGGACGGCCCAGATTCAATCGCACGGACGGCCCAGATTCAATCAAAATGAACGGCTGTGATCAAAAGGCAAGGGGTTATAAATAGAACCCCCACACCAGACCACAAACCCTAGCCGCCAGCCGCTCGCCGGAGAAGACGAACCAGAGGCCGACCGCCGCCACCCGCCGCCACTCGCCGCCGCACCGGGGAAATTTCCGACCGCCGATCGAGGTAAATTTCATACCCCCGACTCGTTTTTCCCCACTGATTCCTCCTATGGCCAGATCGAAACCGAAATCCCGGCCAAACGGCCGGAATACGCGGCCGAAGCCCAGCGGCGCCGCCGCGCCCCCTCTCGGTTTTTGCCTCCGACGAGGCCCTTCCCGACCTCCGTTCGATGCAATTTTTATATCACCGTGATCACCATTCTTTTCTCTACAGGTTGACCGGAGCCGAATCACCAAAACACGAACCTCGCCGGAGAGCCGCTGCACCCGAGAGCGCCGCCGCCGGTAAGCTCCGTTTTTTCCGTGATTTTTGGCCCCCCGAGGGCCCTAGGGTTGTTTTCTGACAAGGACCAATGCGAGTGTGGCCGAATTCGGCCGAAAACGGCCGAAAACAGTCAACCCGAGGCGACTCGCCGCCGCCAGCGGCGGCGCCGTCGCCGGAGCACGGCGGAGCCGCCGTGCCGGAGTTGCGATTTGGTCCGAAAGGGGCCCTGGGCCTAATTTGGAATTTTTTTGGAACACGTGCAGGTACTGTTAGTGTGTTTCAGTTCCCCGAGAAAAATTCAGGGAAAATTAGGGACAGCCTGCAGGCGCACTGTGAATCGTATTCGGATCTCGAAAACAAGTAAGGACCCCTCACCCTATTTCCTATCACGGTATTAAAGTTCAAAATGATAAAACGGTATTTCTTGAATTAACGCATGTGTGAAATTGCTTAAGGTTGCTAATGGAGCCCGAGTCTAGTGTGATTGATGATTTACTGTTATTTGGCCTGTTTACAGCTTTAAATGCAAAATGAGGTTTGATGTGTTCATTTTACAGATTTGTGTGCATGTACTACGTTTTTATTAATTATGGGTTGAATGACTGAAAAACTGATATTGTATGTTGTCTGTTGGTATGAATTACGATTTGCTTGTTTAAATGTGAATTGATGATGTTGATTGAGGAAAAGGAAAATGAAAGATTGTATAGACTGATAATTGTATTATGGGGGTCAGCCTGACTAGATATCCTGGGAGATGGTGGACGGACCGGGTCCGTAGGGAACCCTACCGGGATTGTGGTCTCACATGCCGGACGGGGTATGGAGATCTTATGGTTTTGGCGCCCATACCGGACGGGGTATGGGGACGGCCCGTTTCACCCTCATACCGGACGGGGTATTGAGGTTTATGGTTTTGGCGCCCATACCGGACGGGGTATGGGGACGGCCCGTTTCACCCTCATACCGGACGGGGTATTGAGGTTCATGGTTTTGGCGCCCATACCGGACGGGGTATGGGGACGGCCCTGGAAACTGATTATGAATGTTAAAGGTTAACGGGTAGCGGAACCCCTATGGACCCCCACGGATACTAGTAGGCTGGTAAATGAGAAAAAAGGATATGTTGTACAATGATTGAATTACAAGAGGCGTGATAAGTGTTATGTTTTACAGCTTAGATTATTCAATGATTATGATGATGTTATTGTTTTTCTCATATTGTTTTCATAAATTCCACCAAGGTAAGTGGATGGTAAAAGTTTTATTATTGATAAAAGGTTTTATTGTAAATTATGCTCCATTGGTCTTTTGTGTTTTTCTACCCACCTTTACCTCCGTGACGGTGAGATATCGTGATGTTCTTACTGGGCTAGTGTAGCTCACTCCTTATTTAACCATTTCAGATCAGGAAGACATGGTTCCCGAGCCCGTTCCGCAGGAGGATGACGAAGGGGATACCTAGAGACTCTGTAGTCATACTCATAGTTTTATTTTCGAGTTTCTCTCTTAGTTAGTTTAATCTTTTATATTTTAAGTACGTTTCTGGTTTTTCGTGTAAGGGATGTTAACTGAAATTTTGATCTCGCTTCCGCATTTGATATATTTAAATACTCATTTCATTTTAATATTTACGGGGCCGTTACAGTTGGTATCAGAGCCGCATTTCCTCGGACCCATCCCTTACACTATAGTCCTTTAAAGAAATACTCACCGATTGGTCGTTACTCAACCATTCCTTGTAAATGCAGGTACACAGAAATGAGGAGAGGAAGGCCCCCACTAAACCGAGCGGCACAAGATAATTCACTTCGGGAGGATTTGGACAGATTATATGAGATGGTGGAAGCTCTCGTAGCTGCCCAGCGAAGGCAAGAGGAGAGAAGGGAGTTACCCGGACCTCCTCCGCTAGCGCAGGTTGAGCCCCCGTTACAGCAGGCTGATCCCGAGCCACCCCGGCAGGAGCCTGTTCCTCCACAGTACCACCCGGCACCACAGCCGCGGTACGACCCGGTACCACAGCCACAGTACCAACAGGTACCGCCACAGCATATTCCAGTGCCCCCACCCCATCAGCAGGCGCCACCACAGGGTCCCCCAGTTCACCCTCAGCCGGCCCCGGTTCCTTTACCTCGGGACCCCGCTCCCTCCTTGATCGACCCCGGCTTCATAGAGAGGTACAGGAGACTGAACCCTTCTACTTTTTCAGGGGGATCCTCTTTCGAAGAGGCCCAATACTGGCTGGCGGAGACTGAGAGAGCATTTGAGACCTTGGGAGTAATTCCTGAGCAGAGGGCTGCCATTGCCTCCTACATGCTGGTAGGGGAAGCAGTACGCTGGTGGGAGCTCAAGCGGGCCACCTTGCCTGTACCAGTTACTTGGGAGCAGTTCCTAGCGGCTTTCCATGCGGAGTATCTCCCTAAGCACATCCAACATTTAAAGGAAATTGAATTTGCTCAGTTGGTCCAGGGTAATATGACAGTGTCGGAGTATGCCCGCAAGTTCCTGGAGCTGGGTCGACATGCCCCGGAGACATTGTTGGATGAGGGCCGAAAGGCCAGGAAATTCCAGTGGGGTCTCCGCCCGGAGATCAGACAGCACTTGTTGGTGATGGAGCTCGAGACATATTCGGCAGTCCTAGCAAAGGCGCAGATCATAGAAAGGAGCTTCGACACCCGCCCTCAGCTAACGGGAAGTTCCCGACCTTCAGCCCCGCTCCGCAGGCCAGCGCCTACCATGCCTGTCCAACCCAGTAAGAGACCCAGGCCTGCCGTTCAAGGCCCTCCTCAGGCTATGGGGGCAGCTCGTGGGAAGATCTGCCAGTACTGCGGTAGGGATCATGGGGACCGACCCTGCTACCGCCTCAACAACACCTGTCGCATATGCGGCAGTGCCCAGCACTATGCGAGGGAGTGCCCTAGGAACCAGAATCAAGGGAGGCCTCCAATCCAGGGCAGAGTTTACAACCTTACCCAGAAGGATGCCGATGCAGACCCGGACGTGGTACATGGTATGTATACTATCTCTGGCCACATTGCTCATATTTTGTTTGATACTGGTGCATCACATTCTTTTATTTCACATGTTCTTGCTTCCAAAATCTGTGTATCACCTGATAGACTAGATTCATTATTGTTTGTATCTACCGCTGGGGGGGAGACACTACTAGGAGAGGTTGTCTACAGGGCATGTGCCGTGGAGATAGCAGATAGGAAATTGAGGGTAGACCTGATAGGGTTAGACACAGGGGATTTTGATGTAATCCTAGGAATGGATTGGCTGGCGGCGTATCACGCCACCATAGACTGCTTTAATAAAAAGATTGTATTTAATCCTCCCAACGAGGAGCCATTTACAAGTTAATAAAATTATTCGGTACTGATTCTCCCTAATGACAAATTCTTTTCTTCTTAATTCCCAGTACGTTGATATTGTATTTTCCCTAACTAGGTAAACCCAAGAAGGAAGTTTGTATCCAAGAGATTCCAGTAGTCCGAGACTTTCCAGACGTATTTCCGGATGAACTGCCCGGTCTACCAGGGGACAGAGAGGTCGAGTTCACCATAGACTTACAGCCAGGAACCCAACCCATTTCGGTAGCTCCTTACCGAATGAGCCGCATCGAAATGGAAGAGCTAAGGAAACAAATCACTGAGCTACAAAACAGTGGCTTCATTAGACACAGCATTTCCCCATGGGGTGCCGGGGTTACTTTTGCAAGGAAAGGAGATGGAACGTTGAGGCTGTGTATTGACTATAGAAGGATAAACAAGGTAACAATTAAAAACAAGTATCCTCTCCCCCGGATTGATGACCTTTTCGATCAGTTGCAGGGTGCACAGGTCTTTTCTAAAATAGATCTACGATCAGGTTACCATCAGGTAAAAGTGAGAGCAGAAGACATCCCCAAGACGGCATTCCGAACCAGGTACGGACACTATGAGTTCCTGGTTATGCCGTTTGGGCTAACCAACGCCCCGGCCATCTTCATGGATCTAATGAACAGAATCTTCAGAGAGTTCTTGGATAAATTTGTCATCGTGTTCATCGATGATATCTTAATCTACTCAAAAAGTAGAGAAGAACATGCTCATCATCTTGCCCAAGTCCTCCAGGTACTCAGGGAAAAGAAGTTGTATGCAAAGTTGAGCAAGTGTGGATTTTGGCTCGAGCAAACCGCCTTCCTAGGACATGTTATATCGAAGGAAGGGGTGTCGGTGAACCCCGAAAAGGTTGAAGCGGTACTTGGTTGGAAAAGGCTGACAACAGTTAAGGAAATTCGCAGTTTCCTAGGGATGGCGGGTTATTACCGCCGGTTTGTCGAAGGGTTCTCCAGTCTAGCGGCCCCTCTAACCCGACTCACAAAGAAGAATGCAAAGTTTGATTGGAATGAGAACTGCGAAAGGAGTTTTTCAGAATTGAAGAAGCGACTGACTACTGCACCAGTGCTGGCTCTACCGAGCGGATCAGGAGGGTATACAGTTTATAGTGATGCCTCCTATCTGGGCCTGGGTTGTGTCCTGATGCAGCATGGAAAGGTTATAGCATATGGGTCTAGACAGCTAAAGAATCATGAGAAGAACTATCCTACCCATGACTTGGAGCTCGCCGCAATCATACACGCCTTGAAAATCTGGCGCCATTATTTGTATGGAGAGACCTTTCAGATCTACACCGATCATAAGAGCTTGAAGCACATCTTCACTCAGAAGGATCTCAACATGCGTCAGAGAAGGTGGATGGAACTCCTCAAGGACTATGATTGTGACATCCTATACCATCCAGGTAAGGGCAACGTAGTAGCCGATGCCCTCAGCAGGAAGAGTGCAGGCACCCTAGCCCATCTGATGGTTTCGGAATGCAGGTCCATTGGGGCTACGCAGCAGGTTCGACTGCAAGATCTGAAAAGGGCCACATGTTTGAGCCACCTAGCAGTCCAACCCGAGTTAATCCAAAGAATAAAGGAAGCCCAGTCAATCGACCCCGCCCTAGTAAACCGCAAGAAGGATGCAGAACAGGGAGTGAACTCAGAATTTCAGATCTCTGCCGACGGATTGATTCGTTTCAAGGACAGAATGTGTGTCCCAGACGACAATGAATTAAAAAGAGACATCATGACAGAGTCCCATAGTTCAAGGTTCGCCATGCATCCAGGAAGTACAAAAATGTACCAAACTATGCGACCCCGATTCTGGTGGAATGGGATGAAGAGAGATATAGCCGACTTTGTATCTAAGTGCTTGGTATGTCAGCAGGTCAAAGCAGAACATCAACGCCCAGGGGGGTTGCTTCAGCCTTTACCGATTCCAGAATGGAAGTGGGAACACATCACCATGGACTTCGTATCGGGACTACCCAAGGCACGATCGGGACACGATGCCATATGGGTAATTGTTGACCGACTCACTAAGTCTTCCCACTTCCTGGCCATCAGGATGACTGATTCGTTGGACAAGTTGGCAAGAATGTATGTCCGGGAAATAGTCAGACTGCATGGGGTCCCAGTAACAGTGGTATCCGACAGGGATCCCAGATTCACTTCTCGGTTTTGGAATAGTTTCCAGCAAGCTATGGGAACAAAGCTGTCCCTCAGTACTGCCTTCCACCCCCAAACCGATGGACAATCAGAGAGGACAATCCGTACGCTGGAGGATATGCTCCG
Organism: Carica papaya; assembly: GCF_054855325.1. Taxonomy (NCBI): domain Eukaryota; kingdom Viridiplantae; phylum Streptophyta; class Magnoliopsida; order Brassicales; family Caricaceae; genus Carica; species Carica papaya. The sequence continues at coordinate 24,568,873 of NC_142309.1, forward strand.
AGCTTGTGTCCTTGACTCCGGAGGCCATTGGGACGACCACCTACCCCTGATAGAGTTTGCCTACAACAACAGTTACCAAGCAAGCATCGGCATGGCCCCATACGAGGCGCTATACGGGCGTCCGTGCAGGTCACCGATTTGTTGGGAGGAAGTGGGCGATAGAAGATTGTTTGGCCCGGATTTGGTGGAAGAAACCACGTCCAAGATAGTTAAGATCAAGAAGAACATCCAGACAGCTCAGAGTAGGCAAAAGAGCTATGCTGATACCCGGAGGAGAGACCTGGCCTTTGAGAAAGGTGACCGTGTGTTTCTTAAAGTCACCCCCTTCAAGGGAATTAGTAGGTTCGGCAGAAGGGGAAAATTAAACCCCAGATACATTGGACCCTTTGAAATCTTAGACAAGATTGGTACCACTGCCTACAGACTTGCACTGCCCCCTGAGCTCTCCCGGGTTCACAATGTGTTTCATGTATCTATGCTGCGCAAGTACAATCCGGACCCTTCTCATGTCGTGGCTCATGAACCGCTTTCACTCCGAGAGGACTTGTCTTATGAAGAAGTACCGGTCAGTATCACAGACCGAGAAAGCAGAATACTCCGTAACCGGGAAATATCATTTGTAAAAGTCTTGTGGCAGAACCACACGCCTAGGGAGGCGACTTGGGAGCTGGAATCAGAATTTAGGGCCCAATATCCTCATCTGTTTGATCAAGAGTAATGAGGCAAATTTGGGGACCAAATTTCTTTATGGGGGGGAGAGTTGTAGCACCCGGAAAGGAGGAGGGGAAGAAAAAAAAAAAAAAAAAAAAAAAAAAAAAAAAAAGGGGGGGCCACGTCAGCAGCCGCGTCAGCAGCCACGTCAGCAGTCCCGGCCAACCAGTGCCTGCCACGTGGCAAGACCGCGTCACTCCAAAAGGAGCCACGTTGGCGATCCGCGTGGGTGCGATCCGACGGCCCAGATCAATCACGCGCACGGACGGCCCAGATTCAATCAAAATGAACGGCTGTGATCAAAAGGCAAGGGGTTATAAATAGAACCCCCACACCAGACCACAAACCCTAGCCGCCAGCCGCTCGCCGGAGAAGACGAACCAGAGGCCGACCGCCGCCACCCGCCGCCACTCGCCGCCGCACCGGGGAAATTTCCGACCGCCGATCGAGGTAAATTTCATACCCCCGACTCGTTTTTCCCCACTGATTCCTCCTATGGCCAGATCGAAACCGAAATCCCGGCCAAACGGCCGGAATACGCGGCCGAAGCCCAGCGGCGCCGCCGCGCCCCCTCTCGGTTTTTGCCTCCGACGAGGCCCTTCCCGGCCTCCGTTCGATGCAATTTTTATATCACCGTGATCACCATTCTTTTCTCTACAGGTTGACCGGAGCCGAATCACCAAAACACGAACCTCGCCGGAGAGCCGCTGCACCCGAGAGCGCCGCCGCCGGTAAGCTCCGTTTTTTCCGTGATTTTTGGCCCCCCGAGGGCCCTAGGGTTGTTTTCTGACAAGGACCAATGCGAGTGTGGCCGAATTCGGCCGAAAACGGCCGAAAACAGTCAACCCGAGGCGACTCGCCGCCGCCAGCGGCGGCGCCGTCGCCGGAGCACGGCGGAGCCGCCGTGCCGGAGTTGCGATTTGGTCCGAAAGGGGCCCTGGGCCTAATTTGGAATTTTTTTGGAACACGTGCAGGTACTGTTAGTGTGTTTCAGTTCCCCGAGAAAAATTCAGGGAAAATTAGGGACAGCCTGCAGGCGCACTGTGAATCGTATTCGGATCTCGAAAACAAGTAAGGACCCCTCACCCTATTTCCTATCACGGTATTAAAGTTCAAAATGATAAAACGGTATTTCTTGAATTAACGCATGTGTGAAATTGCTTAAGGTTGCTAATGGAGCCCGAGTCTAGTGTGATTGATGATTTACTGTTATTTGGCCTGTTTACAGCTTTAAATGCAAAATGAGGTTTGATGTGTTCATTTTACAGATTTGTGTGCATGTACTACGTTTTTATTAATTATGGGTTGAATGACTGAAAAACTGATATTGTATGTTGTCTGTTGGTATGAATTACGATTTGCTTGTTTAAATGTGAATTGATGATGTTGATTGAGGAAAAGGAAAATGAAAGATTGTATAGACTGATAATTGTATTATGGGGGTCAGCCTGACTAGATATCCTGGGAGATGGTGGACGGACCGGGTCCGTAGGGAACCCTACCGGGATTGTGGTCTCACATGCCGGACGGGGTATGGAGATCTTATGGTTTTGGCGCCCATACCGGACGGGGTATGGGGACGGCCCGTTTCACCCTCATACCGGACGGGGTATTGAGGTTTATGGTTTTGGCGCCCATACCGGACGGGGTATGGGGACGGCCCGTTTCACCCTCATACCGGACGGGGTATTGAGGTTCATGGTTTTGGCGCCCATACCGGACGGGGTATGGGGACGGCCCTGGAAACTGATTATGAATGTTAAAGGTTAACGGGTAGCGGAACCCCTATGGACCCCCACGGATACTAGTAGGCTGGTAAATGAGAAAAAAGGATATGTTGTACAATGATTGAATTACAAGAGGCGTGATAAGTGTTATGTTTTACAGCTTAGATTATTCAATGATTATGATGATGTTATTGTTTTTCTCATATTGTTTTCATAAATTCCACCAAGGTAAGTGGATGGTAAAAGTTTTATTATTGATAAAAGGTTTTATTGTAAATTATGCTCCATTGGTCTTTTGTGTTTTTCTACCCACCTTTACCTCCGTGACGGTGAGATATCGTGATGTTCTTACTGGGCTAGTGTAGCTCACTCCTTATTTAACCATTTCAGATCAGGAAGACATGGTTCCCGAGCCCGTTCCGCAGGAGGATGACGAAGGGGATACCTAGAGACTCTGTAGTCATACTCATAGTTTTATTTTCGAGTTTCTCTCTTAGTTAGTTTAATCTTTTATATTTTAAGTACGTTTCTGGTTTTTCGTGTAAGGGATGTTAACTGAAATTTTGATCTCGCTTCCGCATTTGATATATTTAAATACTCATTTCATTTTAATATTTACGGGGCCGTTACATCCACAATCATGTTTCGTGTTCTTGTGTGCATGTAAGATTTATTCTAGTACTTGAAGTACTCTGTGTAGCACTTAATTGACAAGCCCTTGTGAGAGCAAACAATTGATATGTTTGTAACGCTGGAAGGTTACCGTTGTTGTAGTAGATGTTGTGCTAAGGGTCACAAGGAGGTATGGTATGTTTATTTGTGATACCTAGTTGTTAGACGTAAAATTATTAGTAGTTGGTTTCCAGTGAACATCACTTTTAATGAGGTTTATCAGGTTCTGTTTAGCAATTAGCTTAGGCAATTATAAAGGCTAGATGGCTAGCATAAGCACTGAGGTGGCATCTTTTAATGAGGCTAGCTGGCTAGCATAAGCTCACCACTTCCCATCAAATGGTCAAGAGGTCATACCCGCAGCATAGTGTTGTGTGCATGGGCTTCATCTACCACCATTAAACTACAAATTATTTTCTTTGGTAGTGAAGTAGGATATAAATTAATTGGGGACTTCTAAAGCAAATATTAGATTGTTAGTTTTGGTATTTGCACTTTTACAACTCTGTTCTGGCTTAAACTAATGCTTTGACTTTGACGGTGATTGTTAGTATTTATAGTTATCATGGACTTCTAAAGCAAATCTTGAATTTCCATAATTAGTATTTACACTTTTACAATTCTTTTGTCACTGAAACTAATGCTTTGACTTTGATTGTGTTTTTTACTATTTATAGATTATATTATACCTGAAATTTATTGTTGGCAGTGCCAAAAATAGGTCATACTTCACGAAAAGATTGTAAATTAGCTAAACTGGTTAGTACTTTAAGGGGAAAAAAGAAAGCTAAACTAATTAGCAAGTTCAGCTTCCCATGGATTTGTTACTATGATCTTATGGGACAAACTGGTAGTCCCGTTTGATTGAGCATTTTACAAATTGGATTTTTGCTGCATGCTTTTGAGCTTTGCAGATGATTTCAGTTTTGTCATTAAACTGAAATTAAGCCTCAAATTATTATGAGGATGCCATATTTTTCTAAAACATGTTAATATGCATGCTTTGATTCTTTAGTAATTCTTCAAAAAAGAGGGGGATTTTGCTAAGAAAAGGTGCTTTTTCAAAAATCAGGGTTTCTCAGTTGTCTTTATGCCCTGCTTTGTTTGTGAGCTGGAATTATAACACAATCCTAATTTCTTTATAATTAGACTTGATATCAATATGTTCATATTGAAATTATGGGAATTATTATGTTTGATACTGCTGTCAAGAGTTTCCTGAATAATGGTATTCATATCCTAACTTATCTAGTTTGATTCACTTATGATCTTTTGTTATTGGATGTCTGTGACCAATCCCCCTGCCCGATAGTATTGTGCCATGATAGAAGATCTAGGAGTGCTTGTATATACATGCATTAAATTACTGACGATACTCTATTAAAAGCAATAGATTGCTGAGGATATTCTATGATATAGCTAATATTATCCATCTGTGGTTCCTGCTACTGGTACTTCTGCTATGCTTGCTGGATGACCAAAATTTTGCCATCTGTATTCTTCGTGTTGGGTATGATAAGTATTCCTGAAGGGCCACAGCAGAGTTCTCTACCTGTTTAAAATATACTAGAAGTGGATTATTTCTGCTGAAACATCTAGGAATTTGATATAGTTGTATGTTTGAAAGGTGTTTGTAGATGATTGTCTTCTCTCTTGGATGTCTTTACTCAAGTTTTCTTGAGTGACTCTCATAAATTGGCTCAGATTTGACATAAGATTAATGCTCTCTTTAGTGTAAAAACTTGATATACAATAAGCAAATCTTTTTTACACCTAAAAGTTTCTTTGGGAATAGAATGAATTGGTCATTGTAAATCGGAGGAGGAACCCTTGGAAGAGAAAAGAAAGTCAAGCAGAGGAATTATGCAGTGTGACCTTTATGTTATCTTGCTGCAAGGGCATGTTTCTCTTAATTATAATGACCAATGGTTGGAAATGCAATCTATGTTCTTAACCCTCTGACTATAAGCCTAAGCCCCAGTCTATCTAAATAGCTAGCTGTTCAAATACATGCAATCAGAACACAAGCTTGGGCCTTAATTGAATGGTTGCTTTGCTCGTCATTATTTTAGATGGGTGAGATCTGTTTCTTGACTGCAATCCCACTTGACAAGATCTTTAGGATATCTTAATAAAAGTGAATTGCATGGCCTGCTAAATTAATTCGCTGATTGGTGCACTAGATACAGTGGTAATGCTGCAAATTGATCCCTGGAGGTCTTTTATCATCAAGAGCTACCACCTGTCGACATTATGAGATGACTTGATAAGATGAGGCTAGATATTGCATGCTGCACCTTGCGGAGTAAAGTCAGGATTGGCAGCACTTTAACCATATGCATGTAACTGTGAGTTAAAATAACTAATTGCTGAAGGCATTGTTTACTCTTTAATAGTTTTGTACATTATATATTATCTGCTATTGTCTGATTGTTTGTTGATCAGTAATTTATTAATGGCTATTGACTAACTGAGAGCTGCATAGGGATCTGTGAGGAGACCTTGAGCCAGAATGTCTTGTTGAGGTTGATCCTAACGAGAAGTAAATATCTCTTATAACCCAAGATTGGTAGTTTCCAATTGCTTTGGATCATGTGACCTCCTGTTCTGCTTTACGTAAAGTACACATGCAGGTCCTTTTATCAAACCCCATGCTTTTTAGGAATTTTCTCCTCTTGTAATTCTCGAGTCCCTAAGTCTTTGGTGCACTCTTACTCATACGGCCACTTTCACATCCTCTAAGCATCAATCTCTACTCTTTTTAGTCTTAATTTCCAAGGCTGGTTGCTGGTGTAACAACCATGCACACCCTTTTGAAGGTCCAAACGTGGAGTAGAAGCTCTATGCAGATGGATCTTATGAGTTGGGAGAAAGAAATTAGATTTTTCTTCTATTACCATATCTTTACTTATTTAGGGAAATTCAAACGAAGCACTTTTTTTCTTTTGTATTTTAATATGTATATTGTTGAACTTTAATTGTTTTATTATGAAGTTTTATTTCAAAATGTACGTTACTAATGTAAATTTCGTATAAAAAATTATTAAAAAATAAACTATTGGATATTTTTAAGTGGAATTGAAATTAACACATTAAAAATTTTGTTCTAATTGATGGAATTAAAAAGGCACTATCTTTATCATATTTAGAAAAAAAAAATTAGTGTAAATTTTTATAATTTTACAAGAGATTTTTATCATTTAATAGTTAAGATAATTGGTGAATTTTCAAAAATAAAAATCAAGAATGAAGTTCATTTGTTCAAAGCATAGCTTTAACTTAATAAAATTTTGTTAGCCCAAGCTGCGTTGCCCAAGTGGCGCCTTGCCCCTCGGCGACTTTCCATTCTTGAGTTTGATCTCGGTGTTGGTGAAGTGCTTTTGGAAAAACTATACTTCCGTGTACAATCCACGATCGGCATTTGCATGTTCACAAGAGAACCGTAAGCCTAGGGTTGTAATTTAGTTATATATATTGTGGAAAATAATGAAGATCTTGTTTATCAGAAGATGATTAGGCTTTGGAAAGTTTTGAGTGTCAGAGAAGGTTATGAAAGATTTGGGAAGGTGTAGGATCGAAAAGGTATATGGCTTGCGATCCTTTTGCTTCACATGTGGCCTTTTTCACTTACCTTGCGCAACACAGAAGGCATCCATCAATGGCCATGATTGGTCTTAAAAAAACGCTATTATGAGAAACGGATAAGCATCCAACTTTACATTTGTTAATTCAGTAGCAGCATTAGGCCCATTGACCCCCAATCACCCCGACTTCTTGTAATAATATATATCTCCAATGATTACTCACGAATGTCTCTCAGGTGACGGATTTTGGATCAATTAATCAATCGCAAAGAGGTTGGATTAGAATTAGATTTGCTCCTAGTAAACGAATGTCAAAATATCCTAATGAAAGAACTGCAATAAATTCAACATATTTTTTCTTTCAAAACATCTTTAGAATAACTTTGCTAGCTCAACGGAAGAGTCGTACGTTCAATCCGACGTCCAGGTGGCAGGTTTGGAGGCCTAAGATCCCATGCCGTTCTTTCAATCTGCTTTGGTATTTGGTTTCTCTGTTGTCCGTGTAATTGGGAGGCAGAAGATTTTAAGATAGTGGCATATAGATTCTGTCTTTTCCATATGAGCTGTAAGCTTTTGACTGGCTTTTTTTTATTTTATTTCTCTAAGCTTTTGGTAAGGACGAAAGTGCATGATCTCTATAGTCTCTAATATCACGTCTCTACCAATATCTTTCTCTTTATCTACTTACAACTAAAACTAAATAGCACTAGGTAATTTAGGGAAATCTCCCTTCTTGTCGGCAAATAAATAAAAGCATCTCAATTCTACTTTGCAGGTAAATATTTTATTTAATCTTTTTCGCTAATATGTAATTATTGTTATTATTTTTTGTAAAAAATGATAATTTACTCGATCTGTAATATGATATATTCTAAAATCTTTTTTTTTTTTTTTTGTGTTATCTTCTTCAACCAACTGATAAAATGCTCGCTAATTTAGTCAAAATGTGTTACAATCATGTTTTTGTTAATTTTAATACGTTAGTTATATTTTTTCTAATTTGGCCAACAACATAAATCCAATAATGCAAACTTGGCTAATAGGCGTGGGCGAATAAATTCAAATGACATGTCAGTTTAATAATTTTTCTTTTGATAATTCAGACCGAACAATATGATGGTTTCATAATTTAGAAAATCTAAAGGAGCCAATAAAAATTTTCAACTTAGCACTAATTATGTCGCAGGCTGCATGAGGTTGGGTTGCAGCACCGACGCGGTGAAGGCCCCCCAGTGGCAGTGCTGGACAAATGCTACCTTCCGACTACTCTCGATCCTCTTTTGGATTTTCTTTTCCGTTTCGAATTTTAATGCCCCTTCTCTCTACTAAATACTATATAAATTATGTATTAGTTAATTTTGAAAAAAATTACTAACACAAAACGACAACAAATAACTCCTAGCCCAAAAAAGGAGAAGTGAAAGATTAAAAGAGAGGGGAATTGGTTCAAAAAGAAAAGCACCCAGACCCAGCAGCTGGTCCACAGCCTTAATTAATGCCCCTCTTGTAGATTCAGTCTATTTGTATTTATTTTGTTATTCTTCCTAACACCTGAAAAAACCCATAAACTTGTCTCAACCTGATATTATAATAAAACTTTCTTTGGTTTGTAGCTGTAAACATATTTTCGGATCAAATAGATTTAATTAGGGATAAAGTATGATAATAAGAGTGAATTAAAAGCTAAAGAATCAAATTAAGAAAGAGTCTCTTATCACAATCAAAAAGAAAAAAAAAAAAAAAGCCCTGCTTTTCCTTTTCTTCTATCACCATGAGTGGGACAGTTGTTAACAGCTGCACTAATTTTTTCTTACCGACTATAATTAGCACATTTCTTGATTTCTTGGCTTTTCAATAAGAAATCTTATGAATCTTGAATTTAAGTCAAGGATAAGAAATGGGTAAATATAAAAAACACAAATATTTTATTAATTCATAAATAAACAGATTAATTGCTTTGAATTATGGACGGATCAACTAAGGAAACGCTCGTAAGAATTCGTTAAGGCCAAGCAAAAAAAAATTATGTTTCAACAGCATAAATGAGTTAGAATATCGTATGTGATTCACATTTTTTTTTAAATTTTATTTCTGACAGAAACTTAAAATTAAACAAATTAATTTAATCCGTATTTAATGATTATTTTAGCTTTAAATCTCTAATTAATAAATTTTATGAAATTTATTTGTAAAAAATAAATCCGTAATGTTGTATGGAATTGTTAGTGCAACACGGCAGCATTCAAATTTTTTGTTGATAGATGGATCAATTAATAGAAGACGGCCGGGGAAAAATAAAGTTTGTATTTTTATGCAGACATGGGGCCCTGTAAGAGTTAGGTGTATATTACTATAATGATTAATGAAACGCAGAGGTACAAGAATTTGAAGAATTTTTTTTTTTTTTTTTTTTTTTTTTAAATTTTAGTGGAGAATGAGGTGATTTTATTAGAACAAAAAATCTTTTTAAGAAATTGTTTAGATTCCTTCATGGCGTCAAGACTGTTTCCCCTGTTTATACATCCCAGAGACAAGTCCCCACCTTGCTTCAAAAGTTTGTTTCTTGGAAGCCACTCTACACCCTACCATTTCCTTCTCGCTTCATATAAATGCACCCTTCTGAAAGACTATGCCTGTTACATTGAACCCTTCCACTTCAAGCCATCTCTTTCTCATTTTTAAACCTTCTTTTCTTTTTCTCACGTTTTCTTGACTTTCTTTGGCTTTACAGATCTCCATCTTCTTCTTTCATCCAACTGTTCTTCATATTCTTGCGCATGAATAATGTCGTCGTTGAAATTGTTCTAGACTCAAATTAATTGGTTCGATTTGAACCATTTCTTTATCGGTGCATATCTTCTTCTAGTTTCAAATTCGAAAGAAGCAGAGACGAACATGGCAGAATTAAGAAAGTATCCTGATGCGGGTTGTGGCCCTATAACGGGGATTTTCAAGCGGTGGAGCTACTGGCAGAGGAAGTCATCAGTACCTTTCTTGCCTGCAAAGAGTAGCAACGGCGTCGTTTCGAAGCCTCGGAGCAAGCCGCAACAAAAATCCGTTGAGACTGCTCGTCATGAGTCCTCCAATTTGGCTAAACCTTCAAAGAAGCAAGAAGAAAAGTTGACCAGGAAAGCCAACTTAGTGGAACCTCGGATTTCAACTACTTTCCGTCATGAAGGCCACAGTCATAGAAGACTTTCAGATGCCGCTCGAAGCTCATCGTCTTCCTCTTCTTCTTCAGTTCAACAGAGAATGCAACGAACCCATGATTCGCCCAATGAACAGAAGTTGAAGAAAGAGTCTCCGGGTGGCTCGGCAGAGCTTACCAGGATGATGAACACAAATGATCATCACCAACATTCAAATGACAAAAAAGCTCTTGTTCGAGTTACTTCAAGCCACATAATGCTCTTAGGTAACTTGAACACTAACTGTCCTAGTTCAACTCCTAAGACTGTGGATTACCTTCAGAAGAACACGCAACAAGTCACAAGCTGCATGTCTAAACCCAGATACGGACATAGTATACCTGGCATTAATGGTGTCATGGGCAATATAATACGACAACCCAGTGACGAGTTTCAACAATGTCGTGGTCTCATGAGTAGGTTGGATCCAGAAACGTTGAAAAAGATGGGAAATGAAGCATACAAGCAAGGCAGGTTCCAAGAGGCATTGGATTTCTATGAACGAGCAATTGCTCTTGATTCGAAGAAGGCAGCATACAGGAGCAACAAGAGCGCAGCTTTGATTGGCTTAGGCCGGCTTACTGAGGCGGTGTTTGAGTGCAAACAGGCTATTCAACTCGACCCGACTTATCAAAGAGCTCATCATAGATTAGCAACACTTTATATCAGGTATTCATCAGATAGGAGTAGGATTTTGCTTTGTTTAATCTAGAAGGTCTTTGGCCTCACTTATTTTAGAAAAGCAATAATCTGTTATCAGCTTTCTAACAAGTTATATTATTGTGTCAAGCAGACTGGGAGAGGCAGAGGGAGCAATTCATCATTATAAACAAGCAGGCAAACTTTCTGATCGTACAGACATTTCCCATGCTCGAGATCTTCAAGAACGCTTGATTAAATGCAATGAGGCTCGAAAATTAAATGAGTGGAATATTTTGCTGAAGGAAACAAAGTCGGCTATTTACTCTGGAGCCGATTCCGCTCCTCAGGTTAGCTTCTGTTTCTTCATATGTACTTTCTAGAGAACTGTCAGGATTATTCAAATTTCTGTGCATGCTTACTCATGATTCTTTTTCAAATTATTGCATCAAGATCTATGCCCTGCAAGCAGAGGCTCTACTGAAGCTCCATAGACATCAAGAGGCCTACGAGTCGTACCTGAAGGCACCAAATATTAGCATAGAAATTTATATCAAGCTTTTTGGCCTGGCTGTTAGTTCTTATATTCTGATGATTGAAGCAGAAGTTTACATGGCTGCTGGAAGGTTAATGAGAAAAATTCTTTTTTCTTTTCCATTTTGAGTCTGTGAATGACTTAATAAAATAATCTGCAAATCTTGGCTGCCCTAAGCAGTTGCTACAAATTGTTTTGATAATTAGGTTTGACGATGCGGTGGCAGCAGCGCAGCAAGCAGTTCGGATTGATCCAAGCAACAGGGAAGTAAATACAGTGGTTAAGAAGACAAGAGCTGTGGCATCAGCTAGATTAAGCGGTAACTTGCTCTTTAAGGCATCAAAGTTCAGTGAGGCCTGCATTGTATACAGTGAAGGACTAGAACACGGTCCATACAACTCAGTTTTGCTGTGCAATAGAGCTGCATGTAGATGGAAACTAGGCCAATTTGAAAAGGCTATCGAAGATTGCACTGCAGCTCTCGAAGTGCAAGCTTGTTATAGCAAGGCCAGACTGCGGAGGGCAGATTGTAATGCCAAGGTGAAGCTCTGTCCCTTGAAATTCCAAAACATTTTTTGGGTCATTACTTAATGGTTCACTGAATCAATGTAGCTTCTTTTTGTCTTAGTTGGGAAGATGGGAAGCTGCAATTCAAGACTATGAGATGTTGATTAGAGAAAGTCCTGGTGATGAGGAAGTAGGCAGAGCCTTGTTTGATGCCCGAGTGCAGCTTAAGAAACTACGCGGTGAAGATGTTAAAGACATGAAATTTGGGTTCAATATGGTCTCGATCTCCAGCAATGAACGTTTTAGACACTTTGTAACATCACCTGGTAAGTCATTAATTAACACCTCAACTAATTTGCCTCTCTAGTTCTGTGAAAAAAAAGGCCAAACGATTCTTGAATTCCAAGATTCATGTCACCAAGTTCTAGCAGTCTCACATACTCAGAATATGAATAAGTACGAAAGCCAAGAGCTAGTAGTATTGGTGCTAATAGAAAAATTGCGAGCAATACTCGGTTCACAAGTTTTCTGGTTTCTGTGCGTCTGAGAAATCTGAGATAAATATATGTTTGTGTATAACATAAAATCTGTGGTGGAAGAATGGCAGGGATGACGGTGGTATTATTTTGTAATAAGGCCAAGCACAAACAAGTATGGCAACTTATGGAGCAAGTCTGCAAGAGATTCCCATCTATCAATTTCCTCAAGGTTTTGTATCATCTGCTAATTAAGCATCAGAAATCATTTTTATGCCAAGCTTAAACGCCTAATTGAAGAGACAAAAAAAAAAAAAAAAAAACGCACCCTTAAAATAAATGGACAGAAAAACATACAAAAAGAGATTTTTAAATCAATAATTTGATAGATCGAATTGTGATAATGAATACATTTTATGTTAACCATGTTCAGGTGGAGATAGAAGATCATCCATATTTGGCAAAATCAGAGGGTGTGAACTCCGTCCCATCCTTCAAGATATACAAAAATGGATCTCGAGTCAAAGAAATTCCTGGCAACAACCGTGATTTGTTAGAAAGATCTGTTAAATTGTACAGTACTTGAAGATCAAAACAAGGTAGAAAAAAGAACAAATGATTGAAAAAAAAAGGAAAGAAAAAAGAAAAAGAACCCACAAGAAGAAAATAATATATAATTATATAAGTGGGCAGTCTCATCTGGCCGTATGAAATGGCCAGCATTGCAGATAAATGAGAGAATAGATTTAAAGGAAAAGAAAAAATAGAGATTGGGCTTTGCTTGATGACAACTTTTTTCTTTTCAACAAGAAGAAACAAAGAGTAATAATAACAATAATAATAATAATTACTTGTCATTATGCTTGTGATTAAGATTCTTAATTAAATGTTTATGTTGTCCTTTACTCGCTCCATGGCCTACCATTTTGTGCCCACTTACAAGCAGATTACAGGTTTAGAGTGCATAATAGGATTTACCCTCTAATGATAAGATGACAAAAATTCAATCGAACTTTGAGAGAGTAATAATTAAGCAGATTCTGATGTCTGATAGAAATACTGATGTATCTATCATCTATGAGAAAACATGTTATAATTTTAGTCTAGACTATGTCAATTTCTGAACATCTTATTAGATATTTATCTGGGCGACAGTCGAAATAATATCTATTATGTTTTACTAATTCTGACATGGTCGCCAAGTTTCCTACGGAAAAATGGCTGGATCATTTTTAATGTTCCTATTATCTTCGCTAACACGATATCTCTACGATCAACCTCAATAGATTTTTACTCCTGTACAAAAAGAAAAGCAACTTCAGCAAAGCCTTTGTCCGTCTAATTATAATAGCCATTTGAGGCCGGGGCCTGCCTGGATCTGGACTTACCGGGTACAACTCAGGAGTCTGGCTAATGAGCTTTTGAAGGCTGAAGACTAGTTATATGGGCTTCTTGAATCCAAAGTTAGTCAGCTCCAGTCAGATTGACCCATAGAATGGCTGCTTCTTAAGGGCTTGTTGAACGTAAAGTTAGTCAGGTCCACTCGTCAGCATGGCCGCAGGAATGTTTTAATGGAATTTTAACGGTCAAACGAATTAACTTATCCTAATTCGACATCCTCTGTACAACATTATTCCATGTGAAAATATAATATGGGCTTTCAAATTAGCCCAGCATTTATATGGGCTAGTTTAATTGGGCCACTAGCCACCAATTTTTTTATGCCATATACCATTATATGGATGTTGCAAGTAAATTCTACTGTTGGACTTGGGCATTCAAAATCTTAGAAGATCATGAATTTTTTAAAAAAATTACGTAAATATAAAAGGATTTATATTAGTATAATTCTGAAACAAAGATCATGTAAGTACATAAGCAAATTCAGCACAATAATTAATAATTTACATGGCAGCGAAATCTGTCGCAGGGAAAGAAGATCCAGAAGATGTCTGTACATTATGTGTCTCGTGCACAAGTTCAAATGACGGTGACTATGACCAAAACAACCAGAAGTTTTTACTTAAAAGCCAGTGCAGGGCGACGACTAGGTCTAAATTTCCCACTGCACAGAACCCAGATGATAGAAAAGAAAACAAAATCTTTAAAAAACGTTCAAGAGAGAAATGTTTTAAATTGTTTCAGACCCAAAGAAACAAAATTTTTTTTAAAAAAAAAGCAGTGGCCAGGACCATCGTCATCATCTTTTCCAGCTTCGGCTCCTGGATAGTGGATCTCTCATCCCACCAACCACCCAAGTCTCCTTCACAACGTCTGATGAAAATTTGTAGAAATCAGTGTCATACCTCATCACGACTAAGCTCTCTTTCTTCTTTCTCATCGTCTCTTCTTCCATTAATGACTTCAAATCCTTTCCTTTCTTCATCTCTTCTTCCTTCTCTTCTTCAGCATCATCTTCTTCATCTTCTTCCTTCTCTTCTAGCCAGCTCTTTGCTGGGGCAGACCTACACCGCATAAGTAAAAGAGCATTTGGAGGGGGAGCAGCAGGAGTTTCGTGTTCAAAAGCAGAGTCTCTATCATCAAAACCGGACCTCTCTTTCTCTTTCTTCTGACTTTCTTTATTGCTTTGATTTTCCTGTAACACCATAAACCACTTAGAGAATACAGTCCTTGAAGTCTCGTCGTCATTATGATTCTCATGGTTTTCTTGATCATACTCTCCATCTTCTTCGTCTTCGTCTTCATCGTCAGTGCTAGCGATGACTTCCGAATGAGGGAATGCCCCGAAACAACGAAGATCGAAACGAATGCTGCGTAAACATGTCAAGAACTGCAATATTTCCTTCTTGAAACCAAACGCTTCTATCCAGGTTGGCCGCTTCTTGCGTTGCCTGCTGTTGTGAATCCTCTCAATCTCCTCCATGACCGATTGCCAATTCTTGCAGGAGCTAGTCTTGGACCTGACCTTGATCTGCCCAGCGCAGGTGACTTTTGGGGACGTGGGTTCTGAGATTTCTGAACTCATTTGTTTGTTTTTGGCCCAGAGGAGAGGGCTGGCCTGGCCGGCGCCGCAGCCACCCGTTCTGGTGCTTAATTTCTTGAGGTGGTGGTGGCGGCGTTGGGGGTGGTGTGAATGGCGTTTTCTGGGCTCTGATGGCCTGGCTGGGCTGCAAATGGGCTTGGGCATTAGCGCCAAATGGGCTCGAGATGGGAAACATACTAACAAATCTGCACTGGGAGCTGTTCTGTTAGCTTCTCTTCCTTTCATTGTCGATGGTGCTTGATTTCTTCTTTTCTTGGCTTCTTTTTAATCCTCCGGAGGGATTTTGCAACTGTATGCTTCTGGGGCTTATGAGGAGGGATCGGGTGCCATGAAGGTTTCTTCTGCTTTTCAATTGATTTTAAAATTAAATGAAAGGAGAGATAAGGGGACTTTGACAGCTTTGATTGCTGCTACTTTTTAGCCTTTTTAATCTGTGTGTAATGTCTATCTGACTTTACCATCTGTTTCTCTTTAATTTTCTATAACTCCTTTTTTGTCTCTCTGAGATGGGGTCACAAGGGAAGCAACCTTCTTCTTTAAGCCTTTTTCTTTTATTTTCCTTTCTCCTTTTTGCTATAACGTGACCCTTGAGTATTTTTTTCCTCGTTTCCTTCACAATTTCATTTCGAAGGAAGTTCCTCTTCCATCCCTTATGCCAAAATACTTGATAAACAGATAAAGTTAAGTATAACTTTTAACTTTTAATATGTTATCTTAATATGTTCAAAGTTTAAATTTATAGATAAAAAATTTGCAATGGATAACATAATATAACATACTATTAAAACAAAAGCAGACATCTCAATTTACAGAATTTAATTTTTTTTAAAAAAAATACTAACCGATTTAAATTAGAACGAAAAGAATCTTGTGCTGGTAAAAATGTAATTAACCTGTACGTGAAGATAAAAAGGGAAACCGAAAGTTACGTATTAATTAATTAAGGAGATAATTAAGTAGGGGGGGGGGGGGGGGGGGAAGAAGGCATAATGAGGGGCACTTGAGAGCATGAGGAAGGCATGGCCCCCCTCCACCCACTACATCTTTGCCTTAGCATTTAGACTTTCCATCATTCAAATTAATAAATTCTTATCTTTTATTCTTTCTTTATCTTTTTCAATTATAGCTATAATCCTCATCATTCTAAAAGAATTGAACCTAACTACTTGACTGCAAACTAGGAACCCATTCAAACTCAACCCCCTACTTTCTTTAATCCTGATGAATGATTGATTTTTCCTAAATCAATTCCAATTTTAATGGTCTAAAATAAAAGGGTACCCATAAATTTACTGGTCAAATCAAATAAATCTTTTACTCCCTAGCTTATAGTAAAAAAGGCATACCAAGAATCAAAATCATTGGAAAATATTTGGCTAAAACAGAGAGATATGTGAGAGTAATTAATGTTAGAGGACCCAAATATGTCTCGCCTCAATGGAAATAGAAAACACAGGAAAAGGCAATTAGATAATGGATGAGAGTGTGGCCCAAAAACAACTCTACTTTATTTATTAGCATAACGAAATTCAAGTGGGTGTTCTCTAAATTAAGAGGGTAGAGGGGGGGCTCACAGTTAGGAGCATATGCGAGATGAGCAAGCAAAACCTTTAAAAAGGGCCGGTGAAAATCCAAAGAATCTCTATAAAATCATAAGTGATCTTCCATGGTGGTTATGCATGTGTCTTGTCCTTCCATACAAAAGTTTAAGGGGCGCACACACATGTATATACATATATTGTTTTGACATGTAGGGCGGAGAGCAAATGGTAGGGAAGGCGAAGAAGTTAAAAGTGCTTTTTTTTTTTTTTTTTTTTGTGTGTGAAGCGATGAGTGGATGATGTCAAAACTCAAGATTCCTCCTTCCTCATCATGAGTCCTAGTTGCAGCCTTTACACCCCCCTTTCTTCATTTTCTTTTCTGGAGGAAAAACAATGCTTTACAAGAATATACAGATAAAACTGACTGGTGAATGCGTGAAGTTTCTTATCATGTGCACCAACCTGAAAATATAAAAATGACAAAAGATTCTGTATGGAAAACCCTAATAACATTGTACATTAATTTTTGTTCAAATTTATTATATTTATCATTCGATTCATAAATTTTAATTGATTAGCATTTAAAAATTAATTCGATTTACAATTCAATTCATAATTTGTGGTCAGTATTTTTAATTTTATAATTACTTTAAATATTTTTATTTAAATTTATTTAATTAAAAAAATATCTAATTTATAAGTACTGTAATTAACATATTGAGTCCGACATATCTATCTTTCAAAATAAAAATTTATGAAAAAATGCGTGTTAGATTGAAAAAAAAGACACGAACACCAAACAAGGCTTGCTTCTAAAGCAGAGAGCCACCTTATTTTGGAATCTCTATTAGGTGATGGTGTAACGACCCCGGAAAATATTAAAAAAGAAATGAGTATTTAAATATATCGAATGCGGAAGCGAGATCAAAATTTCATTTAACATCCCTTACACGAAAAACCAAAAACGTACTTAAAATATAAAAGATTAAACTAACTAAGAAAGAAACTCGAAAATAAAACTATGCGTATGACTACAGAGTCTCTAGGCATCCCCTTCGTCGTCCTCCTGCGGAACGGGCTCGGGAACCATGTCATCCTGATCTGAAATGGTTAATTAAGGAGTGAGCTACACTAGCCCAGTAAGAACATCACGATATCTCACCGTCACGGAGATAAAGGTGGGTAAAAAACCACAAAAAGACCAATGGAGCATAATTTACAATAAACTCGTTTATTAACAACAAAACCTTTTATCAATAATAAAACTTTGACCATCCACTTACCTTGGTGGAATTTATGAAAACAATATGAGAAAAACAATAACATTATCATAATCATTGAATAATCTAAGCTGTAAAACATAACACTTATCACGCCTCTTGTAATTCAATCATTGTACAACATATTTTTTTCTCATTTACCAGCCTACTAGTATCCGTGGGGGTCCATAGGGGTTCCGCTACCCGTTAACCTTTAACATTCATAATCAGTTTCCAGGACCGTCCCCATACCCCGTCCGGTATGGGCGCCAAAACCATAAACCTCAATACCCCGTCCGGTATGAGGGTGAAACGGGCCGTCCCCATACCCCGTCCGGTATGGGCGCCAAAACCATAAACCTCAATACCCCGTCCGGTATGAGGGTGAAACGGGCCGTCCCCATACCCCGTCCGGTATGGGCGCCAAAACCATAAGATCTCCATACCCCGTCCGGCATGTGAGACCACAATCCCGGTAGGGTTCCCTACGGACCCGGTCCGTCCACCATCTCCCAGGATATCTAGTCAGGCTGACCCCATCATACAATTATCAGTCTACACAATCTTTCATTTTCCTTTTCCTCAATAAGCATCATCAATTCACATACAAACAAGCAAACAGTAGTTCATGCCAAACAGACAACATACAGTATCAGTTCTTCAGTCATTCAACCCATAATTAATAAAACAGTAATATATGCATTCGAAATTATAAAATGAACACATCAAACCCCATAATGCATTTAAAGCTGTAAAACAGTGTAAAACATGCCAAACAACAGTAAATCATTAATCACACTAGACTCGGGCTCCATTAGCAACCTTAAGCAATTTCACACATGCGTTAATTCAAGAAATACCGTTTTATCATTTTGAACTTTAATACCGTGATAGGAAATAGAGTGAGGGGTCCTTACTTGTTTTCGGGATCCGAATACGATTCACAGTGCGCCTGCAGGCTGTCCCTAATTTTCCCCTGAATTTTTCCCGGGGAACTGAAACACGCTAACAGTACCTGCACGGGTTCCAAAAAAAATCCAAATTAGGCCCAGGGCCTCTTTCGGCCCAAATCGCAACTCCGGCACGGCGGCTCCGCCGTGCTCCGGCGACGGCGCCGCCGCTGGCGGCGGCGAGTCGCCTCGGGTTGACTGTTTTCGGCCGCTTTTGGCCGAATTCGGCCACACTCGCATTGGTCCTTGTCAGAAAACAACCCTAGGGCCCTCGGGGGGCCAAAAAATCACGGAAAAGCGGAGCTTACCGGCGGCGGCGCTCTCGGGTACGGCGACTCTCCGGCGAAGTTCGTGTTTTGGTGATTTGGCTTCGGTCAACCTGTAGAGAAAAGAATGGTGATCACGGTGATATAAAAATTGCATCGAACGGAGGCCGGGAAGGGCCTCGTCGGAGGCAAAAACCGAGAGGGGGCGCGGCGGTGCCGCTGGGCTTCGGCCGCGTATTCCGGCCGTTTGGCCGGGATTTCGGCTTCGATTTGGCCATATGAGGAATCAGTGGGGAAAAACGAGTCGGGGGTATGAAATTTACCTCGATCGGCGGTCGAAAATTTCCCCGGTGCGGCGGCGAGTGGCGGCGGGTGGCGGCGGTCGGCCTCTGGTTCGTCTTCTCCGGCGAGCGGCTGGCGGCTAGGGTTTGTGGTCTGGTGTGGAGGTTCTATTTATAACCCCTTGCCTTTTGATCACAGCCGTTCATTTTGTTTTAATCTGGGCCGTTCGTTTTTGATTGAATCTGGGCCGTCCGTGCGATTGAATCTGGGCCGTCCGATCGCGTGATTGATCTGGGCCGTCGGATCGCACCCACGCGGATCGCCAACGTGGCTCCTTTTGGAGTGACGCGGTCTTGCCACGTGGCAGGCCCTGGTTGGCCGGGACTGCTGACCGGGCCTGCTGACGTGGCTGCTGACGTGGCCGCCCTTTTTTTTTTTTTTTTTTTTTTTTTTTCTCCTCCTTTCCGGGTGCTACAACTCTCCCCCCCATAAAGAAATTTGGTCCCCAAATTTGCCTCATTACTCTTGATCAAACAGATGAGGATATTGGGCCCTAAATTCTGATTCCAGCTCCCAAGTCGCCTCCCTAGGCGTGTGGTTCTGCCACAAGACTTTTACAAATGATATTTCCCGGTTACGGAGTATTCTGCTTTCTCGGTCCGTGATACTGACCGGTACTTCTTCATAAGAGAAGTCCTCTCGGAGTGAGAGCGGTTCATGAGCCACGACATGAGAAGGGTCCGGATTGTACTTGCGCAGCATAGATACATGAAACACATTGTGAACCCGGGAGAGCTCAGGGGGCAGTGCAAGTCTGTAGGCAGTGGTACCAATCTTGTCTAAGATTTCAAAGGGTCCAATGTATCTGGGGTTTAATTTTCCCCTTCTGCCGAACCTACTAATTCCCTTGAAGGGGGTGACTTTAAGAAACACCCGGTCACCTTTCTCAAAGGCCAGGTCCCTCCTTCGGGTATCAGCATAGCTCTTTTGCCTACTCTGAGCTGTCTGGATGTTCTTCTTGATCTTAACTATCTTGGACGTGGTTTCTTCCACTAAATCCGGGCCAAACAATCTTCTATCGCCCACTTCCTCCCAACAAATCGGTGACCTGCACGGACGCCCGTATAGCGCCTCGTATGGGGCCATGCCGATGCTTGCTTGGTAACTGTTGTTGTAGGCAAACTCTATCAGGGGTAGATGGTCGTCCCAATGGCCTCCGGAGTCAAGGACACAAGCTCGGAGCATATCCTCCAGCGTACGGATTGTCCTCTCTGATTGTCCATCGGTTTGGGGGTGGAAGGCAGTACTGAGGGACAGCTTTGTTCCCATAGCTTGCTGGAAACTATTCCAAAACCGAGAAGTGAATCTGGGATCCCTGTCGGATACCACTGTTACTGGGATCCCATGCAGTCTGACTATTTCCCGGACATACATTCTTGCTAACTTGTCCAACGAATCAGTCATTCTGATGGCCAGGAAGTGGGAAGACTTAGTGAGTCGGTCAACAATTACCCATATGGCATCGTGTCCCGATCGTGCCTTGGGTAGTCCCGATACGAAGTCCATGGTGATGTGTTCCCACTTCCATTCTGGAATCGGTAAAGGCTGAAGCAACCCCCCTGGGCGTTGATGTTCTGCTTTGACCTGCTGACATACCAAGCACTTAGATACAAAGTCGGCTATATCTCTCTTCATCCCATTCCACCAGAATCGGGGTCGCATAGTTTGGTACATTTTTGTACTTCCTGGATGCATGGCGAACCTTGAACTATGGGACTCTGTCATGATGTCTCTTTTTAATTCATTGTCGTCTGGGACACACATTCTGTCCTTGAAACGAATCAATCCGTCGGCAGAGATCTGAAATTCTGGGTTCACTCCCTGTTCTGCATCCTTCTTGCGGTTTACTAGGGCGGAGTCGATTGACTGGGCTTCCTTTATTCTTTGGATTAGCTCGGGTTGGACTGCTAGGTGGCTCAAACATGTGGCCCTCTTCAGATCTTGCAGTCGAACCTGCTGCGTAGCCCCAATGGACCTGCATTCCGAAACCATCAGATGGGCTAGGGTGCCTGCACTCTTCCTACTGAGGGCATCGGCTACTACGTTGCCCTTACCTGGATGGTATAGGATGTCACAATCATAGTCCTTGAGGAGTTCCATCCACCTTCTCTGATGCATGTTGAGATCCTTCTGAGTGAAGATGTGCTTCAAGCTCTTATGATCGGTGTAGATCTGAAAGGTCTCTCCATACAAATAATGGCGCCAGATTTTCAAGGCGTGTATGATTGCGGCAAGCTCCAAATCATGGGTAGGATAGTTCTTCTCATGATTCTTTAGCTGTCTAGACCCATATGCTATAACCTTTCCATGCTGCATCAGGACACAACCCAGGCCCAGATAGGAGGCATCACTATAAACTGTATACCCTCCTGATCCACTCGGTAGAGCCAGCACGGGTGCAGTAGTCAGTCGCTTCTTCAATTCTGAAAAACTCCTTTCGCAGTTCTCATTCCAATCAAACTTTGCATTCTTCTTTGTGAGTCGGGTTAGAGGGGCCGCTAGACTGGAGAACCCTTCGACAAACCGGCGGTAATAACCCGCCATCCCTAGGAAACTGCGAATTTCCTTAACTGTTGTCAGCCTTTTCCAACTAAGTACCGCTTCAACCTTTTCGGGGTTCACCGACACCCCTTCCTTCGATATAACATGTCCTAGGAAGGCGGTTTGCTCGAGCCAAAATCCACACTTGCTCAACTTTGCATACAACTTCTTTTCCCTGAGTACCTGGAGGACTTGGGCAAGATGATGAGCATGTTCTTCTCTACTTTTTGAGTAGACTAAGATATCATCGATGAACACGATGACAAATTTATCCAAGAACTCTCTGAAGATTCTGTTCATTAGATCCATAAAGATGGCCGGGGCGTTGGTTAGCCCAAACGGCATAACCAGGAACTCATAGTGTCCGTACCTGGTTCGGAATGCCGTCTTGGGGATGTCTTCTGCTCTCACCTTTACCTGATGGTAACCTGATCGTAGATCTATTTTAGAAAAGACCTGTGCACCCTGCAACTGATCGAAAAGGTCATCAATCCGGGGGAGAGGGTACTTGTTTTTAATTGTTACCTTGTTTATCCTTCTATAATCAATACACAGTCTCAACGTTCCATCTCCTTTCTTTGCAAAAGTAACCCCGGCTCCCCATGGGGAAATGCTGTGTCTAATGAAGCCACTGTTTTGTAGCTCAGTGATTTGTTTCCTTAGCTCTTCCATCTCGATGCGGCTCATTCGGTAAGGAGCTACCGAGATGGGTTGGGTTCCTGGCTGTAAGTCTATGGTGAACTCGACCTCTCTGTCCTCTGGTAGACCGGGCAGTTCATCCGGAAATACGTCTGGAAAGTCTCGGACTACTGGAATCTCTTGGATACAAACTTCCTTCTTGGGTTTACCATGTACCACGTCCGGGTCTGCATCGGCATCCTTCTGGGTAAGGTTGTAAACTCTGCCCTGGATTGGAGGCCTCCCTTGATTCTGGTTCCTAGGACACTCCCTCGCATAGTGCTGGGTACTGCCGCATATGCGACAGGTGTTGTTGAGGCGGTAGCAGGGTCGGTCCCCATGATCCCTGCCGCAGTACTGGCAGATCTTCCCACGAGCTGCCCCCATAGCCTGAGGAGGGCCCTGAGCGGCAGGCCTGGGTCTCTTGCTGGGTTGGACCGGCATGGTAGGCGCTGGCCTGCGGAGCGGGGCTGAAGGTCGGGAACTTCCCGCTAGCTGAGGGCGGGTGTCGAAGCTCCTTTCTATGATCTGCGCCTTTGCCAGGACTGCCGAATATGTCTCGAGCTCCATCACCAACAAGTGCTGTCTGATCGCCGGGCGGAGACCCCACTGGAATTTCCTGGCCTTTCGGCCCTCATCCAACAATGTCTCCGGGGCATGTCGGCCCAGCTCCAGGAACTTGCGGGCATACTCCGACACTGTCATATTACCCTGGACCAACTGAGCAAATTCAATTTCCTTTAAATGTTGGATGTGCTTAGGGAGATACTCCGCATGGAAAGCCGCTAGGAACTGCTCCCAAGTAACTGGTACAGGCAGGGTGGCCCGCTTGAGCTCCCACCAGCGTACTGCTTCCCCTACCAGCATGTAGGAGGCAATGGCAGCCCTCTGCTCAGGAATTACTCCCAAGGTCTCAAAGGCTCGCTCAGTCTCCGCCAACCAGTATTGGGCCTCTTCAAAAGAGGATTCCCCCGAAAAAGTAGAAGGGTTCAGTCTCCTGTACCTCTCTATGAAGCCAGGGTCGATCAAGGAGGGAGCGGGGTCCCGAGGTAAAGGAACTGGGGCCGGCTGAGGGTGAACTGGGGGACCCTGTGGTGGCGCCTGCTGATGGGGTGGGGGCACTGGAATGTGCTGTGGCGGTACCTGTTGGTACCGTGGCTGTGGTACCGGGTCGTACCGCGGCTGTGGTGCCGGGTGGTACTGTGGAGGAACAGGCTCCTGCCGGGGTGGCTCGGGATCAGCCTGCTGTAACGGGGGCTCAACCTGCGCTAGCGGAGGAGGTCCGGGTAACTCCCTTCTCTCCTCTTGCCTTCGCTGAGCAGCTACGAGAGCTTCCACCATCTCATATAATCTGTCCAAATCCTCCCGAAGCGAATTATCTTGGGCCGCTCGGTTTAGTGGGGGCCTTCCTCTCCTCATTTCTGTGTACTTGCATTTACAAGGAATGGTTGAGTAACGACCAATCGGTGAGTATTTCTTTAAAGGACTATAGTGTAAGGGATGGGTCCGAGGAAATGCGGCTCTGATACCAACTGTAACGACCCCGGAAAATATTAAAAAAGAAATGAGTATTTAAATATATCGAATGCGGAAGCGAGATCAAAATTTCATTTAACATCCCTTACACGAAAAACCAAAAACGTACTTAAAATATAAAAGATTAAACTAACTAAGAAAGAAACTCGAAAATAAAACTATGCGTATGACTACAGAGTCTCTAGGCATCCCCTTCGTCGTCCTCCTGCGGAACGGGCTCGGGAACCATGTCATCCTGATCTGAAATGGTTAATTAAGGAGTGAGCTACACTAGCCCAGTAAGAACATCACGATATCTCACCGTCACGGAGATAAAGGTGGGTAAAAAACCACAAAAAGACCAATGGAGCATAATTTACAATAAACTCGTTTATTAACAACAAAACCTTTTATCAATAATAAAACTTTGACCATCCACTTACCTTGGTGGAATTTATGAAAACAATATGAGAAAAACAATAACATTATCATAATCATTGAATAATCTAAGCTGTAAAACATAACACTTATCACGCCTCTTGTAATTCAATCATTGTACAACATATCTTTTTCTCATTTACCAGCCTACTAGTATCCGTGGGGGTCCATAGGGGTTCCGCTACCCGTTAACCTTTAACATTCATAATCAGTTTCCAGGACCGTCCCCATACCCCGTCCGGTATGGGCGCCAAAACCATAAACCTCAATACCCCGTCCGGTATGAGGGTGAAACGGGCCGTCCCCATACCCCGTCCGGTATGGGCGCCAAAACCATAAACCTCAATACCCCGTCCGGTATGAGGGTGAAACGGGCCGTCCCCATACCCCGTCCGGTATGGGCGCCAAAACCATAAGATCTCCATACCCCGTCCGGCATGTGAGACCACAATCCCGGTAGGGTTCCCTACGGACCCGGTCCGTCCACCATCTCCCAGGATATCTAGTCAGGCTGACCCCATCATACAATTATCAGTCTACACAATCTTTCATTTTCCTTTTCCTCAATAAGCATCATCAATTCACATACAAACAAGCAAACAGTAGTTCATGCCAAACAGACAACATACAGTATCAGTTCTTCAGTCATTCAACCCATAATTAATAAAACAGTAATATATGCATTCGAAATTATAAAATGAACACATCAAACCCCATAATGCATTTAAAGCTGTAAAACAGTGTAAAACATGCCAAACAACAGTAAATCATTAATCACACTAGACTCGGGCTCCATTAGCAACCTTAAGCAATTTCACACATGCGTTAATTCAAGAAATACCGTTTTATCATTTTGAACTTTAATACCGTGATAGGAAATAGAGTGAGGGGTCCTTACTTGTTTTCGGGATCCGAATACGATTCACAGTGCGCCTGCAGGCTGTCCCTAATTTTTCCCTGAATTTTTTCCGGGGAACTGAAACACGCTAACAGTACCTGCACGGGTTCCAAAAAAAATCCAAATTAGGCCCAGGGCCTCTTTCGGCCCAAATCGCAACTCCGGCACGGCGGCTCCGCCGTGCTCCGGCGACGGCGCCGCCGCTGGCGGCGGCGAGTCGCCTCGGGTTGACTGTTTTCGGCCGCTTTTGGCCGAATTCGGCCACACTCGCATTGGTCCTTGTCAGAAAACAACCCTAGGGCCCTCGGGGGGCCAAAAAATCACGGAAAAGCGGAGCTTACCGGCGGCGGCGCTCTCGGGTACGGCGACTCTCCGGCGAAGTTCGTGTTTTGGTGATTTGGCTTCGGTCAACCTGTAGAGAAAAGAATGGTGATCACGGTGATATAAAAATTGCATCGAACGGAGGCCGGGAAGGGCCTCGTCGGAGGCAAAAACCGAGAGGGGGCGCGGCGGTGCCGCTGGGCTTCGGCCGCGTATTCCGGCCGTTTGGCCGGGATTTCGGCTTCGATTTGGCCATATGAGGAATCAGTGGGGAAAAACGAGTCGGGGGTATGAAATTTACCTCGATCGGCGGTCGGAAATTTCCCCGGTGCGGCGGCGAGTGGCGGCGGGTGGCGGCGGTCGGCCTCTGGTTCGTCTTCTCCGGCGAGCGGCTGGCGGCTAGGGTTTGTGGTCTGGTGTGGAGGTTCTATTTATAACCCCTTGCCTTTTGATCACAGCCGTTCATTTTGTTTTAATCTGGGCCGTTCGTTTTTGATTGAATCTGGGCCGTCCGTGCGATTGAATCTGGGCCGTCCGATCGCGTGATTGATCTGGGCCGTCGGATCGCACCCACGCGGATCGCCAACGTGGCTCCTTTTGGAGTGACGCGGTCTTGCCACGTGGCAGGCCCTGGTTGGCCGGGACTGCTGACCGGGCCTGCTGACGTGGCTGCTGACGTGGCCGCCCTTTTTTTTTTTTTTTTTTTTTTTTTCTCCTCCTTTCCGGGTGCTACAGATGGATTATTTAAAGCAGAGGATTGGCGATTAAGAAAAGACATGCAACAAGGACGGCTGTTCATAATGCAACCCATTGTTAAGACATGATTAAGAATGTGGGAAGCTACATCTAATGATTTTGATCAATCATTAATCAAGATTTTTAATTTTGTTTACTTTCAACTGATGATTTTATATGACTAACTAACAATTCTTATACATCTTCTCAGCGGCATGCAGCCTATCTTCAGACCTCTGCCGCCCGCAATTTACCCACCCAGCGAAGACCCTACAAGCAGTTCTTTAGAAATCATGGCTCCTGCACGCTCCAAACTCTTCTTTACATAATTACATATTACTGCTTTGCGTAATATATATATATATGTGCATATATCTTCTACCACACTATATATTCTGAGTTTATAGAAACATTTTGTTGTAATTACACGAAAATACTAATGTAAAAACTGAAAGTAAATTTTTTTCGAAGTAAAATAATACTGCTCTTTTTTAAGTGAAGATTTCGTTATAAAAAGTTGAATTTTTTTATATGAATTCAATCAAAAATAAAAACTAAACAAAAACCGATTTTTACAAAAAAAATTTCTGAAAAATTTAGAATTTAAGAACAAAAAATGAGAGGCAACTTGTATAAGTTTTTTATACAGGTTGCAAAGGAAAAATCTTATTGAAAAGAAATGCATAGGTGAATGGTAAAGCGCAAGGTAATGGGCTTAAGAAAGTTGGCACAAGGTAATGGGTTTAAGAAAGCTGACACTAGGTACTGGGCATGACGAAGTGAGCTGAACCCACACTAAACCAGAAAGAATATGTGACAGAAAGCCCACTTCCATGACTAAATGCATCATGATCCTTGCTTCATCCTGCTCCAGGGGACCAGAAAGGCAGACAGAAACCCTAGAACAAGTGTGATTTGGGGGAAATTTTTCCAACCTTCAAATTGCAGGGTCAAGAGGAGTTTCATAGAAGATCTGTAAACTTTCCTAGCCACAGGCAAGGTTTGATTTCTTATCCGTCTTCTCAGCATTGTATGATTACGTAGTAGCTGTTATTCTAAAACCTCAATTTAGCCCTCCTTCCGCCAGCTATGGTTCCCCGTGTATATATAACTCTTATCTCACTCTCTCTCAACAATCCTTCGCATCTCCGCAAACCTACTATCTTTTACTCATTATCTCTTCGCCTATTCTCTTCCTCGCGACCCAGGAAATCGGATTCCGCCGTCGCTCTATCAGATTATTTGATTAGTCAGCATCATTTTTCCCCTGAGATAGCTCTGAAGGCCTCATCATCTATTCATTTTGTCAAAAATCCGAAGCGTTCGGATTTAATTCTATCATATCTCAGAGAAAGTGGGTTTACTCAATCCCACATCGAGAAACTGGTTATAAAAGCACCCCGCGTCCTAACCACCAGACTTGACGTTACCATCAAGCCCAAAATCAAGATTTTCCAGGAGTTTGGTTTTGACTCCTCTGAAATTGCTGATATAGTGTCATCTGATCCATGGATCTTAGGTAGAAGTGCCAATAATCAGCTAGGGCCGTCCATTTCAGCGCTAAAAAGCGTCTTGGGATCTACTTCGGGCCTTCCTACCTTGTTAAAAAGATGCGGTTGCTTTTTGAAATATAATTTGGAGAAGACTCTGTTGCCCAATATCTTATTCTTGACTAGTTGTGGGGTTAGTTCTTCACAAATTGTCAAGTATCTGTTTAATTTCCCAAGATTTTTCCTTCATAAGCCAGAGAATGTCAAGGATTTTGTCAGAAGGGTTGATGAAATGGGAATAGATAGAAAATCCAAGAAGTTTCTGGCTGCAACAGTGGTGATGAGTTCAATGTCTGTACAAAGTTGGGAGCTCAAGTTGAAGCTTTTTCAGAATTTGGGGTTAAGCGAAGATGATATTATGTTTGTATTTAGAAGGGTACCTCAGGTTTTCTCTATATCCCGTAGGAAAATTAAGGACGTGATCGAGGTCCTTCTATGCAAGGGAAAAATGGATATTTCTTCCATAGTTAACCATGCAGAGTTGCTCATTTGCAGTGTAGAAGGCAGGCTTAAACCACGGTTGGAGGTTTTTGAGATTCTTGAACGCAAGAATTTGTTAGCGAGAAAACCTAGGCTGACTTCACTTTTCAAGATTTCAGATAAAATGTTCTTAGGCAAGTATGTGCTTCCATATTCGGATGAACTTGGAGATGTTCAATGGCTAAAAGGGGTAAAAATAAATGAATAACTTACTGTTCGGTTTGGAGGCACATCAACAGGAAGATGTTACAGAGAGACTTGTGGTCACCTATGTTCTCTGGAGAGATCATGAAGCAGCTCAAGGGGGAAAGGATATCAACTTTTAGAGAGTTTAAAAGGTGCTAGAAATCATGGCTTGTGTTTAGGTAATCTTTCTGAGCTACTTCGTGAAGATAATCATTTATTTGGGAAACAGTAAAGACCATTTCTGGAAAATTCTACAATGCCTTGGTTCGAAGTACAGACACCATACCTTGATTTGTGTTATTGTTAAATTAAGTAAAAACAGATCTTAATTCTTGGTTCATTAAATTTGTTGAACAGTTGAAATTTGATTTTAGAAATCTAATCATAAAAACAGATCAGCTATACCTCGATCTTGGGTATATAATTTTTTTTTGGGAAAAAAGCCTTGAGTGTATAATTATTTGGATAGAACTTGTTATAGTTCTTAAGCAAAGCAGTTGAATATGTTTTAACAAAGAGGGCCCATGTTCATGCTTTAAAACCAATATATTCTTTAGATGCATCATAACAAATATAAAATATTTCTACCTGTAGTTGTGATGATTGTGTTTATTTGTTAACCTGTATTCATTTAGGACTACAGGGACTCAGAGTGTTACTTATTTGACAGCAGCCATTTGCGGCATTAATTTTTAGTTGTGATGCGTATCATTTGTTCCTCAAATTATTGTTGTTACACTTCATATAAGTTTTGCTTATAAGTTATAGAGCTAGACATGACATATTTTCCTTCCTGTCTGTGTTTTGTGTTTATTCAACTTAACCACTTGGGCGTGTCTTATGGCCAAATCCCAATCACTTTCTATTCTAACGAATATAATGCTGATAAATCATTGGCGGGATGGTGCTGTAATTTTAGATAGCGTCTGAATGTTAAACGAAATTTTATGCTCAGAATCATTCACTTGAAAATAAATATGTATTTAGAGAGGGTGGGACACAGGTAAAAATGATAAAGCATCATATATGGTCTCTTCCGAAAGAAACTACCACAAGTATTGAATTTGACAGGAGATGTAGGGCTCTTGGTAGCCTGAAACCGAATTTGACATGAGCTTACAGAAAAGGGGTTGAATTATTGAATTAAGTACATTATTGTTGTCCGCCATTTGATAGTTTGTTTTATTTACCTGGTTTTTCTGCTATTGAAGAAAGTATTTGCACTTTACAGAGCAGAAAACTTATATATGCATGTGCAAAGCCATCCATTATTGATCCAACACCTGGAACTCGTCTGTCTTTGATATGATTAGAAAGTCAACTATAATCACATATGTCTTCATAATTTGCTGGCGAACAAAACTGAAGGGCAGGGTTCTGTTTCAGGCGTGGCAATACCAAAGAAACCAACCGTTTCATCCTTGTGAGGAAGAGATAGTAAGTTGATGGAAATGGCTGGTGTATGTAGGGCGCATGGTGGTGATGGGTATCAGCACTGATGACGTTGCCATGAAACGAAAGATGAATGTATTCGGAATAAAATGATCAATCTTGAAACAAGAATATCAAGAAATTCCCTCAAATGTTTTAAAAATGTATAATATTTGTCTTTGATAGATTAGTTTAAATGTGTTGAAGCTGGCCTTCATATACCATTATAGGCTAGTAGTAGGCTAGCGCATAAGCACAAGTACTGGAGTAGAACCGACTGAAGCTACTTGGCTTGCCATTTACCCTTCTTTAAAACATGGTAAGAGGCTTGGTGTGAATGGATGAACTATGAACGTAGATGTATAAGGATAAACACTTGATCAAAGGCAAAAGCAAATTGAAATTGAACAATGACGAACCTTGTTAGCAACTGCCCATAGAGACAAGAAGCCATACAAATATAGTATATTATACATGCATAGATTCAGAAAATCCAACCCAAAGATGTAAACAACACTAGAAAGAGTTCATTTCCAAAAGGTAACTCCTACTGCTAAGCAAAGCCCGTACGACCTCTCCGTATATTCCATCCTTGTCATCTCCAAACGCAACCAACGCAAGCTCAGCGTCTCCATCGACCTCCACGTCACAATGGGACCCACCACCATCTTTCATGGCAATCGGTCTCACCACCACGAGTGTCGCACCTTCCACCCACACCCCACACTTGAGCTGTAGCCTTGGCTCGTGTCGCATCCGCATCCTCACGCACGGCACCACCGTCCTGCTCCTCTCCCAACCCAACTCATCCTCCCTCACCTCACCCGCGCCCTCACATTCCTCCTCCCTGCACTCTCTTAGCCCTTCCTTTTCCATCACCACTGTCCCCTCACCTTCTCTGTCCTTCAAGGTCACCCTCTCCATCTCTCTGTGCCCTTTCACCACCTCCTTCAACAGGAAGTGCCTCGCCGACGCCGCTATCAACGTGCTTATCGTCCACACCACCCTCGTCTTCAGCCCTACCGCGAACTCCGTGTCGCCTTCGTTGGGAACCGAATATCCCGACCCACAGACCCTTACGGTGCGTAAACCCACGATCACGCAGCTCTTCAGAGTCCTCCCGAACTCCGCCTTCCATTTCACCACGGCGCCTTTCTCCAACCTAAGATCACCCGCGGGTAACTCGACCTCCAGGCGCCGGATCCGGTCGAACTGCGACAGAATTTGAGCCGGGGAATTCTGCGATTGGGATTTGGATCGAATAGGGTGCGCGGGCTTCGGGGAGAGAAGCAGGTCGTGGAGGGACTTGAAGATTGTTTTGAGGAAAGTGAGGAGGACGGAATCGGAGTCGGACTCGGGCGAGATGACACAATCAACCCGAAGGAGAAGCGAGTCGGCTTGAGGGACGAGCGAGTTGAATCGTTTCGAAACGGATCGACACCGGATCAAGGTTTTGATGTCGGAGACCGAGTTGAAGATCAGGAGAATCAGCGAGTCCGGAAGTCGATCAAAGCCGTCCATTTCTGCGAATCAAGGGTTTAACGTAATGTAAGCAAAAGAAGCAAGAGTCTCTTTGTCCGATGATCAGACTAATGCGTCTTTTCTTTTGCTTTGCTCTTGTCTTTCCTTGTTTTTTTTCCCCCCCCCCCCCCCCAGGAAGAATGACGAATTAAGATGGGGAAAAGGGCAAAGCGAGCTTTAAGGAGTTGTACGTTTGACAATTGACCAGGGTGCTGGTGTGGCCCGTGCAGTGGATAATCATCGCCGGCGTAGGGAAATTTATAACATGCTGCAGCATAGTAAATGTACTCATCTTTTTCAGATTTTTTGTTCGCAAGCTGGTCTCATGTCACCGACGGTCGGTTTTACTTTTGTCACAGACCGGTTCATGAACGTAGGATGTGATGCAGACTAGTAAGTTTGACAGTGACGGATATATAGTTCATAGCCAGTGTCTGATTTAGAAATTCGTCTTTGATTTTGTTTTAGAAAAAGTAGGAAACGACATCAATGCTTGTTGGTTTCAATTGAATGGTAAAAAAATCAGAAATAAGACCAAACCCGAATTATTCGAATCCGGTAAATTAATATTTCTTGGTTAATATTATTAATAAAATAAAAATCTTAAATCGTTGACCGTAATAAATAATATGTGTCTTGCTGTAAGCGTAAATCATTAAATTTCAGATTTTAGCGTAGATGATGGATCATGGAGATCAATGGACATATTCTTTTTTATTTCCAACTCTACAATTTTATTTAATTTGATTTAATATTTTCATGAGATAAAGTTATCCCTTGAGTTTGAAGCTCTAAAATCAGTTTAATTTAGAACTTATTTATTTAATTTAATAATTAAAATTAAAATCAGTTCAAACTCAAACTTAGATGAAATGACAGGGAAGTATCACTCTCTCTTTTCAATTTCTACTTTAATAATACACAATGGATATATTCTATTTATTTTATTTTTTAATTAAATTCGTAAAAAAATAATTAATAATAAACTTTTCTATCAAATAAATAATTAGTTATTGACCAATTGAGGAGGTAATACCAAGAAATTAAGTTAGCTATTAAATATATATATGTGTATATTTGAAATGTAATAATAATAATAATGTCCAAATAAGCCTACTCGAGGATTGAAGAATTAGCTAAAGATTACATAAGACTAGTTGATTGGATTGTCTAAATTATTTATTCAAAACATGTTATGGTCGTGTAATTCTTTATTCACACACAACTTGGTTGAACCCCAAAATTAATAGTTGCACGAATTTATTGATTAAAAAAAAAAAGTAGAGATTTGTCAAATTCAGCATCCTCTATACTCTGTAATTTATAAGTGTAAATAGGTGTGAATCTATGGCACAGCTCATCCAAGATTGCGACTTTGCGTCGGCTTTTATTAATCATAATAAGTCAAAAACCATTAAATACAAGACAGAGAGAATTAGAGTAACTCCGGATTTAGATTTTTTTTTTTTAGCTTAAACAAAAATCAATCATTTGACATAGATTGACACCAAATTATTGACCAGTGGCACTCGAACCAAACTAATATAATGGTTGGTCACTGGAGCCTTTTTTCCATCTGCTTTTTTCTTGGATAAAATGGTTCAAATATTTTTGTACTTTCTCAATTCTTTGTTCTTTCGAAATTAAGTGCAGGCCCAAAAAAGAAAAAAAAAAACAAAGTGCCTACTTTTCTATCTCTCCAGCCAACTGTTCTACAAATAGAGATAAGTTGAGAAGCAAATTGAAAAGAGCTTCACACTAAATCAATTTAGAAGTACTTCTCCAGCTACATATGCGACATGGACTATCAATCAACAGAACTCACGAAATCTTACTTTCATGATATTTTCTCACCGACCACTCTCTATGAGCTCTCCATCAAAAGAAATAATTGAAAAGCCACCCTTCCCGTCTTCCAAAGGGATATTCACAAGAAAAGTGCAGTTAAGAGTACAGATGACTGATAAAACTGAGACACTAGGCATCTAGCAAATATAGATGAACTACAAAATTAGTCTCAGATTGTGATTGTAGAATCCAATCTGTCAACACCGTAGACTTCGTCCTTTGTTGGGTTCCCAGTTGCCTGTTTTACCTTTTCCTCCCAATAGCCAATTTACTAACAGATACTCACGAGCAGGAGCAGCTACATCAATTGAATTTACCAAGTTCCATTTTCTTCTTGATTGCCTTTTGACCATGGTATATAAAAGAATCTAGTATTCCAGAGACGGTGAAAACACCTATATGCCACATTTACCACAGACAACCACAAAAAAAAAAAAAAAAAAAAGATAATTAAAGAACTGATCAATAATTAACCAATAGCCATTCTTTTAGTTACATATAAGTATATAAAACATTAATTTATAGAAAATTATGCACTGCTGATGGCAATAAGGGAAGGAATGAGACTACCTCCAACTATGGCGCAAACATTTGTCAAGAAGTGTAAGAATGACACATGCTCCTCTGTGAAAGTCACCTGCAAGATGCAGATAAATTTTAAAAAATTAAGCAAAACAAAAACGAAAATCATTCAGGGAATTTCATGTCATGAGGATCAGTAATATGCTACCTTGATCGGAGACAAGTCATAGAAGAAAAATACTCCTGGTAGAGATTGAAGGCGACCTACTTCAGCATTCTTAAAATGTTCTGTTACAGAGAACTGCAAAGGGCAATTGGTTTATCTTATGGAAAAATGCAAGTACAAAAAAACTATGAGAAACTGAGCTTGTGGAGATTTGATCGTACCTGATTTGACTGAATTGTATGTCCACTCACATCTGTGTACACAGTAGGTACAACCTGCAAAATCATTATTTTTCCACTTAAACATACTCACAAATTTATCCCTCTAATAAAAATCTCTGATGATTTTGAGGCACAAATAAAGCAGAAACCAAACTCCCATGAAAAGGAAAAAGTGGTTATCATTTCAAATAGAAAAATTGATGGATATAGAAGCACAAACATCACACCAGAATGCTCCTCTCAATAAATCTGCTCATATAGAAAAATAAAACATAAAGCTAATAAAAGCATTTGTCTCCAATTCTTTATTTCAAGCTCAAATCGGACAAGCTTGTGTCTGCGCATTTACCACAAACTGAGTAGATAATAGACACTAGAGGCAACTTCTAGAACAGATTACCCACATGATTCTCTACTACATTCAACTTCAGCACTCTACATAAAGGCACAGCAAAGCATTTAGCATAAACAAGAAAGATCAGGAGCAAAACATAAAGGGAGAAACTTGCAGCATGTTAGGAAATACTGAAATTGGAACCATATAGCAATTAAGTATAGAATTCAAGACATATGCAACTTGAGTGAAAATCAATTTGGAGAAAAAACTTAGCAGAATCCATGGAACAATGCGATAAAGGTGGATAATGAAAGGAAATTATGAAATGCAACTATCAGAGAATAAAGAATATCATGACTTTATAGCCAAGTGATGAACTAGAAACATGCATCAAAAGAACATACTATTTGCCCACAAAACAAACCTTGATAAAATATTGATACATCCCACTTGGTGTTTCTTGTGTCCAGTGTACACTGAAGAGTAAGAGAGTCAAAAATAAGAAAAAGAAAGTCATGTATAAACAAGTTGTGTCCACATAAGGTATTATTGATTCCTTGCTCAAACCAACAGTTCCTAGTAATAGTTTCATCATTTCCAAATCCGAACTCAACCTCTTTATAAATGGATTGATCTATATCTAACAAAGTGGACTATAAATACTAACTTGAAACCTATTAAATGTGTGTAATCAATTTATAAAATAATCATGATGTTCTTGATCAACTCAGATCGTACTTGAACAATTTAATTTTTTATTAAAAAAATAATACAATAATTATTAAAATATCATAAAAGTACAAAAATTGCATTTCAAATTATCAATTACTTGAACAATATAAACATGAAATAATTCTATAAAAGTAATACCACTAAAAAATATCATTGTTTGTTTTAATGTAATCCGTTGCATCAAATTGCTAACACTGAACAAGGGAGGATTTATATCAATATGCTTGAGGGAAAAAGTAAAGAAACAGCCATATGAAGAAAAAATTACCCATCAAGAGGATTTACAACACCGGGAAAATAATCTCCAAAAGCCAATCTATTGATTTTGTGACTTATCTGTAGCACATAAAATTTTAATAAGCTGGATTGTATAAAAAATATAACAGTTAATTCAAAGTAACAAAAAGGAAAGGATCCAATCTTACATTAAAACTGTCTTTTTGAAATGCCAGCAGATCATGTACATGGACACCTGACTGCTGAAAGCTTTTCCCAGGAGCAAAATGAAAATTCCCAGCCACCTTGTTGACTTCCAAGAACCCGTATATATTACATCCTTCACCTTCTTCATCCTTAATCCTTTGCAGAAAACCTTCTCTTTTGCACTAAAGGTATAAACAGCAGAGCATTACACAATTATAATTCTAGCTAAACATTGCCATTAGCAAATGTCTCAACATTGAGATAAAGCAAGACAAGCTGACATTTGCCTGAGTGAAGACAGAAATGAATCCCATCATTAATAATCATCAATAAAGCACAAGATTAACCCCGAATATTGGGGCCATTTTACCATTTAAAAAAACGCTACACAAATAATACAGCTTACGAACTATTCACATAGTTAGATCTTTTGTTAAGATATAGTAAGACAAACAACAAGGGATTCTTCCAACATACAACACCAAGCCATTTTCATGGCATGCATTTTAAAAACAATCTGCATCATATTAAATGGCCACAACAATATCATCAGAGTAACCACTCCGTTCCTCAATGGTTAAGTATCAGGTTTTCAACCCCAAGGCCATGGGTCTAAAGGAGGCGAGAAAAAGAGAACCAATTACCAGCAATTATGCAGAATATTATACAGACTCAGGTGACTAAAATACTAAGAAAGGTGTGACTTCCTTATAAAACTCTTATCCTATAGCAGAGATATTACCACATCTTCCCTTCGCATACTTACAGCGTTTATTAAATGCTCAGTTACAAATAATTTAAGTCATCTAACTGCTTTTCATTTTCAAAATTTTGACATAGGACATGCGTAGACCAGCAAAATATTGATTTCAGCAAATTTATTTCATAACAAGTATCAAAAAGATTTTACTTCCAGATAACAAATTTAGACAAAGGCTTAGTAGCTGACAGACCTGGTCAATTAAATCAGGATTTGAGAGTGCCCAACCTTTCTTTCGATAAGCTTCACGCACTTCCTCACATGAATTGCAACAATCCTCATCTGTCTGCAGGAAAAAAAAAGTAAAATGAGAAGAAAAATTAGCAAATATTCATAACTAGAGTAAAGATACATTTCCAACTTCCTAATGCCCATTTGTTTTAGCTTCAATTGATGCTTTGAGACTAAAAAGCTGAAGCAAAAACAACTTTTAAAAAATAGAGCTTTCAACAATTTATTCTGTTTGTTGGTAATTGTTATTTTTATAAGTTCTGATTGGCACAGATTTAAAGGAAATAAATCATTTATTTTAACTTGTGATAGAAAAAGCTCAGAAATAATTTATTTTACTTATCATTTTCCTACTGTACTTACTGTTGGAAACCAAAACTGCACTGAATAATACACCCTTGGTACAAGACCCTGCCTTTGAACTGGAAACTACAAAAGGTATGCTTTTGTGACTCCTTTCTAGCAGTAGATTGGGAAGATATTATGTGATCCTTGGCACGGATTGGATGAAGAAATATATTTCAGTTTCCTTTGACTTCCTTCACAAGCAAGCTTCCATTACCAAAGGAAGCCAGAAGGTGCAGATTCAGGGCGTCATGGGAAGGAAAGATGTTTGATCCCTCTCCACAAAGAGGCTAGCTAGATTAGTGCACAAAGAATGGGAAAGCTGCCACAATATCTTATGTTCCCTGGAATTTTCCACAACCACCACAGCCTCAAGTTTACAAAAATAAGTGCTATACAGGAGGATCTTGATGTGGTACTAAGAAAATATAGAGACATTTTTGAGGAAACAAAAGGGCTACCACCAGCTCGTGAATATGCTAAGAGGTACCTCTTGTATGTTCCCTGGAATTTTCCACAACCACCACAGCCTCAAGTTTACAAAAAAAATGCTATACGGGAGGATCTTGACGTGGTACTAAGAAAATATAGAGACATTTTTGAGGAAACAAAAGGGCTACCACCAGCTCGTGAATATGATGAGAGGTACCTCTTGTTTCCAGGGGCACCACCAATGAATGTTAGACCCTACAAGTATCCTTATTTTCACAAAACAGAAAGTGAAAGGCAGGTGAAACTGATGCTAGATAACCCGGACATCCAACTAAGCCATAGCCTCTTCATGCATCAGTACTCTTGGTTAGAAAGGACTGAAGCCGGAGATTCCGTGTAGACTACCACCAACTTAATGCAATCACCATGAAGGACAAATTTCTCATACCAGTGATTGACAACTTGTTGAATGAGCTTCACAAAGCCACAACTTTCTCCAAAACTGACACACGATCTGGGTATCATCAAATAAGGGTGAAGGCAGAAGACGTGAATAAAACAGTCTTTAGAACTCACCACGGACATTTTGAGTTAAATGTGATATCATTAGGTCTAACTAATGTGCCAACTACTTTTCAATCTCTTATGAAATATGTGTTAGGCCTATATTTAAGAAAATTTGTCCTAGTGTTTTACGATGAATTCTAGTTTACAGCCACACCATGGGGGAGCATCTCTCGCATGTGGACACCGCTTCCTCAGTTCTAAGGCAGAACCAGTTGTATGCCAAGGAATCCAAGTATTGCTTCATGCAGAAGCAAATAGAACACTTGGGCCACTGGATCTCTGAATCAGGAGCAAACTGATTCCAGCAAGGTAGAAGCCATGCTAACCTGGCCACGACAAACGTAAAGGCTTTGAGGGAATTTTGGGCCTTACAGGTACTACCATGAATCTGTCAAGAATTACAGTGAAATAAGCAAACACTTAACAGAGCTGCTGAAGAAGAACATTTCCAGGTGGAATGACGAAGCAGAGGCAGATATTAAGAAACTTAAGAAGGCCATGCCAACAACACCAACTCTAGCATTACCAAACTTCGACTAACCTTTTGAGCTGGAGACCGATGTGTGTGACGAGGGCATCAGGGCAATACTAATGCAGCAAGGGAGACCAGTGGCATTTCTTAGTAAAACATTGAGTCCCAAACATGAACTACTGTCCATTTATGAGAAGAAAATACTAACTATCGTCATGGCAATGAGTAAGTGGAGGCATTGCCTAGAAGGCAGCTCCTTTCCCATCTGCACAGACCAGCAAAGCACAAAACACATATTGGAGAAAAGAATCCACACCTTTATTCAGCAAAAAGGCATTCTCAAGTTGTTAGCAATGAACTACTCAATCCAATATAAAGGAGGTAGGGATAACTGTGCCACAGACACACTGTCAATAAGGGAAACACCTGAGGAAGGGGTGGGTCACAGCTTCACAGTTATGATGATTCCTTCATGGGTCAAAGAAGTACAGAATTCTTACCAAAATGATGAGCAAGCAGGGAAAATTCTCACTGAATTGCCCATCAATCCTATGGCTAAACCCTCTTACTCTTTTGAACAAGGACTAATAAGGTACACAAAGAGAATTTTTGTACGAAGAGGAGGATGCTTGAGAGAGCAACTGCTACAACCATGCCACAGTTCCCCACTGGGGGTCAGAGGCACCTACCACCAGGTGAAGTAGCACTTTTCGTGGCCTAAAATGAAAGAACAGGTGATGGAATAGATAAAGAACTGTGACACTTGTCAAAGGTGCAAGGGAGAGCACGTGTCCTATCCAGACTTACTACAGCCCCTCGAAATTCCCGCTTAATCATAGACCCATATTACCATGGATTTTACCACATACAGTATTTTATAGCCTTAGCACACCCCTTCACGGCGCAAAAGGTCGCTAGGCTTTTTCTGCACAATATTCACAAACACCATCGAATGCCATGATCAAGTATGACCACTTGAGATGAGATATTTACAAGTAAGTTTTCGCAAGAACTAATGAAAATGATGGGCACAGAATTAAATTACAGCACAGCACACCACCCATAATCACTGCTTGGAATGCTACCTAAGGTGCATGGTTTTCAGAAGACCGAAATCATGGGTCAAGTGGCTGAGTCTTGCTGAATGGTGGTACAACAGAACCTATCATTCAAGCCTCAAGATGTCCCCTTTCTCAGCCTTGTACAGGTACCCTTCACCTGGAGTGGCAAGACCTCAGCTTTGGGGCACAAGCATTGGAGTAATGGATGCAATAACGGCAAGAAATTAACAGAATTATTAAGAAGCACCTAGTGGAGGCCCAGAACAGTGCCAAACAGTATGCTGATGCTAAAAAAATAGAAAGGAGTTTCCCAGTTGGAGACTGGATCTTGCTTAAATTATAGCCCTATAGACAGTTTTCTGTAGCAGTTTGCAGCTATCTCAAATTGGCTCCAAATTCTTATGGGCCTTCTATGGTAGATCAAAAGGTAGGTACTGTCGCCTACAAGCTCAAATTACCTGCCAAGAGTGCCATATACCCTGCTTTCCACATGTTCATACTCAAGAAATATGCTGGGGAGACACCACAAATTCAAAATCAGTTGCCACTCATTGACTCGAAGGACAAATTCAGGTGGAGCCTGAACTCATTCTGCAAAAGAGAATTATTCATCGTTGAGGCAAGCCAGTTAAGCAGGCTCTTGTGAAATGGTTAAACACAGGACTAGACAAGACTTCTTGGGAAGATTGAAACTTTCTTAAAGGACAGTTTCCACAGTTGAACCTAGAGCAAAATGTTACTTTTTAAGGTGGGGAAGGTGTTAGGAAACAAAACGGCACAGAATAAATGTAAAGTTTCCTAGTGGTTATTTTGCTGATATTTTCTTTCCTTTTTAAATTTTGGAATTGGCTCTTAGCCGTTAGCATTGTACTAACTCGTATAGGTACCAGCTATACTGTACCACAAAATTGGTTATTTCCTATCCAATCATAGTCCTAGGATATTACCATATAAAAAAGGTATGACTAGACCGTAGAAGGCGTGAGAATATTATGGATCCAACTTTCTATTTCTCCCGTATAATTTCACTCCAATCCTTCTTCTATCTTCTGTCTGCTGCTTTTCTCTTCCCCAACTTCCAGCTCAATCTTAACACAGAAATCCTAACTTGCTAAACAAGGAACCCCTGGGTGAATGAGCCAGGATCCTAAAACCTATCCACCACAAAACTTGAATATAAGTACTTGCAGTTTTTTCCATGATTAGTTAACTTTTTTGAATGGCATCAAAAGCTACAGTAGAGGTGGCAACAACAAGCTAATTCAAAGAGGCATCTAGTCATTTACAATAAAGTATAGAAAAACAAATATAAGATATATTCATGGAGGCCTCTTAACCACACTAAACGTCAAAGCAAGTTAGCCGATACATATCTAGTTGATGAATCCAGCTGGTATTCAGGAGCATATTGTACCATAAGATCTCCAGAACAATTTTAATACATGCATCAGCATAAAGAGGATAGATAGAAAACCAAAACTTACCACTTCTGCACCATAACAGGAACCGCAATACGTTTCATTATGCTCAAGCCTGCCTCCATGTCTTTGCAAAGGTTTATCAATCTGAAATAACAATGAACTGTAGTCAGAACTAATGAGAGAATGAAGGAAACGAAAGTTCTTTCCGCTTGTTAAAAATATCTTTCTGACTATTGAAATTGAAAGATTTGCTTGGATTGCCACCAATAAGATGCCGGGAGAATCTTATCTTAGTAGATGGTCAGCTTCTCAAAGAAATTTTAGTTTAATTTCTGAGAGCAGATAATTTCACTCTCTGGCTTATTTGTAATTGCCTTCTCTTGAGATGGATTACCTCACTCGTTCTGTGGCAATAATATTATGGCATGGCCCAGGCCGCATCACAAAAACAGACACTTTGTACATACAAAATATAAGCTTTATCCTACATTTAACAATTCTGTAACTTCTGTAGATATTATATGACTCAGTGGAGAACTTTTTCCATCATTCACAGAGGTATTAAAAAATTATAAGACTTCAGAGATTTAGATCAAGCAAGTATTCTTTTTACTAACCTTAGGAGCACCAATCCCATCTTGCCTAGCTTCTATTACATTGCCATGAGAATCTATTCTTTTCTTGATAATGTCATGTTTCTGCAAATACATAAGATATGAAAATGAAAATGTCAGACAACCTTCACAAACAAAAACTCTCAAAAATTAAGCATGTATGCATCAAGTCTTTCTAACCACATGTGCAAATGCAGACCTCTGTGCATGTGTGTGGTGTATGCTGACAGGGTAGAAAATGCTAACTGTTGAAACAAATATAACTGGTAACAAAGTAAAAAATGAGTGACTCTTAAACATACATACCACGTCAAGGTGTTGTTCTCCACTGATGTCCATGGCATCTACACTCAAGATTGAACATGGCAGGGCAGGAAAAGTGACATCAAACTGCACTTCCAACCACAGTTGTTATAACCTTATGATTCAAGATTCCAATCTTACTATTCAATTAGATTAAGTAATAAAATGATTCAAATTGTATAAGTGAGTTGCAATGAATTATAAATTGTGAGTAGACTTTGAAAATAACAGTGAACTGCACAATTGCATTAATATTTGTGATCATTCATATTTATTTAAAATTAAATCTGGTCAAATATTTAAATAACTTGCTCTTACTTACTTACAAGCTACAATTGTACACAACTTGTTTCAAAAACAAGTGTTTTATTAGATATGTATAGACTTAATATAAATTTCTCAAAACAACTTACTTCTCAATTTACAGTTGGAATCTTGATTTGATAATTATTCTTTCAGTTCTGGAGCCCACATGATTTAATTATTCAAGTATAAAAGACCTATTGAACGTGGAACTTACTGCAAAATAACGGACAAGAAAGACTACAAAAGAACATTGGAATTTTTTTATGAGAAACAAGAACATATTGAATATCGCATGTCCTATTGTAATATATATGAAATGCTATCCATCGGTGAAAACATGAATATAGTTGTCAAAGAAACTAGTGCCCTCAAGGATATCTAAATTTATCAGTTGTCATATACAATAATTCCAACACAAATTTGATTGAAGCAGTTAGAACCTGAAAGAAATTAAGAAAGTCTAACTCAGAAGGGCAATAGACATTACATTGACACGTAATATTTCCCCTCTTGAGGTATCTACTACAAGCTTTGTTTCAGTCACAGCATGGAGGTATAGTCCTGAAACCAAATAGAAATATAAGTTTGACCACAGCATGAAAGCAAAGTATATAAAATATTCAAAAAGCATTTAAAACAATAGAAACATCGCACTGAGTCCTGATGAAAAACAGCAGATACTAGGTTATCCAAAGTTTCGATAGCTCAACAAATCAATCCAGCGGCATGTTATTTTATACATGTAAAACCTTTATATAATGATTGTTTTTAGTAGCTAGATTACACTATTAATCATGTACGGATACTTGTTTTAGTTGACTCCTCGGCATGAACTCAAAGCAGTTGCTCTCATTTAAAGGCTACCATGAGTTGAGCATTGCTAGCAGCAGACACAGGAACTAGACACCAACGCTTAGAGGCTATAAAACTCTCATATATTTCTTTCCCTAGCAGATTGTATTATGAAATGAACCCACTCTAACAAAAAGGTATGACCTTCGGCTGAAATGTAGCACATATTCCCTATCACATTCTCAAAAATCAAAATTACATGCGGATCCACCAAATTATAGCTGCAATTCGACAAGCGCGATTTGAAAATTTACATTCACTAATAAAGCAACTATAGAAACTAATAGGACAGACACATATATGAATTGCAGCACAAATAACCACGTACTGATTCAGAATTGAATGGCTGCCCAGAAAAACAGATTTGAGTAAACAACCAAAATTGCATGACCTATAAAGGAAGTTAAAAAGCTCGCGCGCGCGCGTGTGTGTGTATACATACGAAGAGATAGACTTACGGAGCTCGGAGAAGAAAAGTAAGAACATAACAATGGAGGAAGCGAGAGTGATAACGCCACCAGAGAGCGTACGACTATAGAAATCCTCATTGATTTTAGGGTAAGCATCCAAATTCCTTAGTTTGTTCATTATACCGTCCATGCCCAATTCAGAGCTCGGCGAGATAGATGGATGGAACGATGAATTGATTGAAAGACTGACGTTACCTCCTAAGCTAATCTAACCTAGCGAATATATATATATATATATAAGAGACAGCAACAAAAATCTAGGTTGTGTGTAATAAGCAGCTTAAACACCCCGTTGAAATTGATGAGTTTGTGATCTGGTAACTTAACGAGGCGTTTAAGATTTTGGGAGACCTAACCTATTGTCTGTCTGTAAGTTTTCTTTTCGTTTCTCTTCCTTTGTTGAAAGATACGGGAGAGACGAATGCGTGATTGCGTATTTTGCCGGGCTACGATTTTTACGGTCTACGGATTTTGTACGCTTCTCCTTTACTTGCCGTTATTAGAGAAACGAATATATTTTACGGTCTTCTACTTTCGCAGTTTTTCATTCACTATTTATTTCTTGCTTTTATTTTCAACTTTTTCTATTTTATTTTATTTACCAAAATATTGTGAGGTACTATTTATTACCTCAAAAAAATTATTTAAATGTGTGTGTCTATATCTAAGTCAATGTAACTGATAATTAACGCATGCAATCACGTCACTTCTGATCTTCACGTGGTAGGTATATCCTCCACACCCTTCTGCCTTTCCAATTTCACACACACACTTACC
Source organism: Carica papaya (assembly GCF_054855325.1). Taxonomy (NCBI): domain Eukaryota; kingdom Viridiplantae; phylum Streptophyta; class Magnoliopsida; order Brassicales; family Caricaceae; genus Carica; species Carica papaya. Next base: position 24,613,428 of record NC_142309.1, read on the forward strand.
TCTAAATGCTGGATCATTGACTCTGGAGCCACACATCACATATGTTACACACCCACCCTTTTCACAAATTTTAAACATGTTGCACCCATTCCAGTCACTTTACCAAATGGTAGTTCAGTGCTAGTCAATCAACTTAGAAATGTACTCCTCACCGACACCCTAACTCTACGTAATGTTCTATTTCTTCCTCATTTTTCCTTTAACCTTGTCAGTGTCAGCATGTTGACCACCACCCACAACTGTACGGTTAATTTTTCTTTTCATTCTTGTGTCATCCAGGACCGCACTCAGGACTTGTTGATTGGGAAAGACAGACGTATTGGCAACCTCTATTATTTAATTACTAGATATTTTTCTTTCTCTACTGTTAATTATGTTTTCACTAACTCTAAAAGTAACCTATGGCACTTTAGAATGGGTCATCCTTCCTATGTAAAACTTCAGTATATTAATAAAGATTTATAGATTTTGAATATTTCTCATTGCGAAATTTGTCATTTGGCTAAATAACGTAAATTGTCTTTTGTTTCTAAAAATAAATTATCTGACAATCCATTTGATTTAATCCACATTGACATTTAGGGTCCTTTTTCTCACCCACTATCGAGAGATACAAATATTTTCTTACAATTGTTGATGATTGCACTCGAACTACTTGGGTGTATCTCCTTTGTCAAAAGTCCGAAATTCTTACCATTTTTCCTGACTTTTATACTCTCATCCTTACACAATATAAAACTTCGATTAAATATGTGAGATCTGACAATGCGCATGAGTTGAATTTTCATTCATTTTTCATGTCAAAAGGCATTGTTTCTTATCATTCCTGTGTTGAGACTCCCCAACAAAACACTGTTGTCGAACGCAAATATCAACACATTTTAAATGTGGCACGTGCTTTACTGTTTCAATCCCATGTTCCCATTGTCTATTGGGGCGATTGCATCTTGACTGTTGTTTACCTAATCAACCGTACACCTTCCCCTTGTTGTCTAATAAAACTCCATTTGAACTATTAACTCACAAAAAACCATCCTATGATCATTTGTGTACCTTTGGTTATCTATACTACTGCTCCACTCTCGATAGTCATCGCCATAAATTTTTACCTCGTTCTAGGGCTTGTGTCTTCCTCGATTACCCTTCGGGTTACAAAGGATACAAACTTCTCGACATCGAGAGCAATCAAATCATCATATCTCGTAACGTCATTTTTCATGAACGTATCTTATCGTTTCTTTCATCCCACTCACCTAGTCCTACTCACAGTGACCTTTTTCATGACCGTGTTTTACCTCTTCCTCTCCATACACCTACATAATCATCAGTTTCTCTTGATACACCGCATGAGTATTCCCAAACATTATCATCTCGCCCTCTGTGTGTAACATGATTACTTTCTTATTTGTCTGACTATCACTGCTACCATACAGATACACATGCACTTTATCCCATTTCCTCCTTCCTTACTTATACAAAACTTACACCTTAACATCAAAACTTTATTTGTGCCATTTTCTCCCACACTGAGCCTACCAACTTTTCTGAGGCTATCTAGTCCGATGTTTGGATGAACACTATGAATGTGGAGCTACGTGCCTTAGAGAACAATAACACTTGGTCTATTGTTTCCCTCCCACCTGGGAAGAAAACTGTTGATTGTAAGTGAATTTATAAAGTTAAATATCAAGCCGATGGGACCGTAGAAAGACACAAAACCCGTCTGGTTGCTAAGGGCTACACACAACAATTTGGCATTGATTTCATTGACATTTTCTCTCCTGTTGCAAAATTGGTTACTGTCAAAATTTTGCTTTCAATGGCTGCTATCCATGGTTGGAGTCTGACTCAGTTAGACGTCACCAATGCTTTCCTTCATGGTGACCTTCACGAAGAAGTTTATATTACTATTCCTCCAGGTTATTTTCCTCAAGAGGGGGAGACTCTTCCACATCAACCCATTTGCCAACTACACAAGTCAATCTATGGGTTGAGACAGGCTTTCCGACAGTAGTTTCATAAGTTCTCACAAGTATTACTTCAAGAAGGTTTCCATCAGTCACAATGTGACAAAACCTTATTTGTCAAACAGTATGGTAATGTTTTTCTAACATTGTTGGTGTATGTTGATGATATTGTTATTGTTGGTAATGATGATCAGGCTGTCGAAGAACTCAAAGTTACACTCAAACAAAAAATTAAAATGAAAGATTTGGGGACTCTTCGATATTTTTTTGGACTTGAAATTGCAAGAAATGACACAAGAATCACCTTATGCCAAAGAAAATATGCGTTGGATTTGTTAACTGAAACTGGATATCTTGGTTGTAAACCCTTATCTACTCCCATGGAACCAAATATTAAGATGTCTAAAGATGGCGGAGAACTTCTGAGTGATATCACAAGTTATCAGCGACTGATTGGAAAATTGTTGTACTTAACCATCTCTTGCCCTGAAATATGTATTCTGTCAATAGATTGAGTCAATTTCTTGCTGCTCCCAAGACCAGTCACCTTCAAGCTGCTTTGCAGATTCTCCAATATATCAAGAGGACACCTAGACAAGGTCTCTTCTTCCCTTCATCATCTGCCATTCAGATTAAGGTATTTTATGATGTTGATTGGGGCACATGTCCTGACACTAGAAGATCTCTAACTGGTTATTGTGTTTTTCTTGAGTCTTCATTAATCTCATGGAAATCAAAGAAACAACAAGTTGTATCTCGGTCATCTGCAGAAGCCGAATATCGTTCCATGACCAACACTACTTGCGAAATAGTATGGATTCTGAAATTGTTACGAGATTTAAGGGTGCAACATCAAGGTCCTGCATTACTTTACTGTGATAATCAGGCAGCTCTACACATTACTTCAAATCTAATATATCATGAGAAAACAAAATATATTGAATTTAACTATCATTTTGTCCGTGAAAGGATTCAAGTTGGTACCTTGAAAACGATACATATATCCACTCGGAATCAACTGACAGATTTAATGACAAAAGCACTTCATCCTGCGCAGTTCGATAATTTATTGAACAAGATGGGTACGATAAATTTGTACTCTCCATCTTAAAGGAGAGTATTAAAATTAATTAGAAGATATTAAGATTAGTTTGTGTTAAGCTGAAATTAGTTTGTTGTTTGTAATGTAAATGTTTTTGTTTTCTTTTGCCATTTGTTGTACAATGGTAGTATATATTCCATTAGGTTGTAAAAGTGAAATCAGAGAGTATTTTATCTTCATCTTCTGCTCTCTCTTTTGCCCTCTCTTCTCTTTTCTAACAAGGTATTTACTCAATTAGCGTAAAGTACATAGTTACATTAAAATATTAATATATAAATAAATATTTGTACAGGTAGAAAATATAGAAGATTTGATTCTACTTCCCTCTCTTTTTATAAGAAAACTTATTATTGGGTTTCTTCACGGCCCATAATGATATGGAGGATTTAATTGCACTCAACCCCCAAACAGAAAACATAAAAGTAGATCTTCCCTTTGAGAATTTCATGGGATTGCAAAATCAACACCCTACGAACCAAACCAAACCGAATCTCTTTATTCAATTCTCTGAGAAGGAACCGAAATATAAGTATATTGACGAACCAATTGTATTAGAAATGAATAGAAGCTAGATGGGCCTACCCAAATTTTGATCACTTTAATAATGAGCCTATAATTGTGATGGATCAGCTCATATTAGTGGACCAGTTGCGTTAGAAATAACGAGAGCTGATACCGACCCCCCCCCAGAGATTGATGAGTTTGATGTAAATGATTGTTGAGCCCTTAAGGTTGGGGAAGTGAGAGATTTAGATTAATTGCAAGTGGAATTAGAAGGCCCCGAAGAACAAAATTCTCTTAGCCGCATGACCAGATCCCTTACGTGGAAGAATAATTCTCAAGAGAAAAGGCATGTCAATTAATGTGGGAATTAATATCTTTATAGGATAGAATCATTTTACAAGGGAACTAATGCTCTTTAATAGAATGGGGAATTGAACTTTTTTTACTCTTAAAAAGAACAAACGTGAGATTCTATTTAGAAATCTAGTCTCATAAAAAAAAAAAAAAAAGAGAAGATAGAAGAAATGAGAGCCGACCTTCAGATTTTCAGAAAAAACAATTAAATGGGTGAGGATAAATGGGAATTACAAATCTTCATCAACTCTCGAAACTGGATTCTCTCATATAGATTATTGAACCTGCAAGATCTAAAAAGAAATTGTACATGTTTCGTGTCATGTCATCTGTGCTTGGTATAAAAACACGTGGAGATTTTGCGGGTTTATATCATCTTGATTGTGTTAATCCATGTGTGTCAATCACTATCAAACTGTAAAGTATATGATGGTGGGGAAAATTCTGATCAACACAAATCATGAGAGAGTTTGGGATCAAATCAAAATAATTATGTCGACTTGATTTAAGTGTAAAATGGAAAAATATAATGGAAACGAGACTTTATTTTAACTTGGAAATTAGGTTTTCAACAGAAACATGCATGATATTGAAGTGATCTGGGTCCTTAGTTGTCACTCCCACGTATTCCAATCTTGATAAAACCTGTAAGTCTGAAAAGGCATGGAGTATGCAATCATTTCTTGCTTGAATATCTAAATTAGTGATTCTATCTTCTGGAGAATTAATACTTCAGAGAAAATGTTCTCTTTTTTTAATATTTGCTTGCCGTAAACAAGAGCTGGGGGAGCTTTTGATGGTTGGAAGGTTTCTTCTGACTCTTAATTACTTCAAAAAAATTTATCTAAAAACACTACTTTTTTTCTACAGAGAAATTCCACTTGTGATGATAAATGCGTCGGTCTTAATATATATAATGTATATATATATGTAATACAACTTATGCTATAGAAAAGACAAATCAAATCCCAAAATATCATTTTCAATATATCATAACCATTATATATAGAGTATTGACGGTGCGTTATATTGATATTTATAATTACAGTTAGACATAAATTATACTGAAATGATCAAAATTGTTAGATTCCGCTATACCTGATAAACGCGTCTGGTCATCACATTTTTTAAAAACTCATATAATTTTTAAATAAAATATATTTTTATCACGATATTCATGCTCCTAAAATATAAATATTATATCTATTTTTTTTTCTGCTCGAAGAGACGACCCATATAATCTAAATACTTATTATTATTTGACTATAATTGATAAGCAGAAATAGATATGCATAAACGACAAATAGTACACTCTTAAGTTAGTTTAGTGCAATACATAGTAGGTTCATTTTCGTCAAAAAAATTACGAGTACATCGACAATGCCATGAGTTAAAAATATGATTTGACGTTTATGCAAAAATATAATCCTAGTAAATAATTGAGTAATGACTGAAGGCTTGTCGACGATGAACGTAATATACTCCTTGTGTGAGAAAGTATAGGAAAATATATACTACATGTTTAATAAACAGAATGTAGTTATATGAAGATAATTTAGAATATAAGCCTTTTAAAAGATATATATTTTCATTCTTTGACTTCTGATGGTTGGCTGATTACATAGATATAATTTATACGAGTATTAGAAAGAATACGGAGAGCTGTGAAATAAATGAGTTCATAAGGTGAGGTTGGCGGATCCTAAAATATTGTACAAAAAATTAACACAGTTGGTATTAAATGAGTAGTAGTCTATTCCACACGTTAGGGAACCTAATAACGTCGTATCTTATATAAGAAATGGTAGACGAGTTGTTCCACCACATGAATTTATAAACTGAATACAAACACTTTTTGAGCTCTAACGAGGTAGAGTAATTTGGGTTTTAATGGTAGAGAGTAGAATAATTATATTGTTTTTTGCTGGTATATTGTCAAATTGCTAATCCTATATTTATCACACTGGTTAAAGTTTAAGATTTCTCCATGTTGTTCTGAGTAGCAATCTACTTGGGTATTTTTATTAAGTTAATTTCAATGAGCTTATAGTTTGTGTTGTCTAATAAATTTATTGTTAATTTTGAAATGAGTTGAAGATATTCTGTACTTTTTTTTCTAATTTTTTAAAAGTAATTTCTTGTAATTAAGTATTTAGAAATTATAATGCATAACATAATAGATATATGTTATGCATTATAATAAAATCATGCGTAAATTTAACGGCAAATAATTAACATGGCAATCAAATATCAAACCCCGTAATAAATGAAATTTTATAGAGTGAGAGTATCATATATATATCTAATGAAAAAACAAGTTATATAAATATTTATAATTAATATATATACTTTTTGTTTTTGTTTTTTTTTTTTGAAGAAAAAAGAAGAAGAAGATGATGGAGATAAAGAAAGATTATGGGTTTTTTAAAACCAATTAATATCGGTGTTTATGATAATCTAATATTCCATAAACCTACATAAGAATTTGTATATGTAGGAATCAAATTTAGCAATAACAGAGGTTAAGTATCACTGCAAGGTATAATCAATACATGCTTGGACCATCCTACTTGGTGCCATGGCCACTAAAAATAAATTTTAACTTTAAAAAATTAAAACAAAAAGGAAAAGAGGGACTTTAAGATCTTCACAACAAATAGGTGGAATCAATTTTTTTTTTTTTTAGTCTTCTTTTGGGGGCCTAACTCCATAGATAATATATATATATATATATATATATAAATATTATAGTAATAATCATGTTGTGGGGAGGTTGTCTTTGTCCCATCCAAGTACACTAAACCTCCATTTGAAAAATAAACTTTACAAGGGAAAAAAGATTTTGCATTTGAGTAGATTGAGGAATGAAATAAAAAGTTATCATAAATTTAAAATATAATTAAGTTGGGCCATAAAGAGATCAACCATTACCATGTAATCTTATTTTATTCTCCTTTTTAGCATTAAAAGAAAAAAGATAGCTACCAAATCTTCTTCTGCATAACCTAAATGTTGTTAAGCACAAAATCTAAGGTCTCTTCGCTGCAAGATACAGCACAGACCACATACATGTATCTATAAAACAAGAATAATTACAATCATGATCCCATATATATAATATATATATATATATTGATATATTCTCCTCCGACCCAATTTATATGTTTGTATATCTAAATATAATAGTAGAAAAGATGCATGTAAACCCTCAAAATATGCCCAATGTAATTAGGAACCCCTTTTTTAGATTATAGAGTAGCCGTCTAATTATACTCCGAATTGCATTGTGTATCATCTTATAGTTACTCTGTTTGTTTAGATTAACATATAATAAAAATTAAATTACTAACTAAAATATTAATTGAACCTACATTTGATAACTATGTTATATGATGTTCATGAAAGAAAAAACTATATTATATAATGGTAGAGAGCAATTATCAGATTTTTTATTAATTAATTTATTTCCCAAAAATTTGGTCCACTTCTTTTTTAAAAAAATTAAAAAATAAAATAAAATAAAATAATTCATGTAAAAATCTAGAAAATGAGAGTGGGAGATGGTGGAAATTAGTGGGCTTAGCACTATGGGCATAACTTTGTGGGCCCTTATGAATCATTGCTAGACCAACATGACATTTCACATTCTAGAATGAAATATATATTAAATTAAATAAAAATAAAGTGGCCCCATGGAATGCAGCGTCCGGTTTTTCATTTCTCCGGGGCCCCAAATATCTCTTAACTCAAACTTCCAACGTCTTCGTCTCCCAGTTATGACAGTTTTTTCAGTTGCTCAACTTTTACCCTCTTTCTATCCCAGATTGCCTCTTTATTTTATTTTAAATACATAACACACACACATATATATATATAAATCCCAATGTTCTTTTCTTTTCTCTGTTTATATTATATAAAATTTTGAATTTATAATTAAATGGTGTCATTAATGAAAATTCTATAGATTTTTGTTTGCATGACTTAATAAATTACTGTTATTTTAATCAACAATTATCCCCGTGTTATGAAACATTAATTTTTCGTATTAGTCTTTAAATAATATTAATAATGGGAAAATAAATATTATCTGAAAGTAATTAAAGGTGAATATTATAAATAGTGAAGAAAAAAAATGATAAAGACTCCAAATTGTAGACAGATAATTAATTATATTTATTATAGAAAAGGTCGGTGTGAAAGTGAATTCAATTAAATATTCCATGTACTTGGGTTGGGTTGCTATTAGTGTGTATACATATATATATATATATATATATATTTATTAAATAATCAATGTGAGATTATTTTTTTGAAGTAAATATAATTTTAAAAAAATTTAAAGAAGAAAATAAAAGAACACTAATTATTTAGTTGATGATATACACACGTCTGTTAGTCATTTGAATCATATATATATATATATATATATATTGTATGTAAGTTGTGATGGGCAAATGGAGGTTGATGTGTAAAAAATGGCTTAATTTCCTACGAACTCAAAAGTCCAATTAAGTTAGGTGACCGCCTCAACGTCTTAACGTTCTGTAAGCAATCTCCAATTTTAATAATGTCCCAACTCTTCATATTTAAATTTTATTAATTACACACTAATTTTTTAAATAAAGACATACAAAATATATATATATATATATATATATGAATCCTTTAATTTTCCTCAAATCCTAATAATTATAAATCATAAAATCCTTTACATATCTTGCCTAATCGTATTTGTCCTTTGCATGCAAAAGACAAGGTAAATGGTTTTCTTCTTTACTCTAATACGACCCAGATTCATTAAATACCAATGCGAAATACTTTTACCAAATTGGTGCAGGTATTAGAAGTTACTTACAAGAATCCATTTAGCATATCCATATCCATATACATACACAATATAAAACGTCTTATATGATTATATAAATATGTAACATATATATCTAAAGTATGCACGTGAAAGTAGTCAATATGGAAATCACAAGTACATATTATTTATAGCGATTGATGTTAATTATTGATTACTTGACGTGAGGGTCTCAATATTTAAGATAAATATATAAATATATAGGTGCTCTTTTTTTCCAAATCCAACTTTATACGAAAAATTTGCAAAACATGGTGGTGAGTGAGGGTCATTGAAACAGTGTCGTTTTTGGAGGTTATAAAAACTCAGCATGACATTTAAGCCTTCCCTCTTGGGGCTTATATTCTTTCTTTGACTCATAACATATGGCAAAGACACGCCCACTGTACACATTTCCTCATTAATATATCTTTTTTACATTAATTTTAATGTCAATATATCCTTTTTATATATATATATTTTTTTTTTATGTATCAGATTTTATTTTTTCATTATGCTTTTATTTTGATAGAATTAGCTTTTCTATTTGGTAAAAAATTTATGGTTAACATTAATAAGCCAATCAATTAATAAATAAATTATGTTTGGATTGCATTCTATTTTTTGTTTTTTTTTTTTAAAGAATTTTATGATTTTAAATGAATGATTGTAAATGAAAGGGTGTGATTTTAAATGAAACTTTAATTATTTTGAGTAAAAATTCAGAGACTTTATTAAAAATTATGATACAAATTTTTAAAGAGAATATACAAAAACAAATAATTTAAGTTAAACTTATAAAAAAATAAAAAATTACTCGACATTCAAAGTAAAAAATAAAAAGTTGGGAGTTTCGGGAGCAGAGAATAAGACAAAAAAAAGGGGCCTAACTCAAACGGCAAAGAACTAAAATTATTATTGAAAATATGTCCCATTCAAGTAGTCCATTTTCATCAAACCAATTTGTGGTCAAACCCCCCCCCCCAAGAGCGGAGAGTTGGCAGCCACCATTTTTAATAATCAACTGAAACCAAAATTTAATTTCCAAATTAACGAGGACGAGTGGGAGTTTTAAATTGGGCCACGTTTTCGTCACAGTGCGCAAGAAAAGAATATATGCATTATTACACTGAAAAGAGAAGTAGTTAATGGAAAATTAAGGGGGCAAAAAAAAAAAAACAAGAGTTAAAAAGTAAAAAGAGAATATATGAATCGCCGTACCAAACCAAACCAAACCAAAATAAAAGTTGAATTCCAAGGGTAATGATCTGGTTGAGTTAGAGATCTCAGAAGCCATTGCTCTTTTATTGGGTCCCGCCAATTCTTTTTTAGGAACCGACCCCACAAAATTCTCAAGCGTGTAAATTTCGCAGGAGTGAAAACACTTTATAAAACCCGCACGAGTGGGGATCAAGTGTCGGTGATATGTTGTACCACAACCAAATAGAATGAGAGAAAAAGAAAACCCATGCAAAAATTCTCTCCTTTGATTCATCCATACTTTATTTTTTATTATAAAATTGTATTATGAATATTTTACGTAAAAAAATATATATTATTTTATTATATTAGTTTTTATTATAATTTATTTGTTTGTTTCACTTGTATTTTTTAATTTTTTTAAGAGAAAAATTAATACAAATATGGCTTTGACAATTGAAAATTAAAAACTTACTTTGACTTTCAATGAATTTAGAGATGTAGAATAATTCAAACAGACAAATTATGTTACAAATATATATGTAATATATCTCTCCGTTAGGATTCAATTAAGTTAACTAATTAGTAAAATCACAATGTATACAAATGAATTTCTAATGTCCCATTTGAATGAATCATTCATCGAGAATCTTAAACCATAAGAACACTAATAAGAAGGAAAAAAAAAAATAAACGATTCTATAGTTATTATAATTATATAGTATGATAAATGTACAACTTGAAATTAGACCAACTACTTTATCACTTGTAGAAACTTTACCTGAAATTGACGAAAAGGCGAATTAATGTACGAGAAACATGAAAGAGGAACTGATTCATTTCCTTTTTCTTGCTTTTAGTAAATTTGCCTAACTAGCTAATTTAATGAACAATTATTTTGACTAATAGAGCTAAGTGAATATATGTTTTGAAACTAAAAACCTAAATTTCCAAAGTATGAGCTCAAAGTGTTGGAATAGCATCTGGCGGCATGCTTGTTTTGACCATTTTTACAAGACAATCAAGTTAGACAAGCAAAAAATATTGTTATATTGGAAGGGATCCTTAATGATTAAGTATATAATATATAGTTATTTATAATGTGCGAAGAATATAAGAAAAATATATAAAAAAAAAAACGTGATATTTAACTTTCAAAGTGGAGAATCAATGCATAAACCTTTTTATGGTTGATAAAAATGTGTCTAACAAATTAAAAGTTATTGAGGAAGCTGAGGAAACTTCGGTTCATGTTTCATACTAAACTAAATCTTGATTGTAATTTAATTAGTCTAATAATTTTTTAACTAAATGAACGATACGTAAAACTATATCATGCGTGTATAGTTGCTTTTAAGTTTAGTGGATGGTATAATATAGATGTTATAAAAAGAGGAGTGGTGTGAACACGAGGATGATCAAGTGCTTAAACGTCAAAATAACAAAAGCAGAAAAAGCAGACGTAGGGAAGTAGCTGCTGGTTTTCAAACATTACTGGAAATGCGTTGTGTTCAGAGCTGCTTGTTTCCCTCAACTTTACCAGGGGCTCTGTCTATTTAACTATTTATACTCTATTGTTTGTTTTCAACGTCTTCATTATATATATATATATATATACATATACATATATAAACATATTTATAAATTCCATGTAAATGGTACTTGATTTTTTCTTTTTTCATCATCGCCAAAACTTTTCCATTAAGGAAGTATTCCCTTCTAACTTTCTCTCCAATATTTTCCCTTTTTTCTTTTCATGCATTAAGTGCATGCATCTTGATTACTTCTATTTTGTTCTCGTATTATTTTCACTGATTGTGAACCATTCAAAATTATGCTACACTTTTCAAAATATAAAATTTTTTAATATTTGAATAATTAAATGTAATTTCTACATTAATAATAATAATAATAATAATAATAATAAAATGTTTATTTTTAATAATAAAAATACATGCAGAATATATATAATTATTCTGCAATTATTTGAATTTTAATTTACCATCAAATAAAATAAAAACTTAAAACTGTGACTTTTGAATAGAAGAAGATTAAAGTATATTAAATTATGTATTAAAAAAAACACCACCTACCTTCGTATATGGGTAGTGGTTAAATTTATTAGCACTGCTGAAATCTAAGCTTTTACGCTTCAGAAAAGACTTTTATTAAACACCGCTGCCGAAAATGACCACAGTTTCATTCAACACTTCAACCATATATGTTGTACCATATAATAATTATTATGTCGAGCATTCAACTTTCTTAAGTTAATAACTGTCTTCTTCCTTTAGTACATATTTTTGTCTCTAGTGATAACTTTCTGGTTCTGCTAAAAATTGTTACACATATAACTATAAATTGTATATGTACACACACACACATATTCTCTCTTAATTTCTCCTTTTCTATTAATATATAATATATAATGGTTTAGCCTCGTTAATTCTATTAATATATATTATTAGTAAGACCTAATGTATATTTATATATAGTTTGTGTTTGTTGTTTCTCAGTTCCCACAGATTATGTCAAAGTCTTCTAATTTTTTTTTTAGCTCACCTGCCTGATTAGTTGATTATGTTTGTAATTTCTATTTCGCATTTTATCATTTAAATTACATGATAATTTTGAATATTCTAAAAAAAAGACAACTCATACGACCGTATTTGTAAAATATTAGAAAAAGTTAGTACAAAACAATTATAAAAAAAAAAAAACGACCCACGCGTATAGACTATGATTTACACACAAGTGATTCATAGTTACAGTAAAATTCTAATAATAACTAATTATAAGCAAAAATATGTTCTCTTTTTTACTGCTCTTTGTATTGTTTGTAAAAACAAAAGTATAACGTTATTTATTTTTATGTTATAATTTAGCCTGTTTTATTAATAAAAAAAGAGTTTATTTTTTTAGTAATTGTATATCTGTTAAAGAAATCTTCGACTTAATTCTCATTAAACTAAAATAATACATAAAATAACTTCAATATAATTTCAACGTTCCATCAACGAAGTGAAATATCTTATTGTTAGAGATGATTAGTGAAGTCTCAACAAGATTTTTTGAAATTCGATTTCGATTTAGAAGTTCAAGTTTGATAAAGTTCTATACATAACTTTATTAACATTTTATTTACTTTAAGTTCTAAAAACCAAACTTAATTATCTTAAATAAGTTTGAACCAAATAAAATCAAGTTTGATAAGATTTTGTTAAAATTGAGGAGCAGAGTGAGAACAATAGATATCACATGAGAAGAGAGAGAACGAGAAACTAAAACCTCATAAGAGAAATGGTTGTGAGAATAATGAGAAAAGACATATGTAAATGTAACATCCAGCCCTAAATAAGATAAAAGGAAATGTAAATAAATAAATAAATTGGAATTATGATAAAAATGAAAGGAATTTTACAAATTTAGAATTTTTATTTAATTTCAAGAACCTAAGTGAAAATAGGTAAGAAAAAAAGGGAGTAGAAGCATAAATGAATGGAAGTGGAAGGGGACAAAAGAAATCAGGAAATTGACAGTCCTGATCGAACTGTCTGAGAAGATCCAAGGGCTGAGGTTTTATTAAGGATAATCTGCCCAAATCGAGCTTTGTGAGATCCAACGACTAGGGAGACGGGTATATAAAGTAAGAGATTAGGATTTTTTGTCATTTTGAGAGGAGAAGTCAAAAATTGAGAGCGAGAAAGAGAGAGTCAATTGAGTGAGAGAGAGAAGGTCGAAGAAGAGGAAAGAAGAGAAGGAGAAGCGTAGCCAAGTGGGAGAGTGAAAGGAAGAGCCGAGAACGTCAATTACAAGGGAAGAAAAGAAGAGAGAGTGGTGGAGGAGTTTGTTAATCAGCTTAGGGAATGAATACCTGGTCCTCCCTCAATACCAATTCCACATAATCCAGATCCATCCGTTATGGATCCAGATTGTCATAGGAAGTTTATGAGACTTAATCCTCTTACAATGTGAAATTGGAATGATCACATACCATTAATCGAATTTGCCTATAATAACAGTTATCAGTCCAATATCAATGCAGATTTATATGAAGAAATTTATGGCATACCCCGTAGATATCCTATATGTTGAGAAGAGATTGGAGACATGAAATTAATTGGACCCAAATTAGTTAAAGAAACTATATCAAAGATTGTTCTAATTAAGAAAAATCTTCAAACTGCTCAAAGTAGACAGAAGAATTATGCAGGCAACTATAAAAAGAGCTTATAATTTGAGAACATGGATCATGTATTCTTAAGGGTGTCACCAATGAAAAGCCTTATGAGATTTGAAAAGAAAGACAATTTGAGTCCTAACTTCCTTGGATCGTTCGAAATACTAAAAAAAGTTAGGACTACTGCTTACCGACTTGCATTGCCACCAGAGTTGACTAACGTCCATGATGTGTTTCATGTATCCATACTACGCAAATATCATCTTGATCTGTCACATGTAATTCAGTATGAAGATATTTCTATTGAAAAAAAATATGTCTTATCAAGAGATACCCATAGACATATTGGATAAACAAGAGCGAGTATTGAGGAAAGAGACTATTTCGATGATCAAAGTACTTTGGCAACATCATTTACCATAGACATATTGGAGCTACTTGAGACACTGAGAACTCGATACAAGCTCGATATTCTCACTTTCTTTAGAGATATATCAAATTTAAAGGACCAAATTTTTATAAGATTGAGAGAATTATAACATCCAACCCTAAATCATATAAAAAAATGTAAATAAATAAATAAATTGAAATAATAATTTAAATGAAAGGAATATTACAAATTTGGAGTTTCTATTTAATTTCAAAGACTTAAGTAAAAACAGGTAAGAAAAAGAGGGGTGAAAGCATAAATGAATGGAAGTGGAAGGAGGCAAAAGAAATCAGAAAATGGACGGTCTTGATCGAACCGTCTGAAGATATCCAACGGTTGAGGTTTTATTGAGAATAAACGGCCCAGATCGAGCCTTGTTAGATCCAACGGTCAGGAAGACGGGTATATAAGGTAAGAGATTAGGGTTTTTCTTTATTTTGAGAGAATAAGCCAAAAATTGAGAGGGAAAATGAGAGAGTCGATCGAGTGAAAGAGAGCAGGCCAGAGAAAAAGAAGGGAGAGAATGAGAAGTGTAGCCGAGTGGGAGAGTGAAAGAAAGAGCCGAGAACGACCGCCGCAAGGGAAGAAAAGAAAAAAGAGTGGTGGAGGTGGGAGAGTTGTGAAAGCCAAAGCTGAAAAGAAGAAAAATGAAGGGAAATCGGGTCGAAGAACACCATGGGACGGCAGAAACCGAAGCAAATAAGGTAA
Organism: Carica papaya; assembly: GCF_054855325.1. Classification (NCBI taxonomy): domain Eukaryota; kingdom Viridiplantae; phylum Streptophyta; class Magnoliopsida; order Brassicales; family Caricaceae; genus Carica; species Carica papaya. The sequence continues at coordinate 24,628,716 of NC_142309.1, forward strand.
ACATTCATCATTTTTCATCTTTTAATCTTTATTTTTCTTCAATTCTTTTCCTATTTCATATTAACTGATTTATAGACATGAAATTTGTCATCCAAATCCCAAGCGAGGAAGGAGAGTCGTAAAGTAGCCGATAAGATTATCCAGAATTGAACCAAGGCCGAATCGCACCATACTAGGTAGGTAAGTTTTTTTTTTTTGGTGTTTGGTTGGCTGTTGGGTGATAGGGGCGGGCGGTTAGTGTCAAGTTAGCCACGCGAGTTCGGTTGGGATACCCACCCACTCGGAAACCGAGGGGTTTTCCTCTAGTATGGGGACTCGATCTACCCACTCGAAAAGTCGAAGGGTCTTTCTTTAGTATGGGAACCCGATCCACCCACTCGAAAAGCTGAAGGATTTTCCTCGAGTATGGGAACCTGATTCACCCACTTGTGAAGTCGAAGAGTCTTCCTTAGGTATGAAACCTGATATTTTCGAGTTTGAGAATCAGGATTGTAAGGGAGCGGATTGCTACTTATGCGGTGAGCCGAGCATCTCATCGGGTTGTCATTGAAACCCGTAATTTCAATTGAACTTAGTTTCTGTTTAGCATTTAAATTGTATTACAACCTGTGTCATGTGAGTACAGTGAATTAAAACATTCAAGCAGATCTGGGAAGGTTGTTGCGCAAAAGAATTATAAGTATTTCTTATTCTGAACCTAGATTATGATTTTTGGGATTTATGCATGTATATTATTAATTTTGTGTGTATTTTAAAGATAAAACGAATACTGACATAATTTTTTATAAAGAACATAACCCAAACCTATGACACGTAAACCCTAAGCTATTAGAATTTATGAGGAGATAGAACCAAAAAGTAAACTCAAGACTGAGGAATACTTGAACTGTGATAAGAAATAAAAGTTAAATTAAAAAAAATACCAATAAAGAGGAAAATTGGGAAAAGAAAAGAAAGTAATACAAGGAAATGAATAAAAATATAAAAGAATAATTATGGTTGTGAAATGATCAATTTAAATTAAAATTAAGAGAAATTAGAATTAGAGGGAAGTAAATAAGAATTTGGAAATGAGATTATGTGAGTGAATAGAGTATAGATTTTGAATACCTTCTTGTTTAGTCTGAATTGAGGAGATGAGTATGTGTGTGTGACTAAAGTTTAATGGGTATAGTGAACATGTTTATGGATAGAATTTGAAATCTAGTCCAGATGTAAATAGGTGTTTGTGAGTGTGGGTCACCTAACAAACGTAACTATTGTGGTCATAGTGAGATTTTGTGTGTGTGCTATGGGGAGATCCATTTTACATCTCCTCGATGACGACATAAACGGAATCGTGCGATGAAACTTGAGAAATAACTTTTCGAGTGTATATATGATCTTTTATGTGTATGTGGTTATAGTTTTGAGATTATGATTGATATTCGCATGTATATATGTTCTTTTGAGTGTATATATATTCTTTTGAGAGTATGTATTGTACTTCGAGGTTGTAAATGATATTCGAGTAAAATTAAGAAATTCGATCAAAAATATGTGAAAACGATAAAAATAATAAATAAATTTTGCATTAAAAACATTCCTACTGCATTATCTCATGTTGTATGTTTTTGCATGAAATCTTATATTGGTCGAAAGAATGGAAATACTTATTAAATTGGTGAAACTCATTAAATTTTACCCTTATATTTTTCAGATGAGAGAGAAGAGGTAGAATCGCTGTCAGACGAGTAGAATTTGTGAAAGAATTTATGTACATGTATATTTTGTTCATATTCTATAAATTTAGTTTGTTTTATTAAACTCTAAATTTTGGCCTTATATTCTGTATATATAACTACTATATATATCATATGATATGTTAGGTTGTATGTTAAATTGTTAAACTATACATATATATATTTTGCGAGTCTATTGTATGAAAATGACATGAGTAGGAAGTGCGTCTCATATCGAGTTTAGGGTGTTACAGTAAACAACAAGAAAAAATTAATTAATTAACTCTTATCTTCATTTTCATTGTACTAGTGCTCTTAAACCTTAATCTTTCCTCTTCCCTTCTATCTAATTCTTCATATTTTCTGAACTGTAATTTCCGATAAAACTTAACGCAAAAATTAATGATAAAAAATCTTGACAGTCTTATAAAATACTCGATTAATATTAAGTTTATTTAAATTTTCTTACAAAAATGTTATCTATGTAATTAAAATATAAACATCTTCAAAATATATTATATTTTTTAAAAATATAATATATTTAAATTATTGAGAGACAAAAAGTCTTATTAATTCATTTAACTAAATAAACTTTAATTAAACTAAACACCAAGTATTCATCAAACACATTTGATCCTTTGCTATTGTTAGTGTGGTAATTACATATTTTAATTAAAAATATAAAATAATGAAATACTTAAATTTTAAATATTAAAGCGCATTTATAGATTTTAAATTTTGTGTTCATATTATTAAGAAATATTTAAAACAAACTAATTACGTTTATGCAAACTAATACATTGCACCTCAAACACCTAGAATTTGCTCTCAAACAATGAATCAAAGTGCTCCAAATTGGTGCTTTTTGTATAGTCTTTTTCTAATGTAATTATCAGACAATACTTTCATTTTCATATTCTAAAATGTATTTTCAAGGTAATTTACATAAAACCCACTAACTAACAATTTGGTTAATTCATTATATGTATGTGTATGTATATATATTAAAAGTATTTACAGAACACGGGTAAAGAAAATGATAATTAGTGGGTATATGTACAACATACTTTTTTGGAAATTATTAGGCAATGATGGTGGTTTTTAAGATTAAGGAGTGAAAAAGTTTAGAACAACGATTCATTTATAAATAGGTTAAGTTTATGAATTATTTTAAATTATACTCAAAATTATAAGGTATTATTTTAATATTTTAAACTATTTTTTAACTTAAATCAATTTTTTTTTATTTACTAGATTGGTGGTATTTATTTTTTTTAATAAAATAAAAAATTATAAGTTCAAATTTGACTATTTATTTTTATGCATGCTCGTTTAAATAATGTGTTTATTAATTAATTAAAATATTATTTTAAATCAAAAATTTTTGAAGCTCCTGAGTACCTGAGCGAGAAATGTTCCAGGAAGTGGGATCACACTGTGGTCCCTATATTTATTTTTATTCATAAAAATTATATTTAAGAGAAACAAAAGGAGAAATTATGGTATTGTGCCCAAAAAAACAAAGAGTAACAAGAAAGAGGTGTTTTGTTTCGTCGGCTAGTGCTCTTTACCCGGTTTATAAATACACTACACTCGGTTTGTAGTCTGCAGATTCTTCTTTCAACATTTTCACCTTTTCTTTCTTTTGCCTCTCCTAACCTCCTTGTGTCTTTCTCCCCTTTAACCTCCTGCAAATCTCCATTTCTCCTCTGCTTCATCTTCAACATCTCTTTCTCTTCCACTTCCTTCTAAACTCCCTAGCTTTTTCCTGGTACTAACCTGTATCTGCTCTTGTATTGGTTTTTGTTTCTACGAACAGCATGCTGGCTGTGTTCTGGTGCTGATATACTCTGTTAATTTTTATTTGCAGAACCATCATGACTAACCAGAATGTGGTATTGTCCGATGCGAGATCGGGTATCGATGTTAGAATTACAGTTTCTTTGTCGAATTCTTCGCTGTTTTCTGCACCAGTGCCACAACCCCTGCGTGAACCAGATGGGTTCTTGGGCATTCCACGGAAGAAGATCTTGAAGACCCTCGACTCTGACAAAGGAGGACAGAAAATAAATTCATGGGTCGATTCAATGAGAGCTTCTTCTCCTAGCCGTGAGAAAACCACCACTTCTCTTGTTGAAAATGAAGAACAGAGCTCATGGATTGTAAGTTTAATCAGCCTTTAAACATAGAAGCGTTTTCTCTTAATTTTTTTTTTTTAATTAAAAACAAGCAAAACTGTTTCAGTAAACAAGTTAAAGCTACCGTGCTTGTCTCTTGTTTGGGTTTTGTTTCCTGCATTGCCTTGTGCAGTTCTTACTAAAAAGTAAAAATCATAGAGAATAGATGAATGTAATTTTTGAGTGGTGTGATTGGTCGTGAAACAGGTTCATCATCCTTCTGCGTTAAGCATGTTTGAACAAATAGTGAATGCGTCAAAGGGGAAGCAAATTGTGATGTTTCTGGACTACGATGGCACTCTATCCCCCATAGTTGACGATCCTGATCGTGCTTACATGACAAACGAGGTTTGCCTCTTCTCCTTCCTCTGCTTTTAAACTCTTGTATACGTTTATGCATATTGAAGTGAGTGTTTCTTCTTTCCTTTTTTTTTTTTTTTTTTTTTTTTTTTGTAACTAGATGAGAGAAGCTGTAAAGGATGTGGCTAGATATTTTCCTACAGCAATAGTGACGGGGAGGTGCAGAGACAAGGTAATTTAAAGGTGTATGTATAGGCTTCATAGGCAGTTGTTGGGGTTAAGTGTTATCTGTATGCATTGGTTTTGATTTGGATATATGTTTGTGTACATGTTGCAGGTTCGCAGCTTTGTAAAATTAGCAGGACTTTATTATGCTGGCAGTCATGGAATGGACATTAAGGTACCATCAAAAAGCAGCAAATACAACAAAGTAAGTAGTATCATATTTGTACTACCTCTCTTACCCTGCTTTTATCATATGTATATATATATATACATCATATTTTGAAAAAAAAAAAAAAAAAGGAAGAAAAGTTGAATTTCTATGTGATTTGTCATAAACAAATTGTGATATATATTCAGGGTAACCAAGCAGTGCTGTTCCAACCTGCAAGTGAGTTCTTGCCCATGATTGACAAGGTTTGTTAACTTTTTCCATTCATCGTTGATATACCATAGATATAAGCTTGTGCTAACTTGTAAATCAATCTTCCTTTTTTTTTGTATTTTTTAAATTTTTCGGTCAAATGTAAAATTCTAATTAGATTTTTTAATTGGGTTTTAGGTGTACAAAACCTTGATAGAAAAGACGAAGTCCATCCCTGGAGCCAAGATTGAAAATAACAAATTTTGCGTATCTGTACATTACCGGTGTGTTGATGAAAAGGTAAGAAATTTACTGTTTCATTTTTTATGATATATATACATATATATATTTGCATAAATCAGAAAAAGTGAAGTATTATTAAATGTTGATGAAGATTAATGTGTTGTTGACAGAGATGGGATACAGTAGCTGAACAAGTTAAATTAGTACTGAATGAATACCCAAAGCTTAAACTATCACAAGGAAGAAAGGTACTCATCATCATTACTTTTACTCTTCCTGTAGAGAGTTTTGAAATATTAACGTGTATTGAATAATTAAAACTGCAGGTATTAGAGATCCGTCCAACAATTAAATGGGATAAGGGGAAGGCTCTTGAATTTCTTTTGGAATCATTAGGTGAGTGAATATTTATTTTTAACTTTTTTTTTTTTTTTTTTTTTTTTTTTCTTTTTCCATACAGATACAGATACAGATACATATATATACATGTGTGTGTGTGTAATTGTTTTTATGAGGGTGGTGGTGATAATAATTAATTTCATCTGTGTTTCAGGATTTGCCAACTCTGAAGATGTTTTACCAGTCTATATTGGAGATGATCGTACGGACGAAGATGCATTCAAGGTACCATATGGAGATTCTTTATTAATTTTAACAATGTTCATGAGTTGTTTGAATAGGAATTAAAGAAGTGGGCGGGCTTTTATAAATTTATGAAAAATGTATGTATAGGTTTTAAGAGAAAGAGGACAAGGTTTTGGTATCCTGGTTTCAAAAGTTCCAAAGCAAACGAAGGCTTCTTATTCTCTGCAAGAACCATCTGAGGTGAAGCTCTTTTTACAACGTTTGGTGGAGTGGAAGAGACTATCATCACTATGAACATCATCATGCCTTATAATTAACACCCATTATTATTATTATTATTATTATTATTTTTTTTTTTTGTGCGTAGAAAAATAGAAATATTTAATGAGAGAATATTGATATATCCACCCTCCCAAAAATGGTTAAGGTTGGATTCTATATAATTATGTATTCTCTCTCTCTTTTTCTGAAGCAAATTATGTATTTTCTTGTTTAATGATCATACAAATTGTAAAAAATAAAATTAGAAAATAATCTTTCTCTCTCTCTCTCTCTCTCTCTCTCTCTCTCTCTCTCTGATCTCCATGACTATTTTTTCTTCGTACATATATATATATATATATATATATAGTGGCTGCATGACCATTTCAGTGAACTTACTGAGGAATATCACAGGAAGCATAAAGAGCTTGTACGTGAAAGAAAAAAAAAAAAAAAAAAACCCAAAACTAATTAATATAAAGCAAGAAGAGAAAAAATAATTATTGATTCAAACATATTCTATTTATAATTTAATTCTTTCATTTGAATTAATTTTGAATTAAAAATAAAGTTAATTTGAAGTTTTTTATTTGATTTGAAATTAAAATCAACATAAAAATCGATTAATTGAATTAAAACATATTTATCAACAGGTTTGATGCAAAGCCTCTGACCCATCTGCTTTAATTTCGATTAACTACTTAATTAATTAATTAATTAATGCATGGTGTTGTAATTAAGACGCGTATCATTGAATTGAAAAGGGGAATGAGAGACATACAGTTTGAGAATTGGAAGTTTTCTCCAAAAAGCTAGTTTATAAAGTGCGGAATCCAAGAAACTCCTGAGATTTATTTATTACTTGGACGCCATATTGTCGTGGGAGTAACTCCTAATTCTACTTCCCATACACACACACACACACTTTTTTAGTTCCATATACTAATTCAGCCTCTTCTTATATAATTTAAGTCAGTGAACCTGGAATTAACTGCAGACCCCATAGATATGTATACGTATTCTTGTAATTGTATATATATATATATATATGTGTGTGTGTGTGTGTTGTTGACTTGTGGCAGTCAAACACACACTGAAATCTTGAAGTTGGTGTGTTCTCATTTCTCTAAGTTTTATGTCCAATCTTATCTAGCTAACTCCATGTGTTGATCTTAGGAACTTTCAAATAATAATGGAGAAAGCATCTATAACAGTTGTAAAGATACCTACCCCAGACAATACGACATACAAACCCACAAGCTCATATTCTATACACACACACACACACACATATGTATGTATATATATATATATATATATGTGTATGTAATTACTGTCTACCATAATAATTAATTGATTTTTTATTTTTTTCACGTACTGCTTACATGTGTTATAAACGTATCTCAAAATTAATGAATCCTGGCTATTTTTATTTATCCCTTCGGTCAATCCCTTTCGCACTCATATAAAAGAATTTTTTTTTCAAAGAGAGAAATATATAAAAGAATATTAATCAAGACTGCGGCTGGTGTATATATATATATGCAAGTTTGAGGATGATACAAAAATCTCCCGGGAGAAATATTAGTCAGTGCTTAATTATTAAGAGATGTTACGGTTTTATTAGTTTTTGATTGACCATGGCTGGCTTTTCCAAATTAAACTATATAGTGATTACTGTTATTTATTATATTTTTACTATCGTTATTATTGATATTATTATTATATCACTTTACTATATTAATTACTAAATATCACATTATCTTTATTATTAAAATTATTTATATTATTCTCATTGTCATAACCATTATATTATTGTATTTTTCTTTTGAAAAGTAAGAATAACTTTATTGATATAACATTACACATAATATGATGTGAACTTACTGACAAAAAATCATAACAAGCTAGGAAGGTTTAAAAACTTGTAGTTAAATAAATATTGCTATCGTTTTCATAATTGTTATTGTTGATGTTACCACTATATTATCAGTCCAGCACTACCACTATTATAAACATCATTTTATTGTCGTTATCATCACTCACGTTGTTATTGTAAGTTCCTATAGTTGTTACTTCCAATCACTCAAATCAACATCATCACCATGCAAATCTCATTGGCTATCCTCATTAAGTTATTGTCACTACTATCATTATAGTTATTGCCACAAAAATTATTACTGCCACCATCACCTCATTTTTACAAGCGATATTGTCATTATTATTATTATTACATCCACAATTACAACGATTATTACTATTTTTATCATTATATTTAGGGTTATTATTAACACTATCATCACCTCAATGGTTGCTATTATTACTATTATAGTACTATTATTTCGCCATACCTGGTATCAATTACGAGAATAATTTACACTACTACTAATATAATCTTTATGCTACCACTACTATTTTGTCTGAGAGCCTAATAATTACATGTTTGTGCTTTCTTCTTTCATTTAGGCTTGTTAGTTTATCTTTCTAATTATTTGTGAACCTAAATTGTCTTAGATAACGTGATTGATCTTGCAATCCTTTTTAATCAACATATGCTTCAACTTATTTTTCTTTTTTTTTTTTAAAAAAAAATATGTATATATAAGAAAATTACGAATTTTCTCAGTAGTTTGAATGGATGATGAAATTAATGTACTTATAATATCTTTATTTTAACAAGTTAATTAAGCTTACCAGCTTGCTCTTGTGTTGATGATTCGAAGGCTTGAACAAAAGAAAGAGGGTGCATAAATAGGGATGCCCGAGAGATTTGTGGAAAGATTAGAATGTTTTTGTCAAATTCATCACATTTGGTATAGTACCAATTACGTAATAGGTAGCTCTTTATAATTTAACTTTAACCACAAATGGTTCCATTATAAAGGAAGAAGGGGAGTTAGATGTCAAATTGTACATGTAATTACTTCGCCATAAATATAATTTCTCATCCGATCTTATCCACAAGAAAAAGTACTATATATTAATACCAGCTTAATTATGCTGTTGCTAATGGGTTCAACATGCTACCGCTAGTATAAATTTTGTCATATTGCCTAGCTAGTCTAATTAATTGAAGTTCCATTGTCTATCACTAGGAGATATATGTACTCCCAAAGTATTATTGAGGAACTTATCCACATTTCCCTAATGGTGATAGTAATTAACTTTATAAATAAGTCAAATAATTAATGAAAAATATATTAGTTTATAATTATAATTGCTGGGTGCCGGGTGATGCGTGGGTAGTCAAATATTCTAGTTCTAATTAAGGTGATAATTATCCAGACCCTATCCTATTGCTAACCCACATGACAAATCTTGTTACAGCTAAGTGTCTAAATGTGAGAGAAAGTTGATATCAAAGAGTAGTAATGTAGAAATAATTAATATTAAGCTTCAGTATTATTAATGTAAATTTAATTAAAAGTAAAATGGCGGCATCCCAGGGTGCAAAACACAAGCATGTGTCGAAAACGAGTTGAATTAATTATATTAATTAAAAAATGTGTGAAGCAGATATTTTATATAAGGGGGAAGGGGTTTAAAGGCAAGAAAGGGAAGATGAAGGTGATTGGGTGGAGATGATCCTGAAAACCCTTTAAAAAGACAAAGGGAGATGTGCCCAAGTTTTAAGATATTGGAGGATATATATATGACAGAGTGGAAACAAGTCCATTGCTCACGAACACAAGTGTAGCCCTCAAACCATTGGGCACTTGGATTTGAGAGAGCCCACCTCAAAATACTAAAGGAATCTAGTTAATATATATAAATTATATATATTTACAATGGATGGATGTGATCATGATATATATATATATATATATATATTATATAGAATAAATGGTGGTTAATTTATATAAATTAATGGTTATTTTCAGAGGGTTAGGTGGTGAAAGTGAAACCCACTAGTGGCCGAAGAGGGAATCCATGGTTGAAGAGGAGTTGGAATCCACTTGATTTGGGGAGGAGCATTCAGCGTGCTTCCAAGCCATGAAACCCCCCCCCCCCCCGCCTCCTCTTTGCTTTTCTCATACGTGTAAAGAAAACATTCCACTACATTATTCAACACATCATTGCTGCCCCTAATTAATCTTTATTTCTAAATCATAACCCCAATTATTGATCTAAAAGTGCATCCACACCAACTTCTATTTTGGGTACAAGTTATTCTATGGTTTCAATATCTAATTATTCAACTACTATGTGTGATTAAGATTTTTTACCCAAAAATTACATCTAGGTAATATTTTTCTTGAGATTTATACACACGTATATTTTTCTTCAGATACCATGTAATTGAATCATTCATTTATATACACACGTATATTTTTGCTAGATTTATATATTGTCATTAGTCATTAAAACACCCACCTATCTGTTAACTAGATCTCCCAAAAAGTAGGGTCTCGAAGAAGAATATATATGTTTTTTTTTTGGGAAGTTGTAGAGTTGTACCCTTTCTGCCCGCATCAAACTCCATATATATTAATGAGTTACATTTATTAAAACATTTTCATTCTGAGCAAGAACAGCTTCAACCCACCACCATGTGGAACACTTGAGGACCGGCCATTAATAATTAATTAATCACCAATCAATCCATGTATAGATTAATATTATTATTATTATTATTATTGAATAGGTAGGTAGATGCTGATTCTTATTCTCCCTGAACAAGCTTGTTGATGAACAAATATGAGTGTAACATGCTGTGTAAAAACTTGTTGTCATGTTTTAGGTAAAAAGTTGATCAGCATGGTCCCGCACCAGTGTAAATACTCAATAATACATGCATATATATATAGTATTTGTTTTTTGACATGTGTGGGTGTGTGTGTGTGTGTGTGTGTGTGTGTGTATGGACGTGTCGCTCAAGGAGTATGGTCCCCGCATGGAGGGTCGAGCAAGCTGCTAATATGAATTTATAACACAGATCAGGTCGTACGGAGGTAGTCAAAGGCGGTGATTGGATATTAATTATAGCATAAATTTTGATGATGCAGCCATGTGTTTCAAACCCAAACCTAAATGACGTTGTTTTAGGGAGCAAATTTATAACGTGTTTGTATTATAGGAGTTGTTGCTTGCATCTTACCCGCCAATCATTTTCTTCTTAAACCCCGCCCTCGCTAAAAGACACACTGTAACCAATCGTCTCCCTCACTACTGTCTTGTCTTTAACCTAACCATGCCTACTCTCTCTAGGCCCGGTTGCACACAACACCAACCTCTCTCTCTCTCTCTCTCTCTATATATATATATATATATTTATATATGCAGAAAGAGGAAGAGGATGGTGTGTGTACAGTGAAAGCTTGTACATATATTATATATGTATATTAAATTGAGATGGAAGTAGTGAATTATATGGGCTATCTGAGAGAGAGAGAGAGAGAAAAATGGAGAAGACCAGCAGTAAGTTAAAAAAGAAACATATAAACTAGTATTGAAATTCTTGAAAACAGAGACGATGCTTAGAATCTGGCACTTAATCCTACTCATCTACCAATATTTTTAGTTTTTCTCTTCTTAATTTAATTTCTTTAGTTATCCCACCTGATTTTTTTTTTTTTTTTTTAAAATCCAATAATTCAAGCTAGCCAGGATAGGATGTTTAACTATATAGTGTGTGTGTGTGTGTGTATAAACCTTTTGATGGTTTGTTTGTTTTTTTTAAAGACTTATAGAGATCCCATGGGGAAATAGTATATACCCATAATCCCTTTGTGTGGGACATGGAAGGGAAGGGAAGGGAAGCAACCACTCTGTAAACTATAAATGATAGTGTGAATATGCAAGGCGCCAAGTCAGGTTTTGATGACTTTTTCTTTTTAATAATTTGCTCTCTTCAAACATTCAAGTCAATATTGGATTTTTTATTTTCACTTAATTTCTTCTTAATTACTTAACTAACTAATGCATTATTGATTATTGAGATATTATTTATGTCCTATAACCTTTTAACACGTGGAGGGGGCATGGCTCTGATGCTTTTCTTTTCTTTTCTTTTCTTTTCTTTTACTCTGTGCAAATTGTTAAAAAAGAAAGAATATATATATATATAGTTGGGTCACGGTAAATTGCTGAAATGAAGTAATTTATGAGATTTATGTTTTCATTTTTTTTGTGTTTGGAGAGACAGAATGCAAATGAAAAATGAGATAAAATGCTGTATTTTTAAACTAATTTTAAGTTTTTTTTAAAAAAAAATTTACTAACACATATGTCAATTTGTAATATTGATGTGAAAAGTTAACCAAGTAAATAATGTCATATGTCCAAACTGGTAACTCATGGCACGATTTTTAACGACATTAAAAGAACTAAAAGAGGATGACTAATTTTATTTTATTTTTTTTTATTTTTTTTAAAAAAAATATATATATATATATATATAAAGATTAATTTAACTCAAAAACTGAATAAAGAACAAATCTATAAAATAAAAAAAAAATATATTTAGAAATAAAAATTTTATTTAAATCTGAAACAGTTGGCCCAAGCACACAATTATGTCTTGAAAGAGATTGGGGATTAAATGGGCTGGGCTGGTTGTGTTTGTTCGCTCGAAAAATTCCTTAAAAAAAAAAGACGATGATTGAAAGGAATGCTTTAGATCTCTGCATGCAAGAAGATTTATACTGAGCAATCGACACGCTTCTACGTAAATGGAACGGAAGAAAGAAGAAAATTAATTAAAAACTTACATTACAGAAGGTATCAAACAACTAGACATGCAGTTTTTTTGCCGACGCAGATCAATACATGATGTACATAAGTCAATCATTGGCTATGCATGGCGCGTCGTTTCGCAGCCTTCAGAAAGAATTCGATTGCTTTTGCCCAAATTATCTACCACCACATCGCACCTAACACCGAACTTCAACTTCCCGGAGCTGAAAATTCCCTTCTTCACCGTCGCCGGCACCTCCATTTCGAGAGATAAAGCCACAACACTTGTTGACTTCTTGCTTCTAATCTGAATCTTCTCAGAATTCACGCCATCTTCAGACTCATCAACACCGAGTATAATCTCAACTTCTGTTGACTTACCATTTTTTTGGAAGAAACTTGGAAATGTACCGCTACCAATCTTTTCTTCCCTAAACCAAAGCCAAGCAACACCACCTTCCCCGTACAAAATGCCTGCATTCCCATTTGGGTTGTCAACTTTTAGCTTCACGTCGTACGTGGTGCCCCAAGATTTCTCCCTATTTACACTACTCATAATATGCTTAACGTGAAATCCAGGATCCTTGGACTGTATCAAAAATAAAGAAACGCCTACAACAAGGCCTACGCCTAGAACAACTACAACGACGGAAATAAAACAACAGACGACGCAAGAGCAACACCCACAAGGCTTCCAATTGTGGTTGTTGTTGCGGTGTCTTTCGACGATCAATGCATTCTCGGGAGGTGGGACGCGGTAGACAAGGTCTTTAGGGACCTGAACGACGTAGGTGCCTGGGCGGAAGGAGAGGTTGGGGTCATGGGTTCGGAGCTCAGGCGCGTTGTCGGGGCGGGGAGTGGTGGGGGCGTCCCGCTCCGCCATGAGAAGATGGGGAGCGGTGGAGAGGAGATGGATGGAGGTGGGTTTGGAAATTGAGGAAGGAGGTGCGATCGCACAGGAGGTTTGATTGTTGAAAGGGGTTTAGAATTGGTTTGATTGGGGAAATTAGGGAAGAATGGTTTTTGAAATTAACAACTATTTTTAGCAACACCGTTGTTTCTTGGTCAAACTGATTGAACCAATTAACGGTTGTTAATTTGCTTCATGTGGCCAAAATTGGTTTTGCCTAAATTTTTTTCATGAAGAAGAACTAAACTGGCACTAGCAAAAATTGTTCTCTCCCACCTCCCGCTACATATTTTGGCAATCAATCTTGACTAACACTTGGGCTATTTTGCTGACTGCCCAATGATGCAACAAACCCTTGAAAACCATATCTATGGACAATTATATACACACGATCCACGTATAAGTAAATGCCCCACTCCAACCCAAGCCCAAAGCCATAATCAACACAAATATCTCGCACAACAGTCTTTATTAGCCTGCATTTGAAAATAAGAAAATGAATCAATCAAATAATACCCATGGCCCATGGCATTTTGTAAATGTCATAAGAAATGTTGTGTTATTTGACCGTACAAAAATGGGTATGAAAACGTGTTAATTTCATTTCTCTGTGAATCTGATTCTCATCTCACCCGGATTTTTTTGTTTAAAAAAAAAAAAAAAATTCTTGATGAGGGAAAGAAAAAAAAGAAGATCAAACAAAATAATACAGCACTTGGATAAAGGGGAAAATGCCAACATGAGTTTACAAGGAATTTTATTCTCACTTTACTTATCCATTTCTCACAACCTTTTTCCTTTTCTTTTAAACAAGTTAACATTTGCAATTCCATTCACATCTCTTTCTCTATTATTCTCTCTCTTTCTATTACACAATTTTTTTGTTTTCTCTCCATTTGAATTTGGTGCTTTTATTTTGTTTGTTTCTTCTGTTTGTGCAGAGTGAGCCTATTTATACATGGTAAAAGCTTTAATAAGTGGAATTCGAGAATTCAACATGGTTTCATTGCCGATCACTCCTCTCTAAGATTTTTCAGTGCTCACAATCAAGAGACTTGTATTCTTAATTTAATTGAGCATTCACTTCCATATAATCAGAAGGAACATCCCTTTTATCTTGTCATGTGAACATATACAAAAATCTCCATAAATCAAAAAATATTTTTTGATATGATACGAAAATTTTAGTTGACTATATTAGATATGATCATCATTTTACCTGATAATCTTATTTATTTTTTTATATCGAATTTCACTCACAGTTACTCTAAAAAATTTAATAAAAGAAAATTTGGATAATTAAAATTACTATAAAATTTAAACACTTAATTTGACAGTTGATAAGAGATATATTACCTATTAGAATGTACTTGTATAGTGGAAGTATTTTTTCTAGATCTTGTTTCTCTTCTTATGTGTGTGGAATGTTGGAAAAATGTGGCTATTTATTTGTGTTTATGCAATTTATATGTGGAAGGCTTGCTCTTTAATACTACTAATAGATTATATAGTTAGTTTTTTATAACTAGATCTACACTTCCCTAATAAGGAGCAACATATAAATAGTTACTTGGTTTCTATATATTCTTTGGGGTTTTCAGGGGAAGAGGAACTAATCGGTACATGTAGGTAAATGACATCCATCTAATAACTTGATCTAGTTATTGCTGAACTGGATACTTTTAAAGACATTCTGTCTACATCAATGGATACTTCGAAAACAATGATTACTATCCAATATTAATATGTACCAATAACAAATATATACAAATTAAATTATAATAATTTTATGAATAAGTATAGATAGTGTAATTTAGTATTGTATATTGTAATCATATAGAACATGTTATCTTTATAGGTATTAAGAAATTACGCGTCTCGCATACTACAGAGATGATAGAATATTATGCTCTAAATTTTAATTTACAACTAGTTTTTTTTTTTTGTACTGAGTATCATAAGTTTGGCGATTAAAAGGAGCTCACATGGAACTATTAGTCCCCTCAATTTTTTCCTCTTTACATAAATTATGATATTGAATTGCTATTTGTACTGTGTTTTTGTTGTCTGGATTGCTAACAGGATGACTCAGTGCTGTTCCGCAACAAGCTCTTGTTAACTTGAATATGTGGTAGTATGTTGAAGAAGCTCCTTTGTTGGTGCCACTTTTGTTTAAAAAGAAGTGTATATATGTTTTTTTATGTTTGAGCGTAATTGCTTTGTGCTTGGAGCAGAGAATGACTGAGCACATGCAACTTGTAAATACTTTGTCTTCAAGGCATGTGACTTTCATAAAAATTTAACGAGATCGAGGAGCTTTTGCTCAATAAAACAAACATTTGTATACATAATTTTTACGACTTATTAGTAATAATTAAATAAAATGTGGCACTAGAAGTTCTCAAAATTTCTCCTATCGATGATATCTCAGTTGGTAGAGAAAGTCACGCGTGCCTTGTGGAAATTATCATTAAAATCAACAATTGCTTTTAAGATAAGTCTCTACGATACACCCTTTTTTTTTTTTTTTTTAAAATCTGTCTCCACATTCATTGAACTTCTTCTCATTTTCAAATTTTTTTTTTTTTTTTAATAATCATATTCCAAGCAAAATTGGGTGCTTTCTGATTCCCCAATACAAGTTTTATCTCATATCTATTTTCCTGTGCCGTCAGTTTTTAATATTCTTTATTCAAATGTAAAATTATTTGAGTCTCAAATAATTTCTTAATATAAATTTTTGTCCTTTAATAATAGACTGTTATCATTAATTAAAAATGCTAAATTAATTCTAAACGTGATCTTACATTTTCCCAATAATTCTTGGACAATATTCCCCCTTCTAGCCGCAGAAACAGGGTTTGAAAGCAACCAAGACTTGCACGTTTTCCTGACCTCAACCTAATTTTCAACATCAAAGAAATTTCAACAACAAACCAATCAACACCGCCATCATTGCATCACTGCTTATTATCTCAAGGAATAATAAAATAAAATAGCCTTTGAACATCATCATACACTCCTTTTGATTTTTCTCCAGATAAATCTTTAAGTTTCCAACTAAAAGTAATCTCTTTTACTCTTAAATTTCTCCAAAATTTCAAGTTCTACACCACAAAAATACCAACTAGAAAAATTATCCCAGAAACTAGACTTCCATTTATCAACAACTGTTTCTTCCTCTGAATTTATACTTTTCAACAGTCTCAAATTCTTTTTTTTGTTCTTTCGAGGAAAAAAAAAATCATCAAACTGTTAATAAGAAAATTGAATGCTAAACAGAGACAAACTTTTCAAACAAATTCAATTACAAACTCTAAACTTGTACACATGCTATTACAAGAATTCATCTCACCGGTCTAGCAAAGACAAAAAACCAGCTGACAGCGGTGGACATTATTACATAATAATATTAACAATAATACTGCTTATTACCCTAAACGACTCACTTCACATTGGACCCTGCAATTGCCAAAAACTTCATTGCAGCGGACCGTTACCCACTCCTAATCTCCCACTACTACATTGCATACATCATAAACTAAAACCACAGAAACTACAAATATTCATGACAATATGGAGGCCCAATCGATCTCGTATGAAGGGTACTTCTGCAACATGAAGTTCTCCGGCACAATACTCCACTGCGGCTCGTTGTCCATTTCACCGAACGTGATCTCGGATAAAGGTGAAGATCCTGCAGACCCATCGCTCTCGGTCATCACCGGCGACGGGGAGGAATTCTTCTCGCCCTTAACCGTCTCTAACGTTCTCGAATCTGAACCTTGTATAGCCTGCGGTGGCTCAACCTCTGGCTCCATACGAGGAGGCCTGGCTCGCTTCTTGCCGGAGCCAACATGTTGCTTCCCCACTTTCCCCTGCTTCTGCGACTCTGCTAAACTTTCACAGATAGCATCAAGCTTTGCGTCCACTGAGGAATGAAGGGGCTTGTACTGGCCGAACTCGCCGTCGATGTGGGATCCCCGGTGGCGGAGATTGGGGAAGTTGAGCCGAGCGAAGTCACCTCGGAGCTTGTAAGCTGCCTTGTCGTAAGCTAAGGCTGCTTCCTCGGCCGTATCGAAGGTGCCGAGCCAAAGCCGGGTCCGGTTCTTCGGCAGGCGGATCTCGGCGACCCACTTGCCCCAATGCCGCTGCCTCACACCCCTGTAGAGCTTGGTGGGCTTTGGGGGTGAACCCACTTGCTTCATTGGAACAGGCTTTGGGCTGAGGAACTGAAAGGCATGCTGCTGTTGAGGATAATATTGGTACAGTAAAGACGGGCTTTGTTGACTCTGGAGGTGAAATTGCGACTGGATCTGGTTCATCTGAGACCGAGTGAGGTGATTCAGCCCGATCGACCCCGATTGCTGGAGAGCCGACGGATCATGAACCGAGTGCGCGTTTGAAATAGGTTGAGGCATAGAGGTGGTACAGCAATCACCTGGGTATAGACTGGGTTGTGTTGTGTTGGTAGAAAATGAAGGGCAGAAAGAGATGTCATTGGCAGAAGAATAACTAGAGGAGGAAGTACAAGATGGAATCTGGTAAGATGAGGAGAGAGGAGGAGAAGGAGAAGAAGATAAAGCACTTTTAATAAAAGGCTCAAGTGCTTCCATAAGCTCGTCCCCGAAGGGACCTGCTTGAACTGGTCTGCTACTGCAAAAATCCATGGTAGCTGCCATATCTTAGAGACTGAAGAAAATTTTTGACTTAGAGACGACAGAGAAAAATTATGAAATTAACCTGCTTCTTGTCAAGATTAAAAAGAGACGAGCACCAAATGAAATTTTTTTAATAAAAAGAGCTGCTTCTTTCTACAACAGAAAAAGATCAAAGAGGTTTCAAATAAGCAACCCCTTCAAATCAAAGAACCTACAAAAGCAACTATGAGGGAACCAAAAATCACCCTCCAAGCTGATTTTCTCTACACGAAAATTACAAAAAATAAAATAAAAAAGAAAAATCAGATCTAGCAAGGACTGAAAAAAAAATAAAAAGCCTTGAAAAATCAATAAAACAAGAACCTGGATCTCGATTCTGAAAACACCTGGCTTTCTTAGAAAAACCCTTCTAAGTTTGCTTTCTATCCATATTTTTTGCGTTGCGAACACAAACCTAAAATCAAGATTTCTTTTTGAAAGACAGATGATTAACAGAAAGGGATTCAGAGAAGCGGGATGTTACAGAGAAGGGGGGGGAGGGAAAGTAGAAGAAAACACCTGAACGTCCTAATTCACTCAATTTGATCTCACCACTCTAATTTTTTTTTTTTTTTCTCTCTGGTTTTCTCTCTTTTTTCTGGTGTGAATGACCCTCAACCTCACTGCTTTATCTCAAGTTGCTTGGCTCCTATTATATAAGGGTCTAGATTCCACTAGCCTGCCCCAGATTACATCACTAATCCAAGTTACCTCTCTGTAATTTCATTATAGTTTATTTAATGGTAAATTATGAAACGACTAGGCCTGCTAGCCAGCTGATGATTATGACGTAAGACCGTTTCAACGAACCAATATTGTCCGGACACGTGTGCAGCTGGTTCTTCAGATACCGACATCTATTGGTCCGTTACCGTCACGTGCCGGTTGTGCCTGTAGTTATCGTGGGTTAATTTCTTTAATGTTGACCACACCATGTGATTTCCGTGTTCACATTGTAACCCCTCTTTATTCGCTGGAGCTCTTGTTGGACAAATTGCCCCAACTTTAAGTCGCAAAATAGGGCATCATTTTTTTTTTTTTTTTAACTTTATTTAAAATATATGCGAGTGTGTTTTTGGATTGGAGATAAAAATTCTTTAGTACCATAAAACAGTTGGTGTAAATATAAACGAGCCTCTTGATTCTATATTTCAATTTTAACAAAAGACATAAAAAATCAAGAAGCTAAAATCGCACCGCGGAGGAAGTGCGAACCGTAAGACAGACCACGACTGGAATGACTGATGGTGTTTGTTTTATTTTTAGTCATTGGCCAGTATTAAAATTAACTGGGACTTCAACTCCCGCCGCCGTGGAATTAATGTAAGGATATATTTTATTAAAATAGTGAGTCGTTGGCAGATAGAAGAACCGAACCCTCTAGGCGCACGTTAGACACTCACACGTATTCACCTTCCCCCACGATCTATAAAATGTCAAACTATTTTTTTAATACAATATAAACTTATTTCTTCGATATTTTAATTCTGTAAATTTTATATGAAATTCTAAAATGCAACAGTAATCATGCTACATGAACTTTCCATTGCAATTAAAATTAACCGAAATTGGTAGCTTTCTCCTACAAAATTTTAGAAACTAACCCCGGTTGACGTTGGGTTACGAGGGAAAGGGAATAATAAAATGCCACCTGCAAAATTTTGCGAGCACTTCGTTTGCGGCGGCGGTTGCTACCGACACAGTCTTTGAGGCGCTTCTTTTCTTTTTGACCCGCACTATCGTGAAGTAGAACGGTGGTGTTGTAAAGTTCACGGTCCATTTAATGGATTTTTTTTAAAAAAATTTTTATAATGAAAATTAAGTGAAGCGAGAATTAAGATAGTATTCGCGGTTAATGAGTTGGCTAAATAATGGGTTAAAGAGAATCAAAGTAGAGTAGGGGAGATTATTTTAATTTAGGGAGCTAAGGGTTCTCGGAGCATGTCGGGCGGGCGGCAAGTCTTGAAAGAGGGGGTTAGACACAACTAACCCGCTTGACCTGGTGTTTTGCTTTATTAATGGTATAGCAATGATAGATAAACATATCAGTTTTTAACGTATACATGTTTTCTTGGGTATGAATCATATGAAATTTGAATTTTTGACGAATTTTGTGCCTTAAATTTATGTGGAAAAAATTAATGAAAGAGCAAATTATTCAAAGACACAATGTTAATGTAGCATGTCGTGAGTTGCGGGGCATTAATTAATGAAGGAAGTGGATGGTCAAGTCAATTAATAAATAAGTTTGAATGGAACTGCGCGTGCACATGTTATCTAATCCGATGACAACTCACTACATAATAAATTCAGACCCAACGTTGAATTACAAGATGGGGGCTTTCTTTTTTTTTTCCCATTCCAACGGACTAATTATTTCCCAAACTCTATTGTGTTCATAAATTATGTCAGCAGAATTTCTTTAGACTTAACAAATGAAATTTGAGAAAATCAATTAAATTTTTTTTTTTTGGTGTGTTTTGATCTCAAAGGAGAAGATAATTTGACGGTGTAGTGCAGCGGCAGAAAGAGACGAGCGTAAAGAGGAAGCGTGTGTGTCTCTGTAGTGGTGGGGTCCGTTTCTCTTTTACGCGGTTTTACTTTGATATCACCTCGTCTTTTCTTTTTCCAATGCAATAAACCGCTGCTATAACGCCACGTGTCCCGAAGCTTACAGCAAACGCTGTCCCTCATCGCACCAAATCTTTTACCAAAATTATTTTTAAAACGCATTTTTGTTTTTACAAAAATAATATTAGTTAAACGACAAAAAAAATAATTTTAAAAAACTTGTTATGTTTTAATATTTATTTTTATCTTCAGAATTTTTTTTTTTTTTTTAAATTAAACATCAATTTTCAAGGATGTTAAATCGTATCATAAGAAAATTATAAAAAGGTTAATTTTATATATATAAGAACGTACATTATTATATTCATTACTTTTTAAACATAAAAAAGTGTATAACTGATCATACTTAACCTTGTTTAGGAGTGAAAAACACAAGAACTGTATCCCATGAAAATCTATCTCTTTGATTCATCTGTGAAAAAGAATTTCAACACTGATAAGTCTGGAATATAACTTGTTTGACGGATAGACAATATATTATTACTGGAGAAGCGATGGCGTGCAAGACATGGGGTAGGTAATGGCAATATCATAATGTTGAAAGCAAATTAACGGGGGCACAATCAATGCTTCATCTGGGAGCGCACTTTCAAAAAGCTGCCTCAAGGATCGAAAAAGCCAACCAAATTACGTAAAACTATTTTTCTCGTCATATAATAACTACTAATTATTAAAACTAGAGCATGAATGTGTTGAAGGTCAAAGTGAAATGAGAGCCTTTCAGTTGGTTTAGTTGTGAAAAAAGTATTGATTCATGTGGAAGGAGGAATTTCTTCATTTTCGTAGCAGTTTTATTATGTCACTGTTACCAAGATATTTTGGGTGATTTTGTGGTGGGGGGGTTCTCCGAGATACACTTAATTCTTAACTTTATCACGACACTTCACGCAATTGCTGCTCTCTTTCTTTTTAACCCTCCCGTAAAAGAGTTTGTTTCACGGTCAATCATCATCACCTTTGCGTCAAAAAGTTTATACGTGCGTGACCTGTTAATTAGAAAAAGAAGAAGGCATTATTGGCACACATGAGATAAGGGACTTTGTTGCCTTAAAGCAAGCAACTTTTCCCCTACAAGAAAAATACCAACCTACTTTTTTATTTCTTTTTAGCTTGTTTCTCCTCTTCTAATTTCTATATATTAGTTACTTCTGCTTATAAACAAATAATTCTGCCCTCCTATTGCAGTACACTATGAAACCCATAATCCCCATTACGATTTTTAAACAATTCGTTTTTATCATCGTTTACTTTACGACATTTCTTTTCTTAAAAGGTATTTCATGGAAGAATTGCCATTTCTGTAGGTTGGTGTGCCCTTAGCTGCGGCAGATACTGCCGATGTTTGATTATTATTATTGTTATTTTCTGATTGCTGGCAGAAGTTTTTACGTTTGACTGGGATAGTGTGAATTGGAAAAAACAATCGAATTTGACATGGGGTTGTTTACCCAAGTCTAAAATGTAGACCATTTAACTAACAAAATCTGGACTGCATTAAATTTTTGTTTAATATATTAATGTAACTGGTTGATAATTAATATATATAATGCATATCATCCCTGTTGGCAATTTTTAACTAATAATACAGATTTTTTCCTAAATTTTGAAAATTTCATAATTATTTAATACATGATTAATACATGGCCCTATACTGTTTTTATCCTCGACCAGATTACATTTTTTTTTTTTTAGATTATGTCTAAAACCGATATTTTACTGCATTCACCGACTTGCCATATTCGGATTATAGCACTTAAACCCTTTGGGCCCATTGACCTTGATGGGCTGGACCAACCATAATTATCGAGTTGCATACTCTTTCAGTGGGTGAACTGTTGGTATGTATTTGATTTGATGATATTATTTTATATAAATTTCACAATAAAATGTAGGAGTGGCTTACAAATTGCATAGATTTAAAATTTTTGTCGCAAAATTTTTAGTACCTCAAATTCTACATATTAAACCTGAGTTCTTAATTACATAAACAATATTCCAAAATTGATGGGAAAAAAATGACAAGCAGCTACAGCAGGTTACACCAATGCACTATTTATTTGAATTGATGAATGTAAAAGTTGCCGGGTCTCGTGAAAATCCAACTGGCAATTCACATGCATAAATCCGTTTGGGGGGTTCAACTGCTCAGGAAAGCGTTAATAGAACCCGTGAGACAGTTGTGCGGCCATGTAATATAAGCCTAGAATAGTTTTCATGCAGGCGTAATGTTATGCATGATTTCTTGCCCTTCGGGAAGCACAACAAAGCTGGGGTAATAACCATCAGTATCCTTTCATAGCTTTGCTTGAAGGTACCTATCATTTTTCCCTCGGCTTTTCTTCTAGTCTAATCACTTCAGAAATCACTAATAAATATAAATTTTTTAAATAAAAATTCATTCATTCAATATATATACATTAATTACAACAAAATAAAAAATAACCTTAAAAAATACACGGAATACAAATTTACCTTAGAACTACAATCTCTTATAACAAAAAAAAGTTTGATCATAAGTCCAATATATCTCAACATATATATATATTCATATGATTGACAAAAGAACTGACCATAGCTCAAAGCTCAAATATAAGATGCAATCCAGAAAAGCGTTACACTGACAAATTTTTTTCCAAAGAAAATTTTTTCTTCCTGATCTGCCTCTAACGAGAGAAAAAAAATTAAAACCCCACGTAAGTAGCTTCTTAGCAGCCAAAAAGATCGACTTCCGGAAACTAAGAACTTCACACACGCAGTACGAGTCTGAGATGTCTGCCGCTAGCTATACATAACCATTAACATTACATGGTTGCAGAGATTACCAGAATACTTTGGGCTGCATCCAATTAGAAGATAGACTCCAAATATCGGTTGTAATGTCTTCTATTGAACTCTAACAAGCTACCATAAGTGCGATCTGCAACCCCCACAAAAAGAGCCTCAGTGTCCGGGCTAAATGATATTCCAGCAATTTCCCCAAACAAATCAATTTCTTGACCCTGCATGTACCCAGACTCTGTATCAATGATGTGAACAAAGTCAGCTGGCTCAGCCATCGCCAAGAACCGACCGTCTGAGGTGAACTTCAGAGCTCTGATTGCTCCCATCCTTCCCTTCAATACAGCCAGGGAATGGGATAAATTCCTTATGTCCCACAATCGGCAAGTAGTGTCTTGATTCCCTGTAGCCAAAATTTGGCCATCTGGATGCCAAGCTGAAGCAAAGGAGTAGTCCAGATGACCTTTAAGGTTTCCAGTTACCTGCATTGAGGAGATGAATTGAACTTTGACAAATATTTCTGAATTTCAAGTATTCTTAAGCAGGTAAGTGACTCACTTTCCCAGATTGAGCATCAACAATCAAGCACTCTGAACTGTCCCCAAGCACTGCAAACAATTTACCATTTGGACTAGCAGATGTGTTCTGCAAAGAGAGCCATCAAATCTGTCAGCAATTTAGAAAGAATCCATAACCAATATGCACCTCAATGCTTCTTAAAAAGGCAACTCACATTTACAGACCAAGCAAAGGTAAAATTGTTGATGCAAGAAAAGTTCTCAGCATCAAAAACCCGAACTTTAGCATCATTATTTGCAGCCACAACCCTCATTGCGCCACTGCAAAGAGAAGGTTTAGTCACATGTCCAGTTGGAAGTAGAACATACATAAAATCCAAGAACAGTAATTACCTGGAACTACGATATGCATCCACCGCATTAGTGATGGCATTCTCATCTGCAGTGATTTTTGCACAGATTGCAACCCCATGTTGATTTAAATACTGACCACATTAAGGAATATCTTTTACAAACATGAAATTAAACAGCAAATAATAAATTCTGTCCATTGAGGCAATAATCAAGGAAAACCAAAGAAAGAATTTATGAATCCAATGAAAAAACTAACCTTACAAATAAGCTCCCCCCGAAAGCCACCAGCTACTATCAAATTTTCTTTAACTGCCATCGTGCTTATTTGCACTCTAGATACCGTGGAAGATAAAAATCCAGGTTGTCTCTGACAATCCAAAAAAAGACCTGATTTGAGTTGCAAAGGACGGAAAAATAGAAGTTGCTAGCAGTATATGGAATGGCAGGTGCTCAAGCCCTAATTACCAACAGCATTCCTTTCTCCTCTAGTCATGGAATTACTAAAAGTGGAGTAGAGTGCTAAGTAAGAGAAGAAGTTCTATTTGCACTCCCCTTTGCAAACCACAAAATACTCACCAGTATGGGAACAATTGGTTTGGCCACATTAAGTACTTCTTCTCCCCTCCGTAGAAGTGATGACCAGTGCATTAGTGAATAATTTTGGATAAGGTACACATCATGCTTTGAGGTTGCTGATAATAGATTTCTCAGCTGCACAAGAAAAAATGAACAAGGTTGATAATATAACAGTATACAATTCAACTCAGTACAGTATAGACAAAAAATAAGACGGGTAATCCAATAAATAATTCAACTAAGGCATCAGCAGTCACTATTAGTCTTATATGCATAATAGTAATTTGCAGTATCCGTTAAAGAAATTGACAATTTATTAAAACTAAAACCCAAACTCTATGAAACAATGGAAAACTACAATCGTCAAACAGAGCACCTGCTTCATTCAGCTCAAATTAATCCATCTGGCTAGTTACATTAGACAGTCCATTCTGTTTCTCCTCCCCAGAAACATTAGAATGCCCTTTCCCATCCATTGCATCAAAATTTACGTTCACCATACAATAGAATGTGGATTGACAAGTGTTTTTTTTCACTTCATTTGCAAATCGTATTGTGGGGTGCGCGAAGTTGGGCTTGTGGAATGCATTAAGTGCTATTTTAGAATTAGTGAACTATCTGCTACATGCTTGTCCGGGTTTAGCTATTAAAGATATATGCATAAGAACCTAGAACGACACTACCACCAGGAGAAGCATGCATGACCAAAAGTGACATGAAGAAAAAAAAAAAGATAGCCACCTTAATATTCATATTGTTGGTTGGGGGTAGGAGTGTGGAGAATAAGGGACGTAAACAAGAAAAAGCGAGCCATCTTCCCTTTCCTAACAATAAAAGCTGACAAAAAAAAGAAATGGAAAGAAAGTGCATTTGTTGCAACCAAAATCCTATGCAAAAAATTGGTGACCTCTTCAATTAACTGCACATAACAGAAAATTTGCACAAAAATAGACCCCCTTCATCACATTAACCACACCATATGGAAGTTGCAAAATAAAATGGAAAGGCACATGGACATGACATGTAATGAAGTGCCAAATGGAGGAATAATGCAAAACCAATATGAGAAACTTATGAACTTAGGAACTCCCTTGTAACCAACATTGGCTAGTGACAGAACTTAGGAAAGAAAAGAGATGACACCCGTAGGAAAGTTAGATACCAGCATACCAACGATTATGAAACAAGCAGTTAAGATACTTTGTGTTTCCCAGGAATAGACAAAACAGAACCATAACAGTTCTAGCACAAATTTTATAACTGAACTCTAAAGATGACAATTTTATGTTTCAATTATGAATTCTTGAAATAGATAACTCAAAGCACAAACCAGAGAGATTGTAATGAGAAGTATATTAGATAATCATGCAGGTTACCAACTAAAGATATCAATTTAAATAGAATATGACAAAAGCGAATGGAGAGTAATGTTAATCCCATCATGATGATTAACCATCAAACATTTCCTATCATACCATATATACATCGTATCCTTATTGTTCCAGCTGCTCAGATAACTCCAAACCTGCTTTAAAAGGCTGAAATAAGAGGAAAATCGGCAGTCCTAAATGCCACAAAGGGTTAAAAGATAAAATATATTATATTTAACAGACAAGAAATCAAATATTCACAGGCCAAAGATATCAAGAATACATGATAAAAAATTTAACATTCAAAAGGTTTCAGCAGGACTCCAAATTGTCACAGCAATATAGTAGCAAGTTGCATGCTAGATCATTGATAAGAGCCCATAATCATATAGAACACATGAGAGGTAGCAACTCAAATTCAAGCTTCTTTCATCAGTAAAATGTTGGACAACTACAAGATTGATATCCAAATGCAGTTGATCATCCTGGTCATGAACATTCATAAAAAGACCATAAATTTTGGTAATGAAAATATCATGGCTTCTGACATCGGAAACAGAAAATATTAAGAAGGTCATTACAGCTATGTAGAATGAGGACTGCAAGAGACTGGAGAGCTGATGCTTGTACCACAATTTGTGTTCTTCCATGAAACCTTGTCTGGCTTATTTGTGTTTTCATTTTGATGCACTTCACATTAGTTTGCAAGCACATGTCATATGAAAGCTTGCTTATGTGTTAGGATGCCTTAGGATGCAGTACACCCAACAAGAATCAGATTATGATGCACAGATATGACAATTTGTTGCATATTTATGACATGCACTGTTGTCTCTGAAAGCCAAGTGTTACCATAACTATAATGCACAGATACCACCTGAGGGAGGGATGGGCAGTGGTAGGATGACCTCCATTAACAATCTTTCTAGACCCTTGAATTCAAGCATGTAACATTACCATAACTATCGCTCAAATGATTGCACGTTATTATGCTCATCCACATGTTTAAGTGGGTAAAAAGACAACAATTCCCACCAGTAGTCATGAAAAAAGAAGGAAAAGAGAAAACTATAATGCACACAAAGCAACAAAACATGGCATCGATTCACCTCATTGAGACTGCATCCTTATACCAGATTTCTAATTAATAAGAGCTTAATTAATTGTTAGTAAGAGCACATAAAAATAAGCATTTTTGACAAAATCTACAAAACTAATGGCCATCTGAATACACCCCAGCTTGAAACCCTATATGCAGTGCATAAGAAGTGAGTAGGTTAGATTAGTCGGGGGAAATAGCAATTGACCGTCATATCGTAATAGATGGAAAAAAGTCCGTCTGCCGAATACGTGTCCAGTCAAGGTTAGATTGTGGCACAGTTTCAATATCCAAACAAGAGTTGTTATTATGACCTCACCAGACCAAAGCGTAGTCAGGATAACTTCTCATAGTTAAAAGTAGCTGTATGTGGCTTGTAAATCCATTACATCCAATAATCCATGGAGGAATGAATTCACTTATAACCTAACAGCTGTGTGAACTTACATGTCCCAATGAATAACAAGGCATAGAGCTACAAACAAATATCATAGGAAAAAGAAACTTACGTGTAAGAAATGGAAAAGCTACAGTGATTAATGAATATCAACATAGGCAAGATTATAAAACTAAAGGATAGAATATGTCTATCCAACACAGAACTGAGTTTTTGTGGGTTAAATGCAACTTCTATGCAAAAACTTGATGACGGCAACTAGCCATCGGCAACTTATAGTTGAGGGATTGGTAATCCCAACCGAAGACTCCAATACATAAGTTTGTGGCAACATAGAGGTTAAATGTGAAAAAATTACTAGTACGATCCAACTGATACAGAAGAACTCCTCACATATCAGTAATTTAAGTTAAAAGAGTACAGTCTCTACCTGAAAATGCACAATCGTAGATTTGACAAGCCTTGTGTTGAACTGAAAGTCATACAAGGTCCTTCCCTTCTCTATTTGCAAGCACTCCTGTTAATCAGAATATGTTTAGTACTGAAATAATTAACATGACGAATTAATTAAAAAGAATATTCAGTGAAAACTTTATAAGAGTCAGGCGAAAACACAAATTATTTGGATTATATTTTCAACACAATTATGAGATCACTACTAAAATTCTGAAATTTTTCGGGTGAAAATCTGAATATCCTCTTACTTAATCAAGAATCAAACCCCAAAAATCAAGATGGTGAAACGAACATGGGGTTCACTAATCCAGCTTCCTTTAATTCTTTTTTGTTTTTGATAAAATAACAGATATTAAACTTAAAAGAAAAAGAAACTCAACAAGAAGAATTAAATTGGCACTTAAAACAACTGGAATTCCAATATACTGTAAAAAGAATGTAAAAGAAGTCATCTGTTTTTTTATTTATAAAAAACAAAAGAAATACGTTCTAACAAAATTAGCACGAAGGACCTACTATGCGTGGATTGGTTTGCGTCTCTGCAGAAAAGTAAGACTTCACAAAACATGGACTGGTGATGAAATGAACTAACCTTATCAAGCTCTTCATGAGAGCGAGAGAGGTTCTCATAGTTCTTGTATTGCTTCAATCTTGTCTCGCGGTACTTATCTCTGGTAAAATTAAGCCTCTCCCAAGGAATCCCCTGTATGTCTTTTCCATTTCTTGCTTCAAGAGCTGAAGTATCAGTCTGTGGTTTACTCTATAGAACAAACATGCTCTTAATAATGAAATTCCATGGAATCTGAAAAAAGGGGGAAGAAAAATAAAAAGAAAGGAAACATACAACTTCAAAATCGTCCTCAAAATCTGAGTCAACAGACTCAAAATCGTCGTTTCCCAGAGGCTTAGCTTCACCAAACGGGTCATCTTCAAAATCAGCGGCGTCAGAGTAGTCATGGACCATGTATTCAAGGTCATCATTATGAAACTGTGCCATTTTCCTATAACTAAAGATGTAATCCAATCAGTAATTGATTTTAAATTGACAAAACCAAGTGCCTAATGCCTAAAGCTGGTTAACTTTGCGCTAAACAGAGAACCTAAAGCAAAATCTCTCCTATTCTTTCCTCTTCAAAATATGTGCATATACTGGAAATCTTATAACTTCCTAGCTACTTCATGCATGAGTTGTGCATACAGGTAATTAGCTAAAAAATAGTGGTGGAAAATAGAGCTACCAAAGAATCAAATAGAATCAAGGAGGACAAATTCAACGAACAGAGCCAAAGATTGGATCCCAGAATAACCATATACGCGTAAATTACACAACAGTAAGTCCGTAACTAAGTGAGAGCATACAAATAAAGCAACTATTAATAAGAAAAAGTAATATCTAATGCAAAAACTCTCTTGAATACATAAAGAAATCAATATGAAAAGAGAGGATTATTACCTTGAGATTAGGAGAGACTTTTGGACCCCAAGAGTAAGAACTTCTTCAGAAGAAAATATCAAAAAATAAAACCCAAATGAGGAGACAAAGACGCGTGTTTCGTGGGAAACAAACAGGGAAAAGGTGAGAGGTACAGTTTCAGAGAGAATTCTATAGTTTTGATCAGAAACAGAATGAGGTAGAAGATACAAGATGATGATTGAATAAAGGGAGTGGAGGTAAACGCCGGAAGAGCAAGGTTGAGGAAACCCGGGTTCGATATTTATACCACAGTAAGGGGGTTAGGACACGAGGGAAAGCGTGATGGAGAGAGAGTGTCATGGGGTCCACATGGTTAGGATTGGGTCAGTCTGAGGGTGACCGGAACTGCCCGGGATGACCGTAACTGCCGTTTAATGCATGTTTCTATCTCTCTCTCTTTGGGTCATAAATCCAAATAAATAAATAAAACAAATGGTAAATGCCAGGTCTCGTTTGGTTGGGGGGTGCGTGCAATTCCCGTATCTTTTACAAAAAGTAAAACACAGCCAAATTGACCCCACAATGAGGACAGCTTCGTAAATTCGCAAATTTAGTCCAATTTTTACACTTAGCCAAAGATTGGACCGACAATTAAGATTTGAATAAAATAATAATATGATCAAGCACTTTTTATTTTTGTTTAATAAAAATTTATTTAAGATATCACATGTCAAATTTATTAATACATTAATTTTTTATTAGATTAATTGTATGTAACATTTAACTAGATATTTAATTAATACTTTTGACGGATAAAAAAATTACGTTATTATTAATAGAAATTAATAATTGAGATTAAATTAATTTTTTATAAAAAAAAAAACATAAAATAATTTAACCGTGAAAGTGATAGTTGTTACGGTTGACTAAAGCAGTTGAGTAGGCCAGCTGTTGGTCCCAAATGAAGTCCAAAGCCACTAGTTGCAATATGAATAGTCCACGTGGTTGGTTCAAGACTGACTTTAGAAATCTTTGTAATATTTTATTTTTTTCCCTCGATTTTCACGTTAAGTAACAAAATTATAATTACGCTAAATAAGCTGATTTGTAAAATATAAAGTGATATGGTTAGGTGAGAGAGAGGAGTATATAACGAAAGTAAGATTTTATTTTTATGAGAACAAAGTTGTTCCATTGCTTTATAGGAATAAAATTGTTCCACCTTTGACACTTTTTGTACATATCGATTTTAATTTTTTTTGTCACAAAATGTTGAACTGCATTTTACTATTCTATCTATTCCCATTATTTTCATGACATCAAATGTTATTTCTAAAATTATAAAAAAAATGAAATAAAAAATATCGACAAATAAGTAGTTTGAATGATACTTTACATTTTTTATTAGTGTACTATTGCGAAATCATTATATTGTTTACCAACTATTCCCTTAATGCAGACTATTAAGTTAGTTATTTTTTAAAAAATGATATTATTGATCCTAACAGAAATGATGAAAAGTTTCTACTCAATTATTTTCTAATATATTGAACTCAAAACATGTAAACAAAATTTTTAAATCAAGAATGTATATTGAAAAATTTAGAGAAAATGTGAACCATTAATATTCAATGAAAGTATGTTTTGCAGGTTTTACATTGTGAGGATGACTAGTAATGGGTGAAGTAGTCAATCAAAAGGGCGAATAAGTTACGTTTGTTTGTGTTTTATTTATACAATTTTTTAGAAATATACACTTATTTTAACTATAAAATAAATACATAATCCCTTAAAAAATTGATAAAAATTGAAATTCCTAAGCAATTCTAATAGAATTATTATAATCCATTTCAAATTCTATCCATCACCACTCTCTTATGGTTAAAATAATAAAAGTTTTTAAATAAATTTCACAATTGAAATTCATTTGTTCGAAACATAACCTTACTAATTTTCTATCCCAAGAGTTAATGGAAACGATAAAATAATTCGATTATATCATATCTATTTTTTATAAGCTCAAACAAAAGTTTAAACATTTAATAGTGAGTAATAATAACGCTATGGTAAATAATAATAAGTTCAAATAAAAGTTTAAACACCTAATAGTGAGTAATAATAATGCAAAATAAAGGAAAATTGATATATTAGTGAATTGAATGTCTAATAGTAAGCAAAGAGTTTAAAGAAAAGATTTAGTAAATTTTTTTACTAATTTCCTATTCTATAAGGTGGTGGAAAAAATTAAATAAATTATTGTATTATATTTTCCTTTTATGTGTACGTGGAATCTTTAAAATTAATATATAGATTCTATTAAATGTAATTGAACAATTTTTTTCACCCAAAAGCTTGAACTAATATAAAGTTAGTATACTTTTTATACAATAATATACTTGTTCACAACTATGCCCATTACGATGAAGAAGTGAATTTAAATATTAGACATCTACTGAAAAACTAAATTTTCATGTCATGTTAGTAATAGAATTAAATCAATTTTAAAAAGTTATGTCCGATAATAAATTTCTATTTCTAGTTTTCTTATTTTGACTGTTTTTTATACTTATAAATAAGGTATCTTATCTTATTTATTAAGTACATTATTTACGATTATTATTCAAATATAAGATATCGTTTTAGTTATTAAGATCTAAATTTTTAACTTTTGTTCTTAATAAATTTTTTCTAAATTTTACCTTCAAACTCACTTTATCCTACACCAATTAACAAATAAAAATATAAAGAACCAAATACATTTACAGAATTTGCAATATCTTTAGAAAAATGTTAGTAAATGCAAATATGTAAAAATTTAATTGTAGAATATGATGTAAATATGATAAAATAAAAAAGAAATAAATAGAATATTTTCAGTGACATTCAAAAAATAGAAGTTTAAGTATTATTAAAACTCATAATAGGCAAAAGATTTATAATTGGAGCTCGATGATGTTACGATAACATATGGTTTTAGAGATCCTCTACCCATAACCCAAACCATGCAAACATTTTACACAATTTAATTCTTAGAAATAGAATATAAAACAAAAAATAGTGCTCTTTTTATTAGTTATAAGTTTTTTAGATGATTAATAATTCAGTTTATTTAAACAAAATCAAAGTAATATTAGATATTGAAATTTAGAAACTCAATTCTTTTGTTTTATTATCTATTCACCCTACTACTAAACCTTTAAGTCACATAAAATCATACATTATTAGGATTAAGGATTTAGGGTTTAGAATTTAGAATTTAAAGTTTAGAGTATTAGGGTTTTAGAATTTAGAGTTTAGGATTTTAGAGTTTTAAAGTTTTGAGTTTAGGATTTGGGGTTTAATGTTTTAGGATTTAGAGTTTAAGTTTAGGTATAGGATTTAGGATTTTAAGGGTTTAGGGTTTATAACTAGGATTTATAATTTAGGATTTATGATTTAAGATTTTTATGCTTAGAGTTTAAGATTTAGGGTTTAAAGTTTACAGTTTTAGAGTTTAGGGTTTACAGTTTACATTTTAAAGTGTATACTTTTAAATTTTTAGGATTTAAGATTTTCAAAGCTTAAGACGGTAAGAATTTAAAATTTTATATGTTTAGAGTTTAGAATTTAAAATTTAGAGTTTTAAAGTTTTAGAGTTTAGGATTTAAGATTTACTATTTATAATTTAAGATTTATGGTTTATGGTTTATAATTTACAATTTATAATTTTCATTTTAGAGTTTAAGATTTTAAAATTTACGTTTTAGCGTTTTAAGTTTTTCAATTTATGATTTAAGAGTTTAGAATTTTAGGGTTTTAGGATTGAGGATTTTAACATTTAGGATTTTAAGGTTTAAGGTGAAAAAGTTTTTGATTGTGAAGTTCTATGAAATAGAATGTAAGAATAGTTTGTGGATCATGGCTCCTCAAATGGAATGTAGGATTTTTAGCCCATGGAATGTAAGATTTTAAGAACTGAAGAATTTCAACAACGGAAAACCAACAAACCAGTCTTACAATTTTGAGAGCATATTACAAATATGGTTCATCAAGATTTGAGGGAATAAGAGGACATGAAGACAAACACAAACCATGCAATAACTTGAAATGGATCAAGCTTTAGAGACAAAAGCTGATCCATATGTGCAGCCATTTTACAATGCGTAAGAAAGGCCTCTGTAGTCATCTAGGAATGCTGTTTGGAGGGAAATTGCGCAGAGGATTCTGTCTCAGGAGCTCAGTCTCTCTGTAATATGTAGATAAGATAAATGTTTATGTCATTGACAAACACCTATCTGATACTGGAGAAGAAAAAAGACCTCACTTACTTCTTTATGTCTCTTCCATCAACCTGCCTGAGCGGAAAAGTGGAGTTACCACCTTCAGTCCTTTGATGTCCCCTGCAAACAAATTTTATAAGAAAGTAAATGAAAATTCAAAATAGAAATCAACTTAGAGAACTAATCAATTACCACTAAATGTGGTAGTGATAACTAAAACACTGTAGATTATTGTTTCTAAGACATTATGCATATTAAGACTAATGAAAAAAATTAGGAATCGAAACCAACACAACCCTTTAAAGGACTTTTAGAGTAAATGACATTTGGCATCACTCCCATTTGTTTTGATCACAAGCAAACGACTCAAACAACCCCAAACCCCCACAATACTACATTATTCCAGTATTTGGAATCTTAACAACCCCAATGCCCATAATACTCCAAACACAATATACCCCACGAATAACTAACTTCAAATCCACGTGATAGCACCGAATAAACATGCTATCACTGCTTTATTAGCATATTGAAAAGCAAAGACTTCGATGATAGATTTGGAAGAATATGTTTTTCAAAGTGCAAGGCAGGATAAAATTGTGAAACCTGCTTGTAAAACTTGTAAAATATATTGCTACTTACTCTGCACATTCCTCATCAACAAAAACCTCAATTGAAGCACTGCCAGTCGTCCCTCCAATTCTGGGAACAGGTCTCTGAGGAATCTGAACAACAGAAAAATTGTGTAATTTTATATACTGTTTAGAACGACACAATAATGAGAGGACGTTTTGGAGATCAGGTGCAACCTTATATGATTTCCACTTGCCAGGTATGGCATTATTTTCTTTGTTTCTCTCAGTTCGAGCTCCAAGAGTGCTCCAAGAATTCAAATCTTCCTTTGACTTATTGGTTTGATTGCGCACCATGATATCGATATTTGTATCATTATAAACAGATAGTGGAGTTCTATGAGCCCTATAAAATAGAATTAGAATGAAGAATTAGTTAAAAAATATGATTGATAATATAATAGTACCAATATGAGTTGGGTACCCAAGTAATAAACATAATATCATGAAGTATGAAAACATGGATAACATTGTTTCAATTTAACCAAACAGGAACAAAAGAGGTTTTAAAATAAATAAATCATTGGATGGAGTATGGAAACAAGAAATTGGATCAATTTGAAATGTGTTTGATAAAATAATCAGGACTTCTAGTAATTTGGATCCATGAATATAATATTGTTTCATTAATTGAAAAGAAAAAAGAAAATGTTAAAATATAATATTGAAGTACACCAATGCATGAAAAAGAGTTGACATACTCTTATATAGGTTCTAAACCTCATAGTGGAGTTCTCTGAGCCCTAGAATTGGTTGAGAAACAAATTTTAAAACACAATAATGAGAGGACATTTTGGAAAATCCTCCCCCCCCCCAAGATAATCCTTATTTATTGAGATTGAGAAATGGTATTAAAGAATTGTAATTAACGCACACCTATGCATGAAAGTTGCTTGTAAAGTGGATGCCCCCTTCCCCCACCCTTCTTTCTTAAGATCATTGTAAATGAATGTTCCTAATCACTGAGAGCTATTTCAATCAAAAAAGTTGATCAGTCATTTCTCAAGTCTCAACAACCAAGGTTTATGAAGTAGGTTACATAGATTTCAATTAGCATCTCTTTTCTTGTTATCTGTACATGTTTGCATATCCTAATCATGTCTATACTTCTAGTTTCCTTTATTAAACCTTGTCACAATGAATGTTCCTATCTTTAGTATCTTCAGTAATATGCCTATCCTAATCACTGAGAACTATTTCAATCAAAAGAGTTGATCAGTCATTTCTTAAGTCTTAAGAACCAAGATTACTTGCATTTCAGCTAGTGTATTTTTATTGTTATATGTACATGTTTGACTATGCTATCGTGTGTATGCTTCTATCTTCTTTTATTCAATCTTGTCACAACTAATATTCCTATCTTCAGTATCTATACTCGTATATTCACTTGGAACCAATGGCACAGCTCTCCACTTCATCCTCTTCTAGAATAATCTTTTAAGGTTAACAAATTAGAAATTTGTATATATTTTCCATCATTTGGAATTTAATTTCTATTTTGTATCCCAGACTGATAAGACTGGAAGTTTACAATATCCAGGTTTGTCTTGCTAATTGAAAGAAAGAAAATGATAACAAAATTTTCTGCACCAGAGAAGAAAAGAAAACCCTAGTGATGTAGGACAAGTTACGGTAGAATCACGCTTTCTCAAAGTAGAGAAAACGAGAAAAATATAGGGAAGATAATAGAATAATAGATAGACTGAGGGAAATAGGGGCAAAAGGTGAAGATTTTAGAGGCAGAGTAGAAGAGTACCAGGTGCCTATGAAGAACAAAGAGACAGAAACAAGAAGAGAAACAGGAACAATAGAGATCATGAAATAAATCACTAGAAAATTATCAATTCCAAGCTTCCATAAATTGTTGATTAGAAACCTTTATATAGATTCTAACCCCGATAAAAAAGGGAAAACAACTAAAGAAAGCAAATCCAAGTTTCCAAAATTTCTTAAATAACTAAATACTCAAATCTCCTAAAAGGTCTTATTTCTCAATTAGAAAAACAAAAGCAAATTTCTTAAAAAGCACTAAAACCAGCCTTCTTATTTAGACATAGAGGGTTATGCATCACCTAGGCTTGCCTAAAGAAATAGTGTTTCTGGTCAAACTGTCACCAATTTCTCTAAAGCTGGACCAATTTCCTTCTTAACCTCTTCCAGGTTTCTATTTAATGATAGAATCCATGTTAATAACGGGGAAAAAAAAGATTAATGGAAGAGGAAAATGGAGAGAAAGTAGGGCCTGCATGCTTGAAAATTACTGTGCTTACCCATCTGTCCTTGACCTTTTCTTGACAATGTCTGTGGTCTGCCTTCCTGCATCAATAGAAGGAGGTTTAAATCCTGAAAACACTGAAGATAGCAGAGAACAGCAGAGGCACTTACGATTTTCTCCAGTGGTTAAAACAGTTCCAAAAGACCTGGCAGACGAATGATTTTCCTTTGGGTCCTCCTGCAGTTTGGAATTGAAAAGAGAAAAAAGTAAGAGTTTGTTGAAAATGGAAAAATTATCGATCTTAGTTTTTTTTCTTTTTTTATTGTAGATTACATATGCCATGAGTAATAAATTAAATCGGTCCTAGTTTTTCAGTTTAGTTGCATACATAATGGGCCACTTTCGGCCTTCTCATTGAGCGTGCAAGAAATCTCTTGTAGGCATCCTTCAATTTTTCTACTGGTTGAGCATTCCTGTAGAATGGACAAAGCAATAATCAGTACTGGGTTCAAAAGGTCTGCTTGCTTAATGAGCACTTAACAATCAAATTATAGGTTAAGTATTCAGTTGCCTTCAGTTGGAACAAATTTGAATGACTTATAAAGGCAGGAGGAATTACATTTTTGTGGTTGAGATTCTGACATCGTGGAATAGTGAATATATCTTTATATTACAAGAAAGACAAACAACCAAACACACTTAGAGACAAACAACCAAACACACTTAGCTTTTACCAACTATAAAAAATTGAAGGAATACCAAAATTTTATTTAAGAAGCCTAACAATATTTATGATTTGTCTTCTTCAGTCCATAGAGCTTTATATTTGTAAAGGTTTAAAGACTTCATAAAAGAAAAAGAACTGCTAAACCCTTAAGATGTAGGTTCTAGTCCATGATGGACAACTTGACAAAAATCTTATCTAAGAAAATAATAGCAATAAAAATTGAAGTGACAACAATATTAGGTGATATCAAATCCTCTTTCTCCACATCACTTTCCTCTCTTTTGAAAACTAGTCCTCTAGTTGCTAACAAAATGATCTAGGACAGTGGTAATAAAAGATGAGATCTGCAGTAAAAGAGCAAGAAATCCCCTAGTTTTTAAGTATCCCCACCAAATACGCATTATTGTTTGTTTCCTCCAATAGCTTCTTAGGATCATATGTCAATGGTTGTAATCCTTCATACTCAACCAACTGGAACCTTCTTTTTAGGTAGGAAAATCATTACCATATCGCCTTCAGCAAATTGCTTGTTTCTGCAGTGTACATCTTCAACTTGCTCATCAATGCTAACAAATGCAGCGAGAGAGAGAAAAAAATCAGAAGAGAGAGAGATAATCTTTCTTATTCATGAATGGACCCGATTCGAATCCCGCCATTATTTATGTTCGTTTCTGGTGAGTTCTTTGTGTAGTTTTATTGTAATACATCAGTTCCACATTGAAAAGATATATGATTAATAAGTTTCATATAAAAGCTCAAACCACATACTGCCAATAACTTGAGTTTAAACTTTTGAAGGTTGGTGATTTGAGTTCAAAAAGTTGTTAGGTTAGTAGCACTTGGGTCCGGATATTATATCTGTTATTCAGTTGCTAACTAATTTTAACACCACTAACCTTCACACTCAGTTCAAGTCTTCTTGTCCTAGCAGTTCCAGGTTCTGGACAATCAACAAATAAATCCAAATAGTCTCCTCTAACATGGCCTTCTATCTTATTCAAGCTGATAACAAACTTTAGGCTTCATATTAATTGTGTTTTGGGGAAAAAACTTATTTTCAGAAAAGCTTATTTTAGTTCCTGCAATTAAAAGCTTCTTTGTCATCAAAAGTAATTGTAATATTTGGCAAATATTTTTCGTAGAATATTATCGAGACAGTCTACAACTTATTTGTGTTTGATAATAATGCACAAGATACTATGAGAATACAATCATATTAATTGCTTGCAGATCATAAGAGATAAAATTATAACAATTGTATTGTATTTAAGGAAAACTTATATTTTTAAAAAAAATTAAAATATCTCAATCAATTCCATATTAATTTTGACGGATTATGTGTACATTTGTTTCTCTCGGAAGCAAATTTTATTGTTTTTTTAGAAAGCAATAATGCAGTCACTTTCCCATAGCAACTGAATTCGCTTTTTGCAATTGAAAATGTTTGGAAAAACCAATTAGGACATGAATTATCAGATACTAATTTTCTAAAAGCAATACTGGGCTTTGAAGAAAAGCAATTCAAGAAGGACAACCAAAAGTCTCCAATATTGTATGAAATCAAAAAAATTATTTTGATTTCTTATTTATGGTCTCCTTCCATCTTTTGGTGTCACTGAATGTATTGCCTATCTCAGCCTACCATTAGAATACTCAATCTACGTACTCAAAGGAATATACAAGTCTCAAATGCCAAATGAGTAAAATGAAGGTTTTGCCGCCCCCGGCAGATTATTTTGTCTAAGTTGGAGGATTTATAGGATATTTCTTTTTTGTTAGGCTCTCAACTTTAAACTGAGTGGCAAATAGTTCTTCTACATTGATGAATGTCTCTGCCTCTGCGAGGACGTAGACCTTTGGAATTATAGACTCTTTTGTTGAAGAGATTTGTTTAGGAGAAGGCTTCTATCCATTAACTAATGTCATTCATTACTTTTCCTTCTTGGTAAACATAGGGCTCCCAGTGCTAAATCTCCTACATTTTCTTGTTTTGTATTAAGCAGAACAGCTAGACTTTCAATCTATTACCATTACAAAATGGGTTCATAATGATTTTTGTATTAAAGAATGCACCTACAGGGTAGAAAACCACTAGTCTCCAATTTTGTATGAAATCAACAAAATTATTTTGATTTCTTATTTATGGTCTCCTTCCATCTTTTTGGTGTCATTATGTATTGCCTATCTCAAGCTACCATTAGAATACTCACTTCACGTACTCAAGATGCCTAATGAGTAGAAAGAAGATTTTGCACTGGCCCAGGGATTCTTTTGTCTAAGTTAGAGGATTCGGTAGAATATTTTTTTTTTTTGGCTAGGATCTCAACTTCAAACTGAGTGTTAAATAATTCTTCTACATTGATGAACGTCTCTGCCTTCTGGAGAGACAATTGAAATCATAGGCTCTTTTTCTGAAGAGATTTGTGAAGGAGGAGGCTTCAATCTATTAACTAAGGTCATTCATTACCTTTTCTTTTTCTGGTAAACATAGGGCTTTCAGTGCCAAATCTATTGCATTTCCTTGTTTTGGATTAAGCAGAACAGGTAGAGTTTTCAATCTATACTATTGACCAAATGGGTTAACAATGATTGTTGTATTAAAGAATGCACCTGCAGAATCGAACACCACTGTCAAGCTACCCGAGAAGTCCTGCACATTTATTGTATAAGGATCCTCTTTATGAACATCAAAGATTTGAAACTATTCCACATGATCTTTTAGATTAGTTGAACCACCACAATTTCAAAAACCTAAAGTCAGGTGGTTGGATCATTTCTTCTTGTGAGAAGGGTGGATTCCCTAGTGCTACAGCCATCACATATGCTATATATCTATAGTTTACTTATACTACGTTTGGATTGAAGGAATTTGGGGGAAAAAGAAAAGGAAAGGATGTTCAATCTCATTTCCCTTGTTCAGATAAAAAATAATAATTAGTATAGACCTTAAAACTCCAAATTATCTATTCCTCCAAATTGGAAGAAAAATGAAGGGAATTTAAAGGAATTAAAAATTTTAAAGGAAAATTTCTATTTTATCCTCTTGTGATAAGGGTGGATTCACTAGTGCTACAGCCATCACATATGCTATATATCTATAATTTACTTGAACTATATTTGGATTGAAGGAATTGCACAATATTTGTCTATGAGCCATGCGATTTTAACTCTTACATCAGTTGAACTATCTTAATCTTCAATAGTTAGCATGCAACGACCAAATGGAAGTGATTGGGCATGTAGGCATCACATGTGTCTTTCCATTATTTTTACTTCTAAACAGAATGATCAATTAGAATTTGCTAAGATTTTTCGGAAATTCTATATTTTAAACTCGTGCTCTCGAATTAAATTAAATTTTCTCAATAAAATAGAAATTGTATGTATTGAAAATCATAATTTGCAAATTAAGAAAATTCTTTATTTTACTAAAAAGTTAAAAATAATAATTTACAAATTAAGATAACTTTTTTGTATTACTAAAAAGTTAAAAATAATAATTTGTAAATTAAGAAGATACTTTTTATCTTACAAGAAGTTAAGATATAAATATGTGTCTTTTGATTTTTTTTAAATGGTTCAAATCCTAACTTAATTATGATTATGAAGTTAAGATTATAATATGTGTTTTTTGGAATTTTAAGAGTTGTATTAGTGCATATATATACCCATATATTTCAACATTTTTTGCAATAATCACAAATGAAAAATTAAGTCTTTCTATTAGTCTCTCCTCATTTTTTCTTCCATTTTAAAAAAAAATATTATTTAAAACTAATTTATTTCTTAAAATTTTTTCCAATAATATAAATGATCAATCTACAATTGATTGCAATAACACGGATAAAATTAGGTCTTTAGTTGTTTTAGGATTTTATTTATATCTATAATTTCTCGTAATATGATTGATAAAATTAGGTTCCTACTAGTTTTAGAATGTTATTTATAATTTAATTTTTTTAGTTTTAGTTTTCTATTAGAATTTTTAGTATTAGTTAAATTAATATTTTATATTTAACCACTACAAATGCCTTACAAGTGTGATTCTTAAGAATCCTACCTTACTTGTGATACTAATAAACTCTAGATATCCACTCAAAGAAAGGCTCTTGATACGATATCACTACAAATATTTACTTTTCTAGTCATACCTTTGACACCAATTGTGTTATTCTAAGAGTTTGTGATGCAATCATATCTGAAATGCAATGCTTAAGAACCATATTTTAGGTGTGATATCTAATAAACTCTAGATGTGAATGTTTCTCATAAGTTTTTAAATAGACAAATTAGCCTTTTACATTCCCTACATTACTCGCCCTATATAGCCAAAGAGTTTAGATATTTATCTAGAAATTTCAAGTCTTCACAGGCTATTAAACGAAATTGCTAAACCGAAGTAAAAAATAAATTAGGAAAAAGAGATCCCTATTTTCCATGTCAAATTACCATTAGGAAAACTCAAATTTGGACCCCTTGATGTCAAGACCAACAACCATTGCCCCACAACATGAAGTTGGATAATTAATAAAGTAGAAAACATTTGCTTAACTTACTATAAATCCCTGTCAAATATTGTATCAGCATATTAACTCCTGAGAGAAAGTCCTCATTGAAGGAAACTGATCAATCATTCTCAACTTTGTCAAGTTTAGCTACATTTTATTGTATGCAATGATCCTTATCTAAACCAAGCCAGTAAACTCTTTATTTCTCTCCTACATGTTGTATATCATAAGGAAGGTACAATATCAAAAGAATCCTCCCTAGCTCTTTCATTAAATCGAATACCAAGAAATAGCTTACCTACGTATCCCTAGGTTGAATATGTCATCAGAAGCTTTCATTTTTAACTTAGACTCCATGTGCAAAGCATTTGCTATGTAGTAGATTGCATGTGAATTTCCAATATCATTGGCATCAAGAAAACTATATATAACTTCTGCATCAGCACAGTGTTCAGCCTGCAAACAAGTTTCACAATGAAATCAACTCTAACAGACATCGATTTAACTCTTAAGACTTGAAGTGAGATATACAAAAACAGCAGTAAGTATTAAAGCACAATAAGGGAAACATTGTGAAAAGAACCCACATATTCCAACCACACTTTGAGGTAGCGAAGGTCATTCTTGTAGCGGTCTGAATGCCAAAAAGTGCGTACACATTGTTCGTAAATCACCACCAGTCCTGAGGAGTCTCCCCCTTGTGGAAATGCCTCTTGAACCCATTTAATGCACCTTGAGAACAGGGCAAATAAGTGACCATACTTAATTTGATAAACTGCAAGTTTAAGATCTTCAGAAAAACGATACAATCTGGGGCTTGCCTAGTAGGAAACATAGAGTAACAATTGTCCGGAAGTTAAAATGACCACTAACAAGTACAACAGAGGTCTATTGAAGTAGGACAAGGAGACCTTGAGGATAAACTAAAAGGATATTGGTATTGCTTAAAGAACTGTGTTTTAATTGCTTAAAAGCAGCCAAATGCTATACAAAAATAAACAATTAGAAAATGACAACAATGTAAATCAATAGGAACAAAAAAACCACTAGAGCATAAAAATTTAGTGTTTACTTTTTTTCTATTTAAAGTTACTTTGAAGCATCGAATTAGCAACTGACTTTTTCAAATTATAACATAATGTTCAAAGCTACTTATAAGCACCAAATAAGTAATTTCAAACATCTACTAAGGAGAAATGAAACAAGAAATATACAGATATTAAATCGCATGACAATTTTGAATTCTTAATTAAATTATAGAATAACTTATGGATTATTATATAAAATTTCTTTATATTTTACCAAATATATCAAACTGGTGTCTGATAATTTAATTTGATCAAATTTAAATTTGGACTTTTTAAAACTTATCAAATTGGTGCTTCGAATCAACAAATTTGTTTGATAGTTTCTTTTAGTTAATATTTTTAACATGATACTTTTAACAAACTTTTTCTTGGGAAAAGAAATATGATAAAGTTATAAATTTTTGTTTGATTCAATTAAATTGTCATATAAGACATAATTTTTTTAATAAAGTACATGAAGAATTTTTAAATCGTTACTCCAAACAAATCTAAAGAGAGACTACAAGTTCCATCTAAAGGTTTTAGACATCATAGAAAAACCAAAATAGGAAAATGTTTGACCATGAACCTTTGGCTTTAAAGGTATCAATTCTCATTTACAAGCAAAAAGTCATAGATTTAATATCTGTTTACGACGAAGGTAATAATTTTTATTAAGAAAAAATAAAAAATATTTGTCCTAGTCGATAAAATAATCATAATAGGAAAAA
Organism: Carica papaya; assembly: GCF_054855325.1. Lineage (NCBI taxonomy): Eukaryota > Viridiplantae > Streptophyta > Magnoliopsida > Brassicales > Caricaceae > Carica > Carica papaya. Next base: position 24,672,606 of record NC_142309.1, read on the forward strand.
TAATTAAACTTTTTAAAAAATTGAAAATGGAAAAAGTAATAAAGAAATAAACTACACCGAAATTAGATCCTCCTTTATCTCCTATAAAAAGTTTTCTAAGTTTAAAATTCTTTTTTTTGTGTGTTCTTCATCACTAGGCATCTACTGTTTTACATGAGGGTCAAATGGAATCGCAAAAGTTTTTATCAAGATAGGTCCTATAAGACGTTAATAAAAAAAATCTAAGGCGTAACAAATATTAATCCTTGTCTTATGCCACAAACCCTAATTTTTCGGACTAAGCTAGATCCGTCAGAAATGAAAGGGAACAGAGAAAGGGAAAAGAAAGAAAGATACTGGATATGATGTTTATTTAAAATGGAGGCATTAATTTCTAGGCATAGAAATTGAATTAGGAAGCAAGAGGATTTGGGGCCAGAGACGAGAGAGCTACTCACTGGATCCAAGGATCGAGAGGATCGTCTCCTTCGTACTTGTCAATCGCTTCAATCAGCTCCCTGCGCCCAATCAAAATGAGCATAAAGTGGGGAAAGAAACATCAGAAAACAATACAAGAGAAATCTATCAACAAAAACAAGAAATAGAAAATGAGATAGATGAAAATAAAGATATAAAGAAAAAGATTAGAAGACCTTCGTTTCTGGACGAGGAGTTTTTTGAGTTGATTGTCAGTTTGGGATCTGAGGGAGTCGTTAAGAAGACGAACGTCGCGACCTCTCTTTAAGGGCCTGACGTTTTCCTTGAAAAGCTCCCACTCGTTTCCAGTCTCTTGTTTGGAAGCCAGAAACTCCGTCTCCGGGTCCAGCTTCGAAATCGCAATGTTTTCCATTTCTGCTGCTCCTCTTCTTGATGGTTTTCCCTTAGGTTTTCTTAGAGGGGGAGGCTGCTCTTTGTGGTTTCTCCTTATCAGTTCAAAATTTGAAAAAGGAGGAACTTGTATTCGAACGCCAAGTAGCCGTTAACAACATATATATATATATATATATGAATTTTATGTTTCAATTTTAAAAATTAAAAAAAAAAAAAAAAAAAAAAAAAAAAGGGAAAGACGTTGATGGTCTGGTCCTGCCGGAGGGGGCTGCGCGTATAATTTTTAAATAGACGAGATTGGGCTGGGAGCGTCTGATGAAGTCCCTTTTTTTTTTAAACACAAAGTTACATGGAGTTTAATTTATTAACTCCACTAATTCAATTAATAAAATAAAAGTTTTATAAATAGTTCTTCGTTTAAATACTATTTGTTATAATAATTAAGAGAATGCATTTTTAGTTCAGTTAAAAAATTTAAAAATTAAAAAATTAATCGAAATTGAATTAACCAATCGAATTTGACCAAAATAAATGAAATCAAACCAACTGAATCTCAATGGATTTGGTTAATAATCGAATAATATTTATTTTTTTAATTTCAATTTTTATTATATTATGTTATATATAATATATATTTTTATATATCAAATATTATATAATACATTTTATAATAAATAATCATATTAAAAAATTATTCAATTAGTTCAATTCTAAAAATTTGAAATCCAAACCTGACTAAAAAGTTTGGAGCAATTCCTGCAAGGAGATGGAGGGGAAAAAATGCTTTTAACGAGTAGAATGAAGAATCCCTAGAAGATGACGAAGAGAGGAGGCCAGCAATGGAGATGAAGGAGGATTTTAATTTGCACTTAATATGGCAAGGTGAATGCCACTGTCGTATATATTTAATGTTTTACACCGCATTAACTTCCTATTATAAGGAGGAGATTATTTCTCTTCTTTCCAAAGCTTATGAGTTGATTTGGAAAAAAAATTGAATATTTTTTAATGATAAAGGGTTAAGGTTAAATTTAGTATTTTAGCCCTAGAGCCAAGAACAAGAGGAGAGTTGCAATTGGCCTGCGTGGGTTTGAACTTATCCCAAGTCTCCAAAGTAGGTTGTCGATATGGATAATATAATAATGCCTTTCCTCCTCTGTTCAAAATCAGAACCCTTCATCCTGAACCATGCACGCACTCCTGCTTTCACCAAGAACCGTCCGTTTATTTACCTTACTAGAAGCTAATTGCCTTGAGGGGCAATTTCGTCAAAATGAACGAAAAAGAAAAAAGCAAGAATAAGCAACCTCCATTATTACTTGTCAATTAATGGTATTTGATGCGGTTGGGTATCTGTCGAATCGCACATTCATCGGCAAACAAGAATGACCACCATAAGAGACCGATGCCTGGTCTTCGATCGGACGATTTTGCCTGAGCGCCGGGGATCGGACACCATTTCCTGCAAGTTGATGAGACAGAACATCAGCTGTTTCACCCACCTCCATGGTTATGGTCGTCATAGAGGAGTGAGCTTAAGAGTGACAGCGAAAGCGGCTGGAGGTGGTGCCAAATTCAAGGGAACGCAGATGAGAGAGAAGCAACTGACGGAGATGATAGAGAATAAGGTGAAAGAGGCGAAGGAGGTGTGCGAGGGAGACGAGACGTCCGACGAGTGCAAGGTGGCGTGGGACGAAGTGGAGGAGATCAGCCAAGCCAAGGCCGATCTCCGCCGTCGGCTCCAAAACGAGGACCCTCTTGAATATTTCTGTCAAGAAAACCCTGAAACCGACGAGTGCCGCATCTATGAAGATTGAACATCTCCTCCCTCTCGATTTCCCTGTTTCGCTATGTAATCTTTGGCTGTAATAAATTATGTAATGAAAATTACTCAGGAAATTATTTTAGTATTGTCATGTTAGCCTAACATTTTGACGATTTAAATTTCAATATTTGGATTATTCATAGCTTGTTTTAAGTTTGTAAGTAAGCTCCCTACAAATTGTTTCTACATGTTTGGATCTCAAATTGATATCCCCCGGAAAAAAATCCCAGTAATATAAAAATAAAAACTCTTAAACGAAAGAACACCCTCTTAAATAACACCGTGTTAGCAAGCCAAAAAGTTTCAGTTGGTTACTAAACAAAACATCAGAACCAACTCTCTCACAAAGCAAGTGGCGTGTATATTCCTTGACATCCACAAAAGAAATTTTCACTATCAACCAATTGTCATACTCTACCGAGGCATTCATTCCAGCATGAAAACAAAAACAACATTTAGTCTACAATCCAATTTTATCAGTTAACTAATTACATTAGTGCCTACATATGAATAAAAATTATGGTCTACTACAGAGAACAACCATAAGCAGCTACAATAGAAATTCACATCAAAGTTGGAAAAGTACAGCCAAAATTTTACTCTCTTCCACTATCGTCATCAAGGGCCATTGCTTCCTTGACATCCACAGAGAAGGTATATTCCTGGTCACAACCCATAAATGAATCGCACATGAAATACAGCGTGTATGTCTTCTTTCCAGCTTCTGCAGGAGTAGCAAACTCAAGCTTGACTCTTGCCCTCCTCTGAAGGGAAACCCTCTTGATGGCAAGAAGCTGGTTACTCTTGGGGTCTCCAACAACAAGCCACCATCCTTCTTCTTTGGCTTTTGGATACCTGGGTGCATCAACAGGCCCCACCTCTGTCCTCCCTTCTAGATCTCGTTCAAGAGTGACCTGCAATGTGACATCTTCCCCAGTCCCCACATTCTCACTTTCCAACACCTCATATGACAAATCAATATTGGGAAAACGATTGCAAAACCTAGCAATATCCAGCAACTGATTATCTGACATCTGCAGGAGTTCGCGGCGCTCATCATCTTCCATCTCCACCAGATCAAACACTGTCTCTATATTCTTACCCGGATTCTCTTGGCACTTCTTGGCCAACTCCTTTGTGAAGTGAGGAAGCTGCAGTAGCATGGAATCTCGCTCCCACATGCCTTGTGTCACCATTTGGCTCACCTCCATTGCCAGGAGAGCAAGGCTCAGCCAACCATTACTTGAAATAACATCAACCATTGCTTGAAGCAGTCTACTAGCATAAATGAGAACCTCTCTCTGATCCAATGCTAGATTACCACCCACAGCTTGCCTTGAGAAGTGAGCTTGCAGCAGCGCATTTGCCTTTACATGAGGGTCTGTACATTTAGGATTTTCAAAGGAAAACCTCTGGTGATTGATTAACCTCCGAACCACATCCTCCTCTCCAGGTCGAATAGGAAGTTGTGCATACTCGGAAGCTGATGTCAGAATCTCCAGAAGGCCCTTCATTTTTGTTTTAGAAGTCAACAAAGAACTGAAGCGTTCAATAGTGGTATAACTGATATAGTAGTATGACGCTATCATGCCAAGATTCAGAGGAGATAGTTCCATGTCCTCTTCTATAGCTACACATTTACTTGCTTCCAAATCACTCAATGTGTTCTCAACAAGCTCTGAAAGGTGATCTGAGAGATGCCTGTGACTTACTCCTTGGAGATTGTAATAGTTGGGGTTCTGCGCGAGCCTCCTGTACATGAAAGTCCAAGTAAGATAATCCACAGCATCTTGCTTGTTCTCAATAACTCCTGCAACCACTTCTGCATTAAAATTATCATGTAAGAAATGGTGAAAATGACTTTCCACAGGGAATGCTTCGTACAAGAACTTCTTGTAATATTCTTTTCGAGGTGCATGGCAAAGGATGACACATTTCCCAGAGTTATCAAGCAGAGGTCGGCTAGCATGTCCCATCATCTGCAATAAATCCGTAACAGGGTAATCAGTGTGAGCATTTTCCCGCCCATCATAATATTGTGTTCCCATCACAACCACCAAATGTGCTGACAATGGCACTCCCCAACACAACGAACTGCTCATGACACAAACCTGAATCCATCCAGCTTCAAACAGTTGCGAGACCACCTCTTGATCCAAACTGCTTAAACCCTCATGTAAGTACCCCACTCCCTGGCGTAAAGTAGCTCTCAACATTTCCTCATTGATTCTGCTGACGAAAGGCTCAAGTTCCTCGGGAGATCGCAGCAGAAATGCTGGATTTTCCTGGCTGTCAACACTTGAGTATGTCATTAGATCAACTGCAGTGAGTCGGACATGTTTTCGCGTAGGGACGAAAACAATAGCAGGCTTCTCATTCTTGGCATGCTGAACAATTGCTGTGTATGTTGGTTTTGTCATTGCTTGCATCCTTGCTTCAAAATTAGATATATCCACTCCCTGAATGTGTATCTCAAGTGGCACAGGACGAACACCAGGAGGGAAGTTGAAAAGACCATGAGAGGTAGCCCCTATCCATTCACCTAGATCCTTGGCATTTGCAAGTGAAGTAGACAAAGCAACAATACGGATCTTGTTCTCAACCTGACTTGCAATATATCTCATCCTAGAGACAATCACCTCCAACACAGGCCCACCTTGACCTCCAAGCAAATGAAGTTCATCAATAATGAAAAGACTAACCTGCTGCACATACTTGCGCTGTTTCCACCTGCGGGACAAAGCATCCCATTTCTCAGGAGTGCCGATGATTATCTGACTTCTCTCGAGCAGCTTCATATCCATTGACGTTTCCCCAGTCAATTCCACCACTCGCATGCCAAGACCCTTGCCAAACTTCTTCTCCCAATCACGATACCTTTCCTTGGCAATGGCTTCAAGAGGTGCAATATACACAATGCGCATAGTACATTCAGGTCCTTTTTGATGATTCCTCAGTATAGCAAACTCCGCACATATGGTCTTCCCACTGCCTGTTGGTGCAGCAACTAGGACATTGTCATCTGTATTGTATAGAACAGTGAAGACCTGAGTCTGGACAGGATTAAAATGCTTAAAGTCTTGATAGAGAGCCTCATATGACGGATTTCTTAAAGCAGTCACAGGAAGGGGTTGCAAGTCCAACAACTCTGTTGGTGGAGGATACTTCTCCGGAAGAATCAGATGCCTAAATGAGACAGGTAGAACAGTTTGTGAGCCAAGCCACTTATCTGACACCACCCGGATGAAATATTGGGGTGGCAAAGGTTCGTAAATTGGCACTGTAAAATTCAAAGTGTGGTCTTCATCAATATATTGTTTTTTCAGCATAAAATACTCATGATGAAGAATATATTCACCATCATTATCCTCAACTAGTACCCAAAAGGGCTCCACATATCTATGAACCTTGTCATCCCATTGACAATCTGGTGTTATTGTCAGTTCAACCCTCAAAACAGTACGAGTTATTGGCTGAACATGCGCCGCAAGGTTTAGTTTTGGGAATTGATGAATGAACTTGTGAAGTGTTCTGCCCATCTTTGGGTAACGAATAAGCTCCCCTATCTCCTGAGATGATAGATCATAAAACCTATCCCAGGCCAAATCTTTCTTCTCCAATTTCATCAGAATTTCATTTGGGATTCCATTGAACTGGCGAAGAGGTGTTTGGACACTCCACATCCTCTTTGTAACCATTTTACACAAGTTCAAAGCTTTCTCTGCCAATTGTGCCCATCCTCGTTTCAAGACAATTTCAAAAAGTGCTCGTAGAAGACGCCCCGCACTCTAGAACAAAAGAAAGCAAAAAGAGAGACATAAACATATAGATCTAGATGTCACAAAGACAACTCTAAGATAGAGAAACATAAAAATTTGAGGGGAAAAAAAAAGTAAGTACAACTGAAAACTAACCTGAGTTATGTACACCATGTCAGATGTCAGAGAAAGTCCTTCGAGCTTCAGCTGTGAAATATATGCTTGCAGCAAAACGTTGATTTTTGCACTAGGCTCCTCTAGGCTTTCCTTGATTGGAATGGGAACACGGTCCAAAAGTTTTGCCAGCTCCATCTTCTCATCTTGTCTGACTGTCACATATTTAAACTCCTCACTCAGAGAGAACAATCGACAAAGCTCTATGTCACCCATTGTTGGCTTCAAATGTTCATTATACGTGGATATCGTCCCATGAGTTATGTAATAGTAACTAGCAATACGACCCAAATCTGTCACCTGGAAATATCCACTTTTTCTATCATACTTTACCAAATTATTCTTGTCCAAGATTGTTGCAGCTGAGTGAATCTGCCAAAGAACAAGCCAAATAATATAGACATCAAAATCGCCAATATAACTTTCAAGATTCAAGCAACGGGGAAAAAATCAAAAGTCACTGAATTCAGATTCACAGAAAAATTAATGATTCATGACTTCGAAAAGTAGACAAGATACATATGGGTACAGTCAAGAAAACACCTTACCTTACAGCAAATGAAACATGATGCAAAATAACTCACGAAATAATATACAACCAAAAGGTGCAGACATGGCACCCAGTTGTTTAAATATAGAGCAATCAGACTTGGAGTTAACGAGAAAGACATATTCCACAATCCTTCCTCCCAAACTAACACCAGTAGCTCGAGAAGACAAACATAAATATTTTTAGTCCTACCAACTACTATTAACATGCACTAACAGAACAAGAACTTGCATTTATTGCCACTAAAATCGTGCACTTACCAAATCAGCCCTCCTCTCCTCCAACGTAATATCCTTTGTGAGAACATCTGGTGCTAAGCCATAGAGTGTAGGATTTCGTAGCATACGAACATACAAGTAAGTGTAGCCAATCCAGTTGCAGGCTTCCCTAGCATTTTGAACTGTTCCAAGGACAATTTCTGCATTAAGCTGATCAGCAAGTTTGGAGACAAACTGACTTTCAATTGGAAGCTGCTGGTTCATCAAAGAAAGATAGTACTGCAGTTCACCGTGGCCAGTGATTATTATTCCTTCACCATAAGAATCATACTGAGGCCTCCCTGCACGACCCAGCATCTGCATAACATCAAGAGGACTTAGCTCAGTCCACGCCCCTTTTTCTGGACTGTATACCTGGGTCCCCTTGATAATAACAGAGTGAGCAGGCAAATTTACACCCCAAGCAAGAGTGGCAGTGGATACCAACACTTGCACATGTCCATCAGCGAAAAGATCCTCAACAAGCTGGCGATCACCCCTCGTCAAACCGGCATGATGAATTGCAAAACCATAAGCCAGAAGATCTTTGAGATCATTACTCTTGACCATATCTGTATGACTTTGAAGAATCTCACGGCTAGCACTGTCTTCCCTCAAGAACCTACTAAGAGTATCATTAGCAAGTGCAGTATCTCGAATTGCACGTGCTGTCTTGGCTGTTTCCTTTCTTGAGTGGACAAAAATCAAGACTTGATGCTTCCCTGCAACTGCCATGACCTTCTCATAACACACATCATTCATCAACTGGAACCTCTGGAGTGGTTTCTTTACTGTAATCCCAATATACTGTTGAGACAAAGGAACAGGTCTGTAACTATTGTCAAAATAAAACAGCCCTTTCTTGACATCGACCCGTAAAAACAAGGCCACATCTTCATAGTTAGGCAGAGTAGCTGATAAACCCACTAACCGAATATGCTCTTTTGTAGTTTCAATCTGCCTAACAGTTCTAGCAACAATACTTTCGAGGACTGGCCCTCGATTATCATGAAGAAGATGAATCTCATCAATGATAAGAAGCTTCACAAGCTGGGTATATGTGCGATCTCCAGACTTTCTGGTAATGATATCCCACTTCTCAGGAGTAGTCACAATTATTTGGGTCTCTTCAATTTCTTGCCGACTCAGTGACTGATCTCCACTTAGCTCCTTCACATTCACTTGGTAATCTTTCAAACGGTTAGAAAGATTACCAACAACTTCGGCAACAAGGGCTTTCATAGGGGCAACATATACAATCTTATAATTCCCGTGATTAAACGTACCATCTGGATTCCTATTAAATGCAAGTTGCTGAAGAATGGTTAGTACAGCAACATTAGTTTTCCCTGCGCCAGTAGGAGCACAGAGGAGAATGTTATCAGCCGTGTAAAGAGCAGTGTTGTAGACTTTGCTCTGAACCCTGTTCAGCTGTTGCATCCCACTGAATGCTGGTCGTGCCCACTCAGGCATGTCAGATATCTTCACAAGCCGCTCATTGGCGTCTAATGGCTTTGGCTTTAAGGCCGGAACATGAACCTCTTCATAACCCTTTCGCTGATGCCTAAAAGAACCCAAGGGAAGATCACATTTTTTATTTGCCATCAGAAGGCCGCCCTGTTCAAAAGCCAGGCTGTCCAGATCCAGCAACTGAAGTTGGCCTTTCAACCAACCACTTTCTGCATCTCTGTCAACAAGACCCCTTCTATCTCTATCCCCATCGCCACTGCTCTCATCTTTCAGCCGACGAGCCTCTTCTCTAATACTCTTCTCCAAATTCTTTTGCCTCTCCTTTGCAGTTGCTCTTGTTGCATGCAATTGCTCCAAAATTGCTGCCAAGTCTGGGCCCAAACCCATCATTTCCTCTTCAATCTTCTTCCTTTCCTCCTGGTCTTCTGCCCTAGCCAAACGGGTACACCAAACAATCTTAAGCCGGTTTCGCAACAAGAACTTAATGAGGCTGAACTTTTCAAACTGGAGATGCACCAAAAGTTTAGTTTCAACCTCTCTGTCATCCCCCTCGGCTAGTATTTTAAGCACCTCTTCTGCAAGCTTCTGGCACTGCTGTGGGTCAATTTGTTGTTCATAAGCTTGAGAAATCTTTCTCTGAAGCCAATAAGCATCAATGTCCTGAACATTAAGGCTCATGCCCTCATTGGCATCACGTGTGTCGTCATCATCGAGCCCACCACCCATTTGCATTGCCCCAGAACCATTAGGCTCGACAACATCTTCATCCTCTTCCTCATCCTCTTGGACCATATCAAGATCACTTTCCTCTTCCTCATCCTCATTCTCCTCAAACTCAACAGCTACTCCCACATCGTCATCCAGTGCGTCGTCACCATTAGCTGTAGAAGTGCCAGAAGCATCACCTCCATCTTGGTAATCGGTGATAAGCTTTCCAACAGAAACAAGCTGATCAAATATTTGATTAGGAATTGGGTTCAACAACTTCTCAATCTCCTTCTTCTTGTCCGGGTTCTTAACAGACTCGTTCTTAAGGACAGCCAAAATCTCATCAGCAGCACCACTAACAATATTGAGAGGCTGCCCGCCCAACTGCTGTTGAATAAGACTAAGCATGGCCTCATAGGCAGCCCTGGTTTCCTTTGTCTTGGGCTGGTAAACGCCTTCATCACTGGCTGTAAGAACACTCTCTTCACGGAGGCGGCGCCTCTTGCTTTGTCGAGTAAGAACAGGTTCTGCCTGGGGATCACGGTCCTTCTTCTTTTTTGATTTCTTGAGCTTCTCGTCTAATTCGGGGGGCCTGCCTCTGTAAGCCCGGTCACCAAAAGATTTAGGATCAATCTTGCCCCAGAGCGACTCGGGCTCCCCGGTGGGCTCATGGGTGTCACGAGGGCGAGAATCGGTAGTGAGAACCAGGCTAGAGTTGGCCCTATACTCGTACTGCTTGAATCGGGCGTGTGCCTCCGCACCACCACCCAGGTGAGCCATTATCAGGTTTCAAAGTCAATCAACAGCAAAACCTAAATCAGAGGAGAAACGACGGTAAGTCTAACTATCGATATTAATATCATTTAACGGAAAATATAAACCTCTGCTCTACAGTCTAGGGTTTTAAACAAACAATATAAACCCTGTTTTTTCCTCAACGAACTGGACAAAATAATGAAATGAAAATATACAATAGGCTAGGAATTACTTAAAGTGCTGCCTCCTCTGCTTCTTCTGTATTGCTCACTAGCTACCACTTGTCCTTGATCTGTTTCCAGAGATTTAGATTTCTGTAAAACGAAAGCCTAGTTGTCAATAAAGATGTATTATATGGTTCTCATAGCGATTGAAAAATCAAAAGACAGAGGAGAAACGGCATCGTCTTGGTAAAAACCGACATTGACACATATTAACGAAGAACACGTGTGCTCTTGCTTACCCTTCTTTTTCTTTTTTTTTTTTTTCTCCAGTTCCGCGAACTCCCTTTGCTCTCTCGGATTCACTCTTCTTACACTCTCAAACCCCTTGTGTCCCCTTTTCCTTGCTCTCTTCGCCTCTCCCTTCTCTTCTTTGCCCAGTCCCAGTCCCAGTCCCGGTCCCAGTTTCCTTTCTTTTGATTCTACCCGACCCTAAACCTGCTCTTGTTCAACAGAAAGAAGAAGGAAGTTTGATATAGACGACATCGTTTCGCGTTTGATGAAGAGGCTGGGATTTTTGGGACTGGGCCAAGTCCGAGTCTTCTGGGCTTTCTGGTTTCTTGAGATTTTAGGTTTCCTGGGCCACAAATGAAGGATGAAGTTGGTTAAAGGGTTCCCGTTGGGTTTTAAATGAGCTGGGTCAAATTTGTTTGAGCCTTAATTTTTTAATTCAAAAAGGGCAAAGTTTGGATTTTGACGAAAATGATAAAATCAAAAAATTTGAGTTAAATATGAATTTTGGTTCACAAAATAATAATAATAATAATAATGACAATAATAAATTTTTAAAAATTTAATTAGATTAAAAATAAATTTGAAACTAAATTGTAAAAGAGCTATTTCTAAAAAATAAATTTTAAATATAAATAAAATAAGTAATATTTTTATATAATTCCAAAATGCAATTACACTTGAATTAGAATAACATAAATCTGAATATGTTTTTATAATTTGTCACTTATTTATGATCAAAAAAAATAAATGATGCAATTTCCGAAAATTAGTATATTTAGAATAACGTTTTTTTTTTTTCCAAGTATCATTTTTGTTAATATAAACTTTTTGAGATCATACACAAGGGAAGTCCGTATATAATACCAAATAAGGAATTATTTATCTCGGTAATTTTGTCTTTAGCGATAACAGAACAAACAAATAAAGCATTTGAAACTTGGCCTCGCCTTTTGAATCAGTAGCAGCCATTAAATTCTTAAAATAATGATATTTTAATTTGCAAATTTATTATTATTATTATTATTATTGTTTTTGTCTTATGAGAATAAAATTTTACTCAGATGGTACCAATTAATTTGATTAAAATAATTAAAAAATATCAATCAATAAAATAAACACGAGGATTTATTTAAAAATATATATATATATATTTCTTCATTCAACAAATAAAGCTGATTACGCGCCATATATAATGGTATAAAAAAAAAAACAGCACATGGACGAGGGTATAAAAGTCAAATCACTGAGGTTGCTTCCCAATCTAAAATATACCCAAAGTCTCACCTCCATATCCGCTAGATTAGATTCCCTTTGTGAATTAATATAAATAGTAAGTTGATTGTGTTTATAATACATTCAGACTTTACTTATTTTAATAAATAAATAAATAAACAAATTTTGTTTAAAAATCATTTTATTAAATATATAAGTGAGAAAACTTATTTTAGTTTTTTCTTAATTATGAATTAGTTCAAATACAAATACGTTATATGATATATTTAAAGGTAAGATATTAATTTTGAAAAAATATATATAATTATTCACCTGTATTTTTAATAAAATTAAAATTGAATAAAAATATAATCTATATAGAGACAGATTTGACAGAATAGTGCAGGCCGGGGAGAAAAGAAGAAACAAGGAAGGAGACTATTCGGCAGCTCCCCATATTTCACGCGTTTCGTCAACCCCATCTGCTTCATCGGCCGTGGACCCCACAACCCCATCCATCAGCTTCTGCTTTTTATCTTTTTTCTGGAATTTCTCCTTCCTTTTTAGCCTTTTTAATTTTTTTTTCTTTTTTCTCCTCTCTTTTCTTTTTTACGTCATTCCAAATCTCATTTAGTCGTTAAAATTTTTACATTATGTAATAAATTAAATTTTAATATTGTTGACAAAATAAATATTTTGTAAATTTGAATTATATTAATTAAATCAAATCTTTCTCTTTCATTAAATTAAACAACAAATTAAATAATTAAAAACTTGATTGGATTTAGAGCATGGCACCAGTGGCTTCTGGGTTTAGATTTCAAAAAGGAGGAAAAAATTTCTCAAATTTAAACATTATAAACTCTGTTAACGCTTTGCTTATCAACTCCATTAATGTTTATAATTTTAAAAGATTCCGGTTAATTAAAACCGACTTCGTAACTATTCATATTAAGCTGCATATTTTTATCTAATAAGTATTATATATTGACACCCACTAATAAAAAAAATATAATTATACGTTCCGACTGAAATATAATATACAACATATCGTGTAAAAAATATATGTAAATGTATAATATGTGATTGAATTATTCAAACTTTTTTTTTTTTTTGCCATGTGAGATATAATTACAATTAGTTGACCCATACTTCAAAATAATTATATAAAATTAATTTAAAATATATAATTAAACTCAATTCGTTGTTTTACTCAACTATTTTAATTCAATTTGATTTTTAAAAAATTATAATCATCTAATATTATTCACTAATCACCGTGTAACTAAATGATTAATATGCTTAACTTTTATACAAATTATAAATTGAAATTGAAATATGTTCTTATGCATGGCTTACTTTTTGAGATTTGTATTATGATTAATAAATATATAAATTTGTATTTAAAAAAATATTACCCATACATATTGTAACGGCCCAAAACCTAAAAGAAAATAAATTATAATCTGAATGCGGAAGCGAAATAATAAAGTTAGTGTTTATATTCCTTACACAACAATTCAAAATACTCAATAAGGCTACGAGAATGATATTTAAAAAAAATAAAAAATCAAATACATAAATAGAAAGTAAACAACTGGGCATCCTATTCACAACCCTCTTATGAATCGGGATCTGGATATTGGTATTCTTGATCTGAAATGGTTAATGAAAAAGTGAGCTATACTACCCCATTAAGAATGTCATGCTACTCACCGATATAAAAATGAACACTAATAAAAATTATAAAAATAACTAATACAACTCTTAATTTATGTAAATTCATTTATCATAAATAAAATTATTTATTACACACTTACCATAATGAGATTTCCAAAACCGACCTATAGCGATAATAACACAAACAATATCATAATTTTATTTATAATTAGTCAGAACAATAATTTTCCTTTTTTATCTGCCAACTAGTATCCATGGAGGTTCATAGGGATGTCCCTACTACGCGTGAACTCTTATTCAACATTGTCAACTAACCGTTCGTCCCCGTACCCCATCCGGTATGAGTATCAAAATATCATATCTCAATACTTTATCTGGTAGGAGAGTGAAACGGATCGTCCTCATACCTTATTCGGTATGAGGCCCAAAAATATAATCCCTCAATACGCCGTCCGGTATTTGTAGCGCCCGCGGAAAATTGAAGAAAGAAAAAAAAACGCTTGTGCCACGTCAGCAGACCCAGTCAGCAGGTCTGGCCAACCAGGACCTGCCACGTGGCAAAACCACGTCGACCGGGGACGGGCCACGTTGGTGATCCGCGTGCGCGCGATCGGACGGCCCAGATCAATCGCGCGCACGGACGGCCCAGATTTAATCAAAAACGGACGACCCATATTAAAACAAAATGGACGGCTGAGATCAAAAGGCAAAATGGTATAAATAAGACCCCCACACCAGACCCCAAACCCTAGCCGCCTGCCCTCGCCGAAGAAGACGAACCAGAAGCCGGCCGCCACCACCCGCCGCCGCACCGGAGGGATTTCCGACCGCCAATCGAGGTAAATTTCATACCCCCGACTCGTTTTTCCACGTTGATTTCCCCAGTTGCCAAATCGGAGCCAAAATCCTGGCCAAACGGCCGAAAGCCAGCGGCGCCGCCGCGCCCCTTCTCGATTTTTGCCTCCGATGAGGCCCTTCCCGGCCTCCGTTTAATGCAATTTTTATATCACCGTGATCACCATTCTTTTCTCTACAGGTTGATTAGAGCCGAATCACCAAAACACGAACTTCACCGGAGAGCCGCCGCACCCGAGAGCACCGCTGCCGGTAAGCTTCGGTTTTCTGTAAATTTTCGGCCCTCCGAGGGCCGTAGGGTTGTTTTATCGCAGGAACCAATGCGAGTGTGGCCGAAAACGGCCAACCCGAGGCAAACCGCCGTCGCCGGAGCACGGCGGAGCCGCCGTCGCCGGAGCACGGCGGAGCCGCCGTCGCCGGAGCACGGCGGAGCCGCCGTCGCCGGAGCACGGCGGAGCCGCCGTGCCGGAGTTGCGATATTGGCCGAAAGGGGCCCTGGGCCTAATTTGGGATTTTTTGGAACACGTGCAGGTACTAGTAGTGCGTTTCAGTTTCCCGAGAAAAATTCAGGGAAAATTAGGGACAGCCTGCAAGCGCACTGTGAAGCCGTGTTCGGACCCCGAAACGAGTAAGGACCCCTCACCCTATTTCCTATCACGGTTTTAAAGTTCAATAAATGATAAAACGGTATTTCATGAATCAACGAATGTGTGAAATTACTTAAGGTCGCTAATGGAGCCCGAGTCTAGTGTGTTTGTCGGTTAACTGTTATTTGGCCTGTTTACAGTTTTAAATGCAGTATGAGATTTGATGTTTTCATTTTATAGTTTTGTGTGCACATTCTACTGTTTTATTGATTATGGATTGAATAACCGGGATATTGATGCTGTATGTTGTCTGTTTGGCATAAATTATCGTTTTGCTTGTTTGTATGTGATTGATAATGCTGACTGAGGAAAAAGGAGAATGAAAGATTATGTAAATGGAAATTGTATACTGTGGTCAGCCTGACTAGATATCCTGGGAGATGGTGGACGGACCGGGTCCGTAGGGAACCCTACCAGGATTGTGGTCTCCCATATCGGACGGGGTATGGAGATCTTATGTGTTTTGGCGCCCATACCGGACGGGGTATGGGGACGGCCCGTTTCACCCTCATACCGGACGGGGTAATGAGGTCTATGGTTTGGCGCCCATACCGGACGGGATATGGGGACGGCCCTGGAATGGATTTCAAGTGTTAAGGATTAACGGGTAGCGAGACCCCTATGGATCCCCATGGATACTAGTGGGCTGGTAAATTAGGAAAATATATTGTGTAACGATTGAATTACGAAAAGTTTGATAGGTATTATGTTATACAGTTCATATATATGTTTTCATGATGATGATGATGTTATTGCTTTCGTATATTATTTTATGAATTTCACTGAGGTAAGTGAATGGTAAAGGTTTTATTATTAATAAAAGGATTTGTTGTAAATTATGCTCCATTGGTCTTTTTGTGTTTTCTACCCACCTTTACCTCCGTGACGGTGAGATATCGTGATGTCTTTACTGGGCTAGTGTAGCTTATTCCTTATTTAATCATTTCAGAACAAGAGAACATCGTTCCCGAGCCGATTCCGCAGGAGGACGACGAAGGAGACACCTAAAGACTTCATAGTCATATTCGTAGCTTTTACTTTCAAGTTTTCCTTTAGGTAGTTTGATCTTTTATATTTTGTGAGCACGTTTTTGGTTTTAGTGTAAGGGATGTTATTCGAATTTTTGACTTCGCTTCCGCATTTGATATTTTTAATATACATTCCATTATGAATTTTCGGGGTCGCTACAGTATTATTGCGAAACGGGTCGTCCACATACTCCGTCCGATATGAGCGCCAAAATACCAATTCTCGATACTCCGTCCAATATGAGACAATGTTTACGGTAGGATTTTCTATATACTCGATCCATCTACCATCTCTCGGGATATCCAATAAGGATATCATTCATTCATTCACTTAATCAAGTAATTTTTCATTTACATTTAATTTTTAATTTCACAATTTAACTATAAATCACACAATACATGCATTAAGGAAACACAATCGAATCATCTTACCAATTCCAATGTATTATCATGCATTTGAAACTGTAAAATTAAACAATCAGTTAAAACATAAAAAACAGTAATAAATAACCGGTTTCGCCTCTATTAGTAACCTATAATTACTTATCGATATTTTTTAAATTACACAAAATACTATATTATTTATAATTAAACTTCAATTCCATAACAGCAAATAAGGTGAGAGATTCTTACTCGAATCGGTGTACGAAACACTAAACTTTCAGCTGCACCTACTGGCAGTTCTATAGTTTTCTGAATTTTTTTTCAGAGATTAAAACACGCTTAAAGTATTTGGAAATATCCTAAAAAAATCAAAGTTGGTGTTAAAAACCTTTTTTCGACCAATTTCAAAAGTCTAGCAAGGCACTGTCGCCGTGCTCCGGCGATGGTACCACCGTCCGCGAAGGTAGTTTACCTCGAACTGGCCATTTTCAGTAAGTTTTATATTCATCATTACGAGAAAACACGTCAAAGGGGCTCATTTGGTCGAAAAAAGTCAAAAAATAAAAACTCACCAGCGGTAAAATTTTCCGGTGCGGCAGCTCTGCCAACTCACCTTCACTGTTTGGCGTTTTTCTTCGGTCAACCTGTAAAAAACATAATGGTGATTACAATGGTAGAAAAATCACACAATACGGGAATCAGAAAGGGGCTCATCGGAGGCGATTTTTTGTTTTTCTAGCGGCGGCGCCGTCAAGCTTTACTCGCAGTTTTCAGCTCATTTGCCGGTTATTTTACTCCAATTTGGCCATGAGGGTGTTCAAAATCAAATTTTGAGCGAATTAAAGTTTTTTTTACTTTTTTTGACAGTCGGAGGTGGCTCCGACACGACGGCGGGCGGCGGTTGGCTTCCTTCTTCAGCGACTGGTTCTTCTTCTCTAACGGGACACTGGCAACTAGGGTTAGAATTCGGTGTGAAGTGAGGTATTTATATCCATCTTCCTTTAATTTGGGTCGTTCATTGTGTTTGATCTCGACCGTCCGATCACGTTTAAAGAAGAAATAAATCTAGACCGTTCATCGTGATTTAATCTGGACTATACGATCGCATTTAAAGATAGAACAAATCTAAATCGTTCATTACATTTAATCGTGACCATCCGATTGCGCATAAGGAGGGAACGGATTCAGACCGTCCACGTGCACAGGACCAAATTTGAATCGTCCGATCGCGGGCACGAGGATTGCCAGTGTGGCCTCCCGCCTGGCACCGCGTCATCGTGCCTTGCCACACAACATTCTCCAGTTCGCCAAGGCTGTTGATTGGGCGTTCTTATATGGCATATTTTTTAAATTGTGTTTTTAACCCGAATTTTTTATTTTTCTTTCAAAAATAGCCCTGAATCCAAATTTTCATCCATTTCTTCTAAAATTATTTTCAATTTCATCCTCCACCAATTTTTTCTTAATTTTACATTAAATAAAAATTTATAAAATTAAAAATTATATTTTGATATATTTATTTTTATTATTATTATTATTTTAAAAAAATTAATCCCAACCTAAATTTTGGATCCCGGTATTACAACTCTTTCCCCCTTAAAAGAAATTTGATCCCTCAAATTTGTCTCTCTCTCACTCAATCAAACAGTTGGAAATATTGAGCTCTGAAATCTGATTCTAGCTCCCATGTGGGCTCTCTTTGTGTGGGATTCTGCCATAGTACTTTAACGAATGGAATTTTTTAATTATGGAGTACTTTGCTCTTTCGGTCCACAATACCCACCGGTACCTCCTCGTAGGACAAATCCTCCTGAAGTTAAAGGGGCTCGTGGGCTAAGACGTGAGAGAGGTTTGGGTTGTACTTGTGTAACATGAACACATGAAACATATTATGGACCCTGAATAGTTATGGAGGCAGTGCCAGTCTGTAAGCAGCGGTGTCAATTATGTCTAAGATTTCAAATGGCCTAATAAAACAGGTATTTAGTTTCTTCCTCTTGCAAAATCCACCAATTTCCTTGAAAAGAATGACCTTAAGAAACACTCGATCACCTTTCTCAAATTTCAAATCCCCCATTCGGGTATCCACATAACTCTTCTATCTGTTCTGAGCCGTTTGGATGTTCTTTCTAATCTTAACTATTTTAAATGTAGTCTATTCCATAAGATCTGAACCGAACTGTCTTCTATCACTCACATCTTTCTAACAGATCGGTGATCTGTATGAGCAGTCATACAATACCTCGTACGGAGCCATGTCGATACTTACTTGATAGCTGTTATTACAGGCGAACTCTATTAGGGGTAAATAATCATCCCAATGACTCCCGAAGTCAAGAACACAAGCTCGGAGCATATCCTCTAGTATACGGATCATCATTTCTAATTGTCCATCGGTCTGATGGTGGAATGCAGTACTAAGGTATAGTTTTATTCTCATGGTTTGCTGAAAACTAGACAAGAATCGAGAAATAAATTTAAGGTCCCTGTCAGACACTACTGTCACTAGGACTCTACGTAACCTGTCTTCCGAATATACATTCTTACTAACTTGTCCAATGGGTCGGTCATCTTGATTACCAAGAAGTGGGAAGACTTGGTGAGCTGTTCAACAATTACCCAAATGGCATCATGTCCTGAGTGTGCCTTAGGCAATTATGTTATGAAATCCATTGTGATATGTTCTCACATCTACTCCGAAATTGGTAATTGCTGAAGTAATCCATCTAGGCTTTAATGCTCTACCTTGACTTACTGACATACCAAACACTTGGAAACAAAGTCGGTCACATTTTTTTTCATCTCGTTCAACAAAAATTGGGATCGCACACTTTTATACATCTTAGTACTTATGGGATGCATGACAAACTTTGAGTTATGAGTCTCTATCATGATATCCCTTTTTAGCTCACGGTCACATGGAACATACACCCTGTCCATCTAAGCAACCCATCGGCAGATATTCAAAATTTTTAATTTACTCCCTGTTCTACATCTTTCTTTAGGGCTGTTAGGGTGGAATCGACATATTGGGATTCCTTTATTCTTTGGATCAACTCAATTTCAATAGTCAGGTGGGCTAAGCATGTAACTCTTTTCAGGTCCTAGAGTTGTACCTGTTGTGTGGCCCTTATTGCCCTGCATTCTGAAACCATTAAATGAGTTAATATACCTGCACTTTTTCTACTGAATGCGTCGGCTACCACATTGCTCTTGTCCGGGTAATACAAGATGTTATAATCGTAATATTTGAGGAGTTCTATCCATCTTCTTTTACGCATGTTGAGATCATTTTAAGTGAATATGTATTTCAAACTCTTATAGTCGATATAGATCTAAAAGATCTCCACATACAAGTAATGACATCAAGTCTTCAAGGTATGGATAATCGCAACAAGTTCTAAGTCATGGATGAGGTAGTTTTTCTCACGACTCTTCAACTGTCTGGACCCATAGGCTATGACCTTCCCATGATGCATTAGAACTCAACCCAACCCCAGGTAAAAGGCATCACTATAAACTATATATCTCTTTGTCCTGCTCGGTAAGGCCAATACATGTGGAGTAGTCAACTACTTCTTTAGTTCTGAAAAACTCATTTCACAGTTCTCGTTCTACTCAAACTTGATATTCTTCTTTGTGAACCGAGTTAAAGGAGTAACTAGGCTAGAAAATCTTTCCACGAAACTGTGGTAATAATCTGTCATTCTCAAAAAGGTACGAATCTCCTTGATCGATGTTAATTTTTTCTAGCCGAGCACTGCCTCCACTTTTTCAGGGTTCACTAGCACTCCATCATTTGATATGATGTGCCATAGAAAGTAGTCTGCTTGAGGCAGAACCCACACTTACTTAGCTTTACATACAACTTCTTTTCTCTGAAAACCTGCAAAATGGTGAGTGTGTTCCTCTCTTCTTTTTGAATATACTAGGATATCATCGATAAATACAATGACGAACTGATCCAAAAATTATATGAAAATCCTATTCATCAAATCCATGAAGATAGCTGGTGCGTTGGTTAGTCCAAATGGCATGATCGAGAACTCATAGTGTCTGTACCTGGTTCGAAAAGCCATTTTGGGAATGTCTTATGCCTTGATCTTTACTTGATGATAACCTAAACGCATATCTATTTTGAAGAATACTTGGACACCCTACAATTGATCAAAAAGGTCATCGATCCTAGAGGGGATGCTTGTTTTTTATCATGGCCCTATTTAGTCCTCTGCAGTCAATACATAACCTTAACGTCTCATCTCTCATTCCTTGCAAATGGGATTCCAATACTCTAAGGAGAAACAAAGTATCGGATGAACCCACTATCCTGCAGTTTCTTGATCTATTTCCTTAACTCTTCCATTTCTACATGACTCATTCGGTAAGGAAAAACTGAGATAGGCTGTATGTCAAACTAAAGGTCTATGGTGAACTCAACTTCTCTGTCCACTGGTGGTCTGAGAGGTTCATCAGGAAACACATCCGAAAAGTCCAGAACTACTAGGATCTTTTGAATACAGATTTTATTTTTAAGTTTGTATATTGTAGAGAAAACAATCGAGTTAAAGTTTTATGTACTACAAAGTTTGTTATGGGAGAATAATATTCGAAATTTTTATAAGCTTGTAAATGATTCTTTGTTAGGAGGCTTAAATATAATTTTTTCTCGTAAAAACAATCTACGGTGATATGATGCATCGCTAACTAGTTCATTCTTAAAAATACATCAAGTTCCTCCATGTCAATCTCTATCAGGTCCATCATGGGTGAAATCGAGTCCCGTGGAAAAAGGGCTAGATGTTGCTGGAGAGGGATCGGGTGGCCCTGTAATGGTGCCAGATAATACGGTGAGGGCTCTGAATTGTATTATGATGGTATTGGATGATAAGACGGATGAGCATGGTTGCATTGAGGTGACGTTAAATCCTCTCATTGTAGGGGTGGCTCATAGTGTTGAAGTGGTGAGAGGGTTAGATAATTCCCTCCTTACTTCCCTGGCCCACTAGACAGAGATGAGTTTCTTTAAAATCTCGAAGAGTCGATTGACATCCTCTCGAAGTGACCCATTTTGGGTTGCCATGTTCAATAATGAACTTCATCTCCTTGTGTCTTTCAACTTATTTTTTCAAAATGAAGGGTTGGACGATAGTTCGTATTTAGTGTTTTTAAGTCTTTGTGTAATAATTGATTTCGAGAAACGCGGCTCCGATACTAATTGTAACAGCACAGAACATAAAAGAAAATAAATTATAATTTGAATGCAGAAGCGAAATAATAAAGTTAGGGTTTACATTCCTTACACAATAATTCAGAATACCCAATAGGACTACGAAAATGATATTTCTAAAAGAATAAATGAAAAATCAAAGAAATAAATAGAAAATAAACAACTGAAAATCCTATTCGCAACCCTCTTGTGGATCGGAATCTAGATCTTTGTCCTCTTGATGTGAAATAATTAATAAAAGCGTGAGCTACATGAGCATAGTAAGAATATCACGCTACTCACTGATACATAAATGAAAGTTGGTAAAAATCATAAAAACAATTAATGAAGCTCTTAATTTAGTTAAATTCATTTATCATAACTAAAATTATTTATTACATACTTACCGTTGCAAGATTTTCAAAACTGACCTATAGAACCAATAACACAACCAATATCATAATCTCATTTTTAATTAGTCAGAACAACAATTTTTCTTTTTATCTGCCTACTGGTATCCATGGAGGTTCATAGGGATGTCCTCACTACGAGTGAACCCTTATTCAACATTGTCAACTAACCGGCC
The DNA here is from genome assembly GCF_054855325.1 of Carica papaya. Classification (NCBI taxonomy): domain Eukaryota; kingdom Viridiplantae; phylum Streptophyta; class Magnoliopsida; order Brassicales; family Caricaceae; genus Carica; species Carica papaya. The sequence continues at coordinate 24,694,967 of NC_142309.1, forward strand.
GTCCCTATATCCCGTCCGGTATGAGCGTAAAAAATATCATCCTTTAATATTCTGTCCGGTATTGGAGTAAAACGGGTCATCCCCATACCCTATTCGGTATGAGCGCCAAAAATACCATCCCTCAATACTCCGTCTGGTATGAAGGTGAAATTGGCCGTCTCCATACCCTGTTAGGTATGAGCACCAAAATACTAATTATCAATACCTCGTTCAGTATGAGACAATGTTCACGGTATAGTTCTCTATGTACCATGTCTGTCCATCATATCTCAGGATATCCAGTAAAGTTACCATTCATCCATTCACTTAATCAAGCAATTTTTCATTTACATTTAATTTTCAATTTCACAATTTAACTATAAATCACGCAAAACAAGCAATACATGCATCAAGAAAACACAATTGAATCATCTTACAAATTCCAGTGTATTATCATGCATTCGAAACTGTAAAATCAAAGAATCAGTTAAAACATGGCAAACAGTAATAAATAACCAATTCTGCCTCTATTAGTAATATGTAATTAATTATCAATATTTTTTAAATTACGCAAAATTTCGTATTATTTATAATTAAACTTTAATTCTATAATAGGGAATAAGTGAGGGATTCTTACTCGAATTGGTGTCCAAAATACTAAACTTTCAGCTGCGTCTACTGGCGGTCTCCGGGTTCCCTGAATTTTTCCTCAGAGATTAAAACACGCTTTAAGTACCTAGAAATACTCCCAAAAAATCCAAAATCGGTGTTAAAAATATTTTTTGGCCAGTTTCGAAATTCTGGCATGGCGGGGCCGCCATGATCTGACGACGGCACCACTGTCTGCCACGACGGTTTGCCTCGAACTGGCTATTTTCGGCCAGTTTTGGTCAATTTCAGTCAATGTTATATTCATCAATGCGAGAAAACATGTTAAGGGGCCTTGGTTGGCAGAAAAAAATCGAAAAAACAAAAATTCACCAACGGTGGGATTTTTCGGTGCGGCGGCTATGCCGACTCACCTTCGCTATTGGATATTTTTCTTCGATTAACCTATAGAAAATAGAATGATGTTACAATGATGAAAAAATCTCACGAAACGGGAATCGGGAAGGGCTTCATCGGAGATTATTTTTAGTTTTTCTCATTGCAGCGCCGCCGGATTTTACCTGCAGTTTCTGGTTCATCTGCCGGTTATTTTACTGTAGTTTGCCTATAGGGGTGTTTAAAATCAAATTTCGAGCGAATTGAAATTTTTTTACTATTTTTGCAGTTAGAGGTGGCTCCGACGCGGCAGTGGTCAGCTCCTTTCTCTGGCGACTAGTTCATCTTCTCCGACGGGGGCTTAGCGGCTAGGGTTAGGGTTCGGTGTGAAGTGAGGTATTTATATCCATCTCTCTTTAATTTCAGTCGTTCATCGCGTTTGATCTCGACTGTACGATCGCATTTAAAGAGAAAATGAATATGAACCGTTAATCGCGATTTGATCTGGACCATATGATCACATTTAAAGAGGGAACGAATCTGAGCTGTTTATCACGTTTAATCGCTACCGTCCGATCGCGTCTGATGAGGGAACGGATTTGGACCTTCCACGCGTGCGAAAACAAATCTAGACTGTCTGATCACAGGCACGCGGATTTCCAGTGTGGCCTGCCATGTGGCACTGCGTCAGCGTGTCTTGCCAAGTGGCGCGCTCCGGTTCGTCGAAGTAGCTGATTAAGCAGTCTTATATGACACATTTTTTCTAAATTACGTTTTGACCACCAATTTTCGATTTTTCTTTCAAAAACAACCCTCAAACCCAAATTTTTACCCATATTTCTCAAAATTATTTTTAATTTTATCATCCACCTATTTTTTCTTAATTTTATATTAAATAAAAATTTATAAAATTAAAAATTATATTTTTATATATTTATTATTATTTTAAAAATAATAACAATAATAATCTCTGACCAAATTTCGGATTTGGGTATTACACATATATTTAATTATTCTAAGTTCTTAAAGTTGTCTTAGTATATGGACGTTTGAATGTCATATCAATATTACTAAAATATGTCTATTTAGTTGTTTTAAATTATATATTATGAATTGTTAAAAATCTTAAAAAAAATAATTGTTAATAAGACACTTCTGCTCTTGAAATTTAATCATACATATATATATATATATATATACTTTCTGATAATAAAACATAAACAAATATATAACCAAATAAATTTATCTCAAAAATATGTCAGCGATCGTACCCATTAACTAGTTAGTTCAAAGCCATACATTTAGGTTTGTGATTAACATAATCCTGAAACCTAATAAGAATCGAAGGCTTAATTCAATTAAATTGGGCACCACCAGTTTTTGTTAGGCAACCTAATCTATCTTTTCACCATTTAAAAAATTTATTGAATCATTGACCTTAATTGGGTCTAATATAATAAATTATATATTTTTTAGTCAAATTTTTATTATTATTAATTAATTAATTAATATATTACTAATAATATGAATTATTAATGAATACACGTACGAATATAATTAGATTTAAATTTATATTTTTATATAAAATAAAAAAGTAATTAACTACTATTTAATAAATAAATTGTTAATGATTAAGTTATCTTCAAGAATTTAATTATTTAAACTTGACCTATTTGGTAATGATTCATATGAAATTTAACATGGAATTTCTTATAGCTAATAAATATAACAACAATTTAGAAACAAAAGATTGTATTTTAATTATGTATAATGGATTGGATTAAATAATGGAAGGTTAAATGTCTGAAGTTTATTATAATTATTATTTATTAAAAATAAAGTATGTATATTTTTCGTAAATTTAAAAAGAGAAGAATAATGAATAATAACCAATGCGTTATTTTTCAACAAATAAGAAAAAGGGCATGAGAGGAAGGACGCAGACAGCATGATGGATAACGCTATAGAATAATGGCATATGAAATTATGATAATATCTTATTATATGAAATTATGAATTAATAGGTTTTAGAGTAAATTGTAGTATATTTATGTCAATATTTAAAACATTAATTTAATTATTTAATTACATATATATATATATCAATTACTGTTTATTTTTAATTAAATAATTAATGATAATTTGCGAAATAGTAAAATTACTATCAAAACTTAAAATTTAATGGTTAATTTTTGGTTTATTTGATCTCTTTTAAACAGTATATTTTTACGTTTTATAAACTTCCTAACAAACATTAATTTAATATTTTTGAAGTAAATTATTGAAATATTTGTGAACCACGGTCTTATAAATTGTATTAATTTATTTCTATTTTTAATAAAAATATAATTTTCAATTTTTAATTATACTAAATTAATGAAAATAAAAATTTCATCACTTTCAAGGAGTATATTACCAACAACGTAAATTTATTTTGCGGTAAATTTAATTATTTACACTTTTTTTTTTAGAAAAGTTGATAGTAAGCAGAAGTAAAATATTAAATATTTGATTTTTACTTTTATTCCATGTTAATACACAATAATTTATTAGTATATTATGTTAATAATAATTTAATAAATATGTTATTACATAACATAAAAATATCAATTATTAATAAAGTTAATAATTTTGATATAATAAATGAGCAGAAAAAAGATGTGTTAAAATTTTATATATTATTAAAATACAATTTTTTTAAAAAAAAATTTATTAAGAGCTCTTTCAAATAAAAATTAAGGACCAATAACTTTTTTAAAATACTTTAACGTTTTATCATACGTGTAAAATATATATTTAAGGAAAAAAAAAACTAACTTTAAACTTTTTATGCTTTATACGAATTATCTCCTTAATTTACCGAGAGAAATAAGAGTGGTAAATTGATATACAAATTTGTAATTCTCTAAAATTGGACCCCCCCCAGAATTCTAAATTCAATTAGAGTTAGGATTAAAACTAGAAACTACTACTCGGATTAGTATTTACTAATTCCGACTACTACAAGTAAACGAATATTATAATGCCTCCTGCCGAGATAGCGGCTGGAATTGGATATAAAATAAGGGAAGCAGAAGAAGAAGAAAGAGTTAATTTGAGTTCAAATCAAACACCCCACCCACGTACATTAACGCTGCAGCACAACCCTCTTTCTTCTTCTCCTTTTTCCCTCGCGAACGCCAGTTGTTTCCTCCTCATACCTCACCTGTCAACTCCGTCTTTCAAACCCAACACAAGATCTACTCCTTCCAATTCTCTCTCTCCGCTCCTTCTCGTCACATGCGCTGATCTACTCATCCTGTCTGATCTCCGCCTCTCCAGGTATTTCCATTGGATTCCGTCTCCATTCTCTCTCGAATCTCATCTCTCGAGATCTACTGACTCCCGCCCGTGTCTTTTTAGCTCTCTGTTTTTCTTTTTTATTTAGTTACTTGCTTTCCGGTTTTGATCTCAATTTGTACGTAATTCGTGTGCATATATATATATCTAGCGGGTGCTTTTGTCTGATTCGTTGTTCGAAAGTTGTGATAATGCCGGCGGAGGTAGAGAAATTGCACGCTGAAGTTGAGGCTGACGAGAAGGGTCGCCTAGATACGGCCGCGCGTCAGGATCTGCCCAACGGCACCAATCACAGGGGCAATGTCGATGTCGATGCCAATGCCAAGGACGATTCTGATGGTTCCTACGTTTTCGTTGACGGAGAGGACGCCGTTGCTGATGATCCCGTTGAGTCCGATCTCAACGGGGGCAACACCCCTGATGTCGGTGCCTGTGCTGGTCAGGACGAGCATAGTGAGAATGGGATCGTTAAGGAAGAAAAAGTTGAGAGTGGGGAGATACGTGATCGTGTTGGTGAGGAGAATGCGGGAAGGAATGATGGTGCTGAGGATCAAAATGGAGTCACAGCTGTTGCGAAAATTGAGTCGCAACTGCCTGTTGATGGAGTTGAAGTTGGGGTAGAGACTCGGGATTCTGAAGCTGTGGCTTCTGGATATGAATTCGAACTGCCACAACCAGATGATGGGAAAGGTACCAATGGGAAAGGAGACGAGACAGAATCAGACGCGCAAGTGGAAACAAGTCAGGATTCTCGATTGTTAATTGGAAGTTCATCTGATCCTGAGACCCAGCCGCCGAACCATGAGGAGGAGAGGGTTGACGGGCAAAGACAATTAGCTTTGCCTATAGACACCGAACAAAACCAGGAATCTGAAATTGTAGTCCCTGGGGATGTTCCAGATAGTGTCGATCATGGCAACCAACTAGCTGATTTGTATCAGGGGAAGGATGAGGTAGGATTGACCAGTAGTGAGATTCCTTTGGAATCTCAATCTGGGGATGAACAAGTACATTTGGAGCATAATTTACAAACAGATTCTAGTCACGTAACTGAACTACAAGGAGAACCAGAAGCTGTTAGGATTCCTGTCTCCAATGAAAATGGGGATGGCTTGCCGGCTGATGATGCCCATAATATTTCAGAAAATGGCAGTCAAGAGACATCTAAACAAGATAGGTCTTCTGAAGAAGCTGAAAGCTTGTCCTACCCTGTTCAGTGCGAGAATCTACCAGTTGAAAATGCCGAAAGCTTCTCAACTTTTTGTGATAATGATACAAGACTAGATACCACTAGCCAGAGGCCTGAAAGAGATCTTGAGTTGGACTCAAGTCAAGTCTCAAAAATTGATATTGATGTTCCATTACAAGCAGAGCCAGCTGTGGAATATGAGAAGGAAGAGTGCCTTCCTGTGGATTGTGCTCAGGAGAATACCAACGAGATAATTGCTATTGATGATGCTGATGCCAAGCAAAATGCAGGTGAAGAAGCGAAAAGCTTTCCCTTTACAGCTCCAGTTGATGACAAGGTAGCTGAATCAGATGTTGAAATCTCAGCTTTTGAAGTGACAGAAAATTCAGCACTTGGTGTCACTGATGATGTTAGCGTAGAGGCTGAAGTTCTACGGGTGAAATGCATTGAAACTACCAGTGCAGAAACCGAAGGTCAGAATGGATGTAATGAGAAGGATGTAGAGTCAATTTTGCCTGCTGATGGTGTGAGTTTTGATAGCCTCAAGTCTGAAGAGGGAGAACCTAATTTCCCCAAAAAAGATATAACAGTACAAGAGGAAGCTCAAGTTTCGGAAAAGGTCACAGAACTTGATGGAAACCAGCCTGCCCCTGTTTCTGAAACCATAGCAGAATCCCATGAGGCTGTTCCTGTTGAAAATGAAGTTAGATCACTTTGTTGTCTTGGTGATGATGTGAAAATCCAGTCCGAACGTCACTCTGCATCTGGTTTGAGTAATGAAGATATTCCTGGAAATGTTGACACTGTAAACGAATCCAAGGTCCTTAATGGCTCTGAAGAAAATTGTGTATCGGATGCTGTTCATGTTGAAAATGGAGTTCAACATACTGATGGAGATAATGATGAAAAAACGACATGCGGGGAAGTAGGTGGAGTTGAAGAAGTTCGCATAGATGAACCTCCAGCACATTCCCCTGAAGGTTCTACTTGTGATGCTTCTGAGGGGCAGAGTGTGAGTCCAGAGTCGGAGAAAAGACCATTTTACTTTTTGATCAGGATCCCGAGGTATGATGACCAAAGTTTAAAGGAACAGATAAGACATGCTCAGTTACAAGTTGATCAAAAGACAGAGAGTCGTGATGCTATTGGATCTGAAATCCAAAAGATCAGGGTATCTTTGAACATTCTCTTTTTTGGTATATGTGTGTGTGAGTGTGTGTGTGTGTGGAATAAGATTTTGTTTCTTACGAGATATCCTCTTGTGGATAGGCCTCTTGCAAAGACTACAGCAGAGGTTTTGATGCAGTCAGAGCAGAAGAAAATGCTGCACGGGACTTGCTTAGGTCTAAACGCCAGGAAATAGACTCTCTTCATTCTAGGATCAATCTGGTCAAAAGTGCTATGTCTATTGATGACATAGATGGCAGAGTAGGAATTCTTTCTTCCGTCATGCTTACGCGGTTTCCTTCATTTCCTATTGTGCTTATCTGTCTGTGTTTATGCTTGTAAACAGGTGCGTAATATGGAACACATGATAGAGCATGAAACTTTGCCTTTAAAGGAAGAAAAGCAATTGATTCGTGAAATTAAGCAGTTGAAGCAACTCCGTGACCAGATATCATCTAACATTGGGAGGCAGGATGATGTTCAGCAGGCGCTAGACCAGAAAGACCAAATAGAGGAGCGCTTGAAAGTAAACTTTCGTTTTCTCTTCATCATTATGTTAAATACAGAAATTATTTATTTATTTATTGGCCTTCTATTGTTCAATTTGACTTGTTATGTAAAAAGATGGACTTGAAGCATAAAATATGGGCTAGCAAATCACATTCTTCAATCTAAGTAATTAATTTTGTTTGCTAAACACTACTGGACTTTGATAATGGCCAAAATGGAGAGTGATTGATTACCTTAGATGTAGGAACTCCTTTTTTGCATGCAAGCATTATTCTCATCTTGTTTTTTTGGCTTTTAAAGTTGTTGAGGAAGGAAGCCGATTTGCTTAGAAATAATGTCCTGAAAGCTGAGGCAGTCACTAAAGCTGCCAAGAAGAAGTATGATGAGGAAGCTGAAAAGAAACGTCAATTGGACAAGCAGTTCAAAGCTGCAAATGACATTCGCCAGGAAGTATACGCACACTTGCAGAGTTTGAGGAAGCTATTATATGAAAAGGTAATCATTTAATAAGATTTATGATGAGCGAGAACATACTATATTTGCAAAATGGGAGTATGCATTTTCCACAAGGTTAGGTGTGGCCGCATTTTTGAAAGTTCATGTTGAGGAACTTTTTGCAAAAAAACTCTTCTTAGTATTTGAACATTTGAGACATGAATACAGTTGTTTTTATACAACGTATATGAGTTTGTTGCAAGAATCTGGTAGAACTTTTTCCTTGATAAAAATGGTGTAATTCTTTCTGATTTCCTGCAATGGAGTTTTCAGCTACGAAAATCAAATGTAGCTTAGTATTCTTATCCTGACAGGAACACGTCTGGTTTAAGGTTAATGGTATTTAATCACAATGTTTATTGGTGAACGCCAGCTGCATTCTTCTCATTCCATTTGCTGGTCTCTTGAATATCATCTTGTTCTATAAGTTGTTGAGACAATTTTGATGTTTTTTGTTATTGCTGATTTTGGAAATTACAGTTTATTTGCTTGAAGGCAGAAAAATTGAGAAATAAAGTGTGTTTTTAATTGCTTTCAAATCTACAGAACAAAAATTTCCGTAGCTACATGGATGATGCTAATGCTGCCAATGATTTGGCCTCGAAAAGAGATAAGGATGCACTCCAACAACTTTGCATTAACCAGGTGAGATAGTACAGTCCCTTTCATTCCTCTCATCTGATTTACCAGCGTGGTTTTGTGCTGACAAATCGATAAACAGGTGGAGAGAGTCATGAATCTGTGGAACAATGACGATGAGTTCCGTAAAGAGTACATCAGATGCAATGTAAGGAGTACATTGAGGAGATTGAGGACTTTGGATGGCCGTTCACTTGGTCCTGATGAGGTGCCGCCTGTAATTCCTCATTCAATGAATGGAAGAATAGATAAGGATAAAACTGTTCCACAAGTTTCAACTCTTGGAGAAGAAAGGCAGGAAATTGTTGTGACTGTCGAAAGCACTAAAATGGAAGATAATGCTACAATAAATGCTGGGGAACAAAAGAAGCAGAGAAAAACAAAAAATCCTGTGAACTCTGCCCCTCTTGCAAGTGTCTCAGCACCTGTTTCCAACAGAGATGAGATTGAAGAGGTAAGAGAAGAAGAGCCTAAGCCAACAAAAGAAGAAGAAGAGTTGGTTAGGAAGGCAGAAGAATTGAGGAAAGCAGAGGAAGCACGCAAATTGAAGGAGCAGCGTCGGTTGGAAGAGAAGGCCAAGGCAGTGGAGGCATTAGAGAGAAAGAAACGTAGTGCAGACAAGGCCAAGGCTAGGGCTGCAGTAAGAGCTCAGAAGGAAGCTGAAGAGAAAGAGAAGGTTAATGCAAAGAAAGCTCGGGAATAATGAAAATTCAATTTCTATTTTGTATCATTATGACACTTCATTGAATTGCTTCTCTCATAAAATGTGTTCATTCCCTAAGATATACTCTTTTGTGCAGGAAAGGGAAAAAAGGTTAAGGAAGAAGGAAAGAAGGAAGAATGTTGCCGCAGATGAGACAGTTCTCATTAACGAAGAAGAATCTGTTCGAAGCATAGAAAATTCGATGGATCCTCCAAAGGAGGCTGAAACTACAGATAAGGCAATGACAATGGCACAGAAGAATCGGAAACCATCACAGTTTATAAAACAGACTAAGGCAAAATCTATTCCTATACCTATCCGGAATCGGGGTAAGAGAAGGATGCAGCCATGGATGTGGGTTCTCCTTATCGCAGTGGCTCTTGTTGCATTGTTTTTGTTGGGCAACAGCAACTTATCTTTAAAAGCTGGGCTGCAAGGATTTAATTTCTAGATATAATATGGCTCATAATATAAGTTAAGCAATCAATCGACTGGAGATTTTTTTTTTTTTTTTTTTTCATTTATTTTTTGGAAGGGGGGAGGGGGTTGGGTTTCCCTGACATATCTATAGGCAATTCTTTGGTGCTGCTATCAGGTTTGATTTTCTTCTAGCTTGTATTCAATTGGTATAAGTGGCTTTTTCACTCACATGCCACTCGTAGATTTGATTGTTGTTATATTATGGTAATACGAACATAACCGTCCACAATATTGTTTCCATTTACTTTTAAAATAATATAATAAAGCATGAGGATTTTTGGTATCATCTCTCACAAATGGCATTGTGATAAAAAATTTTTCCCTCGTTTGTGGTGATTGTGCAATTGTTTTAGATCACACGACCGATGATTACATAACCTTTTTGGACATGAGTTCTGGTTTATAAAGGTTGCACAAATATTACCAGTTAAAATTAAACTGGCATTACAAGCGAATCTTTTAGGGGTTGTGCTTTTGTTTCAAGGGCGTCTGATTTGGTCATTTTAAATCTCTTAGACAACGCCTGTCTGTTTCATAGTCGTATTTTCAGGCAATTCTTATCCATAATTATTCAACTTTTTAAAGGCTGAATACAAAATACACTAATTTACAAGGTATTATACATTTTGCTTTGTTGTTATTTACTCTCTTAATATCTTTTCTCACTTTATATTGTTTATTACGAATATTCAAAATACACTCACTCATCTATCACTTAAATAGGTTTTGTGTGTTAAGTTGATCGAGAATGAGTGTTGATTGGAGTGTGTTGCCTTCTGAGGAAAGAGGTGGATGTCGGTAGTTGATTGAGAGAAGTTTTGATTACTCCAAACTTAGAATCAAATTCTCGTAGAAGATATAGAATACTAAACCAAAAACAACTGAAAGAAGTAGATTGAATCGTCAGTAAATTAAAAATTAACTAAGAAAGCTAGTATTTTTTTTTTAAATTTAATTAACTTAAACTAATTCGTCAACTTTTCATATTCGTAGAATACGTATTGAGAAAAATGAGGTGTGTATAAATTTATAGGATAAAATACCAAGTATGTGTGTCCGGGGGGGAAATAAATAAAATTTAATGAAATGAAACAGGTCTCTTTCATTCTCATAATCAATGTGCATACCCTGCATCTGTATACTTTAAAAACACAAAACCATTTCAATGCACACACCCTGTACCTGTCTACTTCAAAAGCATAAAACCATATAACTCTGTACCAGAAGAAAAAGTCCATTCCAAAATCCTTTAGCTTTCCTAGTTGCAAAACTTTGAATATACCAACTAAAAAAAGCAGAAACCTGATTTAGAATCCAACAAAAAAATCTGGGCGCACGCACACACTTTGAATACACGAGATTATCCGATACTCTTATGGGTGTGTATTATAAATTTCAAGAGAAAAATAATAGAACAAGTGTAAAATTATTCATACATTCCAATAGAAAACAACCCTAATGTCTCTACTGAATATTTAAATATTGGCAAAGTGGTTCGGCAGGCGAGAGCGAAAAACGTCACTGCATGTATCATTCAACATATTCTAAACGCTGCCATTATCGAACATTTTTAATATTTGTATTATTCTCTCTCTCACCACCCAACTTAATGACATAAATCATATAATATTAAATCAAGTTTAATAAGTCCGGTTCATATATATTACCATATAAAGCATGACCTCACTGGTAAAAAGATTTATTTACTCATTTTATCGAATTAATTATTTCGTACGAATCAAATATATTTTTTATTTAGTAAAAATTAATTTAAAAAAAAAAAAAGGGTCGACGAAAGGGATCACCTAATTTTTTTATTTTTATTTATTTATAGAGTGATGACTATTAATAATAATAATAAAATACTAAATTAAAATTACAGAAATTATTTAATTAAAAATTGAGATAGAAAAAATTATTATTTTAATCCCAAAATTAAATGGAATTATCCAAGATTTTGACTTGTAATAAATACAAAGAGAATCGCGCGGTGAAAAACAGCCGTACGATGAGAGGAAAAGTAGACCTGAGCACATATGAAACTCGTGGTGATGTGCGCGTACGGACTCATCTTTATCTCTTCTTCTTATCAGAAAATAAATAAAAACAAAAACTCCTCTTGTTTTCTTTCCTTTTAAGCTACAGCTGGCTCCTGCTGTCCTTACTGTTCCCAGCGCTGCCTTCCACGCCATTCCTTACATCACACTCGCCACCTGGCGCATTTCCTACCGCAGGATCTGCAAACTGTTCCTCTTTCTAGCCATCCGATTCAAATAAGCATCTTTTTTTTTTTTTTTTTTTTGACTTTCGCACTAGATACTAGGCCAGTTATGTTGACCCACCATTACCATCGTCACAGAAATATCCCACCCCCCAGAATATAACAAGTTTATACTTCATATTTTTTTAGAAATTCACTTTCTTTTTTTCTCTCTTTTAAATAAATACTTTAGGAAATTGAAAGAAATATAATAAACATTCCTTTGAAATAAACTAATAGCTTTATTTAATCGTAATATTTAAAAGTATATTATCATTTTAAATATTTAATAAAATTATATATGAATTGACAAAAAAGTACAAACAAACTAATTAGATTATAATATATAATAAAAAACATTATTATCAATCGGTAAGAGAGGGAAGTAGCCAAGACTCCTCGTATGTCCTCCTCTTTAAATCGTACATGTATAAATTATCATAAAAAATTAACCCTAAAAGTCTACTAAGTTAAATTTTTTTATGATAACAAAGACATGATATCTAATAATATTACTTTTTTGTTCGAGTTACATTTGTGATATAAAATTACACGTGTATTTATTATATGATAACGACGTTGTTATAATATGACATTATATAATAAAATTACACATTTGTACAATTAAATGTATACGAATTAATGCGAACGGGAGTGGGATAGAGGTCCACACTATGACCTTTTTGTTGTAATCTGACTCTTACAGTAAAAAAGAATATGTAGTTCTTGTAATTTTTTTTTATTAAAATAAATAATTTAGTATTTTTTCAAAAATAAAATTTTAATGTTTTTACGTTGTAAAAAATTATACCTTTCATCTTATATTTACGTTTAGATTCTTTTAGAAAAATATATGTTTGAAAATTTAAATCTCATCAAATTTAATAATAATAATAAAATTATTTATTGGTTTGATTTTTAATAGTTTTATTTTTTACTAGGAAAGTGTGGGTTTAATTTGGGCTCCACTAAAAAAGATAGTTTAATAATAAAAATATTAATTAAATTAATACATTTGTAAAATGTCCTCCATACAATGCATTTGGTTCCCTCTTAATGATGAATGGCCACCAGGCGAAGACACTCGATAACACAAAAAAAACAAAAAGAACATTCTAATGTTTATTTGGTTTCATAAAGGTGATTAATTTAGTTATAAAAATAACTTATAATTTTTTGTATTATTTACTTTTTAAAAAAAATAATTCATAAAACATGCACAATTATATTAAAATAAAAATATAAAAAAATAATATAAAATTTTATATGATTCGACAGTGTATTTACATCAACGAGTAATACCAACAATAAAATATTTTACTATAAATCTTATAATACATCATCAATAAATTAGTAAATCTATTTATATGATTCGACAGTATATTTTTTTAAAAAAATAAAAATTATTTAAAATATACATTAAATATTTTACAGGATAAATACAAATAAAACTCACATAAATTATTCATATAAATAAACATCACAAACATTCAAAACACATCAACATTTATTTTATAAACATATAATTTAATTTTTGATGAAAGTTTTACCAAATGTCGATGTAGTTTTTATATTATTTAATAATACATAAGATGAATGAATTGAGTGTTCCAAAAAAACTACTATGTCATTCAAGCAAGTGAAACTAGTAAAATGTTTAAAATTTATAACTAAATTTAATCACACAAAAAAAAATATTTATAAATAACTTTTAAAACTTTTAATACAATTGGTACGAATGAAATAAGATAGTAAAATAATAAATTAACTAATATTTTAAATTGATATTGCTTATGAATGCAAAATATTATGCAAGTACAATACATATGTGTGTTTTGCAAATTCTTTGTTGAGATTAAATTCCATAGATTTGCATAATTGAGATCTTTAAAATCATAATTATATTTACAGTTCAATCATAATGTATGGGTTATAAGATGATATTTTTATAAAATGAGTTTAAATTTTATAAAAAAAATATATATATATAAAATATAAAAACTATGTTAAATTACAAGAATAAAAGTTCATAATATAATTTTAAAATTTTAATTAGTGCCTTACTAGTAGTTTTTATAGGTTGAATTACGAATTACTTAATGAATAGATGTGTAAAGTTTCTAAACAATTAGAGTTATTAGGTTTGATGTACGATATGAAGAATCCTAATTGGTTCGATAAATCTTTTAGTTAGTGGAAGGAGACTCGCAATTAGTATTTAAATTTTGTATGTTTTTGGATATGTTGTTAGCTTACGTCAATTCCTTTTTTACACAGACTTGGTTCCCGAGAGAACAAAATTAGCCAACCCATCTACTTGTTTAATGGGCATCCCGAACATAAATTTGTGGGCAATTTGGCTTTTAACATACTGTAATTTTGTATATACATGCACCCACTTGTGCTCTCTATTTTGTTTCTCTCAGTATTTATTACATTTCATTAAAAATAAAAAATAAAAGTAAGAAAAATAATATTAAATTATTTTTCTTAAAAAGTTTTGAAAGTAATCAATTATTTTCTTTTCAAAATTTTAGGCCAATAGAAATCTATACAATTGTTATATATATATATATTTTTTTTACCTAAGTAACTAATAATTTTTAACTCTAAAGTTTATCTATATATTTTTTTTATATTAGACATTTTAGTTTCTGTATTTATATATTACATTATTTAAAAAAAAAAATCCTTATCGCTTGGGTCCAAATTCATTTTAAATCTTTTTTTTTTTTTTTTTTTTTACTTATTACTTTTTGGATTAAAGTAGTAAATGGTAGAAATAAAATACACTTCATTTATCAACTAATTTTATTATTTTAGAGTTGACGGTACTACTTTTAATTTAATTAAATAAATTATTCTTTTAAAAAATAATAACATAATAATAATTATTTATGGATGAGCGAGGGTGGCTCGTTACCAAGCACTAGAGCGTAGAGGCTAGAGGCTAGACGCGGTGGCGCCATCCGTCTGGGAGATGGGACCACCCAAGTACTCAGGACCACTTTCAGCCCTGAATCCACTTTCATTTATGGGATTAATACGCCCCTGGGCCCACTGTCTTTATATTTATTGTTTTTACGAAAATTAAATGTCATTAATTAAATTTTGTACTCCGTTTAATCATGGTTAGTACTTTATTAAATATCATAATTTATATTTTCTAAGTTTTTCTTAACTTTATAATAAGATATAATTGCATTATCTTATTATAATATAAGTTTGTACGAGAAAGTGCCTTTAATTTTAATTTATTATAAATTTGATATAAAATGATTATGTTTTATTTGTTCAAAATTTTATATAAAAATTATCGTATAAATTAGAGATGAAATTAATAGTTGTAAAATTTAAAGAAAAAAGGTTGGAGAGAAGTCACAGCAGCCGACCAGATGCATCGTACTTCAAAACCCAGCTGGTTCCCACACGTCTGTGTGTCCGGATGCTGCTACCACCACCACCACCACCACCACCTCCATCTTCTCCTTTTCATCTACCAGTAACACTCTATTATTTGTCCTTCTTCACACTTACCAACTATTTTCATATTTAATATTTGAAAGAATAATAAGATTTTAATCCCCCCCCCTCTTAAAGTAAGTTTACCAACACCATCTAGTAGTATTACAAGTAAATTAATATATTTTTTACCCTTGGCCAAGTTGTGTGTGTGAGTGTATATATATATATATATATTTATTTTAATTTTTTTAGGAAGGTAATGAGGAAATTATAAGAAAAATAAAAATAAAAAGAATGAGAAAAAAGGGTAAAAGAAAAACAAGTGAAACGGTGTGTACAGTGCACGCGCAAAGTAGAGAACAAAATTGTACTTGTAGTAGGGTTGGCGCCTTGGGGCTCATGAATACTGTACTGCTTACTGTCTAATCGTGATTTTCGGCACCGTACGAGGGTAATTTTGTCATTCCAGATGGGGATTTGGCACCGGTACTTCTTAACCATGTGAAAATAGGACGGCACCTTTTTTTTATTTTATTTTCTTTTAACCTTTACGTGACGCCGACGACATCCCTAACGCCCTCAAAGTCACACCATTTTCGTCTTCTCCCTTTCATTTTTATTTTTTTATTTTTATTTCTTCATAATTAAAATCAAATTAAAACTATTTTAAATCAAAAATATATATTTATTTTTACCTTGTATTTGAATAAAGTGGACTAATTCATATCATATATATATATATATATATTTTTAAAATATTTAAGTAGGGATGAATGAAAATTTGAGATTTTTCTTAAGAAAGTTCAAGTACAAAACTTATGGACGCATTTTCAAAGATAATGTATCTATCGACTATAAGGTAACAGATATGTCAATTTCAAGGACACCCACACTAACTCCCTTGACTAATTTATGTTTTAAGTGTAAAAAAAAAAAAAAAAAAAAAACATCACCTTCTCAATTTTAACTTTTTTTTTTTTTTTTTTACTTTCTTTATTTTTTGAGTCATTTTTCACTTTACTTTCTATTCTTCTCTCTCCGTCCCTTTCGATCCAAACCCTTCAAATCTATCTTCTCAACAAACTTTAATATTAAAAAATATATAATCATTTTACTTTTTATTGGTTACAAAACTTTATAATTTGTACTTGATGCATACGGGACAATAATTTCTTTAATTGCATTAAGTATTAATTTACATTTCTAATTGTCATGCATAATAAGTTTATAGTGAATTAAAAAGTCTAAAACTTGTATAAGATAATAGTTTATTTATTTGAATTATTATGACACAACGTACTTTAATCCACTATAAATTATGAATAAAAAAAAACATTATAGTTTTTACTATCAATATTGTAGTATTACCCTGGTAATTTCAGGAAGGATAATTATTTCTACAGTAACATCTTAATTATTTCTACAGAGAAACGGCATCGTTTTTTTTGTAAAGAGAGGTTATTCGGGGAAATAAGGCGTCACAATCGTCGGTCTTATCTTTGGTACGACGATTGGCCAATGTTGTTCCACACGTGTGTGATAGGAGCTAACGAGAACGGAACACGGGAGCAGTAAAATTCCACCCAAAATGAAAAAATATATATATTTTTTTTCAAAAAAAAAAAAAAAAAATCAAGCATGAAAAATAACTTTTCATTAAATAGGTAAGAGTGTGTGAACTGTGAATTAGGAAAAAAAAAAAAAAAATGTGGTGCTTAGATTTCATCCGAAAGAGTGGTTCTACAGTTAGAAAAAGAAAAAAAAAAAAAAAAAAAAAAGAAAAACAGAATTTGCCAAGGAAGAGTCTTGGATTCTTCGCAGGACGTGGCGGTCCAAACTGCGACCCCGATGTTGCTTCAATTTACGGTTTATGCCAACACCGAAAGAAATGAAAAGTTTGTTAGAAGGTTAAGACAGAGTAAAAGTTGAAGAAATTGAGGGAGAAGCAAGAAAAAAAAAAAAAAAAGAAACAAAGGAAGAAGAAGAAGAAACAAAAAGCTTTGGAGAAAGTCTTTCCTGGTTTCTTATTCCCAGATCGGTTTATTAAATCCTTCCGTCTCCGATTGGCTCAGTTCAGTCTAAGATTCCGACTTTTCAGTGAATTGATTTTGAGGTTTCTCTAGTAGGAGCGTATAGCGGCTGACTTGAGGGATAAAGCCGGTTGTGGAAGAGGGGATTTAGATCTGTGGAGTCTTTTTCTTTCAATTCAGTTTCTGGGTTTGATTTGTTTGGGAGAAAGGAGATGTGTATGCAATCGAGAATTGTTTGAGGTATGTAGTTTAGGGCCCTATATTTATGCAGTAAATTTAGCTCTCCTTTTGGTTACTTTATTTGCTCTTACTTGTTTATTCGAACAACTCCATCTTTGTGTGATCTCTCTGTCTTCTCTGGAATGTTTTCAAATTTGGTGGTGTAGGATATCAGCTTAGAACCCAGAAGCTTTGGTCTCTTTTTACCTCTCAAATTTTGAGGGACGAAGGACTGAGATAAAGGTTCTGTTTCTATCTTTTTGATCTTATGAAGGTAGGTTCTTGTGAGTCCGAAAATTGAGAGAAAGATGGAGGAAGTTGGTGCACAAGTGGCTCCTCCGATTTTCATACACCAAACACTTACCAGTAGATTTTGTGAAGCGCCTCCAATTGGAAGAAAGCGGGATCTTTCCTACCAGACCCCAAATTTTCTCCCTCACCACAACCATCAACAGCAGCTGCTGCCGCCGTCCAACTCTCAGCAGAGATTTATGCCCGCTCGAGACAACTGGAACCCTAAGCTATGGGACTGGGACAGCGTGAGGTTCGTGGCCCAGCCTTTGGACCCGGAGGTTCTGCGGCTGGGAAATCCCGCTGCGACGGAGCAGAGGAAAATCAAAGATTATATTGGTGGGAATGGAAACGCTGCTTTGACTTTAAAGAAGAACGCTGTTGGGCCAGAAGAAGACGAGAGCCTTCAGTTGAATCTGGGTGGTGGCTTGGTGGCCGTAGAGGAGCCGGTATCCAGGTCAAATAAAAGGGTGCGCTCTAGGTCTCCTGGTGGCGGCAACTATCCAAAATGTCAGGTTGATAACTGCAAGGAAGATCTGTCTAATGCCAAGGACTATCATCGTCGGCATAAAGTGTGTGAACTTCACAGCAAAGCCACTAAAGCACTCGTCGGGAAGCAGATGCAGAGGTTTTGTCAGCAATGCAGCAGGTGCCTTTTTCTTCACCTTAGATATTGCCTTTCTCTATATGAATTTTTCACTTCACTTTGTTTCGCTTTATTTTGGTTTTAATCTACGCGGTGGAGTCTGTTTGAGACGTTGTATACCCATTTAGTCTATTAGAGGTTTTGTTAGCAAAGTGTATACTTTTAACTAATTCAAATATAAAAGGGAAAACCCGTGGTGAGAGGAGCTAATTTAGTAAACTGATGCTTAAGGTTAACTTGTGTGAAAAGATGTGGGGATGGGGAAATGGGGTTGACTAAATTTCTTTGCTCGAACCTGCTTTGAAGCAAGCATTTATTTTCTGCAGATTTCACCCCCTCTCAGAGTTTGATGAGGGTAAGAGAAGTTGTAGGCGTAGACTTGCTGGCCACAATAGGCGAAGAAGGAAAACCCAGCCTGAGGATGTTACCTCACGGATGTTACTCCCTGGAAGTCAGGATAATACTACAAATGGAAAATTGGATCTTGTTAATTTGTTGGCTGCCTTTGCTCGTGCACAAGGTAAAAAAATAGTGCCTTGCCCCCTAATTCCTCATCCTTTTTCTGATATTTTACTAAAATTTAATTATTTGCTATCTTCAGGGAAAAATGAAGATAAAAGTGTCAATTCCTCAACCGTGCCAGATAGAGACCAACTCATTAATATTCTTAATAAAATAAATTCATTACCTTTGCCGGTGGACCTTGCTTCAAAGTTGCAGAATGTTGGAGGTTTCACCAAGAAATTACCGGAGCAGCCTTTGTCAAACCACCAAAATGAAATGAATGGAACTTCTCGATCAACCATGGACTTGCTTGCAGTTCTCTCAGCCACTCTAGCTGCATCTTCTCCAGATGCCCTTGCACTTCTATCTCAGAAGAGCAGCCAGAGCACCGTCAGCGACAAAACCATGTCAACTGTCCCCGACCAAACTGCAGGTACAAATTTGCAAAAGTGTCTAGAGTTTCCTGCGGTTGGAGGGGAAAGAAGTAGCAGCAGTTACCAGTCTCCAGTTGATGATTCAGATGGCCAGGTTCAAGATGGTAGATCTAATTTACCATTACAGCTGTTTTGCTCCTCACCTGAGGATGACAGTCCACCAAAACTGCCATCTTCGAGGAAGTATTTCTCTTCTGACAGCAGTAATCCCATTGAGGAGAGGTCACCATCTTCATCTCCAGTTGTGCAGAAGTTGTTCCCAATGCAGGTCACTACCGGAACTATAATGTCTGAGAAGATGTCAATTGACAAAGAGGGTAAAACACATGTTGAAAGTAGCAGAACTCGGGGCATGCCACTTGAGCTCTTTGGCAGACCAAATAGAGGAGCTGATAATGGTTCTGTTCAAAGTTTCCCATATCAAGCAGGATATACCTCTTCTTCTGGGTCTGATCATTCACCTTCTAGCTTGAATTCTGATGCACAGGTATTAGGTCTATAATACTTTAGATTTATGTTTAAACTTTTAGTTGCTTTCTTCTACTGTTTGTACGTGGCAGTTTCTCACCAACTACTTTGTTGGTTCCTGTATAGGACCGCACTGGGCGAATAAGTTTTAAACTATTTGACAAGGATCCGAGTCATTTCCCTGCTGAACTGCGGACACAGGTGATGAAGCTAAAGGTTTACGGGTCTATTGTCTTATATTTTTAGGATCCTTGAAAGTCCTATGAAGGTTTCTTCTTCCTTATATTTCAGATCTTCAATTGGCTTTCTAACAGTCCCTCAGAAATGGAAAGCTACATTAGACCTGGTTGTGTTGTTCTATCAGTTTATGTCTTAATGTCTTCTGCTGCCTGGGAACAAGTGAGTGAATTATTAATAGGAAGTTGGTGGTTTATAGAATTAGTTCCTTTTTTTCTGACCACTTGCAGGGTTTTCTTTCAGCTCGAAGGAAACTTGCTTCAACAAGTCAATTGCTTGGTTCAAGATTCATATTCGGATTTTTGGAGAGAAGCAAGGTTTTTAGTTCATATTGGAAGACGCTTAGCATCTCATAAGGATGGTGAGTATCGATAGGATGGTGATCCTGATCTTTCTTTAGGTTCAGGCTATTTAAATTTCCTGTTTATTGTTGTATTTTCTTTACCATGATATTTAGTCCTGAAAACTGAAATGAGAACTTTTTTTTTTTGGTCTACCTATGTTTGCATGGAAACAATCTTCAGGAAAGATTCGTCTGTGCAAATCTTGGAGAACATGGAGTTCCCCTGAGTTGATCTTGGTATCCCCTTTGGCAGTTGTTGGTGGGCAGGAAACAACACTTTCATTGAGGGGTAGAAACTTGTCCAATCAGCGTACCAAGTAAGTTGATTGCTCTTTTTTTTTTTTTACATTCTCTTGGTTCTCCATTTTTGTTTACCTGGGTGGGGGTATGAGGAGCAGGAAGGCGTTGTCTTTCACTACAATTTGTCCTCTTTATCTAAATGTTAGCCAACACTCTGCAGGATCCACTGTATGTATACGGGTGGCTATAAGACAATGGAGATTACAGGATCAACTTGTCAAGGAACTGCATATGATGAGATAAAGTTGGGTGGTTTTAGAATCCAAGATGCATGTCCTGGGGTTTTAGGCCGCTGTTTCATTGAGGTAGTATTTTTTAATATAATAACTCAAGTTGCATGATGTGAAGTTGTACAAAGTCTGAATCTTGCCTGTGGCATATGAGCAGGTTGAAAATGGTTTCAAGGGCAACAGTTTTCCTGTGATAATTGCTGATGCTACCATTTGTAATGAGTTGAGGGTCCTTGAGAATGAATTTGATGACGATACTAAAGTATGTGATATCATTTCAGAAGAAAAAGCTCGTGATTTTGATCGACCCATATCAAGAGAAGAAATTCTGCATTTCTTGAATGAACTTGGGTGGCTTTTCCAGAGGAAAGCAACCATTACCAAGCTTGAGTCTTCTGATTACTCACTTAGCCGGTTCAAATTTTTACTCGTATTCTCAGTTGAAAGGGACTTTTGTGCTTTGGTAAAGGCGCTCATTGACATGCTGGTGGAGAGCAATTTAGACATACATGGATTATCAAAGGAGTCATTGGAAACATTAACTGAGATTCAGCTATTAAATCGAGCAGTTAAAAGGAGATCCAGGAAGATGGCTGATTTGCTCATTCATTATTCTATTGGTGTAGCTGATGATACCTCGAGGAAATATATTTTCCCACCAAATCTAGTTGGACCTGGGGGTATTACACCATTACATTTGGCTGCATGTACATCAGATTCGGATGATATGATTGACGCCTTAACAAATGATCCACAAGAGGTATTTCATTGGTCTTTTTTGATAAAAATAAGTTGATTCATTTACTAGTTTGTTTCTTCAGAATAGTTTATCTATGTTTTCTTTTTTCCTTTTCCCTCGTAAGATTTTAACTTTTTTTTTAAATGTTCAATCTTGGGCAGGCTGAGAATTTAAAGTTTCTTCAAGTAAAAGCCAACAATTTTTTTAAAGAAAAAGAAAACTAAGGCGTCTGTATTTCACCCCAAAAAAAAACTAAAGCATCTGAATTTACCTTCTTTGCGTACACGCTTAATCAAACAAAGAAGTGACATTGGGTCTTGCCTTTGGTTTTGACTAGCTTAGGTTCAATTCTTCTATACCAACTTTTTTTCTTCCTTAAGGTTTTCATCTTGGACTTAGGGTGATGTTGGCTTAGGGGCTATTGTGCCTAGTTAAAAGCAGACTTTTTGGATAAAACCTACCATTTTAGCAATGCCTGACTGTCTATAATCTGTGGATATAATACTTTTTGCTGTATGTGATGTTCTTAGTAAAAATTGTTGTTTGGGATGCAGATTGGATTATCTTGCTGGAATTCTCTGCTGGATGAGAGTGGGCAATCTCCGTACAGCTATGCTATGATGAGAAATTACCACTCTTATAATAGGTTGGTGGCTCGTAAGCTTGCTGACAAAAGAAATGGTCAAGTTTCTGTCCCAATTACAAATGAGATAGAGCAATCAGGACTAGTGGTGGAGCAGGTGCATCGGATTAGTTCCCAGTCTAAGAGATCTTGTGCTAGGTGTTCGGTTTCTGCAACAAAGTACTACAGGAAGGTTCCTGGTGCACAAGGCTTGCTTCACCGTCCCTACATTCATTCAATGTTGGCTGTTGCTGCAGTCTGTGTTTGTGTGTGCCTGTTTTTGCGAGGCTTACCAGAGATTGGCCAAGTTGCTCCCTTTAAATGGGAGAATTTGGATTTCGGCACAATTTAGAGGCTGGCAGAAGTACATTGGGGGGGATACAGAATAGGGAAGTAACAAACTCAGAGCTGGCTACGTGCTGGGCTTGTTTCTTGTTTCCCATGGCGGTGAATTGAATTTAAATAATTGGTTTGAATGGATGGCCATTGATATACAGGAAAATATTAGAGTCTCGCACAGGCACAATGGAGACTGGCGCAGTTAAATGCTGCCTGCGAATCTATCTAAAGAAAACATGAGATTTGGGATGTGGCAGGCAATGGTTAGCAGCAAAATATTAGGGGATTGCATGACTTCACCAATCCTAAGAACTTACAGTTTGAACTTTTATTGGGTGGAAGGTGAGAAGATGGGGAACTGCAGCGTAGAACAATCGATGGAATCTAAACATGAAAGAAAAGGGGTTGGAAGGAAACCCGGATTGAGGGAGAAGGTAAGGGTCTTAACTTATTAAGAGATTATAGTGGAGTTGAGAAAGTTTTAGGATAGTTAAATTATGGGCTTGTGTAATCTTGGTTTTGCTTACATTTTACAATTCATGGAAGCTATCCATCTGAAGGACGACTCTATTGATTTTGTCATTGTAAAGTTGAAACGTAGAATCAAATATAGGACTATAGTGCTGTACGATTGAATAGTGAAATATTTGTTGAAGCATAGATTAAAATAAAGAGGATTATCGGCTTTTTCTCACTTTCATTTTGGATCAATGGTCGATGTCTGCAGTTGCGTATTTTGTTAAAAGTCAAGAGATTCGAATTTTTTCACCCATCAATTGAGTTCAACATCCCAAGAATTACATACAGTTTTTAGCTTCTCCCATTTGGGTTGATGGAGAAAAAATTCCAGAGGAAATGCAGAATTGTCGGTTTATTTCTAAAACTGTTTAAAAAATACTTCGGAACACTGGTAATATATGTAAGATGTTCATGGGTGATTGCTGGATCATATTTACTTGGGATATTGCGTAACATAATATTATGGAAGTCTATTCAGAAGCATGATTTGTTATTAATAATACATGCACGTAAAAATCAAAGTTTGTTCAGTGGCTTGTTTATTATATACATATATATTTGGTGTAAAAAGGTGAAAGTGATCAATTCTCCAAAACTAACGCCTAATGATCTCAAACTCCGCATGAATCGAAGTTGAAGATGGGAATATCAAAGGCTGTATATTAACTAACATATTATTTTAAAATTTGTTGAGCACATAAGAATGATGCGATGCCGTTTAATGATTTGTATTTAATTTCAGTTATTGGTTTGATTAGTTGTCCAACAATACATGGTGCGGCTGTCACTAATTTTTTTTTGAAAAAAGCCAGGATGTTACTGCAAAATAGGATACGAAGGAAATTCTTATCTCTCTGGGATGTCATGGTGGGATTTCCTTCTGATTTTTTGAAATGGTTACAGGCATAGACGAGAGTGCTGATCCAGAAAACAAATCGAGCAATTCATTGATGAGATCATAATCCTTTCTCAGATCAAACCATAAAAATGTTGTCAAACTACTTGGCTGTCGTTTGGAAACAGAGGTTCCTCTGCTTGTATGTGAATTCATCGCCAACGGCACCCTCAATTGTCACATTCACAACAAGGCTTCTTCACTTTCTTGGGAAGATAGATTGAGAATAGCAGCAGAAACTGCTTGATCAAACCCATCACAAGTACAATGCCAAAACTGTAGACATCACTCTTCTCCGCCCATCATTCACCCAGACATCAACTGCACAAACATTCCTCTGGACAACAATAATAGACCTGAAGTACCGGACTTTGTGGTTTCCAGATTGGTTCCGCTTGATCAAACCTAGTTGAGTACACTGGTGCAAGGACCCTAGGGTACCTAGATCCTGAATACTTCCTCACCAGGCAGCTTACAGAGAGGAGTGATGTCTGCAGCTTTGGCATTGTACTTGTGGAGCTATTGGCAGGGAAGAATGCAAGGCCAGCCACGAAGGAGGTGGCCATGAAATTGGAAAGACACAGAACATATAAGCAGCTGTCATACCCAGATCAAGCAAGGCAGAGCTTAGCTCAGTATTTTCTCCTGAGACAACAATCAGAATCTCATATTGTCAATTCAATCGGGCGTGATGGTATTAGAGGCCATGTGCTCTTCGATTTTATGTATAGAAAGCTAAGTTGTGTACGCACTAATTTCGTTGTTAATGACTAATAAAATCATGTTCACTGGAGTGTTAAAAATTAAATAAAGATATTCAGATATACAGAGTTCTGGCAATTATTACCCAGACCAAAAGGGGGGAAGGGGCCTATTGAATCCAATGTTTTGAAGCTTTAACTTTGTGACAGAACAACTTGGTTTGAATTAATTAGCAGAGGAACCATTTTTTTTTTCTCCAGTTGTCTGCATCGGGAAGACAGATCAGATTCGCTTGATAACGTGGGATCCTCATCCCCATTAATGGAATATTTTTCCACTACATTGATTTTGAAAAAGCTTTTGCCAGTGGATTCAACAGATATTTTGAAGAGAAAACAAGAGGTTGAAGATGAAATTGTTGCTCATTTCTTGTTCAATCGTTGTGACTGAAGAAGCAAATGACACACCCAACTTGATTCTTGCTAATAATTGGAGATATGGAAACAGTAGCAGACTTATCAGATATACACACACTCACACACATGTATATAGATTATATCTTCATTGACAGTATACGTATTCATTGATCTGACTAATATTGTATAAATGAGTGATAGATTAATTAACTATCAATATGTAGATTGATGGCTAAACAGAAATTCTTTTAAAAAAATTTCATCTTGATTCTCACATAAGTGGTGGGCCTTAGCTTTTTTTCTTCCTTTTGAAATTTGATGCTCACCTTTAATTAAAACCAAACCAAACCAACCACTTTTTCGTAACATCTCTTAAAACCTTTACAGATATCAGATGAGGGTTTAGTTATTTAAATGTCACAGGAGTTTATCCACGTGTAGATACACCAATTTTTGCTAATGAAAATTTAACAGATGATGATTGAAAAAATTAATATATATATATATATATATATATAAGAAAAACTAATTTTTCACAAGACAATTATGGGGGTGGGGAAAGATTGATCTTAGTGTGTATAGCAGTGGAGAATATATGTATACACAATTAGCAAATGAAGTGGGACCTTGTCCGTGCTAAAATCTGGGTGTATGTAGGCAAAACTTCTTTTCAATTAAAGCTAATAGTTCTTGAAAAGTTATAACTTTTTATTTGAATCCTAGATTTTATGGTCTCACGCCAAACTAATTATGTTCAAAAGCCATCAGGTTCATGAACATTACTGTTCAAAACCTTTCTCATGCAAATCTGGGTTCCAAACGCCATTCCCACGCTAATGCCATATATTTTTCTCTTACATCCCTTCTCATACATATATTTACATATAAACATGTATAAAACAATTGGGTGTAATTCTAGAGCCTATATAGAATAATTGAGTGTGTTCACCTATATTAAAAGTTTTGAAGTTGACAAAAGCTGGCCAAATATGTTAGTTATATAGTTACAAACATTTCACGTTAATATCTTGATTCAGAATTAGGTTAAAACCATGCATAATTATATTAACAAGGCAACTTCGCTGTGCTTAACTTTAAAAAAATGTGTATGCTGATTTGCTCTTCTTCGTGAGTAGATCAAGCTCATCATAGCAAGAAGATCAAGAGAATCAAATCGGAGTAAACATCAATCAAGAGACAAGTATTTCTGTTTTTGCATATGTGATTAATTACGTATTAATATTGTTCAATCTCATAACATATAAAACATATAAAACCGATCATGATTGAAATTATATTCCAGTATTGTAGAATGCTCAAGGCAGAAGAAGTTTATTTCCCACACTGATTTTTCACGCACCAGGCCTGGATATGAATTTGGATTGATCACACAAAAGTACACCATGTACTAATTTGGCCAATCTTAATTCAACACTTAATTAATATACAAATCTGAATTACAAAATAATTTCCCCATCTTGCCTAATCTTACTCAATTTGTCTTCGTCCTCTCCCAATTCCATCAACCTATCTATGAACAGCAGCGCAAAACAATCAACTTACGTACCCACGAAATATATATATATATATATATATGTATATATGAATATATGTCCCAGCTGGTTCCAAACCTAAACACCAAATTATATCTGCTGCCATGGATATCATCAATAAACCCTAGGGTTAGGATTGGTCTTTGATTTGGTCATACTCTGAACAATGACTTCTCCAACTCCTTCCCCAAACCCTTCAATGAGTCCGCCAATAAACTCAACCATAACCTGACCAGCAAGCTTGGCTGCAGAACCCAGCATGTTATGCTTTTGATTGTCAGGAGCTTTTATGCCATTATCATGGAGCCCATTAACCATGTCCTTGGCGCAAACCGCATGGAGATGGTAATCACATACTGTGCACCGGTAGACTTTACCTGATCTCTTCCTCTTGCACTCGCCGCAGTGGAATCCTGGGTCGGCGCTGGAGAGATTAGGGTTGATGGGTACGAGCCTAAGCGGGTGTGGATGGACAGAGAAATTGACTTCTGAAGACAGCATGGCGCAACTTGGGTGCATCTGGAAATTAGCACAGGCGTTGCATCTAAAGCTGTAGCCTTTGGTGGGTTTGCTGCAAACATCGCACTTTGTCTTCATGATTCCTCCTTTAACTATACAAGAATTTAGCACATGAGCATCAAGTTAGACAGTACTATATACTATATATAAATACATAAAACATATTGTATCCAGCTATCAAACTTTTTCTTTATATACGGAGCTTGAAATTTATATGATTGCATATATACTCTTCTGCAGAGATTATTTTGGGCCTCAAACGTGAAGAATCTTAGCTGAAAAGAGAAGAAAAGAAAAGAAAAGAAAGAAGGGTATATACTGACCAGGTTTTGAAAAGAAAGAGAGGTGGTGTTGGTAATGGAAAGGATGGGCGTTGAGAGAAGGGGGAGCCAGAGCACAAAAGTCATGAAGCTGAAAATCACAGAGTCGGCATATGAATCTGGTTCCTGAACCAAACTCCTTGCAGCCAGCGCAAGTGAAAAGATCAGACAAGTTAACCTTCTCGAGTGGGTGTTGGGGGTGACTGAAATGAAGCATTTCGTCCAGAACGAGAAGAGGGGAGGTCGGAAAATCGATGATAGGAGATTTTCTTGAAGGCAATCTTGTTGGAGGAGCGTTTGGGAGACGGTGAAGATCCATGGAAGTTGAGTATTTGTTGAGAGTGAAAGTACTGCGAGTCTTGGGGAGAAGCTTATTAGTGTTGTTCTTGTTCATCATCATACTCACGGTGGTTACCTTGCGATCGTACAGAGGAGAGAAATAGGAGTGGAAGTTGGATATCTATGAATGGAGAATATATACTAGTAGGAGCTTGCTAAATATTTGGTTGTGCTTGGAGAATGAGGATGCCAGCACGACGCTTCCTCCCCACAGTGCCATGTGCACTGTTTCTAATCAACGCCTACACCCTATCTGTTGATGGTGCCAGAGTGAAACCCTTGTACTATGAAACTTACCTCATATACTTAACCCTAATTTCTAAAGAGATCAGTAATAATTTTTTCATACAGTTTTTTTATCTTAATAATTTAATATTGTTTATGAGAAACTAATGTTAATTAAGTTAATTTTATAATGACATTAGTTAAAT
This sequence comes from Carica papaya, assembly GCF_054855325.1. Classification (NCBI taxonomy): domain Eukaryota; kingdom Viridiplantae; phylum Streptophyta; class Magnoliopsida; order Brassicales; family Caricaceae; genus Carica; species Carica papaya. The sequence continues at coordinate 24,723,273 of NC_142309.1, forward strand.
TGCAATTTAGCTAAACAGTATGAAACTGTATTCTGAATATATATATATATATATATATATATATATAATTTAGTAAAAATCAAGGTTGCCCCGGCACCTTATTTCAAGAAACCTTAACACTCTTGATTCCCTGCATAAGAGATCAACCATAACATCTTTTTTTTTAGAAGCCTAGTTTTAATATTACTAATACAATTTAAATAATGTTATAAAGTTTAATAATAAAAAAACTGTTATTACTAATAATTTTAAATAATGTGAAAGATTTTTCCAAGATTTTCTCTTTAATAATATGAATTATTTATAAATAAATATTTTTTTTATCTAGTTTATTGTATATGATTTCCAACTAATCATCATTAAAAATTTTAAATAAAAAAATATGTGAATAATTTATTATAAATGTTAAATTATTAAATTTTCAAGAAATTAATAAATTAAATACTCATTAATTATGTCATTCACTTCTTATAATAAAAATTATATATTATAAGTATCTATTTACCACGTGTTTATATATATTTGTGTGTCTACGTAGATTGCATTCATCAAATACAAAAAATTAACGGCTCATGTTTTCAATTGAAAGAGTTTTTTTTGTTTAAGGGTGGTCTTCCTATGCTTCAATTTTTTCTGCCTTTTCTAAATAAAAAAAAAAATAAAAATAAATTCATCAGATAATTTATATATATTAATCATAATAAAATATAAATAATTTTTAAATATTAATACACACACTCCATTTATTTTAAAAATAGTATTTTCTTTTTCATAAACTGTGTATAATATTAATGAAAATTTTCGTATTTTTTTAAGTGTTTTTACACATCTTATATAATATTTAAATATAGCAATTGATTTAATTGATTTTTTTTTTTGTAAATCCATTCAAGAAAATCTAATAGAATTAAATTGATATTATTTAGTGGATATTAGTTTAAAATGGGGAGTGTCTCTTGAAAAGCCAACAAAGGAATACTTGGTGAGTAATATGATTCTCCATGAGAAGAGCAAACATTAATCTGCAATGGAGCAAAAAGTTGATCTGATGAGGAAGAAGAAATTAACAAAACTCAAGGTTTCTTCTAGCTTTAGTTATGATATGTGAATATATATATAATAACCCACCAAGCCTTTTTTTTTTTTCTTTTTTTTTTTTTTTATATTATGTTTCCGAATCCGAATACCCCCATCACACACACACACACTTGTAAAAATATTCCATCTCTCAAAAGTGAAAAAAAAAAAAAAAAAAAATTACAAACATAATTAGCTTTGCCCTTAGTTTTTTTTTTTTTTTTTTAAATTTTTCAACAGATAAACTAAAAATGAGATTCATGGGGTAGCAGTGAATTAGGGTTTTTATGAGTCGTAGAGCATCTCAGGACATGAAATATAATTGGGTGGCTTTCATAATCAATTGGACTAATAATACAAAAGAGAAATTACCCAAATATTCTGCAAAACACATCTTTAAGACTTTCTTGCCATAATATTTAATTTCAGATACTATTTTTGATTGACTATCCATCAAATTGTTATTCCCTCCTAATTTCCCAAGTCAGTCTACAAGGAAATAACCCTAATCTTTATAAAAAGCTACCAATACGTGTATTAATTTTAAGAAATAATATATAAATAAAAGAAGCTTAGAATTAGAAGAGAAAAAATGCAACAGCTTATTTCCAAGTTGGATTAAGGTACAAGTAAGAATCTTATTTAAAAGAAAATATATACTGACTTTTTTTTTTTTTTTTAAAGTATATTTTTTGTAATTCTTAGTAAATAGTTCAGTATCTTATGGCTCAATTTTTTGTCATTAAATATGAAAATAAAATTTAAAAAAATTAGTTAAAGATTGTTTCTTAATTTTTAATCTTAAACATTATTAACATTTTTCTTATTTTCCAAATATTATCTAAAAAAATTTACTTGTATAACAAAATATTATTAAACTGTTTCCGTAAGAATTATGAAATTAAATTGTAATTATATTGAATTACTTTTTTTTTTTTTTATTACTTTTTGTATGATTTTATTCACAAAAAAAATAATATTTATACGTGGTATGTAGTAAAAATGCATCAGTTAATTGATAAGAAATCTTTCAAAAAAATGTTAAAACTATATTTTAAGCTTATCTTTATAGTCCTCAACAAATATACGGAAGGAATTTGGAATATATCCTGGTTTTTAGTATTTATAGAATTAAAAATAATTAATTTTCAAATTTCAGTGATTTTAATAAAAATTTGAAAACGTATTATTTCAATTAGATAATGAAATTTTTATATAAATGTTAGCTATTTTTATTTTAAAAAATAAGTATTTCAAAACTCGGGCATAAGAATATTTAAATAAATAAATGGTGTTGTTGGGTCGAGAATGAGGCCCCCGGGTGAAGCAGTGGGTGGTGGGGCTAATTTTTTTTTTTTTAAAAAATTGAAAAACATAAAAAGCTCCTCCTTATCGGCCCAACAACTTTAGGATATAATCCAGAAGCAAATAAAGATTTTTGCTTGTATTTTTCTTCTTTGGTAGGACGCCAAGGTTTCTCTTAAAACGTTTGAAAACACTTTTATATTAAATTTGTAAATCATTTTTTACAATTTAAATATTATTCACAAATAATTATTTTTACAGCGTTATTTTTCCTAAACAGTTTCTTAATTATATATATATATATAAATAAATAAATAAAAACAAATCACGAGGCATCGCCCCAAGACGTCCCTTTTTTCAACACCCTAACACGTTACACGTTACACCCCATATCATACTGTCTCCTTCCCACACTACACAACCTACGGCGCAATTTAGCCCAACCCCACAAATATCATATTATAATGTCACCACTCCGCACACGCGCAGGCAGCGCGTCGCATCAACTCCGGCAAATGCGCCCCTCTACCCCACTCTCCGCGCACCGTATCGTATACCAATACAAGTCCCTCTCGTAATCCTTGTTGGCTCCTCCCGCTTCTTCTCAACAAGTCATCTATGCACCCCACCACCTGAACCAACACCACCTTCTCCCCAACTCCTACACAGCTGAACCTCACCGTGTTGTCCAGTCTCACCTGACTCGGCACCGGCGGGGTCTTTATCCTTTGCCACTCCCCAAAACCACCGCCGTTTGTGCTCTTCCGTCGTCCCTCGAATCGCCAAAAAGACAGCTCCACGGCGTGGCTTGCCAGCACGTACACCTGCCCCATCACTGCACATGCCGCCACCACGCACCCGCCGCCCGGAAGCGCCCGACTCCTCAGCCACCCACGCGCCTCCACGTCGTACATATCGATGGAGCTGGCATAAACGTGCGCCTCAGCCCCTGTAGCTCCCCCCCTCGCTGATTCGTTTCCCACCGCGCCGCCGATTCTCAACCCGCCAATCACGTAGAATACTCCGTCGGCGGCTGCCCCGACGCATCCATACCGCTTCCTCGGTGCTTGGGCGACCACGCGCCACCTGTCGGTTTCAGGGTCATACTCCTCAACGGCTTCCGCTGCGGCCGCTCCAGCTCTGGACCCGCCGCCTCCGGCTACGTAAATCTTACCTTGGACGACGGCGGTGGCGAACTTTTTGCGAGGGAAAATCATGGGAGATCTGGCGACTAGGGTTGTTGTCCAAGTGTCGTATCTCACCATGGCGTTTCTGCCGATGAGGTATATTCGCGGTCCAACGGCTACTGCGCGAGAATGTGAGAGTACTCCCTGAATATGGTGAAGGGAAAGAGAGGTGATGGGGAGAGAGAGAGGGAGTGTCCATGATGCATTGTCGCATTGGAAGGGAAGAGAGGCAACGAAGAGGCCGCATTCAGTAGCGGAGATGGCGAAGAGGGAAGGATGAAGAAGGTGAAGGGTTCGGCGGAGGTGTAGGAAAGAAGAAGAGAGGAGGAGGCGGGACCATCGGCGACAGACAAGGGAAAGGGAAGAGATGGAGGAGGAAGGGACTCTGGAGAGACATTCGAGGAGAAGGTCGTCTGGGAGAGAAGAGAGATTGGTTTGGGGATGAAGAATAGGGGTGAGAGGGGTGGTGGTGTCATGGGGGTTGGGGAAGCATGATTTCATGAGCCATGAGAAATGGCGAGAATTGCAGGTGTCTGACATGAAGTAAAAGACAGAGATGAGATTGGTTTAAAAAAATCTGGTCTAATCACATTGACTGTTCATAGTTTGGGAGTGTTTGTAGTTGCAGTTAGTGATGGAAGTGTGTAGTGTCAAAACAGGAAACAATTAAGAAGATGAAACAAATTTGAAGAAGTTTGAAAACGAGATTCAGATTCAGAAATGGAAATGTTTGGAGTGAATGTGAGATACTTTTGAATCCATAGGCGGAAAGGACAAAAGTGTTGATTTTCAAACAAAGTATTTCAGGAAACTACACCTGGGCTGGACTCTTAATGACATGAAACGGCCCAAAACAAGCCCATTTACACTAGCTTTCTACTTCGGGTCGGATTAGAGGAATTTCGTTGGGAAGAAGATATAATAGGCATGAGTTCAAGTCCAGTTAATTCCCAACACAATGGTTGAACATTTTTTTAAATTTTTTTTTATCAGAAATAAAAGTCAATTTATTAAAATATAATTTGAAACATGTGTCGCGTTTAACTTAGAAGTTTATTTCAGTTTTTAAAGGAAGAGTCAATTTCACTTAGAAAAAGAAAAGATAAAGTTATGGGTAATTAAAATTTAATTTCGAAAATGGATCAAAACCCAACTGTTGGGGGCGGAGAAAAGCGAATTCGGACTTTTCAACGCTTTAACACTTTTTTTTTTTGTATTTTACCAAAAGAAAAAGCAAAATAATGTTCCTCGAGGGATTTGTAAAGTTTTATAAACCCCACATTTCCCTATATAAAAAGTAGTTCCCTTATTTATCTTTTAATTCATTTGGATTTTCTAGAAAACAATTAATATAACATCTCCTGGTGAGAATAACTGAAGTGAATTTTAATAATTATTTATTATTTGAAGGTGGGTATTTTATTTTATTAAAAATCAATTTTAATGTACCCTCAGGTTTATTAAGGAATTGAACAAAAACACTTTGTTAAGAGAAGGAGATGGTTTACCGCAACTACCGACAGCGAGAGGCAGAAGAGAAAACCCCCAAATGGCAGGCCTGCTTGGTGACCAGTCGGGCGTGCTCTGTAAAACCCCATCATACGATGGTGGGACCTACCTCCACATTTAACATTTCATTTCCGTGGTTTAAACATTTATTTCGTCCCACTTTAATTTGGCCTTCTGCAAAATTCTTCCTAAACCCGCTTGTTACATTGCCACAAATTTGTTTTTTTTCTTATACCTTTTTATGTTCGGCTTCCATCAACATAATTAATTAGGTAAAAAATAATTATCTTTAATTTAAACATCATTGCATGCTTGACTACGTTAATCCTTCCTTAATATATATTAATTTTTTTTTTTAATAATAATTCACACTGAAACTGATTATACAATACTTTTTAGTACACGAAAATAAAAGTAAATAAGTTAGCTGCGCTAATAAATTGACATGCGGTTCTTCCCAAATCTCTTTTGTGGTCCCATCGCATGAATGGTAGCAGCTGAGCTTGTGGCGTGTCGTCCCACAATATCTTTTTTTTTGTTAGCCTGTACAGAATTTCATTTTCTGATTTTCTGTCCCAACACCACTAAATAAAATAAAATCAAAGCTACATAAATTATGAAAAAATTAAATTAATAACTAATATATTTTCAATTTAATGGTGGCGAAAATATTTATTTAAATGTATTGTATTAATTACAGGGCTTATACACGTGATTTTCATCCAGACGATGTTTAAGACTTTGACATATATATATATTATATTATATGATTTTGATGGCTGAATGTTGAACCCCGATTGGAAAAGCAACAAATTTAAACCACCGACACTACTAGTTAATTAACTATAAATCAATATGCCATCCCTACTATTTATTACATAACTATTCTCTACCAAATGAACTTGTTTATACAATTCATTTTTTGTTCTTATTTAACCACTTACTTACCTTGGACCGTCCGAACCAGAAAATTATTATGTATACACTTTGGTTTGGTAAGTGGAGGTAAAATCATTTTACCTGCGGATGAGTAAAATAAAAGGAATACAGTTGTCTGGAAGATTCGATTTCCGTATAAATAAATAAACCTCCGTGGGAAAATGAAACACACACCCCTAATTATTACTTCATGTCTTTTTGCTTCGCCAGCCATGTTAAATGTACGTTGTTTATTGCCACATATAATTTGCATTTCCGCGTTATACCAAAATTAAAATTCAATTCTCTGTCAATGGGAAATAATTGTTACTTGATTTGATATTACAACAAATTAAATTTTGGTCCTCCCTTTTAAATCCATATAAAATTAAGTTTCATACATTTAACCTTATAATATTTACTTATTTGAAAAATGAAAAAATAAAAATTATTAATTAAAGAAAATACACGACTCAAACAAATTTTGAAGTCAATTACTACTTACTTAACTTGTTTTTGGTATACCCTGTCGTGCTCTGTGTGGCATATTATGGGTATATATAAATTAGATAGTGTACAAATTTTGACTACATACATTCTAATTTATATATATATATATGTAAAGATATCTGCCTTTATTTGTAAATTTTAAAGAATATTTTATGGATTTTAATTTATATACCTGTCGTGGTATAGGGTATTTTAGTCATGGTCAGCAATTTTAAGTTATAATTATAAATGGCAAGTTAGTGCATGCGGTTTGAAATTTTTAGCCAGGCTGGAAACGAAGAGTTTAAATTGGTGGAGTCCTGCCATAAATCATTTTTAATTAAAAATATAAATTATTTTTGATTTTATTTTAGCCATTATAAAATAAATTATTTTTAAAGATAGGCGAAATCATTTATATGCATATGTTATTGTAAAATCGTATTTTTATTTATTATTAAAATCATTAACCATAAATCCTTTAGTTAAGTAAATATTTAGATTATAGTTTTCTCTTCTCTTATTAATTTAAACACGTAATTAACAAAATTTAAGAGCATATGTTTGTTTATAATAGCTTTAGATATTATTTCATGATTATGAATAATATTATATCCATATATTTAGCAGTAGAATTGGATCTGACATTAATTATCTGTCACTCACCGACAGGACTTCCGTTTTACTTTCCAATCTTCAAGTTTTACCTTAAAGTGAGGCAAAGCGGGTAGTGGGGAAAATAACCGTAAACGGCAAAATTATTTATTACGGTGGATAGTCAATCCAAAAACTATGGTAAAAACATAAATAAATTGAACATAAATGTTGTAAAAATACGAGGTAAAATTAGATTGGACCGTGAAGGACGGCATTAATTGTTAGGGAAAGAGTAAGGTTATAGGAAGTAACCGTTTAAAACAGAATCCGGAGGGGTTGGGGTCCCATAAGGCAATGGTTGGGGTCCACGTCAGAGCTTTACAAAAAGAGCCAGCTTTCATGCCCAGTCATTAGTACCCTGGCAAACTATAGCGACAGGTGTACTGGTATTTTCGTAATTCTAACGAGATCGCGACCTATTTACGTACTTTCAAATCTTACATTTACTAATTAGAAAATTTAAACAATAATATTAAGTGGGAGTGGGAAGAAAGGGAGAAGTCTCTTCTTCACTGGCCTCTCTCTGTCGGCTATGACCCTCCTTTGACGTTTGTGTGCATCGTAATCAAAATACCACCCCCGTGTTGCAGGAGAGGAGAGAGGTTCAGATAATCGACGGCAGTATTCTTAATTAAATATATATATATATATATACCACCGCCTGTTCAATCGCCGGAAACCGACGGCATCATGAGGAAGGACTCCCCGCCGGCGACTGTACCCACTGCCACCGTCGGTAAGTTCTTCCTTTGCTTCGAAACGAAGCCCTTAGTGGCCACATTGATAGCACTCACACTCGTCATGCTCGTCTGGAACCTTCCTCCATACTACCAAAATCTCCTCTCAACTACCCGCCCTTGCTCCGCCACCCCCACCCCCTCCACCACCACCTCGCTTATCGCGGCAAACGATTCGGCAACCCCATCGTTTTCGGCTAACCCAGTAGCAGCGCAGAAATACTCCGCTTCTAAACCCACCGACCCCAACAAGCGAGTCTTCCAGGCTTACGGTAACGCGGCAGCCCTTTTCGTACATATGGGTGCGTACCGCGGCGGTCCCAGGACGTTTGCGGTGGTGGGTCTGGCATCCAAGCCCATCCACGTGTTTGGGCGTCCCTGGTTCAAGTGCGAATGGATCTCCAATAACGGTACATCTATGAGGGCTAAAGCCTATAAGATGCTTCCTGACTGGGGCTATGGCCGCGTTTATACAGTTGTTGTCGTCAATTGCACTTTCGCTGAAAATCCTAACGCGGATAACGCCGGTGGCAAGCTGCTTATCAATGCCTACTACGGGGAATCGCAGAGGAAGTACGAGAAGTTCACGGCCTTGGAAGAAGCGCCTGGATCTTACAACGAGTCCAAGTACCACCCTCCTTATCAATACGAGTATCTTTATTGTGGGTCTTCCTTGTACGGGAATCTGAGCGCCTCCAGGATGAGGGAATGGATGGCTTATCACGCCTGGTTCTTCGGACCCAGTTCCCATTTTGTTTTCCACGACGCTGGTGGGGTAACGCCTGAGGTGCGGAAGGTCCTCGAGCCGTGGGTCAGAGCCGGTAGAGCCACCGTTCAAGATATCAGGGCGCAGGAAGAGTACGATGGATATTACTATAACCAGTTCTTAGTAGTGAACGATTGCCTGCACCGGTACCGACACGCTGCTAATTGGACATTTTTCTTCGATGTGGACGAGTACATCTATTTGCCGGATGGTAGCAGTCTGAAATCTGTTATAGATGAGTTTTCGGATTATACTCAGTTCACAATTGAGCAAAATCCCATGTCCAGTGTCCTCTGCTTGAACGATTCCACTCGAGATTACACTAGGTGTGTGCCCATTTTAAGATTCGCCTTTTATGTTAAAAATCTAATTAGTAGAGGTCTCAGTCCAGAATTTCCTTGCATTCTTTGTTCTTTGGGGTGTGAATTGGATTTTGGACTCTGTTTTACATCTGGAATGGAGCATTGTACAGTGCAAATGTGTTTATATAAGGTAAGAATGTTAAATCTTGCTGATCTGTTTTTGGGTATTTTCCAATTCAGGCAATGGGGATTCGAGAAGCTCCTATTCAGGGATTCAAGAACAGGAATCCGGCGTGACAGGAAATATGCTATTCAAGCTAAGAACGCATATGCAACAGGGGTTCACATGTCGGAGAATGTAGTTGGCAAGACATTACACAAGACAGAATCCAGAATTCGATACTATCACTACCACAACTCCATAACAGTACACGAGGAGCTTTGCAGGGAATTCCTTCCTGAATCAGCCAAGAAGGAGGTTACATTATACAACAAGCTTCCATATGTCTACGACGATAACATGAACAAGCTTGTCAACACCATCAAGGAATTCGAACGCAGAACAATAGGAAACGTGTCGAACTCCTCATAGTTTGCAGAGCTGGAAATTAGTTAACAAAATCTTTTCGTCCCCCACCAAGTCCTCAAAGTCTGCAAATTGTGATAAAGATGGACGTGGTTGTGCTAAAATTTCAGAAGTCCTGCATCTGGGTCTGCAGAAAGTAAAGTAGTGTTCCGTCGGCAGGGATGAATGGTTGTGATTAGAGAAAAATAGTGAAGTGGGAGAGGAGGGGAGGGCCCCTATACTGCTTTGATTTTGTCTATATTAAAAGGTGAGTGTTTTACCTTTTCTTTTTCGTTTTTTCACTTTCTTCCATCAATAACTTGATTTCATTTATACTTTTAGCCTAAATTTTTAATTTGTTCACCGCTTTCTTTCTTTCTTTATATTCTTCAATTTTTGTTATTATAATAAAAAGAAATGTGCAATGATAACGATGCCAAGGATATACCAAATCTATATTCGGGGGAGATGCTCCCGACAATATGTTTGTGCCCATGTTTATCTTCTTCTTTACAGAATAGATTCAGCAGCAGAAGGTTTTGAAATTAGGGAGACTTTTAAAAAAGAAAAGACTTGTTAGTGGCAATGGAGATCTTAATTTTGGGTTTATTTATTTTTTTTTAGAAAAAAAAAAAAGTATGACAATTCAATTTCTAGGATTAGGTGTTTTCAGAACTAAGCATGTAGTTTAAAATAAATTGTATGATAATAATTCATTTATTGTGGCATTAAAAAGCTAATGGCTCTTGTTCAATCCTTAATCCTTTAGTGGCCAGGAAGATAATTGTCGCATTAGCCTATTATTATTAATGAGGTGCCAAATGTACATTTGAGAAGGGTTTCAATTATTTGAGGGGGATTTTCTATCTAAAACCAATTATTGAAGAGGGGAATTAGGGTTTGATATTGAATTTATATATTGTTGTATGGCATTTTGTGGGATACCCATTTGATTGTTTGAGCAGAATGGTATTTGCATGTGATGGTCTTATGGATTCCCATAAAAAGATTGATTATATATATATATATATATGCACAGATCAATTGGAATATTTAAATTTTTGTAAATACTATATTTAAATTAAATGAAGTGACTAATTATTTATTAACAAATAATTGATATTTTTTAATTTTTTTTTATAGAGGTGTTATAATTAATTATATTATTATTAGTGTAGTAATATAACATAATGAATAATATTTAAGTGTTCACATTATGAAGGGTGAAAATGGAAACAGGTGGGTGAATGTAGGATATGGCCAAAATATGAGCAATTAGTGAGGTTGTTGATAAAGGAATTGATTAGTTGGGTTTGTGATTAATTAAGGTTGGTGTTAATTTCAGATTAGCATTTGATGTGACAATTACAATAACCTCTCACGGACTCATTATTTTCTACATATAAATTTGTTAATGCGTGCCAACAAGTTGTTAATTATGGTGGACATTAATGCAAGCAGCTCTTCATAAACAAAAACAAATTCCAATTTTCTAATTATTGTATTGGTAGACGGGGGGGAAACCAAACGACGCCGTTTGTTTTAATTGCTTTAGCTTTTTTCATTAGGTTAATATTTCATTTCAGTTTTTCAATTCAAATAAACATGTTTTCGGAATAAATTAAGCTTTTTTTTTTTAATTTCAAATGAGTGTCTCTTTAAATATATTTTAAGAAAATATCAACTTTTAATTTTAAACTGCAGAAAGTTATGTTATATATATATATATATATATATTTTCTACTTCAGCTTCCAAAATTAAATTTATAAATTATAAAATTGATACTACCCAGATCTGTATCTACTAAAAATTTGTTTAGAATTGCCAAAAGAGAGATAGTTATGACACTATTTCAGGCATTTAGCTATTTGAAACTAGTAAAGTCCAGAGCCGTACAAAGTTGCTTCAACTAATCAGTTGTCAAATGATCAAGTGAAAAAACTTTAAACTTCTTGCAAACCAATGGGATAGACAGAGACCTATAAAATCAAAAATGTAATACCGGATTCAAAATTTAGTTCGAAATTAATTTTAAGAATTAAAAATTAATATATAGAAATATAATTTATAAATTTATAAATTTTTATTTAAAGTAAAAATTAGAAAAAAAAAAAGAGTATAAAATGAAATTGAAAACAATTTTGAGAAAAATGGATGAAAATTTGGATTCGAATGGTATTTTTGAAAGAAAACTCAGAAACTGATGATCAAAATATAATTTAAAAAAAATGTGCTACGTAGGACCATACAGTCAGCAGCCCTGACGAACCGGAGCGTATTGCATGGCAAGACACGCTGACTCGGTGCCACATGGAAGGCTACACTGGCAAACTGTGTACCTACGATCGGACAGTCCAGATTCGTTCTTGTGCTTGTAGATGGTCCAGATCCGTTCCTTTTTCATGCACGATCGGACGGTCGCAATTAAACATGATGAATAGTTCAAATTCGTTCTCTCTTTAAACGCAATCATACGGTTCGGATTAAATCGCGATGAACGGTATAGATTCATTTCATCTTTAAATGCGATCGTATGGTCGAGATCAAATACAATAAAAAATTCAGATTAAAGAATGACGAGTATAAATATCTCAGTCCACACTGAATCCTAACCCTATTCGCCAACCCCCCGCCGGAGAAGAAGAACCAGTCCCAGGAGAAAAGAGCCGACCGCCGCCCGTCGCCGCACCGGAGTCACATTCGACTGCCAAAAAAGGTAAAAAAATTTCTCATTCGCTCAAAATTTGATTTTAAACACCCTCATAACTAAATTGAAGCAAAAGAACCGGCAGATAAGTCGAAAACAGCAAGTAAAACCCAACGGCGCTGTCGCAGAAAAAACTAAAAATTGTATTCAACGAGACCCTTCACGATTCTCGTTTCATCTGATTTTTACATCATTGTATTCACCATTCTGTTTTTCACAGGTTGACTGAAAAAAAATGCTCAACCGCAAGGTGAGCTGGCGAAGCTGCCGCATTGAAAAACTCCGCCAGCGGTAAGTTTCTATTTTTTAACTTTTTTCGCCCAACTGATGCCCCTTAATGTATTTTATCACAGGAATGAGTATAAAATCGGCTGAAATCGACAAAAACTAGCTGAAAATAGCCAGTCCGAGGCAAACTACTGTTGCGAACGGCGGTGCCGCCGTGCCAGAATTTTGAAATTGGCCTGAAAAAGTTTTAACACCGATTTATGGATTTTTGGGGTATTTCTAGGTACTTAAAGGGTATTATAATATCCAAAAGAAAATTTAGTGAACCTAGGGACCGTCAGTAAGCGCAACTAAAAGTTTAGCGTTTCGAAAACTGATTCAGGTAAGAATCTCTCACCTTATTCTTTGTTATGTAATTGAAGTTTAATTATAAATAATACGACATTTTACGTAATTTAAAAAATTCGATAATTAATTACAGGTTACTAATGGAGCCGGAACTAGTTATTTATCACTGTTTATCATATTTTAACTGATTGATTGATTTTATAGTTTTAAATGCATAATAATACACTGGAGTTGGTAAGATAATTCAGTTGTGTTTTCTTGATGCATGTATTGCTTATCTTGCGTGACTTACAGTAAATTGTGAAACTGAAAATTAAATGTAAGCGGAAAATTACTTGATTAAGTGAATGAATGAATGCTATCCTTACTAAATATCCTGAGAAATGGTGGATGGACTGGGTACATAGGGAACCCTACCGTGAATGTTGCCTTATACTGGACGGGGTATCGAAAATTAATATTTTGGTGCTCATACTGGACGAGGTATGAGGACAACCCATTTCACCCTCATACCGGACGGAGTATTGAGGGATAATATTTTTGGCACTCATATCGGACGGAATATGGGGATAGCCAGTTAGTCGACAATGTTGAATAAGGGTTCACACATAGTGGGAACATCCCTAAGGACCCCTATGGATACCAGTAGGCAGATAAAAAATAAAAGTTATTATTCTGCCTAATTGAATATGAGATTATGATGTTGTTTGTGTTATTACTTCCATAGGTCGATTTTAGAAATCTCGCTACGGTAAGTATGCAATAAATGATTTTATTTATGATAAATGAATTTGCTTAAATTAAGAGCTTCATTAGTTATTTTTATATTTTTACCAACCTTAATTTCTATATTGGTGAGTAGTATGACATTCTTACTGGGTTAGTGTAACTCACTCTTTCATTAACCATTTCAGATCAAGATGACCAAGATTAAAATCTCAATCCACTAGAGGGTTACAAATAAGATACTCAATTGTTTACTTTTCATTTATTTATTTGATTTTTGGTTTATTCTTTTAGAATACTCATTTCCGTAGCTCTATTGGGCATTTTAAATTATTGTGTAAGAAATATAAACCCTAACTTTATTATTTCGCTTCTGCATTCAATATATAGTTTATTTCTTTTCAACTTATAGGTCGTTACAGTTGGTATCAAAGTCGCATTCTTTGAAATTATTCCTTACACAAAGACTTAAAAACATCAAATACGAACTATTGCCCAACCATTCCTTGTGAAAAATAAGTAGAAAGACACGAGAAGTTGAAGTCCATTACTGAAACGGGTCACTTCGAGATGATGTCAATCGGCTTTTCGAGATTTTAAAGAGACTTATCTCTGCCAAGTGGGCCAAGAAGTGAGGAGGGAACTGTCTAACCCTCCACCACTTCAACACTATGAGCCACCTCTACAACAATAAGATTTAATGCCACCTCGATGCAACCCTGCTCCTCTGTCAGTGTCGAATCATTCGACACCGTTACAGGGCCACCAGGTCCCTCCTCAACAACATATGGCCCATCTTCCACAGGACTCGGTTTCATCCATGATGGACCTGAGAGAGATTGACACGGGGGACCCTGATGTATTGTCAAGAATGAACTGGTTAGCAACGTATAATACCATCGTGGATTATTTCCACGAGAAAAATTATATTTAAATCTCCTAATAAAGAGTCATTTACAAGATAATAAAAGTTTTAAATATTATTCTCCCCTAACAAATTCCTTAGTACATAGCGTTTTAAATCGATTGTCTTCACTACAATACACAAACTTAAGAAAGAAATTTGTATTCAAGAGATTCGGGTAGTCCAAGACTTCTCGAATGTGTTTTCTGATAAACCTCCCAGACCACCAGTGGATAGGAAAGTTGAGTTCATCATAGATCTTCAGTCTGGCATGTAGCCTATCTCAATTATTTCTTATCGAATGAGTCATGTAGAAATAGAAGAGTTGAGTAAATAGATCAAGAAATTGCAGGACAGTGGGTTTATCCAACACCGTGTTGCTCCTTGGAATACTAGAGTCCTATTTGCAAGTAAGGAGAATGAGACTTAATGTTACGTATTGACTACAGATGATTGAACAGGATCATGATAAAAAATAAGTACCCCCTCTCCATGATTGTGACTTTTTTGATCAGTTACATAGTGCTCAGGTCTTCTTCAAAATAGACTTCTATTCAGGTTACCATAAGGTAAAGATCAAGATAGAAGAGATTCCCAAAAAAACTTTTCAAACTAGGTACGGACACTATGAGTTCCTGATCATACTATTTGGACTAACCAACACACCAGCCATATTTATGAATTTGATGAACATGATTTTCAGATAATTCATTGATCTATTTGCCATCGTATTTATGGATGATATCTTGATCTATTCAAAAAGTAGAGAGGAACACACTTACCATTTAACTCAAGTTTTGCAGGTTCTCAAAGAAAAGAAGTTGTATGCAAAGTTGAGTAAGTGTGGGTTCTGTTTCGATCAGACTACCTTTCTAGGGTGTGATATTACGGGATGGAGTGTCAGTGAACTTCGAGAAAGTTAAAACAGTGCTCGGCTGGGAAAAATTAACCTTGGTCAAGGAGATTTGTAACTTTATGGGGATGGCAGGTTATTACCGCAGGTTTGTGAAATGATTTTCCTGTCTACCTGCTTATTTCACTCGGCTCACAAAGAAGAACGTCAAGTTTGAGTAAAACGAGAACTATGAAATGTGTTTTTCAGAACTAAAGAAGTGGTTGGCTACTGCATCTGTATTAGCCTTACCTAGCTGGATAGGTGGATATATAGTTTATAATAATGCCTCTTACTTAGGATTGAGTTGTGTTCTGATGTAATATGGGAATGTCATAGCCTATGAGTTCAGGCAGTTGAAGAGTTATGAGAAAAACTACCTCATCTATGACTGAGAACTCGCTGCGATTATTCACATCTTGAAGACTTTGTACAATTACTTATATTGAGAGACCTTTCAGATCTATACCGCCACCCGCTGTCGCTCCGGAGCCACCTCCGACTGCCAAAAAAGGCAAAAAAAAAATTTATTTAGTTGAAATTTGATTTTGAACTCCTCTATAGCAATATGGGAGCAAACAGACCAGCGGATGAGTCAAAAACTGCGGGTAAAGCCGGGCGGCACCGCCGTGTAAAAAACTAAAAACTGCTTCCGATGAGACCCTTTATGATCCCTGTTTCGTGCGATTTTTCCACCATTATATTCACCATTCTGTTTCTCACAAGTTGACAAAAGAAAAACACTCAATCGCGAAGATGAGCTATCTGAGCCACCGCATCAGAAAACCACGCCGCCGATAATTCAACTTTTTTCGACCAACCGAGGTCCCTTAATGTGTTTTCTCGCAAGGATGAGTATAAAGTCGGTTGAAATTGACAAAAACTGATCGAAAACGGCCAATTCGAGGCAAACTGCCGTTGCGGGCGGTAGTGCTATCGCTGGAGCACAGCGATGCTGCCGTGCCTTAATTCTGAAATTGGCTGAAAAAGAGTTTTAACACCAATTTTTGGATTTTTAGGGTTTTTCTAGGTACTTGAAGTTTATTTCAATCTCTGAATGAACGTTTAGAGAAGCTAGGATCCGTCATTAAGCGCAACTGAAAGTTTAGTATTTCGGACACTGATTCAGGTAAGTATCCCTCATCTTATTTCCAGTTATGGAATTGAAATTTAATTATAAATAATATAACATTTTGCGTAATTTAAAAAATCTTGATAATTAATTAGATGTTACTAATGGAGGTGAACTGGTTATTTATCACTGTTTATCCTGTTTTAATTTATTGATTGATTTTAAAGTTCTAAATGCATAATAATACGCTAGAGTTGGTAAAATGATTCAGTTGTGTTTCTTTAATGTATATATTGCTTGTCTTGCGTGACTTATAGTTAAATTATGAAACTGCAAATTAAATTTATACAAGAAATTTCTTGATTAAGTGAATGAATGAATGGTAGTCTTACTGAATATTCTGAGATATGGTGGATGGATTGGGTACATAGGAAATCCTACCGTGAACGTTGTTTCATACTAGATGGGGTATCGAGAATTGGTATTTTGGCGCTCATATCGGACGGGGTATTTAGGGATGATATTTTGGGCACTTATTCTGGACGGGGTGTGAGGACGGCCGGTTAGTTGATAATGTTGAATATGGGTTTACGCGTAGTGAGGACATTCTCATAGACCCTCATGGATACCAATAAGCAGATAAAAAGAGAAAATTATTTTTCTGTTTAATTGAATATGAGATTATGATGCTGTTTGTGTTATTACATCTATAGGTCGATTTTGAAAATCTCGTTATACTAAGTATGCAATAAATGAATTTATTTAAATTAAGAGCTCAATTAAGTTTTTTTATAATTTTTACCAAACTTAATTTCTATATCGGTGAGTAGTGTGACATTCTTACTTGGTTAGTATAACTCACTATTTCATTAATTATTTTAGATCAAGAGAACCAAGATCTAAATCCCAATCCACTAGAGGGTTGCGGATATGATGATCAATTATTTACTTTTCATTTATTCTTTTAGAAGTGTTATTCCCGTAATCATATTGGGTATTTTAAATTATTGTATAAAGAATGTAAATCCTAACTTTATTATTTCATTTCTGTATTTAATTTATAATTTATTTAATTTTAACTTGTGAGTCGTTACAAATAACATAATAATTAATTAAGTTTTTGATGTGCTATATTTTTATCCTAATTTTTATGTTCTTATTACTTAAATTTATAATAAAGTAGAATGCATTTGGAATAAAAAAATTAATATATAAGTAAAATTTTGATGTAGGTGACAATGGTGAAGAAAAGAAAAGAAAAAAGCTGAAAAAAATGAAGAAAAAAAAGAGGAAGCCCATGCCCAGATCCGCATAAAAAATCAGCCCAGCAACACTCAACAAAACCAGGTCGTTTCTGAAAAAAAAAATATATATATATATATATGTGTATATTATATATATATATATATACGAAACATAAAGAGTCGGAGGCCTTAAGAGGACATGAAGAAAAAAAAAAAAAAAGGTTAAAAAAAGAAAACCCCATCTCCTCTGTCGCAGCCGCCTATTAAAAGGAAAAAAGAGAAAAAAAAAAAAAAGAGAGAGAAAGGGGAAAAGAAGAGGAGATCTGTAGAAAATATAGCAGAACTGGTGCAGAGAGCTAGACGCAGAAGTTGCAGAGACTTGCAGAATCGAAGTTGCGTGCGGCTGGAAAAGAAGCAGAAATGCGGTAAGCTGAGCAGAAAGGCAGAACTAAAAAGCAGAACCGGACATTGAGCCAAGCAGAAGGGAGAGAAGCTGAAAAAAAAATTAATCAAGTAATTCATTTATTTAATTTTCAATTAATATATTTTTTGGATAGAAATTTTCGTAAAAACTTGGATGCTAGTATTTGAATTTTTTTTTAATTATTACACAATTATAGTTCTCTCAAATATAATTATTTTTGCCCAATCTACAGTCATCGACTAAATATTTTTTGGCGGAATGATTAACTTATTCTGAATCAAAGGTAAATTTATAATTTAATTTTTAAATTTTTTAATTATAATTTAATAATATTAAATTTAATTAAATTATAAAAATTGATCTGTTCATAATTTTATTTTTGATTGATAATTAATTAGATATATATTGTTATGTGTTAAAAAGATTTAAACGAAAATAATATAGTTAAATTAACGTAAATTAATTAAATTAAATTAATAATTATTATAAAAAATTTGTCGTTGTTAATTAATAAATTTAAAATATATTGAAAAAAAAATAAAAAATACGTTAAGATAATTCAATCATTTCATATTATATTAAATCTATTACAAAATTAAAATTCAAATATATTTAAATTTTAAGTAAAATTAATTATTTTGGTGTTAATAATATTTTTAATTTTAAATTATTTTATTTTTTTTATAAATAAAATTAATTTAAATTTTTAAATAATATTAATTTTTTTTTTTATAAATTTAATACTTGATATACAGTCTTTTTGAGAAGATATTTTACTTCAACAATTTTGTGTATTAATGAATATAGTAATTAATTATGATAATTTGAAGTAAAAAATATTTACTTGGGAAATAAGGATGCGCCAATGTTTAGATAAGACATTAGATAATACGTATTAGTGAAAACCAGTTGAAATCATAAGGAAACTGAATAAATAAAACTGGTTAAGTAGAATAGAGAACAGATAATCAGAGTAAATAAAATAATTTTGTAGGAAATAAAATAAATTGACTATTGTAATAATAATAATAATAAATAGTGAGTGTAAAATTAATGAAATGAATGGACATTTTTTGGGCTCGTGATGGGTTGATTTCTTATGGCCTACCTGCTTCCCATTGTCAGTGATGGGCCAGTCGAGTATTTCATTAAACGTAACAAATTTTATTTTTCTCAATGGATTATAACTACTAATAAATACTTTGTTAATTTTTTGTTTTTTCTGAAAATTTCAGCTGCTTAATTTTAATATAAAATTACAAATAATGGGTTCTATTGGACCTTCCAAAAATTCAAGACCAACCCTACCAATTTTAACTTTCCCAAACATTCAATTCAAACCAATTCTATCAAACAATGCATTTGGGGAGCGAGCCCTGCAACTAATTACTCTTTTAATTTTATTTTAAAGCTTTTTTGGGTGATTAATTTTATTATGAACTTGTTAATCTCAACTAATTTCCCATTTCTTTTTAATAACCAGAGTAAATGACCCTTTTGAACAAGTTTACCACTTCAATATTATAAATCCAATTTCCTAACCCATGGCACAAGAATGGGGAGTAGCAAATCCCACATTACTTTTTTGAAGCAGTAAAAATAAGATTGTTTAATAGATTTTTATTAAGTAAATACTTTGAATAAGTAATATGTGTTTGCGAAATTCATTTAAATAAACATGCACTTCGCCTATTGTAAAACTGTAAAATTTAAGTTCATAGACAAATGTAGAAAAGTTTAAATTCCAAATTTTAAATTATATTATCTGTTGGATTTAAAATTGCATACAAATTTAATTCTTTCTTATTTTTATAATTAAAATAAATATGAATTTTTTGAACAAATTTTAAAATAAAAATGACTAATTTTTAAATAATGCTAAAGCAAATTTTGATGGGAATATAAATTTTTAAAAAAATAAATTCCTTGACCAAAAATGACTGATATTCAATTAACAATAAGTGGTTTGATATCAAAAGATTAATTTTAAAAAATAAATCTTACAACATGCAAGATATTGGCACTGGATGTATCATCATATCGTATCATCCGTAACTTCACCAAAGGACATAGGGAGGACCATCAGAAGGGTCAACCTCAATCTATGGACGAGAAAATTCCTACCCCACCAATCATGAGCTCGAAGCTATTCCATTAATATGCATACATACATATATATATATATATATTATATGTAACATCCCACTGCCTTAAGATCACTTTAGGCATTCTCTGTCATCTACAAATATTAGCACGTAATAATATGTATTTAGTCTTGATTATCTTATTTAATGACTAGTTTATAACTAGTTAATTTAGATGTAGGTAAGTTGACAAAGCATAAACCAGCTTTAAAATGTCTCCTTACCACCCAAAATTGTATGTTATAAATCACATATATAGTGATGAATAGTGAGATTAGCCCCTTAATCTAAAACAACAAAGAAGTCTAAGTCTTTTTTTTAAAAAAATTAATGAACTACGTAATATCCGAATTAATCTTAAAACACAAAACATATTCCACGTATAATTAATATTGTAAATTGGTATTAATAATAAGTCTACATATACGACATTATAAATCTATAAATAACTTATACATAATTAAGATTAACTAAATTAAATATACAAATTTTAAAGTAATAATAGAAGCAAACTATATTAATGTAATGTTAAAAATAAATAATTAAAATTTAGCATGTCTTTTTTAAAAAAAAAATTATTTTATACGAATTTCTATTATGATCCTATTCATAATATGAATTCAATAATTGTATAAATATGTTATAGATTATATATTTTTAAACATAAAAACATCTATTTACTTAATTTTGTAAAATTTAACTTTGAATATTTTAATATAGTGAAATATATTAACTATTTGTTCAATCATAATTAAAATATTTAGATATCTCTTTTTCATCGAAATAATTAATACGTTGATTAATTGACACATCAAGCACGTCACATTCTTATTAAAGATCATCACATCCGTTTATATTTAGATTATTATAATATTATTTAAATATAATTTATTAAATATCAGCGTTCATGTTGTGCTAAAAAAATAAGAAAAAATATTTATTTATTTAATATAATCCTTCACATTTTTCTTGCAAAATACCTATTTAACTAAGTAAAAAAAAAAACTCGTTTAATAACCAGAATTAAGATAATATTTTAATTCAAGCAATATAATATTTATTATTTATTTATATCCATTTAACTAAATTAATATTTTTTAATAAAACATAAGCTTCAATAATTTCATGTATTTAGTGCTTCACATAAGTATAGATGTATGGAAAAAAAAAAAAAAAAACCCCAATAAAGATCGGATAATTTGTAATAAAGAATTTCGTGACAATCCGTAAGCATAATGATATATTTTTTAAAAAATAAAAAGAATAAAATAATTTTAAGAATATAAAGCAGCCACATGATCTAATAATGCAGCGTTAAATATCCCACAAGTTTGACTATAAAAAATAAATTGATTATTCCGTAGGCACACACGTGGAGGGCGCTTGCATCCCGTGAGTGATCCACGTAGATGGGCCCACTTCCCAATCCGACGGTCTAGAAAAGCTGAGACTTAAACTTATCGACCGCTACCAGATGTCTTAGAAACAAAGAAATCGCCATCCAAATTCGTATTCAACTTTCATGGGGTTCTATTATATTCTGGCACGCTCTTTTATTTTCCTTTTTAGCCCTCGTACTATTTTTTATTTATTTTCTTACAAACCCACCATTTTATTACTTCCATTCATTTTTTAATTATTTTAATATTACCGTGACCGCCTTCTGATTTATTGGGGTTTCTTCTTCCGCTCTTATTTTCCCTCTCACCATCTCATAACTATTCCATATTTAGCTCTGTGGCGTCACAAAGCTCTCCTCGTTTCCCTTGTTATGACTTCTCTCTAGAAGGCGGCGCCTTCCTTCTTCTCACTTCCTCTGCTTCATAATCCTTAAAAAGGTTTGTGTTTCCGCCGTACCCTTCTCTGATCTTCGATTCGATTGAACGACCCTGTTCATCGCGGCCTCTGTTTTGCTCTGTTTTCCAGGTTTTCTTTCAAGGGTTCCTGTATTTCCCCGAGCTGGACAGACTGGCGATTGATAGTCACCATCACCACGACCAGCATAAATTTGGGGTCGTCAAATCTAATCATAAGAAAGTTATGGTATTGTTCTTCACTACATACTCATTGCCCCTATCTCTCATTCTTATTATTATTATTAAAAAAAAAAAAAAAAAAAAAAACTTTTGTCTTCCTCTTTGTTTCCTCGGTGAGAGATTTATGGAGATTGTACTCACATGGTGTTTGTGATTTTAATTTTTTAAAAATTTTAAATCAGGTGAGTCCGGTGGGACGAATGGAGAACGATGATATGGGTCCCCCATGGTTACTCCCTCTCTTGAGAGCAAACTATTTTGTTCCTTGCTCGATTCATGGCGATTCCAATAAAAGTGAGTGCAATATGTTCTGCTTGAATTGCACCGGAAATGCTCTATGTTCTTACTGTTTGATTAACCACAAAGATCACCATGTTGTCCAGGTTCGTTTTTTCAGTCTTCTGTTTGAACTTATGTCTAAGAGAGAACTTAATCATTCGCGGGTTTAGCTAAATGTGGTTTGATGCAGATAAGGCGATCCTCATACCATAACGTGGTTAGGGTAAATGAGATACAGAAGTACATCGACATCTCCTGCGTGCAGACTTACATTATCAACAGCGCCAAGATTGTGTTCCTCAATGAAAGGCCTCAGCCCAGGCCGGGAAAAGGGGTCACCAATACTTGCGAGATTTGTTGCAGAAGCCTTCTTGATTCATTCAGATTCTGTTCTCTTGGTTGCAAGGTAATTGTTTGATGTTCTCCTTTTAAGTTTATTTAGTGGTTCCCTATTTGATTTTCTTCCATGATTTTACACTTTTTGATCTTCAAGTACATTCTTTTACTCTTTTATCTTCAATGTTTTTCATGCAATCTTCAAAGTTAAATCTCTTTCCTACTTGGCTTCCTCCGCTCAATTTAACGTTTTGTCATTTTGGAAAAAACAAAATTTTCCTTGCACTTGTATTTTCGGGTCCTTGGTAATTGGTGTCGGGCTGTTTGTTTCGTGTTTGAATCATAATTGCGGTTTGTTCATGTTGTCTTTCCACCTAATCAGTCTTACCATTTCCTTGCTTTATTCAAAAAATGGGGAGTTGTTGACTTTATTGCATTACCAGCTCGGCGGCATGAAACGTGGAGATCCAGAGCTGACATTCACGCTGAAGATGAAGCAGAACAGGGATGCTTACTTTGGTGGTGGGTCAGAATCAGATGAATCATCTACACCAAAGAAAATCAGGAAGACTCAGATTTTCAACCGTCTGATGGATGGACTTTCCATTTCAACATATGGGCATAAGAATGAGAGAGGTGATCATCAGAGATCATCTAGTTCTGGGGATGAGGCCGTCACCAATATTTCTCCGGCCACTCCTCCCATTTACAACCACCGCAATGCGAGGAGGAGAAAGGGTATTCCTCATCGTGCTCCATTTTGAGCTTTTTACAAAATTTTCGAAATACCCAAAACAAAGAAGAAGACATGATATATATACAATATAGGAAGAAAAAAGAAAGAAAGTGGGCAGTGTTATATACTACACTAGTGGTGAAATAAGGAATCAAGTGATAACAGCAAGAAAGGAAAATAATGGTGGAATGTGGGATGTCAGACTGAAGAAGACGCCGAGAGTGTAGGCAGCCACCTAGGCTACATATATAAATATATATTTATATGGGGCATAGTTTGTGTTTGGTGTAAATAGTAGGAAGAAGATGCATGGTGTATCTGATTACTAGGGAGGGGGATTAGGAAGGGGAAAATGTTTTCTTGTTTAGATACTGAAACATGAAAATCATTTTCTAAAAATAGAAAGCTTTAGGATGTATGTGAATGTACAGATAATAATTAATGGTAGCTGCTTATGGTTTTCAGTTGGATTGTCTTACCAAGACAATGATAAATTTACAGTGGGGTGTGTACATTTGCCATATAAATACTGATAAATCATTGTGAATTTTATTAAATTGCGGATTGTGTGTTTAAATCTGTTGTGTGTGTTCAGTGGCAGGGAAGAGAATCAGCATTTAAGAATTGTTAATACTAGTAATGATTTGTTTTTTTGTTGTTCAATTTTCTGCAATGAATATATTTTGGGTAAGGGAATGAAGAAGATGTAGTCATTCTATAGGTGGTGGGAATTAAGAAGATACATATGATATTGATATCGAGATAGAGTTATGGAAGTGGATATATTGGTCCCAGAAACAGTAGCGTGAGGGAGATAATCTGCTGCAGAACTTGTGATTGATGGTATTGTTTTGCGTTTGATGATGCACGCACGCATATAGATGTGTGTGTGTGTGTGTGTGATGGGTTTCTGGGTGGTGTGTGCTTATTGATGAAGATGAATACACTGGATATATACAAAAGTTATATATAGATTGTAAGGAAGTATTTTATAATTCGAGGAAAGAGATAATGAGTGTGTAAAAAAAAATAATGCTGTTAATGGGTTTGATTTGATATGATTAATAAAATAAGACACAAGTGGATGTTGATAAGAGGCGTGAAGAATCCGTAAAGTCTCTCTTCCTCACGTTCATTCTTTTTCCCTTTCCTTTTTTTTCTCGTCACTATTATTTTCCTTTTTAACTAAATTATAATATTTATAATTTAAAAATTAAACTTAAAGAGAGAGGGGGGGGGGGGGGGGGAGACTTGGGGTTGGGCGGCTGCCTCCTTTTCCTTCGAATCAGTTTCACCTGCGTTGTGCTGACACTGAAAACCCCCATAACTTTTGTCGTCTTCCCAATCTTAACACAAAACCAAGTTGAGTCTTTCTTCGTCCCGCAACACGCCACGTGTTGTGCACTCCCATTCGTGGGCTGACACGTTGCCATAACCAATGTTTAGTAAGGGCCCCACTTCTGTACCTTAGTGCCACGAGACCGACTTTGCCCTTGTTGGGATTTTGACATGATGATGGTCTAATGGACCCTCTGAAGTAAACAAATTATAATAATAAAAAATATGGGCCTTGTTGATAAGGCTTGTGTTTGTGGTGTCGCTTTGGCATCACTTCAAACATGTCGTCATTCCTTCTTCTCCTCAATTTTATATATCCCATGTGAATTTACGTTAACACCCTCCCCCCCGTCCTTATCTCTTCCGCCTTCCGGTTACTATTATTATTATTATCATTACCACCCCATCAGAATATAAATATTCTGCTGCATGGAAGTAACCAGATTTATTGTTTAATCCATTTAAAATTTAATTTAACCAAAGATATTTTTGAGAATTAGTTCCTATGCCTACTGCATCACTACATTATTCTGTTCCTGTGTTTATATTTAATAGATTTATTAGCACACGTAAATATCATATACCGTATTTAATCTATTCTATTTTTCATTTAATTCTTAATCATTATTAATATTAGAATGCCGAATGTATTTTAGAGGCTTACGAGATTTTGCAGTAAACCGATAAAGAAAATTAAGTATTCCCGATTCAAAGGGAAAAAAATATGAGAACCAAAGAGAAAAACACACGAGAGATCAACGAGCTTAAAAAACAGCATTAGGGTTATTTTTGTTTTATCATTTGAGCAAATTCTATATACTTTGTTTTCTTTTTTCTTTCTTATAAAATACATTGTTAATTATTACACTTTTTTTTTTTTTTTTGGTCATAACACATAATAATTGTTTGTATGTGTTCAACTTCTAAATTATTTAAGGATATCTTACTCACAATAGATATAGATGATGACTTTATATTCAACTTGAATAGAAGAGCATAAAATAATATATCATTTCTTTGACTACCAAAAAATTAAGAACAACCAAAGAAAATATGCAATTCTATAATAGATCTTCAGATACTATCGGCAAAGTGTTTGACCTGTAAGTTCAAGAAAAACATGTTTTAGCCATACATATAATGGCGTTTAAATTTTTTTAAAAAAATAAATAAATTAACAAAATTAAAATTTTCTAATAGTAAGATAGTGATCTTTATAAAATTAAGTGTCTAATTATCCTAATAGATTCAACTTAAAATTTTGAGTTAGACCAATCATTTAGAAGCTTGTAAGATTTTTTTGAATTAGCTTGTTCAATACAATTCTTGTATTGGTTTTATCTATATGCTTCAAACGTTATAATATATTTTTAAAAAAAGATATTTAATAGTGTTAAATTTTTAATTATTTTTGAAGACTAGGTGAAGTTTATACGAAGCTCATTCCCGCACCAAATAGTGTCTAAAGGACTTATTTAGATTTAATTCTTTCGAATATCTTAACTTAAAAAAATGGTTCATAACATCTAATAATATAATACTACGACTTAATCTTTTATATTATCACAAGTAAGATTAAAATACTAAAATAATACTATTTGTCAATTTTGAATTATATCGAATTACTATTTTCTAATAGTCCGATACACCGAAAGTATAACATAAATATGTTTAGTTGAATGAAATAAAGTGTCACGGTTAATAAAAATAATATTTTTATATAAAATCAAATATGTTTAGTTCAATGAAATGGAAAAGAAGAAACGTTTAGAAAATGATGGGACATACATATATATAGACAAATATATATATATATATATATATGCAAAAATAAAAATATGTATTTTTTTTTTTTCTTGTATTATGGGTTTTTAATGCAAACCTAAATTTTTTCAACGTACTTTTCACTCTCGTTACTCAAAGTCAAAAAATGGGCAGATTCAACATTAGATTTATTAATTTCTATTACCAGAAATATGTACGTAAAAAAAATATTGACCTCAAAAAGTTCGAAACATCAAAATATTAATTGTTGATTAATAGTAAAATAAATAATAACAACGCATGGATGATGACCTAACAGATAATTGTTGACCAATTTTATGTTTCCTCTCTCTTGAATAGGTAAAAGTAAAAAGGGGTAGCAGATGAAATTACGTTCA
This sequence comes from Carica papaya, assembly GCF_054855325.1. NCBI lineage: Eukaryota > Viridiplantae > Streptophyta > Magnoliopsida > Brassicales > Caricaceae > Carica > Carica papaya. The sequence goes on from NC_142309.1 coordinate 24,750,362, forward strand.
TGCATGCGTACGTGCATGCTTGAATACTGTGTCGTTGGCAAACACGTACGGACAGTACTACCACTTCATGTACATAACATTTTGCACCCAATCAAAATTCTAAATTTTAAAAAATTCATTAACACCGTTTCCTTTTACGATAGTTAAATTAATGAATTATAAAATAAATTAGTTATTAATTGGACTGTTATAATCAACATATGAAATTAGAGCAAGTGGGTCAAGCCCATATAGAAAAAGACCATTAACATCATCTTACCAAAAACATAGAATTTCTCTTGTAGAACTAAGTGCAAAATGTATATTGTTTTTAAAACGAGTAAAATAAAATATCCAAGATCAATTTAATTATATATATTTAAAAATGAATTACATTTGTCAACCACACAATTTCACTTATATATATATATATATAGAATAAATTACATTATATATATATATATATATAGAAATGAACTTACATTTTCACTTATTAAAAAAAATAAATGACAACAACGTTGTTTGAATGAATTAACTTACATTTTATTTTTATTTCACGATCTAAAATCAATTTCTGAAAATGTTGGCAGGTGACAATATAATTTTTTTATACATATATGATACGTACGCAATTATTGCTGCCATATAGTTCAATAATTAATTTATAAATTTCAGTACATTGTTTGACGATAAACAGTTTGAAGTGAAGTCAGCCGCCGGCTGAGATCGCTCTTGTATTATTATTATTATTATTATTATTATTATTATATCATATTTTTTTTAAAAAATGATTTTAATTATAAGTCACGTTTTTTTAGATGTGTGTTTCTCGGCCTCCTTTTTTTTCAACATAATATCATAACGTATCTATTATTCAATTCTACCATATATATAAATATATATGTATATATGTATATATCAATCATTTTATTGCATTTGGCTTTCTAAAAAATAATTTTTAATACACAATATAATACCAGCACAATTAATATGATGATTGTCAAGAAAGTTGAAGGTCAAAAGAACAACCTGTAAAAAAAAATATTCAATTAGTATATATGATCATATTTTGTTCCTTTGTCAAACTTAGAAAATCGTATAACCACATTTTTCATTATTGCTATGATAACATATGATTAATTTTTTTCTAAGTTTGAATAATAATATTAATTGTATAATATTATTACCCAAGAACCCATAGTTCATTAAAAAGAGTGAATGTTAGTTGTACATCATGAATGGCAAAAGCTTTCAAAGGATCCCTTCCCATAAGTGCTTCTTAACCTTGTTAGTAATCACCTTTTAGGCAAGACAATCCCTTACTTAACTAGACAATTTAGGAGCCACAATATTTAAGTAAGGGATTTTAACATTTTAAATATATAAAAAAATTTATTTTAATTTTTGTTGAATTTATAGAAAAAAATATGTTAGTAATGAAATTAAAAATAATTTTGGTAAAAATGGATAGAAATTTGGGTTCAGATGATGTTTTTAAAAGAAAAATTGAAAATTAAGAGTCAGAGTGCAAATAAGAAAAAATTTTTCATGTACGACACCCAAGTCAACAATCTCGACAACCAGAACACGCCGCGTGACAAGACACGTTGACGTCGGTGCCACGTAGGCAATTCGCGTGCCCCGCGATCGAACGGCCCAAGATTGACCTTGCACACGTGGATGGTCTCGATTTGTTCCATCTTTAAATGCGATTGAACGGTTGAGATCAAATCGCGATAAATAGTCCATATTTATTTTTCTCCTAAATATAATCGGACGGTCGAGATCAAACGCGATGAATAATCCATATTCATTTCTTCCTTAAGTGCGATTGAACGGTTGAGATCAAATGCGATGAACGGTCCAGATTAATACGAGATGGGTATAAATATTTCGCACCATACTGAACTCAAACCGTAGTTGTCAGCCTCCCGCCGGAGGAAAAGAATCAGTCGCCGAATAAGGGAGCGAACCACCGACTGCTGCCACACCAGAGCCTCATCCGACCGTAAAAAAAGATAAAAAATTCTCATACCCGCTCGGAATTTGATTCCAAACACCCATGTGGCCATGTCGGAGCAAAACGAATGGTGGGTGAGCCGAAAACTGTAGGCAAAACTTGTAACCTCCTCCAATAAGTCATTTTTCGATTCTTGTTTCACATGATTTTTTCACCGTTGTGTTCACCATTATGTTTTCTACAGGTTGATCGAAGAAACAATTCCAGCCGCGAAGGTGAGTCGGTGGAGCCGCCGCACCCGAAAAACTCAACCACCGGTAGGTTTTTGTTTTCTGATTTTTTCGATCAACCAAGACTCCGTATTTTTTCGAAGGGATAGGTATAAAGGTGGCTGAACCTGGTCAAATCCAAAAAAAACGGCCAGGGCGAGGGAAACTGAAGTCAATAACACAAGCTCGGAGAATATCCTCTAATGTGCGGATCGTCTTTTCTGATTGTCTATCAGTCTAACGGTGGAATACGATACTTAGGGACAGTTTTGTTTCAATGGCTTGCTGAAAAATATACTAGAACCGAGAAGTGAACTTGGGGTCTCTGTCGTATATTACTGTCACTAACACTCAATATAACCTTACTATCCCCCGAATATACATTCTTACTTGCTTGTTCAAGAGGTCGATCATCTTGATGGCTAAGAAGTGTGAAGACTTGATGAGCGGGTCAACAATTACCCAAATGGCATCATGTCCCGAGTGTGCCTTAGGCAATCATGACACGAAATCTTTTGTGATATATTCCCACTTTCACTCTAAAATCGGTAATGGCTGAAGTAGTCTGTCTGGATGTTGATGCTCTGTCTTAACTTGCTGATGCACTAGACGTTTAGAAACAAAGTCGGCCACATCCCTTTTCATTCCGTTCCACCAAAATTGAGGTCTTATACTTTTATACATCTTAATGATTTTGGGATGCATGAAAAATTTTGAGTTATGAGACTATCTCATGATGTTCTTTTTTAGCTCATTATCACATGAAACACACACCATTCCTGAAATCTGAGTAAGCCATTGACAGACTTGAAATTTTAAATTTACTCCATGTTCTGCATATTTTCTGAGGGCTGCCAGGGTGGAATTGGAGGATTGGAGTTCCTTTATTCTCTGGATAAACTTAGGTTGAATAATCAGGTGGGCCAAGCATGTAACTCTCTTAAGGTCCTGAAGTCGTACATGTTGTGTAGCCCCTATTACCCTACATTATGAAACAATTAAAAGAGCTAACATACCTGCAATTTTTTTACCGAGTGCGTCGGCTACCACATTGTCCTTGCTTGAATGATACAAAATTTTGCAATCGTAGTCCTTAAGAAATTCTATCCATCATCTCTGATGCATGTTGAGATCCTTTTGAGTGAATATGTGTTTCAAGCTCTTATAGTCGATATAGATATGAAAAGTCTTCCGTACAAGTAATGACGCCAAGTTTTCAACACGTTGATGATCACGGTGAGTTCTAAGTCGTGGGTATGGTAGTTTTTCTCATTACTCTTCAACTGCCTGAACTCATAGGTTATGACATTCCCATGTCACATTAGAACACAACCCAACCCAAGTAGGAGGCATCACTATAAACTGTATATCTACCTGTCCCACTCGACAAGGCCAACACGGATGCAGTCGTTCTCTACTTCTTTAATTTTAAAAGACTCCTTTAACTGTTCTTGTTACACTCAAACTTGACGTTCTTCTATATGAACCGAGTCAACAGAGCAGTTAGACTAGAAAATCCTTCTACAAACTTGCTGTAATAACCTGCAACTCTTAATAAGTTACAAATCTCCTTGACTGAGATCAATTTCTTCCAACCAAGTACTGCCTCAACTTTTTCGGAGTTCACTGATACTCCGTCCCTTGATATAATATGCCATAATAAGGTAGTTTTACTCGAGTTAGAACTCACACTTACTCAACTTTACATACAACTTCTTTTCTATGAGAATCAACAAAATCTGAGTTAAATGGTGAACATGTTCTTATATATTTTTTGAATAGACCAGGATATCATCAATAAATATAATGACGAACTGATCTAAAAATTGTCTGAAAACCCTGTTCATAAAATTCATAAAAATGGCTAGTGCGTTGGTTTGTCCAAATGACATGACTAGAAACTCATAGTTTCCGTACTTGATTCGGAAAGCTATTTTGGGAATGTCTTCTGCCTTAATCTTTGCCTAAGGGTAACCTTAACACATGTCTATTTAAGAGAAGACCTAGACACCCTCTAACTGATTAAAAAAGTAATCGATCCTAGGGAGGGGGTACTTGTTCTTGATCGTGACCCTGTTCAGTCCCCCGTAGTCAATAAATAACCTTAACATCTCATCCTTCTTCCTTACAAATCTGACTCCAGTACCCCAAGGGGACACACTATGTCGAATGAACCCACAATCCTGCAATTTATTGATATGTTTTCTTAACTCTTCCATCTAGACACGACTCATGCGGTAAGAGTCAATCGAGATAACTGAGTGTCTAACTGAAGATCTGTGGTGAATTCAGCTTCTCTGTCCATTAGCAGTCCGGTTAGTTCATTAAAAAACACATATGGGAAGTTTCGGACTATTAGAATCTCTCGAATGTAAATTTCTCTCTTAGGTTTGCCTAGTTAGAGAAAACAGCTGAATCAAAGCGCTTGGCAATAGGAAAATTTTCATGAGAGAATAATGTTTAAAGAATTTTATTAATTTATAAATGACTCTTCATTACGAGGGTTCAATACAAGTTTCTTGTAAAAATGATCCACAGTACTGTGATATTCCGCTAGCCAGTTGATTCTTAAAATTACATCAAAGACCCCTTGTCAAACTCTATTAGATCTACAATCAATTTTTTATATGATATATCTATGATAAGGCTTTGCATATAACCTACTCTAATAGTGTCCTACTCCAAGGAATAGACATAAACAACACATAATCAAGTTTTTCAGGTACTACATTCAAGTTTAGTGTAAAAGCATATGAGACGAATGAATGTGAGGCACCAGTATCAATCAAAACATGTGTAAGAACACATAGTGTACATACTTTGTATCACATATGGGTTAGCTTCTGCATCTTGTTGAGTGAGATTGTAAGCTCTGTATTGGATATGAGGTCATGTTTGGTTCTTATTTCTTGGGAAATTTTTCGCGTAATGCTAAGAACTCTCACATATACGGCAAATATTTTTAGGTGATAGCAGAGTTGGTCCCTATAATCTTTGCCACAGTGCTGACATGTACTGGCGAGTCCTATTGCTGGAATTTGCGAAAGAGTCTTGATCACTGGTATAGGTCTCTTGTTCTGCTGAACAGGTGCGGTGGGTGTTGGTCTAGAGTGTGAAATCGGGGGCCTGAGGTTTCCCACTATTGGAGCGAAAATGTGAAAGTTCCTTTCTACTAGCTGCGTCTTGGCCAGAACAGCTTAGTAAGTACTAAACTCGAACACATAGAGTTGCTGTCTAATATTAGAATGGAGGCCCCACTCGAATTTCTTTACCTTTCTGCCTTCATCCATCATGTTCTTAGGAGAGTACCGGCCCAACTATAGGAACTTTCTAGCATACTTTGACACAGTCATATCACTCTGGATTATGTGTGCAAATTTCATTTTCTTCAGATGTTGGAGGTGCTCAAGGAGGAACTATCTATTGAATGCTATTAGGAACTGTTCCAAAGTGATTGGAATGGGCAGGGTGGCCTAGTTGAGTTGCCACCAGTGACATGCCTCTCCCACCAGTATGTGGGTGGCGAGTATAACTCTCTATTCGAGAACCACTCTAAGAGTCGTGAAAACATTTTCTTTCTCAGCTAACCAGTACTCAGTCTCTTTAAAAGAGGATGCTCCTATAAAAGTAAATGAGTTTTGTCTTTTATACCTCTTAATGTAGCCTGAGTCCATCATGGGTGGAACTGAGGTCCCGTGGGAGAGGGACTGAATTATGTTGGGGAGGGACCCGATGCCCTTGTGGGGGCACTGGATGATACGATGAAGGCACTTAAATTGTATTATAGTGGTGCCGGATGATGCAGTTGGTGCACCAGACTATACTGTGGTGGTGTTGGATGTTACCGTAGAGGAGAAAGATTGTACCAGGGTGGCTCAAACTGTGGCAGCGGGGGAAGGTCAAGTAGCTTCCCCCTTTCCTCTCGGGCCTACTAGGTTGTAAGGAGTCTCTCTAACGTTTGAAATAGCCGGTCAACATCCTCTCAAGGTGAACCCTCCCGGCCTGCTCGGTTTAGTGGGGGTCTTCATCTCCTCATCTATCAATACCTACATTTCATAAGAAATGGTTGAGTGATAATTCAATTTTTTTGTGTTGTCTCAAATCTTTGTGTAAAGAATGGTTTTAAGAAACGCAGCTTTGATACAAACTGTAAATGTTCATAACTTAAATGTAAATAAAGTTATAAATTAAATGCAGAAGTAAAATAATAGAGTTTAAGCTTTACATTTCTTACACAATAATTTAGAATACCAAATAAGGCTATGGAAATGTCTATTCTAAAAGAACAAATGAAAGTTAAAAAAATAAATAAAAAGTAATAAACTAAGCATTTTTGGACTCCCTTCACTAGCTAATGAAGGGAGTCCGGGTGGTGAACTATTAACAACTTTCTTATTAATTGGGATCTAAGTCTTGGTTCTTTTGATTTAAAATAGTTAATAAAATGGTGAGTTACACTATCCAAGTAAAAATATCACATTACTAACTGAGACAAACTAAAAATTGGTAAAAAATCATAAAAATAACCAATTGAGCTCTTGATTTTAGTAAATTTATTTATCATAAGGCAAACTATTTTTTGCATATATTTACCGTTGCGAGATTTCTAAAATCGACCTATAGAAATAATAATTCAAATAATATTCTAATATCATATTCAAGTGAGCAACAACAACAACTTTTCATTTTTATTTGCCAACTGGTATCCTCAGAGACCCATAGGGATGTCCCACTACGCGTGAACCAATATCCAATATAGTCAATTAACTGACCGTCTCCATACCCCATCCGGTATTAACGTCAAAAATATCATCACTCAATACCCCGTTCGTTATGAGTGCAAAAAATACTATTTCTCGATATCCTGTTTGGTATGAGGCAATGTTCATGGTAAGGTTCCTTATATACTTGGTACATTCACCATTCACCATCCCCCAAGATATCCAGTAAGACTACCATTTATTAATTCACATGACAAAATAATTTTTCGTTTGCTTATTAATTTTCAATTTCATAAATCAATCGTAAATCACGCAAGACAAGTAATATATATATTAAGGAAGTGCTATTGAATCATTTAACCATTCAAGTATATTATCATGTATTTAAAGCTGTAAATTCAACAATAAGTTGAACATGAGAAATAAGTAACTAACTGGTTCTGGCTCCATTAGTAATCGATAATTATTCTCAAAGTTTTGTAAATTATACAAAATTTATTATTATCGATTATTAAGATTCAATTTCATAATAGAAAATAAAGTGAGAGATTCTTACCCGAGTCGGTGTCCGAAACGTTGAACTTTCTACTGCGTCTACAAGCAGTCCCCGAATTTTTTGAATTTTTATGTGGAGATTAAAATACGCTTGAAGTACCTAAAAATACCTTTAAAACCCAAATTCGGTGTTAAAAAACTTTTTCGTCAAATTTTGGAATTCCGGCACAGCTGTGCTATGGTGATAACACCACCATCCGCGGTGGTAGTTTGGCTCGATCTGGCCCTGATACCAACTGTAACGACCCCAGAAATTCTAGAAGAAATAAATTGTAAATTTATTTTGTCGATATTGGCTTCTTTTATATCCATCCCTGCGAGAAAATATATTAGAGGGCCTCGATTGGCCCAAAAAAGTAAAAAAAAAATGAAAACCTACTGGTGGTGGGATTTTTCGGTATGGTGGCTTCGTTGACTCACCTTCGTGGTTAGGCATTTTTCTTTTTTCAATCTGTAGAAAATATAACGGTGAACACAATTTTGAAAATATCACACGAAACGTGAAACGGGAAGGTGCTTATCGGAGGCGGTTGCAGGTTTTGCCCGTGGCGGTGCCACTGGGCTTTGCCAGTGGTTTTTGGCTCACCGACTGTTTTTTTTTTCTTCTGATTTGACCATGTGGGTGCTTGGAATTAAATTCTGAGTGGATATGAGAATTTTTACTTTTTTTAGCGGTCGGATGTGGTTCTGTCACGGTGACGGTCGGTTCTTTTCTTCCGCGACTGGTTCTTTTTCTCCGGAGGGATACAGGCTGCTAGGATTTGAGTTCGGTGTGATGCGAGATATTTATACCGGTCTTGCGTTAATCTGAACCGTTAATCACGTTTGATCTCGACTATTCGGTCGCTTTAAAGAGGGAACAAATCTAAACTGTTCATCATGTTTGATCGCGACGGTCCAATCACGCCTGAGAAGAGAACGAATTTAAACCATCCACGCGCGCAGGAACTCTTTCGGGTCATCTGGTCGCGGGGCACGCAGATCGCCAAAATGGCCTCCTGCGTGGCACCAAGTCAGCATGCCTTGCCACGCGACGTGCTCTGGCTCATCGCGACCGTCCAATCACGCTTGAGGAGAGAACGAATTTAAACCATCCACGCGCGCAGGAACTCTTTCGGGCCATCCGATCGCGGGGTACACAGATCGCCAACGTGGCCTCCTGTGTGGCACCAAGTCAGCATGCCTTGCCACGCGGCGTGCTCCTGCTCGCCGAGACTGCTGACTAAGCGTTCTTACGTGGTATAATTTTTTTTAATTGCGTTATAACATCTAGTTTTCAATTTTTCTTTTAGAAACATTATCTGAATCAAAATTTTCACCCATTTTTCTTAAAATTATTTTCAATTTCATCCTTAACTTATTTTTTTTCCATAATTCCACATTAAGTTAATTTGTAAATTTTTTTATGTTGAAATTAATCCCGAGACAAATCTCGGACCTAGGTATTTTTTTACTGGGTTATTGTAACTCACTCATTCATTAAGTATTTCGGTTCAAGAGGACCAAGATTCAGATCCCGATTAATATTGGAGTTGTGAATAGTTCACTATCCGGACTCCCTTCAAAAATTAATAAAAATCGTTCCAAGATTTATTAGTTATTTGTCTTTTGTTTATTTATTTGATTTTCGTTTGTTATTTTAGAATTGATATTTCTGTAATTCTATTGAGTATTATAAAATATTGTGTAAGGAATGTAAACACTAACTCTATTATTTTGTTTCTGTATTTATTTATGACTTTATTTTACCGAGGTTACTGGTCTTTACAAATTGTACTTCCATAAACACATTTGCCGACTTTTTGTTTTAAATATATGTGAATCTTTGAACTTATTTGATTTAATGACACGAAATTTTGTTACTTATTCATTTAAGTATTAATAGGATATTATTTCTTCTTAAATTGTCGTATTTCAATTATTTATTGTATTAAAAACTAAAAGATTAATATCTTAATGAAATTAACATAAAGTCTCAAGTAACTGTAAAATGTTTTGAGACTCTTGCGTAATTTATTGGTTATTAAATAGACTGAGTCTTTTTAAAATATTCATCTTTCATGCAATTATTAGTAATTATTTATTTTAATAAATGGAGTAATATTTAATTTTTTTTTAATAAATATAAACATTTCTAAATTGATGAATACATTATTTAACATAATGTATAATGATAGCTTCTATAAGTAAGAATGCACTATTTAATATATCAAACATAATTCAATCAATGGTTTTTAGTTTAATGATGATCTTTATTTTATATTTCATCATCTTTTTTTTTTTTTTTTGTTTCTGATTATTATGCTTTATTTTATAAAAACAATCATATTAATTAGAAATAATTAACCCACCAGATTGCCATGATTTTGTTATCTTTTTCTTTTCGTGATCGTTGTTAATTAGGTTGATTATACATTCGCTAAACCTAATTATTATTTGGAGTTATTTGATATTGTCAAAAACTAAAGTTGACTTTTTGGGAAACAGTTGACGTTGTTAATGACATAAAAATTAATAAAATACTTTAATCCCACCTCGAATAATTAGGCGAACCTTTATGACAATTAAGACCTCTGGATCATAGGCATTAAATATGATCGGAATATATTTGATTAATTCTTTCTATAGTTTCTTTTTCTTTTTAATGAAAAATATTTAGTGTTCTACAATTAAATAAATAAATGTATCATTTAGTTTATTGTATACGGTAGATAATAAAATATCGTTGGTTAGTAAAAATATATATGAAAAAAATTAGCAACTTAATTTTATAAGCATATGAAATTTTTAGTAAGTCAACAAGATATAAATAAAATAAATATTTATGAATATTTTAAATAATATTGCACTGTTCTGTCCCATTATAAGTCAATGGTTATTATTTATAAATTGCAAAATTACAATCTAGAAAAATTAGTTAGTGCATTTGGAATATAAATACATTAACAGATATTATAAAAAAAAAATTGTAAATATAAGTAATATGTTTTTAATTTAAATTTAATAAACATACAAACTATTTTTTTAGTTTAACAATTATATATTTTCAAAATGTGAATTCAGCTCCGAATTTTTCATAATTTATACACAAAAGAACATCACGTAATGAGCAGGTGAGTTACGTGAGCGGTTTTGGGATAGCCCCTTGTTTTGGGGGGGGATCCGTAGGGTACTTAGCACTCGTACGGCATGGAGCAGCCGAATTAGTAAAAGTCAAAGCTTTTATTTATTATTACCCGCAGGATTCAATGAAGGCTACCACCTAAATAATCCACTGTTATATATGCAATCCTTAAACTGCCTGTAACAACTGTATACTATATTCATACGCTTCCATCTATTATATACATATATATATATATATCTACGTACCCGGTGATACAAACGTCGAAGTATGTGTATAGATTGGTACAATTAATTGAAATAAAATATAAAACAAACAGATAAATTAGATTTAAAAAAAGAACTGGAAAATTAGAATTTATATATATATATATAATAAAAAATAGAGTAAAGGGCGAATGAAATTACACGGCGATTCAGTCGTTGGCACGTGTGAGATAAGGGGCAGGGCAGTAACGCGTCATTGCTGAGTAATCATTGACAAATAGTTTTACACGACAATAATAACTAAACCAAGCTTGCGGCTTAAGCAAAAAGCTGTGAAGAGGAGTCAGCGCGTCTCTCTTAAGCGCGTTTCCTTCTTTCAACTGTCTTTTCTATTTAATGACCACTTCGCTTACCTCACCCTCCTGTTACTTTCTTCTCCCTCACCCTCCTCCATATATATCACTTCCACCCTCGCCACAAACTATAACCTCTCGAAATTTCTACACCAATCTCGAATTTTCTCATCACAACCAGAATGGGTTCCTGCTTCTCCATGGAAGAACACGGAGATTCACCGCCGCCAACGGCCAAGGTTGTATCAGTTAATGGCGACCTTCGAGAGTATAATCTCCCCATGTTCGTCTCCCAAGCTCTGCTTGCTGAATCTTCTTCTTCTTCTTCTTCTCCCTCTTCTCGTCAGAATAATTGCTTCATCTGCAACTCAGACTCGTTATTCTACGATGATTATATTCCCGCATTGGATCTGGGCGATCAGCTTCAAGCCAATCAGATATACTTCGTTCTTCCCAACTCTAAGCTTCAGCAGCGTTTAACAGCGTCAGACATGGCAGCTTTGGCCGTCAAAGCCAGCGTTGCTCTCCAAAACGCCTCCAAAAAGGATTCCCGTCGACGTAAGAAGGCTCGGATATCCCCGGTTATCCCCGTACCGGAGGTACAGAGTAAGGTAAAGTTGGAAGAGAAGGCGGCGCCATCGGCGGGTGGGTTTTCGAGATCCGGGTCAGTTAGAAAAATACAGAGATATACATCTAGACGGGCAAAGATGGCTGTTCGTTCCTTCAGGCTCAGACTCTCTACCATTTACGAGGGCTCCGTTCTGTAGAAATCCTTTTTTAACGAATAACCAGCAGTTTCGACATTGTAAAAATGGTTTTATTTATTATTTTTCACCTTTTTTTATTTTGTTTTTGTTTTTATAATTATAGTTGTATTTATAATTCCCTTTTGGAAAACACAGTCACAGACCGGATATAATTATCATGAGTTTGAAATTATTTTCTTTTTCGCTTTTGATATATAATCGTATTAATTATTTTAATTACACAAACTAAATATAATTAGCTGGCGCAATTGTTTAATTTCTGCATGTACATCAATTTAATCATTACTTTAAAAAGTGCGCACAGTTTTTTAATAAATTAAAAAAAAGGCGAAATTTCGAAGAAATAAAAAGTTTGAGGGGAGGGGAGTGGGAACAACGACCTTCCCCCAATTGGACCGCCTCCGAATGATATTTAATGCATTGAATAAAATTTAAATTTAAAATTAAAACATTTATTTTATAATTTTCTTTGTTTGACCAACAGCCACCTTCCTTCATTACATTTTTATTAAATTAACGATTTCTACCAGCAATTTCTTCCCTTCATTTAATTAAATACCAGATATAACGCTGATCCATTCATAATATAAGATTAATCACTCATTTAATTAATCAATTTGCCACCCATCAATGTGAAGTCTGTTTTTTTTTTTTTTTAAAAAAAATAATGAGATCTCTAATAAAATCCGTTGCTGCCGAAAATGCTCCTCCAATGGGAAAAAACTGTAAATAAAATATTTATATGTTTATATATACACATATACACACACACACGTGTGTATGCATGTGTGTGTGTGTGTGAATTTGATGACAGAATGAGACATGTTGACGGCTTTAAGAGCTGCGTTTGGTTACCAACATCCGCCGGTTAATATGAAAGTTTTGTTCCCCATGTATAACCTCTGCATACCCATACACACACGTATATATATATACATGTTCACAAAGTCTCTGCAATGTCGTACTACACATGGATAATATGAATAAAAAAAAATAGTCAAGCAGGTAAGGATCAGAATAAGAACATGACCAGGGGCGTAAAGATGCCAAAAAATTGAATTCTTATTCATACAGTTAAATTATATATATATATATATATATATTTGTGTGTGTGTGTGTAATCTATATCTATCCAGGTCTTATATAATCTCCAACGACCTCTAAATTCCTCTATTAAAAGTATTTTTTGTCCCATATGGAATTAAAATCTCATGTCATACATGCTCCCCTAAATTGACCATTATTGGTGTTGTTGAATTTATTTAGTCAATACTTAAATTACGTAATTCTGATTATATATATATATATATATTATATTTCTCATGATTAATTAATAATTCTGTAATTTGTGGTCAATATTGACATTTTCTTTTTTTAAAAAAAAAAAAAAATATAAATCATTATGGTATAAAATTAACTTATTTTACTGTAACCCAAAAAGTAATGGCAAATATTTACTAACTACGTAAAATTAGACATCAAAGCAAACAATTCTATATATAATATAGTGTTCATGTATTACAGCTGAAGGTTGCGAATCAGTCGCTCATAGCTCAATAATTACTAAGTTCATGTTTAATTTTAAGCTCAAAGTTTATCTTAATTATTCATATATATATATATATATATATATATACTCCAATCCTCTGTAAAACTGAAAATTATTTTTATTAAAAACATTTAATTCAGATTATATAATTTTTTAATTGAAAAATTGACCCCGATTTCTAGTTTTATCCTCGTTTCCTCTTATTTATTACAAAACAACTAAATTGGTTTAAGAATATTCAGTAAAATTTTTGAATTAGGACCCCATAATTTTTGGAGTTATCATGAGAAGATGGTGTGTGTATATTTATATATATATAGATAGATATAAGATTGTTCAGTGATATAATGAAGTGATGTGGGTCACAGTTCATATTAATTTCCAAGAGAAGATAGAGAGGGGTGGAGGGTTGAAGAAATTCAAGGCCTTCGTAATCGGGGAGAAGATCCTTATCGCCGTTGCAAGACCATTACCGTGAAAAAGATATATCTTGTCAACATCTTCATTAATTATTTCTTGATTACTTGCACGATTAATTATCCATCTCTCAATAATTTCTTTTGACACTGATGTACGTACATATGTATACATATATGTATGTATGTTATGTATGCATGCGTGTACTTAAAAAGTTCAGTGAGATTGATACTATATATTCTTGTGTTGATATATTTGTTGGTTGATGTTTAGAAATGTCAAATTTGGAGTATTTGATTACGTCTGTGCCACCTGGGTGTTTTACTTTTGAGATGAACGAGTAATTTATCTGTGGAGAAATCAATTTAATAATTGTCTCCTCTTTCCTCATCTGGGTATATATTTAACTTTTTTCCCCTTGTCATAATTTTTATTTTGTATTTTTAAAAAATTACATATACATGATTTTAAATTTTTAATTTTATGAAATTAAATCACTTTAGAAAAGAATAGACAGATACAATTTTTTTTTGTCTCCCTATAATTTTCAGTTCCACAGTAAAAGCTCAGGGCGACCATGCAACCACTGAAACTTGGCCGATAAATTATAAATTATATTTTTAAATGCACGAGTGAATTGAAAGTGATTAGTGGGTGAATATTTTAATTTCCTAGTCCGGTATGTATCCTGCCCAAGTCTGTGAGGTGGGCTTGGTCTCAATACATATTTTGGGCTACTAAATGGATTTTGAACAATCAATTTCATAACTTGTTTTCGTTCCAATTGCACCCTTAATTTCAGAAAACAATCCTTAATTTCATGAACTAAAACAGTGAATTTTAAAAAAATTATGGAATACTCCGATAATTTCTTTAGATTCAAATTATTAATAATTATGTTTTTTTTTTTTTTTCTAGTATAGAATTGAAGTATCAAAACCATAGAGTAAGATACTAATAAAACCAATATTATTATTGAATCAACAAAAAAAATGCACGAGAACCAAGTTTTAGCATTATACTCCAAAAAGAAGTTTTGCTCCATCAATGGGATACCTAATTTTAGTGTAGAAAAACTTTGAATCTCAAGTTTAAACAATCAAAGCATCACTTGCGATTGAGCATTAGAATAATAAAAAAAGGACTTAGTAGACTGTGTGGCACCTGATGAACAATAACACTAGACAAGACAAAACATATTTTAGAAGATTAACAATCCATTTAGAGATTTAACTTTATTTTATTACTACACTAAAAAGATTAATAGACATATAATCTGATTTGACTAATTTTTTAAAATTAAGTAGTAAAAATATGATTCATTTCACTTAACGAAGTTGAGACGACATAATGAACAACTTCATTTTGATTGAATCGTTTTATCCCAATATGATTAGTAGCTTTTTCATACATATATATATATATATTTGTTTAGGAAGTAAAAATCTTTGGGAATCAATGGAGTTGCATGTGATTTTTTTCTTTTTTTTTAATGTCTTGTTGGTGTTTTAGCGAAATAGGAAAGTGGATGGACGACCGCCCCCGCTGGTTTCCCACCCATTCTTGCTTTTACATGATATGTTTTGAAGCCTTTCACTAAAATCTAACCTCATAAAACTATACTTGTCCCCCATAGTTAGCTTCCTCATACGTCTTACTCAAATTAGTCAACTAGTAGAAATCTTACTCTAATTTTATACAGCTTCATTATTTCATATGAGCTCCAATCAATTCCTATTTAATTTGTTCAATACCAATCATCTTTTTTATAAAAAATTGTAAATCTGATTTTGATTGTATTTTTGTATGTATTTTTTCATTTATAAATTATTTGTGTAGTATTATAATAATTAATGTTTATATATTATACAACTGATAAATATATATATTTTTTACTTAAAAAAATGTGTTCCGCATTCCTTCAAACCATAAATTATATTAAGTAAATAGTAGTTCCTACCTTAAAATTTAGATAAAGTGATAAAAATGCATTCAATATTTTAAACTTTGTGACTATGTTTGCTAAGCTTGTAGTTTTCGCTTCTCTGTTAGTTTTTTGTGTTGAAAATCTGCTTGCAGCTTTTATCAACGTATGTTTTGTACAATATATATATATTACGCTTTCTCTTCATCAATCGAAAAACTCTTACATTTAATCTCTTTATTTTTCTTTAAACTACTAATGGAAGTGCAAATTATAAAGCTCGACCTTGACAAATTTTTTATTTTAATCTTACAAATCATCTCTCAAAAGTTACCTTTAGAGATATATTCTTATCATCAAATTTTGATAATGTTTATCAAATCAAAATAATGTCTGAACTTACTGCTGCCATAACTTTTGTTAATATGTTAGTAGGATTCTCACTTGTCTGTATTTTTAGATCTTGATGTGTCATTCATCTAAAATTTATGACCAAAGTGACGTTGCATATCAATATATTTCATCATTGTATACTTGATTCTTTGTTAAATAAATAATAATTTAGTTGTCAAATCATATATTAATGTATATTTTTCAACTCCCAACTCACCAAACAAACCCTAAAGCCAAATTACCTCCTTTACAACCTCTATAATTGTCATGTACTATGTCTCAATGGTAGATAAAGCCATTGTTGATTGCAAGGTGAACTTCCAACTAACTGATGTTTTTACAAGAATAAAAATATAGCCAGTTATAGATGTCAGTTATCAAAATCATCATAATTATCAGTATCATAATATACAATTATATTTTGACAAACTTTATCATCCAGTTAAAACATTAAATAGACATATATAGTTTTAATAAAGTATGTAGAATATATTCACAACTTGTCAATTATTCTTACTTTAATTATTCATATACTTGTTCACAACCGTAACTGCATGTGAAATTTTGGGCCAAATATACATCATAGTGCACATCAAACTACCAACAATATTTGCAACTATAGCTTAGTCATGTATCTCTAGTCCACATTATTCCTCAAATATGAAAGTGCATTGATCTTAAAATTAGGAGTTAAACAGGTACTAACTAGTTTTCAGTTTTTATAATAAATCGTTTTAATACTTTCTTCAAATACTCATTTTTAGTTAAACACAAATTTTTCAAATTCTTTCATCTATTTATTTTTATGTTAAAATATTATTGACTTTACCAAGATCCTTCATTTCAAACTCTTGATTCAACTGAATCTTCATCTTTTTAATTTTCTCATTAATTCTGGAAGCAATCAAGATATCATCAGCATAAAGGATAAGATAGATGAAGGATCCATCTTATAGCTTGCCCAAACATACATAATGATTGTATATTCATTTGCATTCATTTGCTTTTTTTTTTCCCTCTAATAGATTTGTCATAATAGTCCTTATGATTTCGTTATTATCTTATTTCTGCTATAATTTATATTTAATAGTTGTTAATTCAAAATATTAAAATTCTTTCTGACGTAGAATATCAAATTATTGCACAACCATATAGTATACTCAGAATTCAATCTCTGATACCTCTTATCTGATTTAATATTAAAATGTTGAGAGAACAATTGAATTAGAAAATCATGGTAAGAAAAATTCTTAAGAAAGATTAGAGGGGTCACGAGTAGTCTCACCTAAAACCCAATCTCCTCATATAGAATTTAATATCGAACCACAATTAACTAATACAATATATCAATATGACTAGTTATAGCAATAACTATTATACAAGCAATAAAATAAAACAATAATAAACTAAAAAGAACATCAAAATTTTAATGAGGTTCGACGAACTTAGCCTCTGCCCTCCAACACAAAAATAACTTTTTATTTGTTTAAGAAAGTAATACAAAGAGACACAAGAGACAACAAAGCATAGATAAGCAAATGTTTTGTCTCTTATGGGATGATTAACAAAGGAGGAGGGGTTGCTTTTTATGAGCAACAAGCGTCTTGTCTCACTATCAATGGGGACAAAAAATAAAAGTGGAAATGAAACGACTTTTACATAAAGAAGTTCATAAAAATGATTGACAATACTAATTATTCTTAAAAATTTTTAGTTTAAATTTGTAATTTTTTGTTTTAGCAATACTTAAGTATTAGCTTTACCCTAATTTGCTTTACAAAATTTCTTCCTGCTTGTCTTGGTCTCTACAGTTCGTACGAGTCCATAAATTCTACATGTAATCTACTTGAATAAATGAAGGAGCTTAATAATTAATTTGGTGACGAATGGCCATTGCAAAAGTATAGATTAGGTTTTTTATTTGTTTATTATACGTGCAATGGGAAAAAAAAGATATGTTTAATTATATCCTCCCAGTGCTAATCATTAGTTATACGCACCTGAATTTGGTGCTAATTATATAAAATCAAAATGCTAATAAAAAAATACAAGATACTTCTCTAATGGAAGGGAAAGAGAAGGAAAGAAGATATTCCCTTTATTTCAAAAATTGTAAACCTACATATAAAAAAATATATACTGGGTCTTATATATATATATATATATATATATATATATATAAGCCATCAACAAAGGTGAATCAATAATGGCACATATAGGGCAGAGGCAAAGTTTAATTTAGGCATGATATGATTGGTACCCATGATGAGAAAAACCAAAGGGCAAATAAGAATATACATACATACATACATACATATATATATATATATATATATATATGTATTGCTTTATGTAAAAGAAATGAAAAAGGAGGATGTGGGCATATCTTACTATTTTGTTTTCTTTTGACTATAAGTCGACATTACATATCCCATGCAGACCTTGTCTACCTCCATTTCTGAAAGGTCGCTAACGCACATAATCGCATGTGCGAAATTAACTCAAAATCTAATAGGATATTTTTCATTTTTTACAGACGTAGATAATCTCTTCGCATAAATTTTTTTAAAAAAATAAAAAAAATTCACTAAACTCTAATCAATTTATATGTACATAATCTTTTTTTTTTTTTTTTTTTTCGTTTTTTAGCTTCCTTCCGATCTCCCCCCTCCTCCCTCTAACCCTCTTCGCACAAACCCAGTTTATATTGAGTAGAGTTGTAATTATATTATAATTAATTATATATATATATATATTTTTTGGAATGGTAATAATTGAGAATGTGTGTTGGGGAATTAAAGGGTATGATGGGTGACAGCAGTAACTACGTTTCTTTTTTCATGTTGTGTGTAGTAGCAGGAGGAGACAGGTTATTTCAAACATTACTCCACTTGGTGAAAAAAGCATTTAGAATTACTTAATACTTGCAGACAAAGCTTCTTTTTCCTCTCCAATCAAACTTTCGTTGGACAAACAAGATGGTAGCCGCTGTATTTTTAGCTCGACAACTCTTTTAGTTTCTCTATATCATCTCTTTTGTTTTTAGATAAAGAGAGAATTTAATTCACACAAAGTAAAAAAAAAAAAAAAAAAAAAAAGGAGTTAAATCGAAAAGTAATTAAGAGGGTTTTTCTCGATAATGTGATTAAATCCTAGGATTAATTAACTTTTGATTAAAATGACATAAGAGTGTTGGACAGGCAAGACTGATTGGGTCTAATCATTGCCTCGTGCATGCTGAATTCTCATGCATTCCGTTTCTCTTATCTTTAATTATGATTCAATTAGATTAAGCCTTTTCCACAAATTAACATTAAACTAAATTGCTTATATTTATATATATATATATATATTTATTATAATTTTTGTAATTATTACTTTATGTTTAACTTTTTCTTTTTTGGAGAAAAATACATTACTACCTTAATTTCAAACCAGCTTTTTAATTAAATAAATCTGATTTGATTTTTTACTTTAAGTTTATTAATTTAAGTAATCATACGCAATGATTGTCCATTAAATTTTTAATTTAAAATACTTTTTAAAATCATTTTTAGAATTAAACTCTATAAGAAAATTACGCGGTGTAGAAAATTTTGTGTTTGCATAACTAGAATAATAATTTATGTGAGTAGTATAATTAGTGACCAAAATTTGTGTAGTCTAATTAAATATTTATTTTTATATAAATACATTTTTAAAAAAAATATTTAAAAAGAAAAGGTGCATGAAAATATATATTTGGGTACAATATCGCAATCCAACAGTGCTTGAATTGTAATTAGTAAAGTGGCGAAGGTTACGACTTTGGCAATCACGCGCACCGCAAGTTCTTCCAAAGGAGGTGGGGCCCACACTCCCTCGTGGGCAGAATTATTACCCACGATTTCTCGCCCCACCATAACTTTTCCTTATTTATTTGCCCTCTTCCCCTCCCTCCCACCCACCCACACCAACTTCTTCTTCTTCTTCTTCTTCTTCTTCTTCAATTTCTTCTGCAACTTCGGCAGATTTAGATTCTTTTCTCCAAACATAATCCAGAAAAGAAATAAACTTAAGAATGAGGATGATGATAGACCTCGGAAACCAGAGAGGTCCTCTCCACATAATAGACACTGCCACCTCTGTTGAGTGCGGCAGAGAAGTGAGGTTCCGTCGCTCCTTCCGTTCTTTGGTTGAGTGCATGGTCCCATGTTGTGGCTTTAACCCTACTTCCGACGACTCACTCTCCACCGCCACTGAATCCCCCTCTTGGACTACTCGCGGCTCTTCTTCTTCTTCTTCTTCTTCTTCTTCCTCTTCCTCCTCCTCCTCCTCCTCCTCATCATCATCCGCCTTTGTAACCGGAACTTTCTTCGGCTACCGAAAGGGACGGGTAAGCTTCTGTCTCCAAGACGATCCACGAAGCTCTCCTCTCCTTCTTCTCGAATTCGCCGTCCCAACAGCCTACTTGGCCAGAGAGATGCAGTACGGTTTGCTGAGGATCGCTCTTGAATGCGACCGCCAGAAGGAGCGTTCCAGCTCCTGCTCCCTCTTCAACGTTCCTGTATGGTCCATGTACTGCAACGGCAGGAAAGTGGGTTTCGCCATGAGAAGGCAGACTACGGGAAACGACACGGCGGTGCTGAAGATGATGCAGTCTGTCTCTGTTGGCGCTGGTGTGCTGCCTTCCCCTGCTACTAACTCCGAGGAAGATGGAGATCTTATGTACCTGAGAGCCAGTTTCGAGCGAGTCATTGGGTCAGCTGACTCAGAGTCTTTTCACATGCTTAACCCTGTTGGTAGCTCTGGCCAGGAACTCAGTATTTTCCTGCTGAGATCATGACTTAATAGCTGAGTTCAACGTAGATATATATACACTTATATGGCCACTTAATGCTCCGGTCTCTGTTTGTCATTTGTCAATCTATCCTAGGTTTATTTTCATTGTTATTCTCACCCCCTCTTTATGTACCATATTTCTCTATATCATCTGTAAACCACTTCGTATATATAAAACTATTTATATATAACTTTGCCATTTTGTCAAAGCTTTCTCTTTTTCCCAAAAAAAAAAAAAAAAAAAGAAAAAAAAGGAGGCTTCTTCTCCTCTCTCTGATTAATATCCATGTAAACGCAAGCAATTTTCCCTTTTCCTGGATTTAAATTTTTACAAATATCAGTAAATAGAACAATTTGGTGTGCACGAATGAAATTTAATAATTAAATACCCACCTTATAATCTTTTTTTATTTCACAAAAAAAAACCTATGAAGACAAAATAAAACAATTTGGAGCTTCTTTTTGTGCTAAGCTGACATGGGGGGAGAGTAGCGGTTGTTGGTACTTCGGTGTTGAAAGGAATATAATGCACAGCAGCCCATTTAATTATGCGTCTTAAGTAACACTTTTTTTATAATTTTTACTCAAAAAAAAAATATTATCAACAGCAAATAAATTGAAGTAATTAAGATGGAATATATGTTAACTCTAGTTCAACGATATATAAGTAGGCCAGATTCCTTACGCAGACCCATTTTAAGATCATTATGGTCAATTTTTTTTTTTATTTGGGATGTATTTGTGAACCAATTCAATGGTATATCCAATTAATTTATTGAGGCTTTTGCTTGTATCTATTAAATCTATTTATAAATTTTTAAAAAAATCGGGTTGGCAATAAAGCCTATAAATAAGCTTTGATGGGAATTTTGTATCTATCATTATTATTATCATTATTTAAAAAAGAGTATTATATTATTAGGTGTAGTGAAAAGGAGAGGTGAGATATAGAATAGGATGGGGGAAGGGACATGGATAGTAACTGATTGACCGTTGTTTTGCCGTTATATGAAATGAGGAATCTGATATTTGTTGGCGCGCATGAAGAGCCAACCCCACACCCGACCACCCGCACGTATCGACCTAGCCCATAACTATTTGGCACCACACCAGGACCCTGATAGATATGACCCCCTACACCCACCAAACATGGCCTGTCCTCAACCTCAACCTCAGCCTTCCCTTCCATCTCTCTCCCTCTCCCTCTCCCTCTCTCTCTCTCTCCATATATATGTGTGTGTGTGTGCATAGAAGACTGTGTGGGGGGGTTTAATAATTGGGATATATAAATGAATGAAAAGGTATATATGTGTACACATGCATGCATACTGGGTGAGTTCCAGCAGGGTGTGATTGATGTTTTGTGTCTCCCGCAGAAATCAAGGGATGGGAAAGAAAGAAATAAAAAAGGTAAGTAGATTGGATTGACAGATTCGGACATGCACACGAGTGGGCTACTTACCCCACTCCCCCATCCATGCCTTTCTTCCTCATCCATATATGTACACATGTACATATATATATATATATATACACGCCTATACATTAAGCATTCCGGCACCACGATGAGCTTGTAAACACACCCTCTCTCATCTCAACCCTACCCAGAATACCAGAATATATATACATACCTAAACTCGAAGAAAAATTGGGAGCACGCTTCAGAATTCGAACTCGATGGGCCTGCTTTCAGTAGCTTGGGTCCGATCAATAAATAGTGTTTGAAGCCCAATAAGGGAAATACAGACCTACTTTATTTCCTCCAAAAGGGCATTTCAATCCTCATCGTCATTTATCCCTGGTGGGCCCTCCTCTTTCATATTATAATAATTTTATAACTCCATTTTTTTTTACCGTTAGATTCAGCGCAGGGACGTTTTAACAGTTTATATTAATTATCATTTAATTCAAAAAAGTATTTAACTAAAATTAATAAATAAATTATATGATAAATCGCCCAATATTTGTACTAAGTCTTTGTGTATTACCGACAAAATATTAAAATACCAATAAATTTTTTCTTTATTTTTGAAGACAAATAATAGAGTTTTGTTTTAAATAATTGTTTTTGTTGTGATAACTAGGCTGATTTGATAGTCAGGTCAATTAAAATTAATTTTTTATTAACCAAATAAATAATTGAAAGAACAAATTATTCCAAATAAAAATAAAAAATTATAATACTTGAAACAATTAGGCTGATGGGCCGATCCAAGCCCGAAATCAAGCCCGATTTCAGTTTAGACTTTTAAATTATTTCTTGGGGGTGGGTCAGGCCGACAAGACCAAACAGTCTGCCTAGTCAAAACTAAATCAAGTCAACCCACTCTTTAAATATTAGAGTTCGTGGCAAAATATAATTTGATGGCCCGTGTTTCGTATATTTCATATTTAGTACATGTTTATTTTAATAATTTCAATCAATTTTAAAGTAAAATTTTGGTATGAATCTCAAGTAAAAGATTTGGTTAATAACTCCTTTAATTCTTAACTTTAGTTTTGGAAAAAAAAAATACAACATCATCATCAAAATTAAGATGAACCCATTTGAATAATTAATTTAAGCGAATATTAAAATATAAACTATATATTAACAAGCAATAATGCATGTACGGGTTAGCAATATAAAGGGTAGTCTATAGATTATAATTTTCTTTTCCGGATGTTTCCCATTTGCTTATTTGTTTGCCAAAAGATGAGTGCGTATATATATATATATATTGGAATGACGCATATATATATATATATGTATAGGACAAAGAACTGAAAAAGAAAAGAACAACATGGGAAAGAGCTATTCTTGTTTTCTTTTTCAATAAAAGCTGTGGTTTAATTATGAAGATATTGTTGATGTGATGATGAAAAAAGTTAAGTGAAAGTCACAAGTCTACATAATAATTTCATAAAAGACAATCGCTTTTTTTATTTATTAACAAAAGTGAGAGAAATAAGAAGCTGGAATCCTGTCATTCTTTTGCTTTTATTATGCATTCTTATTATTGATTATATATCACACACGCATATACATGTACATATACATATACATATATATGTAGGTAGATGGTAACAGCTGTTATTTGATCCGTGTTAATTAATTTAATTAATAAACACTGTGTATCATTTTTTTAAAAAAAATTTTGTTACTTTAAATTACCTATTTAATTAATATGATTCAGTTAATATACATTATTTTTATATAATCAATTTAATTTAGTTAACATACATGTATATTTAATTAACATATAATTAATAATATTATTTTTACTCTAATTGAGTTAGACTTCAAATATACGATATCTTTAAAACTTAAACCAAATCCACATCACTAATATAATTTTTTTATAACATTGCAAGAGAAAATGATATTTACTTCTGATAACAACTTATACGTATTTACAGAGACATTAAATTGCACCATCTACCTATACATATTCTATATTAATGAAAAGTTAAATTATACAGAAAAAGACACTTAAATTAATTATTTTACCAATAATAATATTACGTACATGTGTATGTTTATAGAGATTTTAATGCGGCAACTACTACATACAACTTTTAATTAAAGATGTTCAATTCTATTTATAACGAATGTAATTTCGAGTGAATATTTTGAGTATCGATAATTATTAACTATTACTGATAGAAAAAATAAAAACAAAAAATAATAATAATATTAAAGAAATTATTTTCTTACCAAAAAAAAAAAAATCAAATAATATGCCCTTAGGAGAGGAACAACAGCTGGAAACGGCTGCTAATACCCCGTAAGCTGAGAAGCAAAAGGAGGAATCCACTCGAGGAGGGGCTCGCATCTGATTAGTTAGTTGGTGAGACAATAGCTTACCAAGGCAATAATCAGTAGTTGGTTCGAGAGGATGATCAGCCACACTGGGACTGAGACACGGCCCAGACTCCTACGGGAGGCAGCAGTGGGGAATTTTCCGCAATGAGTGTGAGCCGGTTAATTTTAACATTGTCTATAAGGAAACGACATGATTTGGTTAACCAAATATATAAATTCTACAACAATAAAAAATAATTAAGGAGTAAACAATGTTCGAATTATGATTAGTGATTTTTAATTTCCCCCCTTATTCTCCTAATAAAAAAACTATCATAAATATAATCTAAAATTTTAAATAACAATTAATGCATTAATCTTTACTATTAAAATAATTTGGCACAATAATGAAAATTTAACTCAAGAAATTTATTGAGCATGCAGTCTTACACCCAACACCCAAATTGTAGGGGAAGCAATTTATTAAATTGATTAATAATTTATTTAATAATTTATTTGGGGTGAGGATTTTCACCAAATATAATCCTATCTGAAATTGAGTTGGGATTCAACCAATCAAAAATTTGTGGGACTTAATAAATTGCCAAATATTTATTATTAGATAAAATATATATATATATAAACCCCTTTTGTGATTGGAACAATTTAGTAATATATAATAAGAATTTTAAGAAAAAGAGACCCATCATATTATATTTTTTTATTTGTCGTATGATGTGATATGAGGGGATTGAAATATTTTACAAATATTTATATTTGATAAAAAAAAAATACACGTAAATTACTATTCCAAACATGATTATTACTTGCATTCTATTTATTTTTTAGGAAGATTATGTTCACTCTAAAAATATTAAGTACGTATATATTTTGTCTTGGCAAATAATTTTTTTTCTTCTGTTTATTCGTTGGCATTGTTTGTAATGATTGATAATGGTAAATGCTCTATGGATTATTGTACAAGTTACTTGTAATTATTTTAAATACTATAATTAAAGTTCATCTTTTCATTTTGTATATATCCACAAGCAAATTGCTTAAATTTCGCAGGTTTAGCGAATTATTGAAGTGAATATTAATTTACCATTTATTGTTAAGAATGCTATTTTACAGGTGAGATATAGACTATATAATGTATTAAAATAATAATTAGAAAAAACCAATACCGTTAATCTTTATTAAAAAAATTTTAATTAGTACAGAATATATAGTAAACTTACACTGCACATCACGTAAATCTCTGAAGTATATATATTTTATACATAAATACAGCAATACCCAGTAAAAAAGAAATATTTATTGGATTCAGCAATCAATGACAGCACTGCGTCACTCTTCTGGCAAACTTAGTGTGAAAAATAATATACACGCATCGATGCAGACGAACCAAATACTTAATTACTGTGAAGCGAATCAAGAAAAAATAATCATTTGACTCTCACTTCCTCTGCTTCTTTCGTTGATGGGATTGGTGTGATGTAATGCATACAGTGATTTGCATGCGAGAGAGATTAATTATTAATTATTAATAATTAACGGGTTTTGCTCCAGTTGTTTGTGTGGTGGAGTGGATTGGGAATAGCAAAAAGAAACCCATACTTGCTTCACCTTTGAAGAAGACGTAATCATGACCGTTTAACTTTCCCATTTTCCCCGTTCCAAACCAAAAGCTAATGAAGATTCTCTGTTTTTTTATTGGTTTGATTATTGATTATTGTGATGGTGATTAGCACAGAGACAGCACCGGCTTTTTAATTCTCTCCCTCTTCTGCTCATATGACTCACGAATGGTGTGTTTAATGCCACATTCAATCTGTTCTTGGTGGGACGTCCCCACACACAATAGATGTTGTTTGTTTGGGCGTCTTCATTGCTCTTTCGCTATTGTCTGATGGTGGGTCATCTGCTTTTTTCCTCAATTTACTATCTCTGATTGTTTTAGGGATGGGTTCTTTTTTTCTATTTATTTGTTTTTGGGTAAAAAAGACATTAGCGGTTTAGTTATGATTTCGTTTGGTGAACAATGTTGATTTGGTAATGGGTTGGTTCGTTCTTGATTGTAATTTTCTGGGTAATTTTTTTTGGTGTAGTCAGTTTCTTTCTTCTTTCTCCTTTCTCCTATAAAAAATTGAAGCTTGGGGGTCCAGAAATGGAGTTTCTTTTGTTTCAGGATATCAGAAATTTTGGAGGTCTGAACTGAAATATATTTTCATTTGACTTTTGATCAGCTTAGATTAGAGTTCACACTTTTTAATGCTTCTACTCTACTTTTTTTCGAAGAAGTGGCCTCACATGCCGCAATTTCCTCTGTTTTCTCTTGCATGGTTTGTTGCCTTTCCTATGCTAAGAAAAAGCAATTGATGATGGACAGCTCTAGGTTATTTGTAAGCTAGCAGAAAAGCCACAATGTCAGGTGTCAATGGCCGCTCTTCTTCTTCCTCTTACGCTTCTCCTTCACAGCATAATTCTCCTAGGTAAAGCTTTACCAGAATACAAGCTTTCCCACTGTATTTGGTCCTTGGTTGCTTTGCAGTTAAGCAATTGACTGACTGTTCATTAATTCACTGCTGCTATTTTTGGTTTATTTCAGAGTCCTTGATACTGGGCTTCTTCAAAATATATTCAGCTCATCACCCAGACTCTCCTCCTCCCGCGCGAATCCTGTAAGTACTTGCTAAGTTTATGTTTGCATCTATAGAGTCAATTATTGTTCTTTGCTGTCTCTTTATTTGTTTTTGTTTCTTAAGCTTGTTTCAGGATGTGATGTGGGTATTTTTTTGTAAATCCTGATTCCTAATTGAAGTTCAGATTAGTAAGCATAAATGTAATTTGTTCCAAAAAAGACCATGAACTGGATCAAGTTTACTGTTTACCACTTGTCATGTCTGTTGGCATTTTGCCTTCCTCGCAGCTTGGTC
Source organism: Carica papaya (assembly GCF_054855325.1). NCBI lineage: Eukaryota > Viridiplantae > Streptophyta > Magnoliopsida > Brassicales > Caricaceae > Carica > Carica papaya. The sequence continues at coordinate 24,778,123 of NC_142309.1, forward strand.
TCTAGGAGAATCTAGGTTCAGCCACTAGTTTAAGGATTTTAAGAACCCATCATTACACAAAATTTATTTGAATATGTAAGTTCTTATAAATTAATGAGAACCAACTACTTCTCTGGTCCTGTTAATTGATAAGTGTATGAAAATCTCATTTCATATTACACCGGTAGTCATTCTAAACACGCTCCTTAACACTAGGATGAAAACGCAGATTGAGCGTTAGGCCTTTGATTATGATAATATATGAAACAGTCAATGGAGATATAATAAGCACAAGAAAGATCAATTAAAGAGATAGATTGTGAGTTATTCTTTGAGACAATCCAGAACTTCTTAGATGCTTAAATCCTCATAAATTCTGGCCTTCAAGAATTAGCTGTAGGGTCTTTTGTCCAACTCTCTCATGATCTCTCACACTTGAAATACAACAAGAACATCTGTTGACAACAAATCTTTACAAATAGCATGAAGTCAGTCAAAGATGGATAGATGTGGAATGAAGTAGAATTTGGACTACTACTTGGTGCGATCCTCTTTATCCCTGTAGCAGAAAGCTATTTTTGGCAAATCTGAGTCTGTTAATCTTCAAGTTTTAGATCATTAAAATACCCTAAGACTACTCTAATGGAATTTCATTTTGCTTTCTATGCCTAAAATTTTCAGATAAACTGCACACCCATTATTTGTTCATCTACTCTTGATCTGGTTAGTGAATACTAAACCATAATTTTCTTTTGAAAAATAAATCAGGATTTAGCATTTACACAGAAAAGGGATTTGACATGCCACATTCTATTGTCTGACTACAGATCGTGCAATTGGAGAGGAGATTGCAGGACCAAGATTCCCTGTACTGGGATTCTAAGAACGCAGTGGGTTGCAGTTCCGCGAAATCTACTCCTTCCAATGCTCCCCAAAGACAAAAGGTTTTTTTTTTTCTTTTTTTTTTCTAAATTTTGTTTTGGCCTTAACACTTAATTGTAAGAGACTAAAGAACATAAATGACCATGTTTCTTTTTATCTGGTACCTCAAGGAGTCTTGCATTTGGCTTCTGTATAATTAAGTATGCACACTAGGCAAACATTATGTTTCAAACATCTAGGATTGGATTTACTGATTTGACATTTGGGCCCTGAAATGCAGTCTTCTGCAGACCTGAGGCAAGAGATAGCTATGCTCGAGGATGAAATTGTGCGTTTGGAGCACTATCTTCTCTCACTCTATCGGTCTGCCTTTCAGGAACGCATGCCCTCATTTTCAAATGTTACTGGATCACAGTTATCATTTGAGACATCATCACCGGCATCTGTCATGGCTAATCAAGTATGCTGTGATCTGGAGCCATGTCGGAAGAAAGGTGGCTTTGATTGTCATGTTCAGTCATCCCCGGCTTATGATACAGTCCTTTTAGATGGTCAGAGTTTCTGTGCTGGTTTAAAGAAAACTTCTTCGGGGGTAATATATCTTACTTTGAGTTTGATTTAAGTTTGATTTAAGTTTCAATTTTATGGAATAAGAATGTAAAATGTAATATAAATGGGATAAAGTTTTGATGAAAATAGCATTCTAATTCCAATTGATTTTCATGTCGAATTCAATTTAGTTACTTTTTTAATTCTTCTGTTAATAAGTGGAAATATGAGTCAATTATTGTACAAATGAAGATATGAATTTAGGTGGTTCAATAATGTAACAAATATATAAATTGTGACTAAATCCTGCATTTTAAATAATTAAAATTTAGAAATTGAAAAGGAATAGAAAAAATTTGGACCTAATGCACTGTAGAACCTGACTTTGCATTGATTCATCTATTGCTTATATATTATAGCAATATTCCTTTTTCAAACTATAATGCTGCCTTCATTCATTTACCATGCAGTTCCTATTCAGTTTTTAGTTCTAATTTTTACATTAGTGTTAGTGTGTATAACTAGAACATAATTTCTAGTTTTTGAGTTAATACCACCCTTACCTTAAATTTCTTGGTGGCTTAAATTGAAATTTCTATGTAATTATTATGTTGTCTGCAAAAATTGTGGTTGGTAATGCAAATCTGAATAATCATTTTGCCACGCAGCATTTACAGGGTCGGGAGAGAACTGATTCTGGTCATCGCATCCTTGCTGATTACCTTGGTGCTTCTCACATGCTTAGCGACCTTAGTACTCCAGATAGAATCTCAGAAGAAATTGTGAGATGCATATCGTCTATATACTGCAAGCTCTCTAACACCTCACAAAGCAATGCGGGCATACCAACTTCTCCCATCTCGTCATTTTCTTCCTCGAGCATATTTTCTTCTAATAATCCCTGTGATAGTTGGAGCCCGCTTTGCAGTGAGGATGCTACCATGAATCTACGGTTTAAAGAGTTGAAAGAAGTGAATAGACCCCCTGCTGCAAACATAGAAGTTCTGAAGATATGCATAGACAATGATAATTTCAATTATGCTGCTACTATGCTACAAAATTTCAGGTGCTCAATATTCTATTGACTCCTACATTATTCAGCCATGTTCTACTATCTTAATCTCATTCTGTGAAGATCCAGACATATGCTACTGAGCATCTGGTTGTAAGTGGATTATTATTTATTTCAAGAACTCAAGAAGTTTGAATTTCATGCAGGTCTTTGATTAGGAATCTTGAGCTGGTTGACCCAAGGAAGATGAAGCGTGAAGAGAAGCTTGCATTCTGGATCAACATTCACAATGCCCTGGTGATGCATGTATGGAGTTCATTTTGTCTTCGAAAACATTTTTTCTGTTCTCTTGCATAATCATGCATTATTAGCTATATCTGTTAGCTTATGTCTAATATGGTTTACTTGATGGGTTAAACTGAGCAGGCACATTTAGCATATGGAACTCGTAATCGATCAAAAAGTAACTCAATTTTGAAGGTTAGACGTGCATCATTATTTCTCATTTTGATTTGCTTATTACCATGTTTTGCATAGTGAGTAACTCATTTCAAATCTCAAACTTTCAGGCAGCATACCATGTTGGTGGACATTCTGTTAATGCCTATGTCATCCGGTGCTCCATTTTAGGCATTAGACCAAATAACCCAGCACCGGTATGCCTCATACTTCCAAAATATTTATTGATATTCTGACCTTGCTAATCCCTGTTATCTTCTCTGTCCATTGACAAGATTGATAGCCAGATATTCGATGAGTAGACTATGATTGAAGCTTATGATTATTATTTTTGTTGAAAATAAGAGGGAGGTAACCATGATTAAAGTGATCTAATGTCTTGTTAATAACAAATGCATTGCAGTGGGTACAATCACTATTTAACCCGGGGAGAAAATTTAAGATAGGGAGCACCAGACACGCATTTGCCTTAGAATACCCGGAACCACTTGTTCATTTTGCCCTCTGTTCTGGTGCCTACTTTGATCCAGCGGTATAAAAGCTTCTTTTAATTATATACATATATATATTCCATTGGCATTTGCATATAATTTTCGTTATTATAGATTCTGTCTTCCATTTGGTTTGCCATTTTCTGAACTGAAATTGCATATTCTGCACGTATTAGGTTCGAGTTTACACCGCAAAGACCATCTTTCAGGATCTCAGACGTGCCAAAGAGGAGTTTATTCAAGCTAATATGTACATCCACAGTGGGACAAAGGTGTTTTTACCTAAGATTATTTACTACTTTTCAAAGGAAATGTCACTCGACATGGCTGGAGTCTTGGAGATGATATCGGAGTGCCTGCCAGAAGCACAGAAGAAAGCTTTCAGAAAATGCATAAAGGGTAGGCATGACAAGTGCATTCACTGGTTGCAACAGAATTCAAATTTCCGGTACGTCATCCACGAAAACTTGGCAAGTCAGCGAATCAACTTTTGATCAACTTCAGTAGAGGATAGATGGTGGATTCACTTGGGTGAAGAAGAATTAATTGTATGATAAGGAGTAAAGAAATATTAGCAAGAAGAATGTAAACATGTTTTTATCCAGCAGGATGAGCTAGGAATTCTCCTCCATAATGTTTGCTCTTGTGCTTTGTTTGAGAAATTTTTAAAGAAATTGGTTTTGAACGAGGAATAAAAGTTTCAAAATGTAATATATTTAGTTTAATTGCTGTCAAGAATTTTAAATTAATTTGGGAAGTTCTATTTTCATTCATGTAAATATTTTATAAGCTTCAATGGATTAAATTGGTTTCCTTTTAATATACAGTTCCTTAAAATTAAATTACCCATTTATTTTCTTCAAAACAAATTCTCTTTGCTACATTTACATAACCATATAATTGAGGTTTTCTTACTACATTTGAAAATGTTATTTGTAGTTTAATTAATATAAACAAGGAAACCTCAAAATAATGCTTTACCAGTTGATTACCATCAAAGTATTATGCAAAAATATAAGAGGATTTATTCTCATCGCCCAAAAAAAAAAAAAAAACCAACAAAGAGAAAACAAAAAAACCATAGTATATAAATAGATTAATTTTTATATAAAAATAATTAACTCGTTCTGAACAAAAGCATATTCCATTACTTCTGCTGCACCCGAAATTTCACGATGATGCAAGTTTTTAGATTTTCTTATTTTTAGAGGTGAAAGATTCAAAACAGCTATTTCTCAAGGTACCGCTCTGTTCTGCGAAATCGATGAAGGTTTGTTGACTAATCAATAAGTAATGGAAATGCCAACCATCTTTCTAGTAATGATGCTTCCATTTCTACCCGTGCAAACCAGCACAAGAACTCCTTCATCGCGAATTTTTAACGCCCAGCTGCTACGTTAACAGTTGACATTCAACAAATGGTATGTTTACCTCACAACTTTCGTTCTTTATTTTGTTGCTTTCTTCTATGATTTTTACATTTCTAGAATGTAGTGATATATATGTATTAAAGTTTAGTATAGTCTCTCGCAAATATCATGTATAAACTATAACATAATTTTTGTTCCTTGCTTCTGATTTGTAAGATGAGTCCAAACCACGAACAGTGTATATCCTTCTTCCTATTGCCAGGGCGTGACTGGTTAAAATTTCTCTCTTCAATTATTTCATACATGGGTAATGTTGGATTTGTAATGAGTTCTCTGTTGATCCTTTAATTTGGTCACCGGGTGTTGTGAAAAATTTCTGTTTTAATCTTTTGCTCTCAAGGTGTTTGACAAAGTGGGTCCGTGGGATTTCTAGTTAGGATAATCAGTTCACTGTTTCTTGCAACGAGAGGGATTAAACGACATTTCCTACTACACATCTCTCGTGGTTTAAGTAATTCTCTGTCATATTGTTGGCGTGATAATATCTTGGCAGTAGATGAAAGAGAGACTGATTTGTAGCCTTTCGTTCGTTTGTGATGTTGGAACAGTTTGTGATTATAGAGAGAACGCAAAGCTGTTGCTTTTGTAGATTACCCGATTATTAGTTGGTCTGATTTTTTTTTTGGTTTTTCTATTTAGTACGATGTTAAAATATAAATGCTGGTTTGATTACTTACCTGCCGAACTGTTGATTATAGTTACAAGTACCAGGAATTAAAACTTTTCACATGAATTGCTTCACCCAAACAAGTCTAGATCTAGCATAACGAAATTTGAAAATTTGTAAGTTCACCATCGAAAAGTTGACATGCAGTATTCAGGGTTATAAGCTAGCTCATCTATGAGACCAAAGAGAATGTAATTATGCACAGGGAAAGAGACTGAAGTATCAAAATTTGTATGATAAACCTGTATACTTGTGAACTGGTGAAGACAAGACATTTACATCTTGCTTCTGCAACTGGTATGTTAATCATCCATGCTTAACTCTGTTATGCTGCTGCTCCAGATTCACTTTGTGATTCTCGTTAGTCGGCAAGGCAAGTTGAGATTGACAAAATGGTATTCACCTTATTCTCAGAAGGAAAGAACTAAGGTAAATTAATCTAATTTTGCAATTTCCTTGATTCTCTACAGAACCTCTTAACTCAGACCTCAAAAAGCCGTTTTTCCTCTGTCCAAGAGGTTATTCCATTACCTGTAACTAAGGTTCTTCAGCTTCAAATTTATTACAATGAATTGACTTCTGATGACTTTCTTTCAAATTCAATGATGTTTTTGTGATAAATATGACAGTTAAGGATATAGTTTTATAATGTGATACTGTTCGAGTCGTCCTGTAATACAATGAACATGTAAAAGTATAAGCAGATCATTATATTCATATTTTCCCATTTCAACTACTTGTGAATTGAAATTTACTTTAACGGGTGTGGGATGGCTGCCTGGCAAGGTAATCAGAGAGCTCAGTGGCATAATACTCAGTCGCGGCCCCAAGCTTTGTAACTTTGTGGAATGGAGAGGACTAAAGGTTGTCTACAGAAGGTATATACATATGACATATGAAAATATCAGCTATGGCACGTTTCATGTTTCACATTTAATGAAACTTAATTAGAGAAGGTAACAGTGTCAGCTATTTGTGTACATAAATGATTAATTTCTTACTTACGAGCAGTAGATCTTGCATTCATGTCCAGATATGCTGGCCTCTACTTTTGCATGTGTGTTGACATGGACGATAACGAGCTGGAGGTTCTTGATATAATTCATCATTATGTTGAGATTTTGGATCGCTATTTTGGTAGCGTGAGTTTCTATCTGTTTTTTGTTAACCGCCTTCATAAAGAATTATTGCAAAGAAAACAAAAAATTTGAGTTGTGAGGAAATTAGCTACTAACCCCATTCTCATCATTGTTAACTATTAGGTCTGTGAGCTGGACTTGATCTTCAATTTCCATAAGGTACACATTTTTCCTAGCTTTTTCTTCTGGTCCTTTTCTGGGCAGGTAAGTATTGCCAAAATGATGGCTTTATGGGGAAACTATCATTTTAACAGAAGAATTATATGTTAAAGTCCAAGGTACCATTACGTATAACTTGATGTACTTTTGTAATCGAGATGATTAATGTTGAACACGTAATCTTACTTGAGTGCAGGCCTATTATTTGCTAGATGAGCTTTTGCTAGCCGGTGAACTTCAGGAATCAAGCAGGAAAACAGTTTTGCGGCTGATAGATGCACAGGTAAAATTGGAACACACAGACCCTAATTTATATTTATGATCTCCATTGAAGACTTCATTGTCATAGAGTACCAAACCACTTATTTTATTGAGACAAATAAATTTGCCAATGAGCACAGTGGGGGTGAAAATGCAGGATTCGCTGGTGGAGATTGCTAAAGAACAGGCCAGTTTAGTAGGCAACATAATTGCTCAGACGACCAAGTAGGAGTGCATTGGCGAAGCAAGGATTAGCTTCTTCACATTCTGCTGGATCCACGCTTGTCATACTCGTAAAACATCAAATTTGGAGATTAATAAATGCATTTCTTTTTCTTTTTTCTCATTTTTTTTTAAATATGTTTAATTTCTCTTGATTATGAAATGTGAGTATTTGATTAAATATTTTTACTGTTTGTATCGTTTTTTTTTCTCTCTCAATTATAAACATGTGAAATCAATAAATTAATAATATTTTAGATTAATTGTATGTTTTTCCTATATATGCATATATATATATATATTTTAAAAATTTTAAAACTGAAAAAAACCATATTTTATAAATTATTTAGACTACAAATAAAAATATTTTATGAAAAAAAATCGATTTTCTTAAAGAAGGTTAGAAGTTAAATTTGATGAAATTCAATATCTATTTAATTTAAACAAACTTTACTGAGGACAAAATGCTTTAATTTTTTAGTTGATTATCACGAGTTTTAAGTTTCTTATTTTTCATATTTTTCTTGTAAAATAAAATAAAATTTATTTACTAATATTATGTTTTAAATAAATTTTTTTATTTTAAAAAAAGATTGTCGGAGTTATTTATAAATACTAGATATAAATTCTATTGAAATAATAATAAAAAATTAATTTCTGTATAAAAGTTTATGTGAATCAAAATAATATGTTCAAATTTCAAGAAATTTTAACCATGGCATATTCTAATTTATAATGCAATTATGGGATCAATTCTAATTAATTTTTAAAATCGTATTTGTTATTTTTTAATTAAGTTAAATATAAATTTATAAATTAATTTTATTAAAATTTATTTATTCCGAACTTAATAAAATAAAACATACTATTTGACAACATTTGAAGTTAGAAAAAAAAGAAGTGTATTTTAGTTCAATAATATGTGAATTATATTTGAAATAAATTTATAATCTAATTTTTATACAAAACAATAAAAATTGTTTTTATACAAAATTAAAATATTTTATTATAACTTTCATTTATTTAATCTAAATTTATCAATAAATCCTAGAAAATTAATGAATTTATTCAAACCCTTTTCCATGTGAAAATTCAAAAAGATTTAAATACTCCAACTGGCTCATATTCACTGTATGCAGTTTTTCTAGTTTCCTTTACCAGAAGAATTTTCCATTTTGGTAGTTGTTATTAATTAATGAATTAATATGTCTTGGAAAATTACAAGACAACCGTTCGTTAACAATCTAGACATTGATTTTGTGGCGAAGGAACTGACTGTTTGTGCGGGAGCCAGAAATAGAGGTTCAGTCCTTCAATCACTTAAGCGGTTTAGGGTTTTGAAACTCGCCTGAAATGAGTAGAAGGGTTTGTATTCTACTTCGTTCGATATTTATTTTGCTTGACAAAGGAAATTTAGCTTTTAGTTCATGTATTTAATCGAAGCAATGTTCATCTATTGATGTGCTTGCATCTTCAGGAAGATGAAGATGAAGAAAATGGGTCTCGTCTGAGACTGTTGGAGGAGTCTGTAGATGCCAATCCCGATGACCCGTCGCTCCACTTGGATCTCGTAATTACTCCGCGATCATTATCATTAACATGCTCACTCTTTTCTTTTGGTTCTTTTTATGCATCTGGCTTTTTTTCTTATTTGGTCTGCAATTCAAGAACGAAAGAAAGAATCGTTTTGAAGTTCCTGCCAGTTCTCTGCTCGAAAGCAAGGATGGAGCATAACGGATGTTTATGTGATGCAGGGGGTATATCTGTGGGAGAAAGGTGGAGAGACAAAGGAGATAAAGGAGAAAGCTGCTGAGCATTTGGTAATATCGGCGAAATTGAACCCACAGAACGCAGCTGCCTTCAAGTATTTGGGACATTACTATTCCCGTCTCTCCCACGATTCGCAGAGGGCTATCAAGTGCTACCAGAGAGCCATCACTCTCAATCCTGATGATTCTGATTCTGGAGTATGCTGTGTGCCTTCTTCCTCTTTCAGTTCTCTTCTTAGTTCTTCTATGTTTAGTGGTCTTATTTGTTTGAAAATGATACACAGGAAGCATTCTGTGACCTGTTGGACCGAGAGGGGAAGGAGAGCTTGGAGTTGGCCGCGTGCCGCGATGCCTCTAACAAGTCACCGAGGGCTTTCTGGGCTTTCCGCAGATTGGGATACCTGCAGGTTCTTTTACCCTTCTCGTGTTTTTTCCCCCCCTCATATTATTGTATTTTCTTCATTACTTTGACCTTAGCTCCGCTGTTCGTTACATAGCTCCATCATAAGAAATGGTCTCAAGCCGTGCAGAGCCTTCAACATGCCATTCGAGGATACCCTACCTCGGCTGATTTATGGGAAGTATGTTTTCTCTGCTCCGTCTTCTCTTCCAGTTGTTACTATGGGTTAGCACTAAAATTACAGTGTCTTCTTTCCGCCCTCATTCTAGGCTCTTGGTCTTGCATACCAGCGACTTGGCATGCTCACTGCTGCTATTAAGGTAATAGATTCCGCGTTCTCTCTTATTTTACGTTCTTCTTCCATGCATTTTTTCTAGTGAGCCTCAGGATTATTCGCCTACTTCAAGTACTTTCCATGCATTTCTTCTAATTTTTAGCTTGTGTCTATGTCATCTCCAAGCACATGATGACTTTTCTTTGGCCGCACATGGGTGAGGGTATTACTTGGCCTTTTTTTGTTTGAGCAATTAACTAAATTAGTACTAGTACATTTTGGTTCTTTGTTTTTTTTTTCGAAATACTAGTAATTGTGTTCGAAACACAGCATCTCATCTTTACATGATCCACTTGTTACACTGTTGAAACAGGCCTATGGTCGAGCTATCGAATTGGATGATGCAAGAATATTTGCACTTGTCGAAAGTGGAAACATATTTTTGATGCTTGGTTCATATAGAAAAGTAAGATTTGATGATAAGTCCCTTCAATTTAGTTGATATATCGATTGCCCTGTTTCATTATTGATATATTATATACAGTGCCATGTTTCCTTTTTTCTCTTATTCCATCCTTTTGCAAATCAATACTTTTCATGTTTGTCATATCTTTTTGTACTAGTAAAGTTCTTATATTATTTTCAAATTCTTATGTCTTCATTTTATAATGATTTCACTTGGTGGGGGTGTTATAGGATGATAGGCTCAATTTGGCTTTGTTGGAAATATTTTAATTTCTGGTTGGAGGAGGGGAGAATGGAAAGAAGTAATAAGAATGAGATTAACAATTGCATAGAAGGAGAATGAGGGGGTTCCAAAATTCTTCTCCTAAATTAAGGAAAGATAGATGGGAAGCAAATGGGATATGTATATATGTACATATCTACTGATGGTAAGTTTATTCTTATGATACTTTTTAAGAAGCTAGACCCTTCCTTTTTACAAGAAAAGATGGTATTAATATCTTTTAGACATTTGAAACTTTTTATTCACTGAGCTTAGTAGTGAAAAGATGGTTGAATAAATTGCAGTTTCCAAATTATTAAAAAAGTAAAAATGAAAAGTAAAATAGAACTTTTCAATCTCCCTCTGTTCCCCAGTTATCTAAATAAGAAAAAAATATTTTACTTTCATTTACATGTTTTTCTTCCAAATAGAGTAACATAATTTATGTTTCATTACTTCTAGTTCTTTCTGCTCCATTACACTGTTTCTCCTCTCCTACGCTCTTGAAAACTGAGTGTCAATTGACTGGTCTTTTCCCTTAAAATTTTGCTTTGAGAGAATGAACAAACTGCTGTCTTACAAACATTTTGGTTATCTTAAATTGCGATTACGTATTTCGGCAATACTTATTGTCACCTTATAATATGAAGTTTATTAATGCTATATCAAAGTATGCAATTCACTTCCATTTTAATATATGTATATTTGGAATGCAAGTGCTAACACTCTCCAGGAACTCCATTGAATGTGCTTGCATTTAGAGGATGTACGTACCAAATTGACTCTTTTTGTCATGTAATGTCCTGTAAGGTTCGGGTGGGTGGTGTATTTAGGTTAGGAGAAATTTGAAGCATGAAGAAGAGGATGAATACTGTAATCTGCTTCGTTGTCTTTCTGATTTTAAGGTGGGAAATATGAAGGACAAAAGAATTTGGAAACTGGACAAGAAAAGTGGCTTTTCGGTGAAATCCTACTACAATTATATTGTCAAAAATGGTGATGATAATGTCAAGGCAGCATTGTTTAAGCAAATCTGGAGGTCAAAAGCTCAATCTAGAATGACTTTTTTCATTTGAGAAGTTGTTAAAGAAAAAATATTGACCATTGATATGTTGATAAGAAAAGGAATTATGATAGTTAATAGGTGTTACATGTGCAAGGCCGATGAAGAATCTTGCAACCACTTGTTACTTCAGTGTCTTATGGTGTACAAAATTTGGGCGTATGTGTATGGCATTATGAGGATGAATTGGGTTATGACGAGCAGTGTTAATGAGGAGTTGTGGGCGTGGATTGGTTTATGTAAAAAGGAAAAAGAATGATTTCTTATTTCGATTTTATTCTGTGGGTTGTTTGGAGGGAGAAGAATGTTAGGGCTTTCAAAGGGTATTGAAACATACATTGTAAATATTAGGGATAAATGGTTTCATATTTTTGTTCCTATTTTGTTATGTCATGACATATTAGATTGAGAATATATTGAGTCTGTCATGGACCACCTGATCGACTTGTAATTTTGTGCTTTCGGGTGGTAACCCCTTGGTACTTTTGTGCATAATTATATTTTTTCTCTTTTATCTCAAAAGAAAATATGTCCTGTAAGGTTCATGATTACGGGAGATGTGATTCGTAAGTGTTTCTCTGGTTTTATGCATCAAGGGATTGGAACTTTTTCAGCAAGCTGTGAAGATCACACCTCAGAATGTGTCTGCACATTATGGGCTTGCTTCTGGACTGCTTGGTTTGTCAAAGGAGTGTATTAATTTGGGTGCATTTAGGTGGGGCGCTTCACTATTAGAGGTTAGTTCTCTTTGAATTTTAAATAGTCTCCAGCAATCTTCTTTTTATAGAATCCAAAAGAATGATTTAATTTTCAGTTCTTGAATGGTTGCAGGATGCATGTACAGTTGCAAGAACGAGTGCTGATCTAGATGGAAATATATCTTGTATTTGGAAATTGCATGGTGATATTCAGGTACCATTAGCTAAATTGTGCTCTTGATCAAAAGAGCATTGTAGTATGGCGTGATCATAGGAGCAATTTGAAGTGTTGCTTGATCTTCAATGGTCCCACCTTCCTCTCTAGGCACACATATGCACACATTAAGAGGAAGCGAAACACACATATGCTCATCCCCAATGGGTGTGCAGTACACATGGTTCCATGTGCCTATCAATGCTCTTGCACATTAAGAGGGAGCTGAAACACATGCTTACATCCAGTCCCCTAGGAGGGAGCACACCACCCACTTAGAGAGATCCAAAACCTTGCACTTGTTTTGCGAGCTGTGATGTTTGCCACATGACTAATTTAGTAATAGAAGTTATCTCTCTCCTGTCTAGCTAATGTATGCAAGATGTCTTCCATGGACGGAGAAGAGCCAGGGTGTAGAACTTGAGGCAGAAACTTTCAGTAACTCTATTCTTACCTGGAAGAGGACCTGCTATTCAGCTGCCATCTCAGCTAGAAAATCTTATCAGCGAGCATTGCACTTGGCCCCTTGGCAAGCTAATATATATACTGATATAGCAATAACTTCAGATCTCATCTCTGTGTTGGATGAAAACTGTAAAAATGATCCAAATTCTTGGTAAGATCCCATTCCATGTGGTCTCTTGTTTTGCTGCTCTTTTTTTTTTTTAATGTGGATTTGCTCTTTTAATTACTGCCTTTTTTTTTATCAGGCAGCTAGCAGAGAAGATGGCTTTGGGGGCTTTGCTACTTGAGGGTGACAACTATGAGTTCTGGGTGGCTTTGGGATGTTTATCTCACCATAGTGCATTGAAACAACATGCTTTGATCAGGGGATTACAGTTGGATGTATCTTTAGCTATTGCTTGGGCATATCTAGGGAAGGTACCATCACATGTTTTCAAAATCTGCCTCTATTTATTTGTTTCGGATTCATCGTTGACTTCTCCAGAAAGATATCTTTGTTAGTTTTCTTGAGTTTGTAATGCCAATTAAAGTTTGTTAGGAAGCACAACTTAGCTGATTATCATCTCTTGATGAAATAGGATCACAGCATCACCTTATTCGAATGCTATTATGTTTTGCCACATTAGTGCTAGTTTGTAATATGGCTTTTGATTTGAATGAATTAACTCGATTCTTCCTTTCTGACCAAATAAACTTACAGGTTAATTATTTCTGATACAAGGTGGAGCACCATTGTTGAGAATAATTTGGGCTTACCTTGGATTTTCTTGGTGTCAGCCTAATTTATTTAATCCCTAAGAATCTAATTTTCAGGAAAACAAACATAAAAAAAGCTTTTAACAATATTATCATTTTTCAGGATGAAATAGAATGCCATTCCTGTAGCATATTACAAATTCAGGTCTTTTGGGAATTTTATATCATAATACCAACTGAAACATTTTCCCTAATATTAATAGGCTGTATGTGTTCGAGCAGGTTCACAGAGAAGAGAATGAATATAAATTGGCAAAGCAAGCATTTGACTGTGCGAGAAGTATAGATCCTTCACTTGCATTACCATGGGCGGGCTCGGCTGATAGTTATGATAGGTGGATTTGTAATTTTACTTGACATAGATTACAATAGCTGTCTTGATGTCATATAATTTTTTTTTCGCAACCTTGTTTTACATTATGATCTACTCCCCAGGGAGCCCACACCAGATGAGGCTTTTGAGAGCTGTTTACGAGCTGTACAAATATTGCCTGTAAGTCCTGTCCTGTTGAATCATAATTCTATATTGTCCAGGTTGGATGAGTATAAATTTTGTGCTGAAGTATTGTATTCGGCTTTTTTGCAGCTTGCAGAGTTTGAAATTGGCCTTGGTAGGCTTGCTTTGCTCTCAGGGAACCTTTCATCACCCCAGGTACGAGTACAACTAGGAGAAGAAACCAATCGAGTAGATTTAAGTACTTGACTTCTAAGCTCAGTTTAGTTTACTACATATTTTTAGTTCAGCTTGGAATTTGGTTTCAGCTTTTCTTCGAGTTTAATTCCTATAATGCATATTAAAGCTCAGTTTGGCTTGAGTTAAGCTCGGTACAGACTTTGAATTTGTGCTAGATTATTCTTGAATCAGTCATAGTCCTAGAAATTAATTTTTAAATTAAATTTTGATTTTCTAATTAATAAAATAAAGGCCTATTTTGCTGGGACTCTCTGATTCTTGTGCTATACCGTGTCTGATGCAAAATGCTTAGTGTGTAGGCATGGGATATCTATCCGATGCTTGGTGTGCATGTTGGACACTTAATGATCTATAACTAGAGATTACAATAGATGATAGTGTGAAAATGCTGCAGTAGATTTTAGATTAGAAGTTGAAGAAAAAACACATAAAGGGAAATACATATTCTAAAATGTCTAAAATTTAGTTAATTTTTTTTTAGTAATGAGCACTTTAAATCAGCTATATACTATTAGTTAGTATCATTTCTTTTTTTTTTTAATTAACCTGGAGGCCGTTATAGGAGTCTAACCCTCCGTCACTTAAATCAGCTGAGCTGTGTTGGTTGTATCATTTCTTTTTCATTCAGTGTAAACATGCTTTGCTATCTTTTTATCTATATGACATCACCATAGTTTCCTAAAAGCTTATATTAATTTTATTATTTTTCATATCAAACGAATCCAATTGTCTATATAACAATAAAATTATTATTAGAATAAAAAATTGAATAAAAAAATAACATTACAATATTGCTGTTGAAAGAAATGAAAGTAGGTATAATATTAATGGTAGAAAAATAAGATTAATAGGTAAATTATCATTAATCCTTTCATGATTTGAAAAGAAATGGAAAGTATAATGAGTTTAGCATAGTTATAATAATAAATTATAGTTGATTAAATGCTTTATCTGTTACAATGATAGTACAGGGAAGCAATTGTTCCAATTAAAAGTCAGAAGGATGGTTGTTACAAGAGTAATGGTATTATGGGCTAATCTAGATACACTTGAGCATGTTCACGAGTTTTCAAAGTTTTTTCTAATCAAGCTGAACCCCGACTGGTGATTGTTAACAGGTTTGGTTTAGTGCAAGTCCCCAATTTACCATTAAAAAATTGTTTGCAAGGGGTCATTTTGGGAGTTTAAATACTTTCTGTTCATCGAACTTCAATGTAAATACTTACAATGCTATCACAGGTCTTTGGAGCTATCGAGCATGCGGTGCAGCGTGCTCCTCACTATCCTGAAGCACATAATCTTCATGGGCTAGTTTTTGAGGCAAGATTAAATTATCATGCTGCTATTACTTCGTACCGGCTCGCACGCTGCGTGCTCAGTTTTTCTTTCAGTAATGTCCCTGCTGCAAATTTCCAAGACATATCAATTAATTTGGCCAGAACACTTTGCAAAGTTCGTACCAGAGCTTCTCTTTCTCTCCCCTTCCTTCTCCTATTTTTTTGAGCTCATTTTTAAACATGTGCAGTTCAGCTAAACATTCTGCATAATGTAATATATTTATGTTGCCAATCTTTATCAGATTTTGTTTTTTCTGTGTAGGTAGGGAATGCTGCAGATGCAGTGCGAGAATGTGAAGATTTAAAAAACAAAGGTTTGGATGTCAGTTTATAACAGTTTCTTTGCTTCCAAGCACATTTAAGCAGCAACTTCTGGTTGCCGTGTGTTAGCTGAGTAAAGAGCTGAACTATGACCTGTTTATTTTCATATATTGTATTAGTTATCAAAATTTTGGTTAATTGTCTATCAAAGCATACATTAGAACTGATATTAAAATTGATGTAGACATCTTTAATTAGGTCTTGTTAGGATGTTGTACCTTAATTAGTTTTGAAACGTGACTGATTCTTTTAATTTAGATCATTTTTTTTTTAAATAAAAAGTGTAAAGTATTATCTATAAGGTACCAAAAATGGAGGTACCATTCATGTACAAAACCTCTACAATGAAGTTAGAGCATCAATGACATCTCTAAAATCCCCATCATTAATGATGTCATGAGCAAGCACAATTAACCCAAACAAGTGTATCCATCTATCAATTAATCTATTAGAATTACTCTTTATGCTATCAAAAGCTCTTCCATTCCGCTCTCTCCAAATGACCCAAAAAACAGTCAAAGGGTTATATAAGGTTAGCAATGTTTCTTTTTACATATAAACCATCTATCAATTAATTTAGATCATTTTATTAACAAGCCATTGTAAAAGAGTTACGGCAATGTTCACCGATTGTCGATTCTAACACGTCATCAATTTTTTTTTTATTTCTTAATACGAGTTCAAAAAATAAAATTAAAAAAATGGGACAATTTCTATTAAAAAATGAACAGAAAGAATTTTAGAATAAAATGTGTAATATCAAAAGTTATAATATTATCTCCTGGTAGATAGATTTCAGCAGAAAAGAGTACATTAATGATTTTGTTTGAAAAACTTTGTTTAAGACCACATAATACTGAAAATAATTTACAAATAGGCAACTAATGTTAGTGCATTTATTATTAGTCAGAAGTAGTTTCGTCCTGGCATAGTTTGTACTTTTAGACATACTATAGATTAGAAATTGATTCTTGGATTTGATTTTCTGAATAAGTTGACAACCAGGTGCTAGTGTTTTTTGTCTTTCGTTTTTTCAAGGTATGCTTGGTCCGGAAGGTTTGCAAATATATGCTCTTTCTTTATGGCAACTTGGCAAGCATGATCAGGCCCTCTCTGCCACAAGAAATCTTGCTGCAAGTGTTTCTACATTGAAAGGGACATCTGCAGATGCATCTGTTAGCTTAATCTGTAGACTACTGTACTACATTGCTGGAATGAATTCAGCAATCACTAGCATTCAGAAGATGCCAAAAGAATTTTTTCAGAGTTCAAAAATTAGCTTTATAGTATTGGCCATCCATGCTCTCGATCAAAATGATCAACTTCACTCACTTGTTTGTAGCAATTGTTACATTGATGCATCTCATGAAGAGAGCATTGGAATGCACTACTTGATAGCTCTTGGTGAACTTGTAAGTCCTTTTGTTTTTGGCGTCAGAGTTTTCTGAATGTTAGAAGCTGCTTTTGTGTTATGGGATGTAAGTTTCAGCAGATTAGATGATGTTCATTTGCAGGTTAAACGTGGATCTGGACATTGCCTCGGTTATCATAGCGGAGTTGCTCACCTTAGAAAGGCTCTTCACATTTACCCTAATAGTAATTTGATAAGGTAAATTTTGAACCAGTAACTGGAGTAAGGCAAAATTTCTAAGCTATCCTGGGGATTAGACTTTATTTATGTAGCCCCTATTAACTAGATAGACATTCTTTTACCTGCCTGGGTGCTACCAACTGTTTGTGCAAATGCACTATTTGGCACTATCAGGGTTGTTGAGAATGTCTTTTTTTGGCTAATTTGATAATTTTACAGGATGACGCACATTGTTGTTGATGTTGTTTTTGGTGGTGAGACTTACAGTTACATGAATTATTATATCTTTCTTAATGCTGACAGAAACTTGCTGGAAACAGGAACCTACTTGCTTATCTTTTGTTATCAAGTGAAGAATTGAAAGATAATCATACTTCTAGTAGGTGCTACACCATAGATGCTTCTTACTATCCATGTAAGGAAGGTCCAAAGTCAGCGTGGGAGGTCCTTGGTACTGGAACAGTTGCTTGCAATGTGAGTGGCAATGGTGATCCAAAGTTTTCTTTCCCAACATGCAGTTGCCAAGGCCTGAATGGACCTGTTGCTGTCCAAGAGCTGCAAAAGTATTTAACATTTCCCTATTGCCTCTATTTCTGTCTCCTTATTCATGATAATTTGTCATGAAACACTTTTTTTCCCTTAAAAAGGCTTGGTCTTTTGCCTCGGAATTCCAAAATCTGTCGTTCGCTAATTCTCTAGAAAATTGTCCTCTTCCTAACTCAGGAGAAATTAAATGAGGAATGCATAGTTTCCACTAAAAATTTATTTTGCTTTCCAAATCTTCTGCTGTTCTTCTTGGAATTTTCTCATATGATTCCTTCACTAATCATTTTTGGCTGTTTCAATTTTTAGATGCTTACGCCGAGAACCTTGGAACAATAATGCGAGATTCTTGCTTATACTTGGTTTGTTTCAGAAGGCACGTGAACAGAGATTTCCACAACATCTCTGTAGGATGCTTGACCGGCTAATATCTGTGGCTCTGTCCGATGAAATTTATTCCAAAAAAGATACATCATATCAATATCGAAGTTTTCAGCTTCTGCTTTGTGCCTCAGAGATGAGTTTGCAATGCAGGAATGTCCTAGACTGTATCAACCATGCTAAAACTGCTTCCACATTTTCACTTCCTGATAGCTACCTGTTTTTCGCACATTTGCAATTATGTCGTGCCTATGCCATAGAAGGTGACTTTAGAAACCTTCAGGAAGAATATGAAAAATGCTTGCATCTTAAGACATCTTACCACATTGGCTGGATAAGTCTAAAACTAGTTGGATCTCAATATGGTGTCCAAGCTGATCGGAGTATCTTAGAGTTGTACTTTCAGGAATGCTCAACAGAGGGCAAAAGTTCACCGAGTATGTGGATGGCTGTTTTTAATTTAGTGCTGGGTTTGGTTTCCATATGGAACCAAGACTTTCTTTCTGCAGAAGAGCTTCTTGCACAAGCTTGTTTGATGGCTGGTTCTGAGAGCTGTCTTCTTCTGTGTCATGGTACCTATCAATTCATTAACCATGTTTCTTGGGACTGTTACCATGCATGAAGCATTTTTTTAGCCAAGATTGTATTAGTAAATGTTTCACTAAATTTAAATAACATATTCTGAAGCTCAAGGAGAAATGTTCTTTTTTGTTCAATTACTTTTCACATATTGTTGTTTCTGGTAGCATTCCTTTTCATGACTGATGTTTGTCCTCTGAAGCAGTTGCTTCATTAGTTTAGAACTTAGGTTCATAGAGCCGATAATAAGGGAGTAACTATGTTGAAAAAGTAGTTTAACATTGACGAATTTGCAATAGGGAAAGGATGCTGAGTGCTGGCCACTTTTCTTTTCAGTTTAATATCAAGTCTCTCAATCATACCTATTCTATCTTTTATCTCAAAAAAAAAAGTCTCTCAATCATACCCATTTCCATTTTCTCTCTTGACTTAAATTCATCATTGATGGTCCAGGTGCCATATGTATGGAACTTGCACGGCAGTATTGTGATTCACAATTCCTGTCACGGGCTATAAGGAGTCTTAACAAAGCTCAAGTTCATTCCACTGTTCCCCTGCCTATTGCCTCAGCACTGTTGGCTCAAGCAGAAGGAAGTCTCAAATCCAGAGAAAAATGGGAAAAAAACCTCCGTCTTGAATGGTTTTCCTGGCCACCAGGTTTGACTTTATTATCATGTGTGCATGTGTGTCTTAATCCATTTAAAGTATTTGTATCTGAAACCATATGTTAATCAATCTACTACCTCTAGGAACAGGAGCAAGAGGCAGTTACTTCCAGAAGTTTTGGGCAAAAGAAATCTGATTAAAAATTATGCTTCATTCAAAATATTACAATATTTTCTCATTCAGAGGAATAATTAGTTGGAAATTTCACTCAACAACCCAATAGTTGGTTCAGTGTGTTAGATAAGAAATTTATAGGCGGTTGTCTGAATTATCAATATTTGGAGTGTCAACGGAGATGGTTGTTTGTTGATAGATCTCACTTATGACACTGAGATGATGTCTGCCCAGTAGACACAAATAGTTCCTTTATTTTGGGTTCAGTTGTTGTTACCATATAAAATAGACAATCAATCAATAAATAAGTAATAAGTTGTTTGAATACTTTCCCAGAAATGAGGCCAGCGGAACTCTTTTTTCAAATGCATTTGCTTGCACGGCAGTTGAAAGATGAAGCCAAATGTACATCTACCGTGGAGTCTTGGCAGAGCCCGGAGAAATGGGTTATTCGCGCAATCCATACAAATCCTTCTTGTTCAAGGTATTGGAAGATCTTGCAAAAGCTCGTGCAGTGATTGGAAACTCAAAGTATGTAAATTTCTATGAACTTTATTGAATTGTTTTTGCCTTTTTATTTTCTGGACTATATAATTTGTTTGACCTATTTGATGAATAGTATTGACATGCAGGAGGAAACTCTTAGGAGATAATCTTGCCCCACTGGTTTCAGTCTGTATCGTGTGACATCATATGATGTGGAGCTCCTGTAATCTACTTCCTAGTCTGATTTCTTAGGACTTTTACTGATTTCCTGGGTCTTGTGGAGTTCAATGGAATCTTTTTCTCTACAAAAGATTGTAAACAATTTCAGTGCCCTCGTGGCCAAGTGGGGGCTTTTGCTTGGCTTACTGCTGTTTAAAGTAAATCGGGTATAGTAAAAAATAATTTCAATTCTTTATTTTTGTAATTTATGCATGGGTGTACATACAAAATATGGACTCTTTCTGTAGGTCCAATTTTAAAATTTAACTTATTTACTATTGCTGGTCAAAAATTAAAAGTCACGATTCTCAAAAATTATTTTGTTCCGTTCAATTTTTCTTGGATCAATCTATTTTCTAGTTGTCAATTATTTTGCTTTGTTTCAATGGAAAATGTTGCAGAAGTAAGGTATTCAAATTGAAATAAAAGCGGACCTGTTACTCTTAATTATTTAGCTTACTGAAATAAATTTTTATTAAAATTTTTCCAAATCCTTGCAATAGCAACAAGACATTTGAACTTAGTGAAATGAAATACACTGCACCATATCTGCTAGTGTAATTCATTGATAAATTCAATAAATTTGAACTAAAATATTTTCTAATCGTTCTTCCCCTCAAAAGTTTTCTAATCAAGCAAGAAGATATATTGCCTGTCATATATATATATATGTATGAGATTATAGTAGTAGCAGAAAAGTTTCTGAATTTATTGCATGTTCTGGGATTATTAACTGTTGATAACACGATGGAGAGTGAGGATTAAATATTTCTCTATTAACAAAATTTCCATCTTTTCTTTCAAAAAGCTTTGGTATGCGATGGAGAGTGTAATTGGCGATGAGTGGGAGTATCGCTCTACCTGCCACTGGATTGAGAGGTAGAACGGTTGAACTCGTCAGATGGATCCCAGTCCAGTGACGACGACAGAATCTTGGACAGAGTCATGAGAATTTCGGCCATTGAAGGCCGAAGATTAAGATCTTGAGAAACACATCTTTTAGCCAGATGAGCCATGGAGAAAGCCAAGTCCAAAGGGTATTCAGATCCCAAACAAGGATCAATAAACCCTTTTAGTTTCTCTCTCACATTGTCTCCTTGGAAAACCCTGGTTATGGATGTATATAACAACTCTTCTCCTTCTTCCTTTTTCTTCGTCGCAGCTTCTTTCCCTGATAAAAGCTCCAACATGATAACCCCAAAAGCAAACACGTCGAGTTTAGGGGTAATCACTCCATTCTCGATGTACTCAGGCGCCATGTAACCTTGAGTTCCAACTACATGTCTTGTCAGCTGAAGATTTCCTTCTCCATTCGTTTCTAAACTTCTGGCTAAGCCGAAGTTGGATATCTTGGCTCTCAAGTTTGAATCCAAAAGGATGTTGCTGGACTTCAAGTTTTTATGAATGTGAGATGGGTTGATGTAGTTCTGTACGTAATTGAGGGCATCAGCTATATCACGGGCAATCTGAACTCTCAGCTTCCATGACAGAGTAAAGGAGGTCTCATGCTTTTGGGAATGAAGCCAATCGGAGAGAGAGCCATTTTCTGCATACTCGTAAACGAGGTAGGTATTTCCATCATGGACGCAGAGCCCCGAAAGTCGGACAATGTTCGAGTGATTTATCTTTTTCAGTAGATTAATTTCACCAGAGACATCACCTTTCACCACCTTCACGGCTGCATAATCTCCCATAAACGATCCCCGGTAAACGGAGCCTTTGACTCTGTTGGATTCACTAAAATTTCCGGTGGCACTCCGCAAGTCCTCGAATTTGTAGAGGGTCAAGGATTCAATAGCATATCGAACCCCGTGAGAAGACAGAGAAACAGACCAGGATTTGTTCTGTTCGGGAAGAGCCGAATACTCGGAAGACTCAGATGGCTTCTTCTTTGTTGGTGGAGGTGGCTTGAACCGGCGTCTGTACAAACAGAAAACTAGCCCACAAAGGGAAAGAAGGAGAAAGCTACCAACTCCAAGGCCGACGCCCACGAAAACCCATTTGTTAGAAGAGGTGGAGTCTGAAATTGGGCCGGCTGGTGATTGTGGAGGCTCGGCGGGAGGCGGAGCGGGCACCTCTGTTTGAATCTTGGTTGGCTCTGTGGTTAGGGGAACCAGGAGAGGTGTGAAGGGGAAAATCAAACCTTCGGAGGTGAGTTTGTTGGCATCCAACAAGCTCGTTTCATTGACGCGAAAGGTATCAGCAATGGCGGAAATAGTATCACCGATAGTGACCATGTAGGTGAGCAGGTACTTGACACCGTCGGCAGTCTGGTTGGAAGTGGGGCAAGCACACCTGAGTGGTACCTTAATCAACATACCAACTTCGAGATCTAGGAAATTAACAGGGTTTTGATCCATAAGGGCCTGGCAGGTGGAGAGCCCCTGGTATGTGTCGTTGGCAATGGAGAAATAAGTCTCTGCATCTGTTTGACGCGTGTAGGTGGCGTTGTGCTGGTAATAAGGACCGGCGGCGGAGCAATTGACGGGAACAACCAGTTGGTCATCGGCGGGAATAATAGCCGTGAGGAGGGAGATGTTGTTGATGGAGGCGATTTGGTCGGGCACAGCGTTGAGCAGGAAGCCTATGGAGATGGGCGTGGTGTAGGGTTGGCCGGAGCGGAAGGTGATGTAAGATTGACATGAAGACTGTGGGCCATTTTTCAAGTAGCCTTTGGTTGTGGAGTTGAAGTTTTTGTTTTGACAGTCTAGCTGGTGGTTCGCCACGTACTCCTGTTGGGCTTGGACTGGTTCAAGGACAGATTGCAGCGTCGCTGCAAGTAAGAGGAAAATATACAGCTCTGAAAATCCAGCTATCGCCATGGACGAGTGGGTTCTTAGTTTTGTTGATGGGGATGAGGTTCCAGAAAAGTAGATATAAGAAACAGAGTTGACTGTTGAAAGAGAAAGGATTACGCGAGTGGGCTCAACAGGCATTTTCTGGCGTCGCCATTGATGATGTATTTATTTCCACACTTGATAAAAATTCCACGCGGCTTTGATTGACTTCTTAGGCTTTACCTGGTCCTGTTACTTGGCTTCTAGGTTGGACCTGACCTGAATTTCCGTGTCCTTGGGGCTTTCTGCTGGGAAACATAATGAGATTAAGTTAAATCCGATCGTTTAAATTTTTTTTTATGGTGACATGATTTAATTAATTTAATTCACGTTAATAAACAAATTGTAAAATTAAACCAATTAGAACTGAAAAATTATACCATATCACATTTTTATATTATATCAAATTGCAGTTTATAACTTTTAGTTATATTAATATACACCTTAAAACTATTAATAGAACTAAAGATTTATGAATTTATTGCAAAAATAAAAAAAAGTTCCTCCCAATTGTGGAAACTGCGTCTATTTCCTCTAGAACCTTGGACTCTCTCTCCAAACAAAGTGCCTGTCAAAACCAATCCCTCCCAGTCACTAGTCAAGGATAATCATAATTTCCCATGTAATTTCACCATCAATTAGTCAAGCTTGCATTTATGGAGGCATACTCCAACCACTGTTATACCCACGTAAAGGAGTCCTATGAAAGCTAGAACCAACACTGCAAAAATACAAATAAAAAGATTAGGAAAGTAAACCGTAAAAAAAAAATATAAAAACGTGATATAAAGAATAGTAATCCTGTAGTTGAGTTCATCAGAAGATAATATAGCATGAACATATAATCAAATGATCAAATGCTAGATATGTATCA
The DNA here is from genome assembly GCF_054855325.1 of Carica papaya. Lineage (NCBI taxonomy): Eukaryota > Viridiplantae > Streptophyta > Magnoliopsida > Brassicales > Caricaceae > Carica > Carica papaya. The sequence continues at coordinate 24,802,381 of NC_142309.1, forward strand.
ATCCTGCAAATAACAAATTATCTTCCTGGGCAAAAGTATGACATCTATATCTATCTAGAGTTTCATTATCAAGGACAGAGAAAAATAAGTTCAGTCAGAACTTACCATCTTGCAGTCTTTTGAGATTCATATAACATAAGATATACAACTAATAAAGAGGCTGCAAGTATGAGAAATAACATACCGGTCACAACAAAGTAAAATAAAATGGTCAGGCGATATCTGACGATAGGAGGAAGAGTAACTTCAAGAGAGCAGTGTCTCTGATATTTGCCAATGCCAACTGTAGTTGGTGAAGTTGCATTCCGCACTTGCATGAGTTCTGTTAATGAAATGTTTACACCTACTGCTGGTAATCCATTCGAATCCCTCACTTCAATTTTGAGAGTAACTGGAGTTGCATTCCAATCTATCTCTATTGATCCAAAATTTGGTTGGCCTGCAGAAAATTGCCACTTGGAAGATCATCTTACGAAGATCTCGTGAAATCTTCTGGTGAGAAATTTCACAAATGGAAGAGATATAGAAATACCATATGTGCATGATCTGTATCTGCAATTTTTGTTCGTAACTCTCATTGTATTGGGCGTCAACCAAGCCAAAAATCTAACAATGAAATGTATAGATGACGGTACTATCTTCTCAATGGCTTGTGTAAGACCACTTGAGGTAATGTCATACAATGGGTATCTAGCACCACAATCATATCTTGTAATTTCTCCGAAATGAACATCTCCGCTGACAAAAAAAACTCCATCTCTCTGAAAATATAAATATTAACGCTACATGACAAATCAATACTCCAATTCAGAACCAAAAGGAAACAGGAAAAGCAATATCATCAAGAATGGAGTAATTTAATTTTACTAGAAGCACATGGACATTCATCAATGATAATCACCTTAATGTCTGCTATCAATTTGAAAAGTCGATCCCTCTCCTTGGGAAAACGTCCCCAAGACTCCATATAGAACAGTGGACCAGTACAAGCTGAAAGATTTGATATTACCTAGATGATTATGAAAGATAATTGTTTAAGTTAATTATGCCAAGCATAAAAATGCCAAAAACTTAATAGAACCAGCAAAAACAAATAAAAATTTCCTGAAGCCCGAGGAATTTAAAAAAGACGGATACAATATAAAACATTCATTGTTGAAATTGTCATCACCAGGCTTGCCCAACACAATTTAGGATCATAAGATTTCTCCTAGCCATTGACAATATCATGTTCATCAATTATACGGCTAGGCAAAGTAACATCAGCCAGAGTTTTAAAAGTACAGAAGGTAATTTTGGAAAATTTGCAATAACATTTTCCACCGAGGTAGAGGTTTGGACAGGGCTGCATAAAAAAGGTAAGTAAAACACAAAAGCCAAAAGCGTGACAATCAATCGAAGGACAGAAAAGCAAGATAGACGATTCTGATATACCTGAACTGAGGATCCAATTATAGTAATGGCCGAGGGTGGACCCCTCAACTCTTTTTCTAACCATGTCCACTGCGAACTCCCCAAGATACTCCCATCGCTGCCCAAAGGATCTCTATGGTATCTTGTATCTAAAAGTATAATCTGGAAACATAAATTGCTAACAATTATATAGAAGATAGACAGAGAAGTTATTGTACTCATAGCAACAGTTTTTAACCAGCTGGACTGAAGAAGAAAGTGAGGTTAAAACGAAAATACCTTAACTTGCCTGCCCACAGGACCAAAAGTATAGGAGGCATAAACTCCAGCCTGCTTTCTCCTGCAAAATCGAGAAGACATGATCAAGAATGCAAGCAGAGGGATTTTTATAGAACGTTACATTAGATTGAATACACTGCAAACATCAAGAAATCAATACAAGAAAATTGCTGCTTTGCTCACCGTGGACTATGTTGAGGTTCATCTAAGAAATCAAGCAGAAGCCTCTGGTTAGTGATTTTGGCGGCAAATTCTTTGCCCGCATCATTCAATCCATAATCATGATCATCCCACGTACCAATCACCTCAATTTTGAACAATGGAATACATCACAGATTCAGGAGCTGAACCACTAAAAGGAGACAGACCCAGAGAGTGACGTACCTTGGCATTCTCTCGAAGACGAGAATATCCAGGACTAGTCTTAGCCCTTTTGTATTTAGACTCCATTTCTTCCTCAGAAGAAGGGATGAACCTATGAGCATTCTTCCAAGGCCCGATGGTCCTCTCCTTCCCAAAAAACTTAAAGGGTCGCCTAATATCTCCATAGATGTTGTCACCCAACCAAATGAACACTTGGGGCTCAAACTTGATTATGGCTTTCCAGATAGGCTGTTTACAAACAAGCTTGACTTAACCCTTTTTCAGTCGTAAATTAGGATTGCACAACAAGAAGAGGAGAAAAGAATGGAAACCTGGGGATAGTTTTGGTTAGCACAAGATCCAAATGCAATACGGGTGATCAGACCATTGTCGTCTCCCCATGTTTTGGAAGTGGAACTGGAGCCAGCGTCTCCCACCGCCATAGCCCCCAACATCACCACGAACCACCAATCCCACCAATTTCCTTCCATGACGCTCGACAAGTGTTTGATTATTTGATATTGGAATCCAGATCCACAAAGAACGCTATATATATTATCCTATCTGCCAATTCGATAGAGAAAGAAAAGGCGTGGTATTAGCAATTGGTGAGGAGTTACGAAGAACATAATTGTAGACAGATAGATAGAGGAGGCATATTTAGCGAGTGTTTTAAACCTTGAAATTAGCGACAAGAAAGCAGCCACGGAGTGAGACAGAATCAGAGAAAAAGAACCCAGTCAAGACAAGTTTGGGTGGTTGCAGTAGACGAAAGAAACAAAAACGAAACATAAACAAAGTTCTGTAATAGATTATTGTTTTGGCGTCGGCTTCTGGTTTCGGGTTATTATAAGATCAGCCGTCGGTTAGCAAGTTAACCGGACCCAGTGCCTCATCGTACCCTGGACTCTTTTATTGTTGCCACTTGGTACCAATTCCGACATTCCTGTCTCTGTCTGGAAATGAATTGGATTCATATTTTTGTTGAGTGAAATCAATGAAAATTATTATTTCCTTTGAAAATTAACTTTTTAAAATTTTAAATATGAATTTTTAAAAAAATTAAAAAAAAAATCTTCCAATTTGTTCAGAAATTAATTAATAAATTTGAGAATTCAATATTACTCAATCCAACAAAGATACAAATCAGAGAATGAATTTTCTGAAAATGTAACATAGAATCAGGGAGAATTTGTTGCGCTGGTGATGCCAGGCCATAGATAATTACACCGTGTCATGGTGAGAAAACTAAAAAATCCCTGTTGTTTGGTCTTCTGCTATGGAGCAATCCAGCCATGTCTGCTGCATGTGTAACCATGTGAACCTGCCAGGTGAATTCCCCTGCTTAAACACATGACAGAAGAATATATATTATAAAATAGTTTACCATATTCACATATTTCTCCTCCATTCAAGCGGTAAACTATTGAGAGGAATTCATCTAAATGCATAAAGAGCACCAAAGGTCCAAACTCACCATTGAACTGACAAGCAGCGTAGCCAGGCAGCATCGGCGCTCTTCACCTGACAAAATATTTAACAATTCATACAAACAGCATTTAACAATTGATTACGATATAGGTACAGATTCACGCGAGTTCAGTAACTGAATGAAAAGCAGAAATTCACACATATTTTATTACGGTGCAGGTAAGGTGACAAATAGACAATATATGCTTGTTTGAGTAGGAAAAGGGACAAAGAAACTATGATGCAGATATTTTTTTGTAAAAAGAAAAGAAAATTTTAAAATAAGTGAAGTTTGTACTTCAAACATCTTATGTGCAAATTTTACATCCTAAATACAGCTTCGTGAACCATAGACATTCTACATGACAAAGCTTCAGGCAAGCAGCTTTTTCATTAATCAAGCCATCTGATCTATCATGAGGCTTTTTTCCAAGCACCAGCTAACCAATTTATGGTAAATAGTGAAGCCTGTTCTCCTATATCCTTTTCCTTTTTCAATACTGACCTGTTGTTTGTCTGTCTGATTTGATGATTTGCATAGATTTTAGCAATCACTCAACTTATATACTCCAAAAAACCAAAATCTATTGCAAGTGGTTTCCGTTGAAATTTGAAAGTTAAGCAACTCTGGAATGGTCGTTGAGAAAATTGGCTGCTACTGGTCATCTAAATGGGTTATTTCTTTCCTACAGAGTGGTCTCCGTGGTTTCAGGCAAATAGTGATTTGCAGATATTACAATCCTTCCATCCGTCATTTCTCCATAATATATCAAGTTCTATACAATTTCAACCACGTTTCCTACAGCTTCACAAAAACTGAGAGACAATACAAATAGGGAAAATTCAAAGTTCTTTGAGATTGAATCATATGATATCACCCTCAAACGGACCTACATTACTTATTTCCCGTGATATCAAGCTCAGACCTTTTGAGTTCCAACTGCTCCCTTTTTATATTGAAATTAAAACTCAAAATAAGATGTTGTGAACATGCTCAATTCATGCTTGAAGCTAAATAGGCTTGTACTTGAGGGAACATGTCAAAGTCCATAGATAATTAAGTTGGAAAGTTTGTTAAGTTAGAATTTTCAAAAATTAGTCAATGTACAAGAAAGATGATGGCATTTTTATTAGCTTCTAGTCAGTGCAACCATGTGAAGATAAAAGTCAAACAAGGGTCACTTCACAGATAGAAGGTCCTATAACTTCTGGTTAAGTCAATGTTTAAAGAAGACCAGGCTTGACATGTAAAGAGAAAGCATAAAAGTCAAATCCATTAATAAGGAAATAGAGTAGAGAACAACAGAATAGATTATGGTCTAAATAATTTATCATATGGAGAAAAGAAATACTGGTGGACTGAATAACCTCACCACATATCTCCCACTTGTCAAACTTCAAAAGCCATGTGTCTGAACCAATTGGTGCACTGGAGATTCTATCCACCCAAATATAGTATTGTTTTCCCTGCTTGTCCCCATGAAATGTTGACATGATATCTATACACTGGTGCATATGTCGCTCAATGCCAGAAGGATGAACAAAAGCAGCTGATGGATGCTGGGGAGAAAAGAGAACAAAGAAATAAGATGTTAAACTTCGGTACTTCCCCTAAAATTGGGGAAGAAAAAAAAGGATATAAAGCATAGAGAGTAGAGGTATAAGGACCCTTCACCACTAACTAGATAGAGTAGATCCAAGGAACCAATATATTTACAAATTGATATGGTAAATATTTATAAATCAAAAAAAAGTAACAGACAGAAATTTGACAATTATTCCCACGTTTTTCTTTATAGTGAGGGACGAAAAAGCAAAGGTATTCCACATAATATGTCCATTCACTGGAAACTCATTCTACATCTGAAGGAAACCCTAGTAGCAGGTTAAGGCAGACAAGATATTATTTCCAAAAGGAGAAAATATAGTTCATGGAGAAGAAAGCAAAAGTGCCACTCACACAGACTGATTTTAAGTTTTGTATATACTGCTCAGACTTCTCAACTTCTGCACGGCGCCATCTCTCATAAAACAAATAAAAGTTCACCACTTCGTGACCAGGATTTAGATTTTCTCTTTCAGATTTCCAAATGTCAGTAATATCCCTTGGAGATAAACTTGGACCCAGACTAAATTTACCAATGGCTTCTATTATCCCAGCTCCACATCTCTCAGTTGCATGAATTATGTTGGGATTATCTTTTAAATTCTCTTCATGCCACTGCAATAATTCTTCCTTTGCATTGCTGACCTAAAATTTTAAAGTTCAAGGAACATTAAACACCATAAATGTCTAATCTGTAAGCATGAAAATGACAGTAAATAACTTGGTGGTAAAAATTATATGAATAATGGAACTCTAACCATCACACCATATGCTTCAGGAATGGTGAATAGATCTGCATCATTTCCAGAGTCACCACAAACAAGAACATTAATAGGAATCTTTCCATCAGCTTTGAACTTTTCAAGCAAATATGCCAGAGCCTGTCCTTTGCCGGCACCTTCTGGTAACACATCCAAAGCTGTCCCACTGCTATAAATCAATTTCACATTTAACTGGCCAAGAGCAACTCATATTTAAAAGACAGTGATGAAAACAATGAGAAAATTTTTGGAAATACAAGTAACAAAAACATAAGGCATATCTTATGTATGCCATAGCATACAACTAAGACTTTCAATTGACCAAATCAGAGTAATTATTTTCAGATCAACAAATAAAATCTTACTCCGCGTTTCTCTAGACGTTCAGAGAGAACCTCCATCACAGCAACAGCCTTATCTGGCTCCACAAAGAAACTGACTTTGCGTGGCCGTTGTGCTGTTTCAGACTGCAATAAACTTGAAATAAGTATATAAACTAAATCTGTTACTACTAAGAACCAACAGAAACTGTGCCTTTCGATAGACTGTAATGTTTATATAAAAGATACCCAAACACATTTAAGATATATAGACAAATCACAATTCTTTAATAGACGTGATTATCAATTACAGCAGCCCAAAGTTAAACTAGCCTACCTAGCATACCTGTGGAATAAGTTCTGGAAACTTGGCTGTTTCCTCTGTAACCATGTCCCTGTCCCACTTATGTTCCAAACATTCTTTCCAGAAATTATCTGTCACCATTGATTCACCATAAGCAATCTCAGTGCCCACAGAAGTTATGACTATATCTGGAGTTAATAGTGGCTTCCTTCGCCTTAATCTTTTGTAGCTTGTAAGTGATCTTCCAGTGGAGAACACCAATAGAGAATCATGACGGTAATATGCTTCCCATAGTGCATTAAACCTAAGAAGAGAGAGGTTCCCTGGATCATCATGATCTACCTACATCCATATAATTGCTTTCCAATTAGAAGCCTGAAAGATACATTAAATTCACTAGGCTACTAACAAAATTGTACCATGGTGCAATCAAGATCTGAAACTATCATGAGGCGAGCAGATCCATTGAGCCGATCCATATTTCTTTCATACCCTAAACTCGGTCAAACAAAAAGAAAAACTTTCAAGTTGGGAGAAAAAGCAATAACCCCAATAATGACCTCATCAGATAAATTGATGTGAAGCGACAATCGGTGAGTATGGAAATATATACAAAAAATATTGATTATGGCAATTTACAGCGATAATATGGTAATCACAAATCACAATGATTGTAAATAAGAGGATAAGCTATCCTTGGCCATAATCAATAGGCATATATGGTTATGGTGGGATTAAAACATATTAGTGAGATGTCAATCATAAATAATGGTTAATGCTCACGAGTTATAACGCAGATATGATTGACAACGATTGTAATTTTTAAGAGATGCAAGACAGGCACGATTTCAGAAGCAAAATCAAGCCATCCAAGTACTGGACTGTACAACTTGGAAACAGAAGTTCCTCAATTCAAATTTCGTAGTGAAGCCTTCATGATTTAAATCTCTATTTTAACAGAGGCTCTTGCATAACAATCCACACGTCAAAATCAAAGGAAGGAACCACGTTGTTCTTACTATTTAATTAACGCGAAATCAAGTCCTTCCCTCTAAAATCCCAAATCAAAACCTGAAGCTTAGTAGGTCATATCCTCATTCGTAGAAAGAAGATATCTTCTTCTCAGAAAATATTTTATTAAAAAAATCAGAAAGGTCAAAAGAGGACAAAGAATACCTGGCGAATTCAAGCTGAACTCAGTTGCTCATTGGCAAATGACGTCCCGAACTCAGTTGCGCGCATGTGTGCCTATATATATATCCCGAATTCAATTGTTTGGAAAACGAATTAAGCATTCAACATTTTAACTTAAGTGGATGAAAAGAAATATCCAGGCCCAGAGTAGATTTTAGGGCCATAGAAAACGAGAAAACCGATTTGACAGAATTTTATTTATCTCAATTATGCAGAATTTAAATATAAAAGATATTATTTTATAAATTATTTTATATTTTTTATCTATGTTTTTCTAAAGTAGGTAAATATAGTTTCCAAATCAATAACAGATGAAAAATAAGTTAAAATAATCTTTAACTAAATTTCTAGAAAAATAATTTATTCACTTAATGTAGGAAATAATATTTATCATTATTTCAATTTTAAATAGTAGAGAGTATATTTTTGTACTTAAGAATTTAACTCTACTACATTGAATATATTAGAATTTTATAATTTACATATATAAAGTACGTATATAAATAAAAAGTCACACATTAAAAAACAATAAATTACAAATTTGTAAATTACTAAAAATAAATAAATTGTTTTTCTCAAGTGAATTATATAAAATGCGTGCGTGGATTTTAGAACTCATGGCGACAATAGGGGGAAGAAGGATAATCTTCAACCACACAGCCTACAGCCATTGAAATGAAAGGCCCAGTGAGCAAGAACCAGACGATGTCATGATTCACGCTGCAAAAAGCCCATTGACAACTGCGTTTCTTCTCCTAACCCTAGCAATAATTCCTCTTTCATTTGTCTCCTACATAATCCTTGGGCTTCGAGGGATCGACGTGTGGGCTCGAACTCGGACGAACACTGAACACATGCAAAGCTCCGCGATATTCTCACCTGCTGCAAGGCCTGTGTTGGCTCCTGCTCGCGTCAAGTCTCTCTTCAGTCGCGCAACTCCCGGCAGCACCACCACTGATCATTCCTCCGGTTCCATGGCTGCAACCGGCCCCAAGTGGGCTCAGAAGACCATAACCTTGCCTCCTCATCGCCGAGGCTGTCATCTTATTACTCCAAAGGTTTCATAACCCTCATTTTCATTATCTCCTATGTTATTTTATTTTTCATCTGGAGATTACTATAAATTTAGCAGCAGTAGAGTTAATGATCGTTCTGTCTCCTTTAAGTATGCGAACTTCTCATGGACATGTTAGATTTTGAGTTGATTTGGAATTGTTTCGTAAATCATTTTCTATGTTAGTATTTCGTTATTTATGATAAGGTTTATGAAGAGGGACTGCTAAGTTCTCATTGCTCACCATAGTAACTGTAAACTATGCAACCAGCTGGATTGTTTATGTAAAATTCTCCATTAACATCATCTCATAGCACCCTTATTGAATAACATCTTACCAACCTATAAACTATGGCAGATGCGTTAAAAGGATTTTTCTTTTTTTTTGTATCTCAAAATGGCTTTATTTTTGTTTATTTTGTTTCGTTTTCAATCAGATAATGAAAGAAATTGGACAAGATTTATCCGAATTCAAGTGTGGTCTGGCCCATCTGTTCTGTAAGTTAAATTTAAAGCCATATTATTCTCTTCCTTCTGATTTCACCCTTGGATTTCTGGAATAAATGTTGAAACATAAATTAATGTTCCAGTGCATCATACAAGTGCTTCTCTTACCATCAATGAGAATTATGATTCCGATGTCCGGGATGACACTGAGACATTCCTCAACAAGATAGTTCCCGAGGTGAATACGCAGTTATTACCTATATAATCTAATAGTTTTGATTCATCAACAGCTGTCTTTTAGTGATGGATGTAATGGGTGCTTGGATATTTAATCCTTTTCAGGGAAGATCTGCACCCTGGAAGCATACACTTGAAGGTTAGTATGGATTTTTCTGTATTTTCAATTAGACTGAATATTTCCTTATTCTTTTAGATATATCATAAATTGTTTTGCCAAATTACTTTGAATTGGTCCAGATAAACTAGATGCAAGGATGAAATTGCATCCTAACTGAAGAATAAGTTGTGGTTAAAACTCTAACTTTATGCAATAGTTATTAAATCAAATTATTGGGATTAAAACTTTATGGCATAAGCTTTTTTTTTTTTAGTAAATTGCAGAATGAATAGATTATGGGATAGCCAGACCATTTTCTTTTTCGGCCAGGATTTTTCAATGTGAATCCAGGAGATGCGAAATTTAGAACCATGTATGTGATTGAAGAGAAGAGGTTCAAAACTATAGGTTTGTTAGATTTGGTGTAGGAATAAAAGGATAGAGGGAAAGGTCAAAAACAGGTTATATTGACCCAATTGCACGAACAATTTTCTTCCCCTTTGAATGGTATTGTTTTGATACGACATTCTTCCATAGTCTCTTAGGAAGCTTGCATTTGGATTTCATTGGTTTTGGTTTGAGAAAAAAGTTGAAGAAAATGAAGAAACTTCAGTCAGGTTGAATTTGATCATAAAACTTGACCAATTAAGCATTTTCATGATCACCTTTATTTTCTGTTAGTTGAACTAACCTGTAGTTAGTCGACTAGGCCAGTGTGTGAGGTATACAGTGGGAGGGAAAAACACATTTTTTAAAATTAATATTTATCTGCAATTGGAACTAAAACTTGAGGCCCTTTGTGTGATTTGTTTCTTAGTTTTTTATTATGAGGAGTTCAATGAGATGAAATAAGTCGGACATGCAGATTATCTGCAAACTAGAACTAAAGTTGAGAAGCGTCGTAGGTGCTCTTTCTCCAGCAGTCCCACCATAACCAGACATCATTAGTATCAGATCAATCATTTTCATGCTTGGCAAATTTGCGAAGGGGTATAATTGTGGCAATGCTTCTGCTCAACTGCTTCCAACCATTTCAGAGCCTCTTATTAGGCCTTTTTATTTCCAGGACGTTTGAGAATCTAATCGTTTAATACAATTTGATTTCTCAAAAGTTGCGTAAGATATGATCCTTATTGTGTATATAATTAACTGGTTTCAAACTATGAACATTCTTTGTTTTTGTTGTCCTTTGATAAATAAATTAACTCAATTCTCTTTACTTTTATTCTGTTAATAATCATTTGAACACAAATCATAAAGCGGCATGTGGTCAATCCCAGCAGACGAATGTTTTGAAGAACTTTTCAATTCCATAAAGAGTTGAACAAGACGAAATAAGTTGGAACCACAAATTGAGCAACTTTTTTGTATCATAATTGGGTTGCTGTATTCATGGGAGATGATCTGGCAACCATTTTTTTGTTCTTATCAAAATTTATTTTCCTCCTTTTTTTATCATTAAAGTAATTTGATTATAGTTTCGACAAAGTATTTTCCATTCTCTTTTTTTCCTTTTGTAAATTTGCTGTTGCTTCCGTGGTGACTTTTCTTTCTCTTCAGGTCCTGATGACATGCCAGCCCATATTAAATCATCAATGTTTGGCTGTTCATTGACGTGAGTATATCCTGCATGGTTGAAACTGGTTGATTTACCAAAAAGTTTTATCATCCTTCTGCGATTTATCTAACTTCATTCTTGTGCAGGATTCCAATAACAAACGGACAACTTAATATGGGAACTTGGCAGGTACATGTTTTTTCCTTTCAAAAATACTTTTTTTTGGTGCCAGATAATTCTTGTGAACAAAAGTTCCTGAAGAATATAGAACTACCAAATTTTCTCGAAGAATGATTTTGGAAGTTTTCACATTTATGAACCCGATTAAAAAGGAAAAGAACCATGTAATCCATGAAGTTCAGGGAAGTGATTAGAGACTGTAAATCCATCAGATATGCAAGATAAATAGCCAAGTCATTTGGACAAGAGCTTCATAAATGCATTACTTTTTTTTTTTTTGTAAAGTAAATACCTCAGACATGCTTGTTATGTGCGAGCAAAATTGAAATTATAGACAGTCAACAATATAAACTATTGGGCTCTAGATAACGTGCGAGGATACTCCAAATATCTTTTCCATCTAAAAGTAGAACATAGCTAGAGGGCCAGGTAATGCGTTTGGTAACAATAGAGCAGTACTGTGAGCATGGTTGACCAAGGATAATGTATACTGTTTTCTTAATTTGCTATTTCCTTGATTTTGTTATCTGTTCGAACATTTGCTACAGGGGATTTGGCTATGTGAGCATCGTGATGCACCGACTCCCCGAAAAGTTGTTGTCACCCTTAATGGGATCTAGGTTGCTGATTTGAGAAGAAATTGGGGAGCTATTATTATGTTTGTCTTTCGTAATTTCGGTGATATATTGTTGAGTCGTGATAGTTTTGTAAGGTTTTTACTTGTTAATACCTTCTTTCCTGGGTTCTATTATAAAGGAACTTCTTTCTTGGTGCTTGTTAATATGCTTTTAATGTTATGAAACTGCTGCTGTGACACCGAAGAGCATGAAGTTCTATCATTACTAGTTTGGCTGAGGTGGTTTTTCTCTTTAATTTCAATGTGTATCTTATTTAGTATTTATGCAATTTATATATGTTCGGCGTCGGAGTTACTTTATGGAAATTCTGTTCTTATTTCTGAAAAAGAAAAGAAATTGAATTCCCATTCTAAAATAAGTAAAGGTGGAGGTGGAGAAATCGGCCATGGAGCTCGACTGGCCCGATCTACGGAGCGTCCTCTTCAAACTGGTGGCCGTTACGCAATCATTCCCCTCCATAACAGACATCCCAAACACCTCCTTCGGCTCACTCTTGGTATCCTCCACGCTCCCGCCCTCTCCCTCCACCAGATCCTGGAACTAATTCGAGTCCAAAAAAACCGTCTTCGTCGAAATCAGAGAATCTGACTGCCTCTTCCTCCTCCACCGACGACTCGCTTCCCACCATTCTTATACATCTACGCAACTCCGCTGTCGAGATCTTCTCATCCCCATTCTCGTCCATGTAATTGAAGACTATCTCTAATTGCCTGCTGCTACTGCTAGTGTTTGCTGCATCCTCCGAATCAACCGCAGGAATAAATCGCTTATTCACCGTCTTTATCTTCGGAGACAGTAATTTTCTCAGCAGTTTTCCCAAAGATATCCTCTCTGCTCCCTCGAATTTCATCATCGTCCGTCATTTACTCAGAAAATTATCGCCCTCAATTGCAATTGATACGCGAGAGAATAAAGCAAATCTCAACGACTGCAAGTGGTCAGTATATATGCACTGAGCTTAAGATCTATCCAGAAGGTCTCAAGTCTAACGGAGGTGTAATAATACACATATATATATATATATATAGTCTGCCTGCCAATTCAGAAAGAACAGTTTTGCTATTGTGATTATAAAAATTAAAAATATAATCCTAGGCGGATAGGTTAGGATTGAACAAACGTGGAATGGAAGAGGCATACATATCCAGGGCAGAGAACACGACTTTGAAGTATGTCGGCTACTATTTTTAAAAACTATTTTACGGCAAATTAGAATTTTAAAAACTATTGTTGTTTATATTCGAATTAATTACATTCACTCACATTATTTTTTTAGCTTAATATCAGTTTTGATCTATGATTTTAATTTGTGCTTTTAAAAAAAAAAAAATAAGGATCAATTGTTTATTTTTATTTTCAATTAAATTTTTCTGTTGATAATTTTATAAACTAATTTCATTACAAAAGATTATTAGGTGGCCAACCACAAGTAGGATTAATTAAAGAAAATTAGGTCCTACTTAATACACGAGAATATTTATAATTTAGATTTTTAAATTCATATACATTTATTTTTTTTTTTTTTTTTTGGTCATGAAAATGTGTAAAAATTGTTTATCTATAGAAAATTGAAACATAAATAAATTTACTTTCTAAAAAAAATACTTTAAAAATGTTCTAATTTCACTAAGATATTGTAAGTTTGGTGTAACATCTATATATATATTGTAACGTAAAAGCCACTTTTATAAATGTACATTATTTATGCTTTTATGTTAAGCACACTTTGCCTCAAATATCTCATGGATTTTTTTGTGTGCCGAGGGCAAACTCCGTGAATAAAAAATTTTTATGATAAATTAGTTTCTATTTAGTGATTTAATTTGTTTAAAATAAACTAACGGATTTCTTTTATGATAATTACTATCTTAAAATTTTATAATCAAATAAACATAATGTATAAAAATATGTTTTTTCTCTTTAAAGAAATGTGATTATTTAACGAGAAAAATTATCGGATTATTCTTTAGATAATATTAAAATTTTATAAATTATTAAAAACGGCTTAAGACTCGTTGTTAATCGTTGGAGTAATATGGTCGTCTGTTTTTAGAAAAATTAAACTTTAAGGTTATGATTATTAACTATAATATAAAACATAAAATATGTAAATTTATTATTTTTTTTAAAAAAAAAGAACAAGTTAACAGGCAAGTTACAGGCGTTAAAACTATAATTTTCAAATGGTTGAAGCAGTGCAGGAGGAGTATTCAAATATCTTCTATGTTCTTTTTAAAAATTGTCTGCGCGGTTGGCTGAGATATTGGGTTATGCAATAAGTAACTGTAAATAGACTTTCTTATTTTGAAAAATGGTTGATCAATTTTTTATTAAGAAAATAGAAGATGAATAATCGGTTGCAGACGTGACGGTCAAGTTGATGTCAAGAACTGAAATTGACGATTCTAAGCGCCGGGCGCTCATGTTTGATCGACTAACTAGGCAGAAATTTCGTTTAAATTCCAGCTTTTATTTTCCTTAATTAATTTACAGTAACAAAAAAAATGAAAGAATAAAGAAGAAAATATACACAGAACCAGAAACAAAAAGAAATCCATAAGAGAAAATTAGGGATGAATTATTAGTGCATCATGAGAGCGAACTCGTCAAAGCTAAGGACACCATCGCCATTGAGATCGAAAGCACGAATCATTGCCTTGCAATCATCGATGGAGCTGGACTGGCCCAATCGACGGAGCATCCTCTTCAAACTGGTGGCCGTTATACAATCATTCCCCTCCATAACGTACATCTCAAACGCCTCCTTCAGCTCACTCTTCTTATCCTCCACGCTCCTGCCTTCTCCCTCCATCAGTTTATGGAACTCATTCAAGTCCAAGAAACCGTCTCCGTCCAAATCAGAGAATCTGACTGCCGCTTCCGCCTCCTCCGCCGACAACTCACCGCCCACCATTTTCACACAATTCCGCAGTTCCGCTGCCGATATCTTCCCATCCCCGTTCTCGTCCATATAATTGAAGACAACCTCCAATTGACTACCACTGCTGCTGCTACTACTTGCCACATCCTCAGAATCAACCGCGGAAGGAAGAAATCTTTTCCGTTCCACTTGTCCCTTCGGAGACAGTAATTTTCTCCAAAATCTTCCGAGAGAATTCCTCTCCTCTCCCTCGGATTTCATCATTGTGTTCATTGAATCAGAATACGATCACTCTGAAGTGTGAGAAAACAAAAAGGAAAACTGAAACAATAGTTCGTAAATCTCTGTAGAGAAACTCTCAAGTTGAAATGTCGGATGATGGAGCCAAAAGGTATGGTAAGGGTATATATAGTTTCCTCGTTTTGTCAACCGTCAAGGAAAATATATTTTAATCTGATGATAAGTTGAAAAACTTTTCTGCACAGGAGGAGAACACGGTTTTGCCAGACAATTTTATAGTAAAGGTAGAGATGAAGTAGGCCGCCAGTTGTATTTAGGGTTGCAAAAGGCGGTTGTGCGGCGGGTGGGAGGAAATTTCCCACGAGAAAAATCTCTCTCATTCTTTTCTCTAATGCCGGTTGCCGGTTGCCGGTTGCCGGTTGCCGGTCATCTTATCTTTCATTTCGCTATACATTACCAAACAAACAACATGGCGGGGGTGACGGTGGTCCCCACTAACCTTTTCCAGAAAGAAAGAATTACAGACGTGGAAGCACCATCATCATTTATCATCTCATCAATCATGATCATCATCAATCTCCATTGACTTTTATTTTTTTAAATAATTAAAAAATTAAATACTTCACTAATTTTTTTCTTTTAAGAAAACGACAAACGCATCATTCTTCTCACTTCCGTACCCTCAACACACTTAAAACCGTGATTCAATAACTCATACAAAAAAAGAAACTATTTATGTAATTCATTTATTACGTCATAATTAATTAGTTGATATAATATCCGAATTAGTAAATTTTTGATGTGGGTTTTTATCGGATTAGTAGTTAAAGTTCCAGAAAATAACGGTCAAAAACTGACACGTGAAAACGCGTGTGAATTAAAGAGTTCCCTCTCCTCTCACTGAGTAGAAAGGGCGTGCAGTGTGTGTTTGACCAAAACGGCTGACTTTCTTCCCATTCGCAAAATTCAAGTCTGTGTTTGATAGAATTGTGTTTTTCAACTTGATCAACGGCCAATACTCAAAAGAGGAAGGACAGAAGAAAGTGTGAAAACATCGTCACACCTGAACTCATGCTGCACCCGCATGATAAACACCGCTCACATTTTACACACGCACATATAATTCTATACAACTAAAACCTGCCAAACTCATGGTTCACAAATTTTTTTATATAATTTAACCAAAATCTTCATATTTATTCATACTGTTATAATTATATTTTAAGATTGCAACTATAATACTGCGAAATACATTCTGTATATTTTTATTCAATAGTAGTTATTATTATTATCTATGTTGTTTTGCTATTAGTTACATCAGAATAACTTAACACATTGAACTAAATCATTATGGACAAAAGAAGTGTGCAAGCATAATAAAAATCGACAAAGTTCATATAATTATATGATTTTAAGTTCAATAGCAAGTGAACGATTGAATGAACTAAATATGAAAACAATAAGACAGAGAAGAATCTTATAACTGCAATTATTTCGAAGTTTGAGGATTTGTCAAGAAAATTGAAGCAAGTTTGTTGTATTGAGGAGTCTACAATATGGAGAAAGAGCAAATTCATCTGTAGCAATGCAGAGAGCAAGAACAACGATGCAGCGAGGAAAATGAATTGAGAAAGTGGTTATATTTTATAAGAGAGTATAATGAAGAAGACGAGAACTCAATAACGATGATTTATGTGAGCCTAAGGGAGGGAGTAATATTTCGCATTGGCTTGTTTTTTATTTTTATGAAAATCAAAATTTGTCTTTTTGAAGCTTTTCATTTGAAAATTATTTTGAACTATATAAAAAAACTTAACCGGGCAAGCTAGAGAGCATTTAATGCTCATTAATTTTCTGCTGTGTGTTTATTGAATGGAACCTTGGGAATATATATACATACAGAGAAAAATGAAAAGAGGATGAGGGTGGTCTCTAGAAACGTCAGAGATCATCAGCTGTCCTCAACCTTTAAAAAGAAAAGGAAAATATAGACTCTTCATTTTAGGGCTTTGATCTGGGCGGTCCACTTGTCCATTTCTTTCAGCCTTCTTATTTTTTCCTTAATTCTTTTCACCCGCTCCTCAAGATGAAGTCAGTTTGCTTTCAACTCTTTGAGTTTCTCACTATCTCTTCTTTGACTCTTTGGACTTTCTTGTTGCAGATGCTTCATCTTGAACAGAAGTCGGTGATGTGCTGAAGTTCCTAAAGGTTTTGTGAGCAGATTGACGAGTTGTTCCCTCGAGGTGACATACTTCGTTTCGACGAAGCCCTTTTGAACCTGGTTGCGAACTATGTGGCAGTCGATGTCAAGGTGTTTTGTTCGTTCGTGAAAAACCGAATTTGCTACGATATGTTCGGCAGCTTTATTGTTACAGTTCAATATTACGGGTAAGTGGGGTATTATTTGAAAGTCTCGAAGCAGATAGGTTATCCACTGAACTTCACATACTGTGGATGACATACTTCTGTACTCAGCCTCTGCGGAAAACTTGTTCACCGTAGTTTGTTTCTTTGTTTTCCAGGAGATTAGTGCAGGCTCGAGGAAGATGTAGAAGCCCATGAGTGATTTGCGGGTTATCGAACATGATGCCCAATCCGAATCACAAAAGGCTTGAACTTTGAAATCATTCTTTCTTGGGAAAAAGATGTCTTGCTCCGGATATTGCTTTAGGTACCTAACAACGTGTAGTGCGGTCGTCTGGGTTGTTGCATGAACTGACTGAGGTGTTGGGTGGAATGTGTTATGTCGGGTCTGGTGAAGTTGAGGTAAAGCAAGCGGCCGATTAAATGTTTATATCTCTCCGGATCTGGTAAGATTTCTCATTCTTCTATATTTAGTTTTAGCCCGGAAGGCAGGAGAAAGTGGTTTTCTTTTGCATCTTCCATCTTTGTATCTTATAGAATATCTCTGGTGTATTTTTTTGGCTGATGTAGATCCCTTCTTTTGACCTAGCTATCTCGACTTCGAGGAAATATCTCACTTGGCCGAGGTCCTTGACTGTGAAGGCTTCATTCATGGCACTTTTGACTTCGCAAATCTCTTTATCATTAGGATCCGTGACAAGTAAGTCATTCACATATACCACAACTACAATGTAGTTTCCTTTTGTTCCTTTTGTAAATAGACAGTGATCGGCTTCTGACTTAGTGAAGCCGATGGATTAAAGCTTTGAAGTGAGCTCTTTGTTCCACTGGCGACCCGCTTATTTTAGGTCATACAGGCTCTTGGTTAAATGGCAGACTTGCCCTTCACTAGCCTTAAAGTAGCCCGCTGGAGGTTTTACATATAGGTCCTCTTCCACAAAACCATGTAGGTATGCGTTATTGATGTCTAACTGGTATACTTGCTAGTCACTTGCAACTGCCACGGCTAAAAGCAGTCGAACTGTGACCATTTTGGCCACTGGTAAAAAGTTATCATGATAGTCTATGCCAAACTCCTAGTTATAACCTTTAGCTACGAGCCTTGTTTTGTATTTATCAACTGATCCATCGACATTGTATTTTATTTTGTACACCCATTTTGAGTTGACTGCTTTCTTCCCTTTTGGTAGTGCAGTTAGTTCTCATGTTCTATTTTCTTCCAATGCGGATAGTTCAGCTTGCATGGCCTCAACCCACTTGTTGTCCCTTTTAGCATCCTTGTATGATATTGGTTTTTTGTTAATAGACACTTGTGCAATGAAATTAACATAGCCATGATTGTATGTAGGTGAGGTGGACATGAGGAAGGGGAGTTCAGACATAGGTTGTTTAGTGGTATGGGCAATAAAGTCTTCCATCCAGGCGGGTCTGTTTCTCACCCTAATGCTCCTCCTTACTTCATACTCTTGGGGAATGATGGTTGGTAAGGGAATTTCTTCTCTTCTTTATGACTGGTTTTCAGGTGTGGTTACTGTGTCGTCGCTTGGTATTAGCAATGGTGTGTCATGGTAATCTGGTTTAGAGTGTTCTGTTTGATACGAAAAAATATGTTCATGGAATATGACATCCCTTGACAAAACTATTTTTCTGTTTGTTATATCGTATAATTTGTAGGTCTTTGCATCGGGTGCATACCCTAAGAAAATACATTTCAAAGCCCTGGGTTCAAACTTGTCTTTTTGAGAGGTAACATTTGTAGTAAAACATAGACAACCGAAGACTTTTAAGTTTGAATAATCCAGCTATTTTTGTACGGAATTTTATAAGGAGTTTTTCATTTTAAAACAGAGCTTGGCAAAATTCTTATTATGTGTGTGGCTGTGAGTATGGCTTCATCCCAAAAACTTTTTGGTAGTTTTGATTCAAAAATCAATGTTATAGCAATTTGTAATAGGTGTTTATGTTTTCTCTCCACTACCTCATTTTGCTGTAGTGTGTATGTACAGGTTTTTTTATGCATGATTTTCTTTTCTTGAAAAAATATTTTGCATGAAGTGTTTATGACCTTAGTGTCGTTATCTGTCCTAACTGTTTTAATTATTCTCTGAAATTGATTTTGTATTAGATTGTAAAAATATTTTAACGTATTTGGTACACTCGTTTTCTCTTTTAATAAATAAGTTCATGTGGCTATTGAGAAATCATCAACTATGGTTAAAAAATAAAGTGCACCAAAGATACAATTAACTGGGTATGGTCCCCAAAGGTTAACATGTATTAAACTAAAAATATCACTGGTATTGATGAAACTTTTAGAAAAAGACAAGCGCTGCTATTTTGTCAAAGGGCATATTTCACAATCATGTAGAGCTGCACTGCCTGGTAATTTTTAAACTGGGAATGCGGATCAATTTTTTGTGGATGTGTGGCAGAGTATTTTGTGTCATAATTGTAGGTTGTTTTCTTGGGTGTGTCTAATGTATGCTTTGTTAGGGGCAATATCTTCACTCATGGTGTACATGCCCTTCATTATTGTTCCCTTCCTCAATATTTTGTTAGTTGTCAAATCCTGCACAAAACAATAGTTGGGATAAAAGAAAATGTAGGTATTTGAAGCTTAGGTTAGTTTTCTGACAGAAATTAGGTTACAAGTGAATTTTAGCATATAGAGGATATCTTGTAGAATTAAGTTGTCACACAGCTTTATAGTTCCTTCGTGGGTTAAATAACTCGTGGTTCCGTCTAGTAGCGATACAGACACTGTAGGTTCTACTTTTACAGGTTTTGAAAGCATTTTGAAATCATGACATATGTGTAATGTGGCACCTGTGTCTATTATCCAAGTTCTTATGTCATTAAAGGCATGTAAAAAATAGCATTTAAGTTGCTTACCGGGGGGGCCAGAGTAGCCCACGCACCTTGCCGATTCTGTCGTGTTTGCTCCTTGGCTCTCAATGCAATCACCATGGCTTGGCTCCAAGACAAGTAGTTGGATCCATCAAGTGTGGTTGTGACGAGTTGCATTCCAAGTTGGTCTAAGCTTAGGAGTGTTAACACATCTGTATTAAGGTTTGCCATTGAGCAGTAGGGTAATATTGTAATGTAGAAATCAAAAGAACCAGTGCTTATTACAGGCACTGCTATGATACCATATAAAAAAACTTAACCGGGTAAGGTAGAGAGCATTTAATGTTCATTAATTTTCTGTTGTATGTTTATTGAATAGAACCTTGGGAATATACATACATACATGAAAAAATGAAAAGAAGATGAAGGTGGTCTCTAGAAACATCAGAGACCACCAGTTGTCTTCAACCTTTAAACAAAAAATGAAAATCTAAACCTTTCATTTTAGGGTTTTGATATGAGCGGGTCCAATTGTACATTTCTTTCAGCTTTCTCATTTTTCCCTTAATTCTTTTCAAACTAAGATATTTTAATTTTTGAATTTTTTCTATAATTTTAAATATATATAAAAAAAAAAGTTAAACTAAACAATTAAGGTTTTATTTTATTTATAATTATTTAATTTATTATTCAGTTGTTAAAAATAATTTCTTTAAATTTTTCATTAACTTAAATCAATTAAAATATTATAATTTTTTACTAAAATTAATTTCTTATTTTTATATATGCAAATGCATAAAATATATTTTATTTTTAAAAAAATAATTTATTTTGTATTTGTTATTTTTATTTATGAAATTTTTGTCACATTGGTGATGCACACAAAAAACTGCAAAAAAATAAACTAATATCGTATTAAAAGTGAATTGTGAATTTAGACGCTAATTATTGTATTAATTGTTTAATTAAAAATTATATGATGATATAATATAAAATAAGAATGTGTGAGACATCTACTTTTTAGTATAAACTAATTATTTAAACTTACTCTATATATATTTTTGAGAAATCTAAAATTAGGCACCTTTTGCTATATAAAATTTAATAGTTAATATTTAGATACTGGACTTAGGGAGGAGATCTTAGATACATCAAAAGGAAATAGAGAGAAGGAAAAAATAAAAAAGAAAAATGAAAAATAAATAAAACGAACAATAATGGTACTAATTAACATATTAGTGATGAGGGACAATACTAAAAATTAGAATAATAAAGTAAGATACATATGTAGTAATATTTACATATAAAGTATAAAGTATAAAATAATACTACTTTATAATACTAATAGTAGTAGTAATAATATTTATTATTATTATTATTATAACAATAATAATAATAAAATAGTGGATGGGATTAAAAAAAAAGAAAGACAGTAAGAACTATATAATATTAATAATAATAATATAAAATTATATACGTAAGTTAAAATTATGAATATAATAAATAAACGATAGTATTAATAATTGTAATAAGTTTGTAATTATATTTACATATGAAAAAGAAAAATGAAAAAATAAATAAATAAATAATAATAATAACAATAACAATTAATAATTATAGTTGAAATAGTAGATAAAAAAAGAATACCGAGACAAAACTTAATAGATACTACCATTCTTGTTTGATTATTAACAAATAATTATTGATGAATTAAGTCTCTTCAATTAACTATAATGCAAATAGAAGAGAATTGCCCCTTTTTAATGAATGATTCTTTTGGCTCGTATTCATTTTTTCTTCATATCCATTTTAAACATAATATAATTATAAAAAATGTACCACACAAACAAAATTTTAAATTTAAAATAATTTTAGGTTTTTAAAAAATTCTTATTTATTGTACTATATTTACTTAAAAAATTAATTATTTAAATTGGATCTGTAAAAAATAATCTTATTTATATTTGATACAGTCTCATGGTTGACAATTTGAATTAATAATATTTTTTAAAAAACAAATTTCAATTAATCTCGTTCTGTCAAATTTAAGAGTGTGTAAAAAAAATTACACTTCTAGGGTCTAAACCGACACTTTCATAATTTAATGTTTAATTCTTAAGTTTTAAGCCCGTTCCTTAAATCTCACTATCATCCTCACTCATTAAGTTCCAACTATTGTTCATAATAGTTTCATGTTATACTATTATTTCAATAACATTGAACACGAAACTCATTTTTTATTGAATATGTTATGTTCTATTGTTCAAATGTAAAGACTCGGAACTTAAAAGAAAATAAATACATGAATTGAATGCGGAAGCGAAATAATATAATTCATGATTTATATTCCTTACACAATAATTTAGAATGCCCAATATGCCTACAGAAATATTCTTTATAAAAGAACAAATAAAATCAATAAAATAAATCAAAGCAATATGTTAAGCATTTTATGACAACCTTCACTAGCTTTTGAAGGGAGTCCGGGTGGTGAACTATTTACAACCCTCTTGTTGATAGGGATCTAGGTTTTTGTCATCTTGATATGAAGTAGTTAATGAAAGGGTAAGCTACACAAGTCTAGTAAGAATATCACACTACTCACCAATACAGAAACTGAAGGTTGGTAAAAATTATAAAAATAACCAATAGAGCTCTTGATTTAAGTAAATTTATTTATCATGAGGAAAACCATAAATTGCATATATTTACCGTTGCGAGATTTCTAAAATCGACCTATAAGGATACAATAATTTAAATAATATGCCAATATCATTTTTAAGTGAGCAATAGCAATAATTTTATCTTTTTATTTGTCCACTGATATTCCTGAGGACCCATAAAGATGTCCAACTACACGTGAACCAATAATCAACATTTTCAACTAATCAGTCGTCCTATACCCCGTCCGGTATGAGTGTCAAAAGTATCATCCTTCAATACCTCATTCAGTATGATGACCAAGAAGTGGGAAGACTTGGTGAGTCACTCAACAATTACCCAAATGACATCATATCCTGAGCGTGCCCTAAGCAATCCTGTCATAAAATCTATTGTGATGTGTTCCCACTTTTACTCCATAATTGGTAATAGTTGAAGTAGTCTGCCTAGGCATTGATACTCTGTCTTGATTTGGTAACACACCAGACACTTAAAAACAAAGTCGCCACCTCTCTTTTCATCTCATTCCATCAAAATTGGGATCGCATACTTTGATATATCTTAGTGCTTTCAGGATGCATGATAAACTTTGAGCTATGAGCCTCTGTCATGATATTCATTTTCAGTTCACTGTCACATAGAACACACATCCTATCCTAAAATCTGAGCAACCCATCGGCAGAGACTTGAAATTTTGAATTTACTCCATGTTCTGCATCTTTTCTGAGGGCTGCAAGGGTGGAATCGACAGATCGGTCTTCCTTTATTCTCTGAATCAGCTCAGGTTGAATAGTCAGGTGGTTCAAGCATGTAACTCTCTTCAGGTCCTGAGATCGTACATGTTATGCGACCCTTATTACCTTGCATTCTGAAACTATTAGGTGAGCTAATATACCTGTACTTTTTCTGCTGGAGTGCATTGGCTACCATGTTACCCTAACTCGGGTAATACAAGATGTTGCAATCGTAGTCTTTGAAGAATTCTTTCCATCATATCTGACGCATGTTAAGATCCTTTTGAGTGAATATGTGTTTCAAGCTCTTATAGTCGGTATAGATCTGAAAAGTCTCCCAATACAAGTAATGACACCAAGTCTTTAAGGCGTGGATAATCACAGTAAGTTCTAAGTAATGGGTGGGGTAGTTTTTCTTATGACTCTCTACTACCTAGACCCATAGCCTATGACCTTCCCATGCTGCATCAGAATACACTCAACCCTATGTAAGAGACATCACTATAAACTGTGTATCCACCTGTCCCACTCGGCAAGGCCAACACAAGTGCAATAGTCAACTGCTTCTTTAATTCTGAAAAACTCATTTTACAGTTCTCGTTCTATTTAAACTTTATGTTCTTTTTTATGATCCAGGTCAAATGAGCAGGTAGGCTAGAAAATCATTCCACAAACCTGCGGTAATAACCTACCATCCCCAGAAAGTTACGAATCTCCTTAACTGAGGTCAATTTCTCCCAATTGAGCACTGTCTCAGCTTTTTTGGAGTTCACTGACACTTCATCCCTTGATATGATGTGCCCTAGGAATGTACTCTGCTCGAGGCAGAACCCGCACTTACTCAACTTTGCATAAAACTTTTTTTCTATGAGAACTTACAAAATCTGAGTCAGATGGTGAGCGTGTTACTCTCTACTTTTTGAATATACCAGGATATCATCGAAAAATACAATGATGAACTGATCCAAAAATTGTTTGAAAGTCGTGTTCATCAAATCCATGAAGATGGTTGGTGTATTGGTTAGTCAACATGACATGACCAGGAACTCAAAGTGTCCATAGTATCCGTAGTTGGTTCAGAAAGCTATTTTGGGAATGTCCTTTGCATTGATCTTTACTTGACGGTAACCTGAACGCATGTCTATTTTGGAGAAGATCTGAACACCCTGCAACTGATAAAAAATATCATCGATCCTGGGGAGGGGGTACTTATTCTTGATCGTGACCTTGTTCAGTCATCTGTAGTCAATACATAACCTTAACATTTCATCCCCTTTCATTGCAAATGTGGCTCCAGCACCCCAAGGAGACACACTAGGTCGGATGAATCCACTATCCTACAATTCATTGATCTGTTTCTTCAGCTCCTCTATCTCAACATGACTCATGCGGTAAGAGACAACCAAAATAGGCTGGGTGCATGACTGAAGATCTATGATGAATTCAACTTCTCTGTCTACTAGTAGTCTGGGTAGTTCATCCGAGAATACATCTGGAAAGTCTTGGACTACCAGAATCTCTCAAATATAAATTTATTTCTTAGATTTACATAGTTAGAGAAAACAGCCGAGTTAAAACACTTAGTAATAAGAAAATTACCATAAGGGAATAATGTTTTAAATTTTTTTTTATTAATTTGTAAATGACTCTTCATTATGAGGGTTGAATACAAGTTTCTTATGAAAATAATCTACGGTAGTGTGATACGCCACTAGCCAGTTCATTCCTAGGATTACATTCAATTCTCCCATATTAATTTTTATTAGGTCCATGCTTAATTTTTTATCTGCTATATCTATGATACATGCTCTGTACATAACCTCTCCCAGTAGTATTCTACTCCCAGGAGTATACACAAACAACACATAATCAAGTCTTTCAGGTAATACATTCAAGTTTGGTATAAAAACATATGAAACAAATGAATGTAAGGCACCAATATCAATTAAAGCATGTGCAATATCATTACAGATAGTGTACGTACCCTGTATTACGTATGGGTTGGCTTCTACATCTTATTGAGTGAGGTTGTAAGTCCTGCCCTATATAGGAGGTCTGGCTTGGTTCTGATTCTTCGGGCACTCTCTCGCGTAATGTTGGGTATTCCCATAAATACAATAAGTATTGTTGAGGCAATAATAGGGTTAGTCCCCATGATCTTTGCCACAGTGCTAGTAAGTTTTACCGCGTCCTATTGTCAGAATCTGAGGAGAAGCCTGAGTCACTAGCCTAGGTCTCTTGTTTTACTGAACAGGTGCAGTGAAGGCTGCTTTATAGTGTGAAACCGAGGGCCTGAGGTTCCCTACTACTGGAGAAAAAATACGAAGGTTCTTCTCTACTAGTTGTGCATTGGCCAGAACAGCCGAGTAAGTATTGAGTTCGAACAAATACAACTGCTGTCTAATCTCAGGATGGAGACCCCACTCGAACTTTCTTGTCTTTCTGCCTTTATCTATCGTGCTCTGAGGGAAATACCGGTCCAATTCTAGGAACTTTCGAGCATATTCTGACATAGTTGTATCATCCTGGATCAGGTGTGCAAACTTTATTTTCTTCATATGTTAGAGATGCTCTAGGAGATACTATGCATTGAAAGCCATCAAGAACTGTTCTCAAGTGACTGAAACGGGAAGGGTTGTCTGCTTGAATTGCCACCAGTGGTCTGCATCTCCCACCAGTATGTAGGTGACAAATATGACTCTCTGTTTGAGAATCACTCCAAGAGTCGTGAAGGTCTTCTCTGTTTCAGTTAACTAATACTCGGCCTCATCAAATGAGGATACTCCTATAAAAATAGATGGTTTTAGTCTTTTATACCTCTCAATGTAGTATGGGTCCATCATGGGAGAAACTAGATCCCGTAAAAAAGGGAATGGATTGTGCTAGGGATAGACTAGATGGGCATGTGGTGGTACTGGATGATACGGTGAGGCACTGAATTGTACTGTGGTAGTGTCGGGTGATGCGGTTGGGGCACCTGACTATACTGTGGTGGTGCCGGGTGATACAGTTGGGGCACCGGACCATACTGTGGTGGTGTTGGATGGTACTGTGAAAGAGCAAAGTCATATCGGGGTGGCTCAGGATCCTCCCGCTACAGGGGTGGCTCAAACTGTGGTAGCAGAAGAGGGTCAAGTAGCTCCCTTATTTCCTCCTAGGCTTACTGGGCAGCGATGAGTCTCTCCAACATTTCAAATAGTTGGTTGAACATCCTCTCGAAATGAACCATCTCAAGCTGCTCAGTTTAGTGGGGGTCTTCATCTCTTTATCTATCTGTATCTGCATTTCACAATGAATGATTGGGTGATAATTCATTGTTTTTGGTGTTTTTTAAGGTTTTTGTATAAGAAGTGGTTTCAAGGAACGCGACTCTAATACCAACTTTAAAAGTTCGAAACTTAAAAGGAAATAAAGATATGAATTAAAAGCGAAAGCGAAATAATAAAATTTATGGTTTGCATTCCTTACACAATAATTTGGAATGCCCAATAGGGTTACGAGAATGTCCATTCTAAAAGAACAAAAAAAATCAATAAAATAAATAAAAGGTAATATGCTAAGTATTCTAGGACGACCTTCACTAACTTTTAAAAGAAGTTCGGGTGGTAAATTATTCACAACCTTCTTATTAATCGGGATCTCGATCTTGGTCCTCTTGATTTGAAATGATTAATGAAAGGGTGAGCTATACTAACCCAGTAAGAATTTTACACTACTCACTGATACAGAAACTGAAGGTTGGTAAAAATTATAAAAATAACCAATGGAGCTCTTGATTTAAGTAAATTCATTTATCATAAGAAAAACCATATATTGCATATATCTACCATTGCGAGATTTCTAAAATCGATCGATAGGGATACAATAATTCAAATAGCATTTCAATTTTATTTTCAAGTGAGCAATAGCAATAGTCTTGCATTTTTATTTACCCACTAGTATCCCTAGGGGTCCATAAGGATGTCCCACTATGCGTGAACCAATATTCAATATTTTTAACTAACTGACCATCCCCATATCCCGTCCGGTATGAGCGCCAAAAGTACCATCTCTTAATACTCCGTCCGGTATGAGAGTGAATTGGGCCGTCCTCATACACCGTCCAGTATGAGCGCCAAAAATACCATTTCTCGATACTTCGTCCGGTATGAAGCAACGTTCACGGTAGAATTTGCTATGTACCCGGTTCGTCCACCATCTCACAGGATATCTAATAAGGCTATCATTCATTAATTCACATAACTAAATAATTTTCCATTTGTATATTAATTTCTAATTTTACAAATCAACTGTAAATCACGCAAGACAAGCAATATATATATCAAGGAAGCACAATTGAATCATTTAACCATTTTAGAATATCATCATGTATTTAAAGTAGTAAATTCAACAATCAGTTACACAGGACAACAAATAAATGACTAACTAGTTTCGGCTTCATTAGTAACCTGTAATTATTCTCAGAGTTTTTTAATTTATACAAAATACCATATTACTGATTATTAAGCTTCAATTCCATAATAGAGAATGTGAGAGATTCTTACCCGAATCGGTGTTCGAAACACCAAACTATCAGCTACGTCTACTGATGGTCCCCGAATTTCATAATTTTTTTTACAAATATTAAAATACGCTTTATGTATCTAAAAATACCCCCAAAAATCAAAAATCGATGTTAAAAATCTTTTCCAACCAATTTTTGAATTTCCACACGGCGGCACCACCATACTCCGGTGACGGCACCGCTGCTTGCGGCGGTGGTTGCCT
This sequence comes from Carica papaya, assembly GCF_054855325.1. Lineage (NCBI taxonomy): Eukaryota > Viridiplantae > Streptophyta > Magnoliopsida > Brassicales > Caricaceae > Carica > Carica papaya. The sequence goes on from NC_142309.1 coordinate 24,830,799, forward strand.
CGGCATGGCCGTTTTTGGCCAATTTTGGCCGTTTTCGCCCAATTTTATACCCATTCCTACGAGAAAACACGTTAGGAGGTCTCGGTTGGTCGAGAAAAGTAAAAAAATAAAAACCTACCGACAACGAAACTTTCCGGTGCGGCAGCTCCGCCAGCTCACCTTCGTGGCTGAGCGTTTTTCTTCTGTCAACCTGTAGAAAACAGAATGGTAAACACAATAATAGAAAATTGTACGAAACAAAAAAGGGGAAGAAGCTCATCGGAGGTAGTTTCAGGTTTTGTTCGCGGTGGCGCTGCCGGGCTTTGCCAACAGTTTTCGACTCATCTGTTGTTCTTTTTTCTCATATTTAGCCATTGAGTGTTTGAAATCAAATTTCGAGCGGATATGAGCATTTTTACTTTTTTTGACGGTCAGAGGTGGCTTTGGCGCGGCGGCGAGCGGCCGTCGACTCCTTTCTCCGTTGACTAGTTATTCTCCTCTGGCGGGAGGTTGGCGGCTAGGGTTTGGGTTCGGTGTGATGTGAGATATTTATACCTGTCTCCCTTAAATATGATTCATTCATCGCGTTTGATCTCGACCGTCCGATTGCGTTTAAAGAAGAAATTAATCTGGACCATTCACTGTGATTTGATCTCGACCGTACGATCGTGTTTAAAGAGAGAATAAATTTAGACCGTTCATCATGTTTAATCGCGACCGTTCGATCGCACTTAAAGAGGGAACTGATCCGGACCGTCCACGCGCGCAGGAATGCATCCAGGCCGTCCGATCGTGTGGCCTCTCGTATGGTACCGAGTCAGTGTGCCTTGCCACGCGGGGCGCTCCAGTTCGGCGGGGCTACTAACTTGGGCGGTCCTACGTAGTGCAATTTTTCTTAATTACGTTTTGACTATCAGTTTTCAATTTTTCTTTCAAAAATACCATCTGAACCTTAATTTTCACTTTTTTAAAAAAATTATTTTTAATTTCATTCTCAACCTATTTTTTTCCTAATTTTAAATAAATAAAAATTTATAAATTTCAAAATTATATTTTTATATATTTTTTAAAATTTTAAAATTAATATTAGAATTTCGGGTCCCGGTATTACATCAACCATCATTATTTTTTCTTTAATTTTCTTTTATCTCTCTAAACAGCACGAGAAGAACTGCATGTGATAAGAATAATAGAAAGTGAAATATGGTAAAAGATGCTAATTTGTAGAGTAAAAAGGGATTAAAAAAAAAAAATTTGTGTCATGACATACACATGGGTGTTGATATGAATGTGTTTGTCAACAAATTTAAAAATATTATAATGTGACTTATCTATGTCATGTATTTCGTTAGTGATACCAGATACTGTTAGAGAAAGTTATTGTACTGTTAAACAAGTTACGTACCATTTTATATTTATTTTATCTTCATCCATATCTTTATAAGTGATAATTGAAAAGTAAAAATACATGTTTAAAAGTATTAGCGTGCTATATGAATATTTATTAAATAGTGTTGAAAATTATTGATAGTAGAATTTATTTGAAAAAATTTTAAAATATGTTTTTATATTTGAACATAAATTATTGAAAACGGTGCAAGTGCTTTAGCATATATTTTTTGAATATATATATATATTTTTTTTATTTTCCTCTATAATTCTTCACTGGTTTTCTATGCAAACATCATAAATTGAAAACATCATATCACCAACTTTTATAAAACAAAAATTATTATCATCACTATATTGACGTTAATATATCCCAAGGTCACATATTTAGTATTTTTCACAAATAAATTTAATAAATTAAAAATTTTCAGAAAATAAAAGGACGAAAAACACCTTGATTGGCCAAAATCCCAGAACTAGACTTTGTCATGTGAAAATATCCTCCCCAATAACCCACGGAAGAGAGGCGTTTTTCATTTTGCTTTTTCCATTAATTTTGGTTTCACCCAAGGAAAAATAATACTAGTTGATTGTGGAAGCAGAAAGAGAGAGTCTCTCTCTATCTTTGTCTTTCTCTCTCGCGGCTTGCCAGTTTGCGGTTAAAAAAGCTAGGGGATAGGAGCCAGAGAGGCAATGGCCACGTCGTCCAGCTCCATTGCAGCAGCCGTGAGGCTCCCTCAAATTCCTTCGATTTCAAATACACCAGATTATACCTGCAATTCTAGAAGAGGAGCGAGAGGCAGAGTTAGGGTTGTTACTCCGGCGGTGCCCCGCGCCTGTCTCTCGTTTGCCAGTCCTTTGACCAGATTGCATGCCAAAACTCAGTCTCTGCTTTTCTCTAACTGCGCCGGGTATTCTTTAATTCTTCATTATACCACTGAATAGAAAAAAAAAAAAAATTTATCTGCTGAAACTTTCCACCTGTGCATATATACATCTGTATGTTTGTATCGTTCATATACTTGATCAATCCAGTATCAGAATCCTTTACTTCTCCTCTTCCTTCATGGTTGCTATAAGAATCCCGGGAGCTTATTCTAATTCTCTTATCCCATCTCTATTTTTGAAATGGCTTCTGCAATCTATTTTGCATAATTCCTGCTATCATGCACCGTTCTCCCTAAACATGTACGCACGTATATATGCATATATATATATATATATATGTGTGTGTGTGTTCTTAAACTACCCGAGGATTTGTTTTTTTTTTTTGTAGTGGAAGTTGTATCACTGGCTGAGAGTTATAATTGATGTCTTTTTGGCTGATTTCCTTTTTATTGCCCTTCTTTTTGTGGACTTCTTGGATGAAGGTGGCACCAAGAAATTAGAGATGATTTGCGTGGGACACATAGGAGGAGAAGCGATACCCGGAGACGACATACTTCCACTTTTGAAGGGCGAGCTTCCAAGACACCTTTTCCCCAACGGTATGAGTGCATTTCTTGCTCCCTTAACAATGGTAGAAGTCGTCCTGGAATTAAAAGATCAGCACCAAGAGCATTTATGGACAAAACTACTTTTGCTTTGTCGAAGTCTGACATTGCTTCTGTGAGTAATCAACCCCAAGTTCTTGCGCATTAATGAAAAGGGCTGCATGCACCCAAGTTCCAAACTTCCAGTGCGTTTATTTATTTGGGTTGATTTGTAGTTTGCATAATTGTCAGGCAAAGCGGACTCATGCTCCCTGTGCAACAGTTGGTCCAGATGAGCCACATGCAGCAAGTACAACGTGGCCAGATGGAGTTGTTGATAGACAAGATTTGGATATATTATATCCTCAATTCGATAAAATAGAGTTAGAGGCTTTTCTGAATTCCAAACTTCCTTCTCACCCGAAATTGCATAGAGGACAGTTGAATAATGGGCTTCGTTATCTTATTTTGCCAAATAAAGTTCCACCAAACAGGTATTCCTCATCCACATAATATTTATAGGATTGATGTATTTATTAGAGATGGCATTTTCCCAGTCAGAAGTGATTGGATTTGCATGAAGATAGATAAAGAGGATTAATTCATACACGACTGTCTGCATAGGACAACTGACTTTTGAAATTGTTGTGTAATACATACTCCTGCTCTAGTTTACTTTGTGCTTATATTCTTCAAATATCACAAACAAATGGAATTTTGCAAGATCATTTAGTAGTTTTGTCTTTCAGTTGTTTGAACCAATAAATCAAAGAGACTGATAATTCAGAAAGCTGCAAAATAAATGTAACATGGCATTTTAGCAGGGAGGAGAGTTTAACATTTTGGTGCAAGCAACATTGTACAAATATCCAGATTTGTCACAAATTTCATCCATCATTTAGTTTCAAAAATCTTGCTCTACCTCATATAATTGTAAATGACCCAATGGAAAATGTTGTTAGCACAATCTTGGCTGTTCGCTTCAATTCCTTCATTGTTGAATTATACAAGACATGAAAAACTAATTCTAATTTTTGAGTTTTCACATTTCCTATTTGAGATCCCATCTGGTATTAGTTTTATTTATAAGATGCCAGTATTCCCTTTGAGCAAAGTGACATCAGGCCTTTGATGACATTGACAGATTGAGTAGAACATAATTTATTTTAACTGTGAGAGAATTCAGCTGATGGACTTACCAATGAAGCATATATATTTTATTTTTTATTAGTTCATAGTATCTGATACTTGAGTCCTTTTCTCTCTGTCTCTCTCTCATATCATTGCACTTTATCATTTTCTTTAACTTTTCAGATTTGAAGCGCACATGGAAGTTCATGTAGGATCTATTGATGAGGAAGAGGATGAGCAAGGAATTGCGCATATGATTGAACATGTTGCATTCCTTGGAAGCAAGAAACGTGAAAAACTTCTTGGGACCGGTGCCCGTTCTAATGCCTACACTGATTTTCATCACACAGTTTTTCACATCCATTCCCCAACTAGTTCAAAGGTTTGCAATTACAGCATCACGTTCATGTTGTTTTAATTCTAGTTATGTGCTTATTTATTATATCACAATTACAGCATCAAGTTCACGTTGTTTTAATTGTAGTCATTCTTCCTTTGTCTTTTCATCTGATTTTGTTTCGGCATAAAGTCTCAATTTTTAATTGGGCCAAGGAAGGAATCCTTGAAAATGATACAGTATTATTCATTTTATCTACATAGAGGTCTTGTCAGCATCAAGCTATTGGCAAAGCAACTCCTGCATCCTTTGTGTAATTAATTGATTAATGCATTTATCTTAGTATATTGATTGAATTGCAATAAGATATTAGTTATATACTTATAGTGAATTGAATGGTTCCTGCCAGGATTCTGATGAGGATTTACTTCCCCCTGTGCTTGATGCCTTGAACGAGGTGCGTATCATAGAGTTTGTATGTAGTTGATTCTTTTGTCCCTTTCAAAAGAGAATCCTTTGGTACTGGGTAATATCTATATCACTTGCGTTCTTTGTATGGGAGACTGGAAAAGAGTGTATATTGACCATTGATAAACTGATGAGAAGGGGAAAAACTATGGTAAATGAATGCTTTCTGTCTGAGAAAGAAGCTAAGTCTTGTAATCATATTCTATTATGGTGCCTGGTGGTGTATAGGTAATGGACTATGGTTTAAGGCTTGTTGGGGATCAGGTGGGTTATTGCAGGTCAGTTAGAGATGAGATTTTGGGCTTGGGAAGGAATCAGTAAGGGGAGGAAAATTGTAAGTCTTATTCTGGTTACTATATTTTGGATGGTTTGGAAAGAGATGAATAGTAGAACTTTTAAGGGATAGAAGAGGAGTTCGCCAAAAAAGGGACAAGTGGTTACACTATTTGGGTTTTTTGGTTTTAGGATATCATATTTACAGTATTGAAGATTTTGGGAATTTTATAGATATTTTTACTGATTTGTAAATAATTTTGTACATTGGTGGTATCCTCTTGATGCCGCCGATTTGATATACTTGGTATACTTTTAAATTTTAAAAAAATCTATACCACTTACCTTTTTTTTTTCTTTCTATTTTATTCTCGCTTTTCAAGGCACGGCTGTTAGCTTCTGTTATGGCATGTTTCATGGATGCATTTTCTTGACTGTCGTTCATCTAGTGTATCAAATATTTATTATTCTTTCATGCATACAGATAGCTTTCCACCCAAAATTCCTTTCTTCTCGAGTTGAGAAAGAACGACGTGCTATACTTTCAGAACTGCAGATGATGAACACAATTGAGTATCGTGTTGATTGCCAGGTGGAAACATGTATAGTATTTTGGTAGGCTGGTCAGTATTTTCATTTTATGCAAAATGTTTATATGATTTTCTTTTGAGCACAGTTGTTACAACATCTGCATTCTGAAAACAAGCTGAGCAAAAGGTTCCCGATAGGACTGGAGGAACAGATTAAGAAGTGGGATGCAGATAAGATAAGGAAATTCCATGAGCGCTGGTACTTCCCAGCAAATGCAACCTTGTATATTGTGGGGGATATTGACAATATTTCAAAGACTGTTTACCAGATTGAAGTATGCCACTAATTATAAGTATTATTATAAATGTCACTTTGTTGGTCATTATGAGGAAATTTATGAATTCAAGAATCACCATCTTGATTTATCAGTTGTCTCTCTGCAGGCTGTCTTTGGGCAGACTGGCCTTGAAAATGAGACAGCTCCTTTACCCACTTCTGCTCCTAGTACATTTGGTGCCATGGCTGGTTTTCTTGTTCCTAAGCTCTCAGCTGGATTGGCGGGAAACTTGGCTCATGAAAGATCAAATTCTGCAGATCAATCAAAAGTCTCTAAACGGGAAAGGCATGCAGTTCGCCCTCCTGTAAAACACAATTGGTCTCTTCCTGGAAGTAGTGCAGATATGAAGCCTCCACAGATATTTCAGCACGAGTTGCTTCAGAATTTCTCAATTAATATGTTTTGCAAGGTCGAGATGTATTTTTTTTTAAATTATTAAATTCTATGCCATGTTAAAGATTAAAAGGGCTTTTAGAGAAGTTTTCTTTCTTTTTTTTTTCCTCGATGTGCCTGGCAAGATCTTTTCTCATGATGAATATTTGTTCTTTTGCTATTTTTTGCATGTCTCATGATGCCTGCATCTGGCATGTTTAATTTTGTCTAACATGTAAAATTTTTATTCCTCCTCCGGATTCATAGAAGTTGTGGTTTCTCTTCTAGTGCCATATGGTGCTATTTTGAGAATATAGTTTCCAGAGTCCTCAACTTGTTTTTTGAGTTTTAGTTTGATTGAAAAGATTAAAATTTTCAGTTACTGTGTCTTACTTTTGATATAAATGCCTTGTGGCAAGTGGTTGAGCTCATTATTTCTGCAGAGTTGATCATGATTTAAGTGCACACAACAGAGAATTTAGTTCAATATGTCCATATATTATTCATTTTGTTGTCTTTCGTATGCATTTGTTCAATACTGAACACAATGAGTTTGATGATTATTTTAATGTAAATGTTCTATTTTGATTTTTTCTTCAGATTCCAGTTAACAAGGTTCAAACATATGGTGATCTGCGAAATGTTTTGATGAAGAGAATATTTCTGTCTGCTTTGCATTTCCGGATTAATACAAGATACAAGGTCTGTTGTTATTAATATTTGTATGATTTTCAGGCTTCATTGTGCATGAAAGAAGAAACAATTGTTGGCTACTTTTCCGTAGTCTCCCACAATCAATTTTTAATAAGTGGCCCAACATGTATCTTGAGCCAAGCTAGAAGGTTGCCTTTCTTTTGGATAACACTTATGGTTTCACCTGAATTTATAATCAAATTCTTGCCTTTTGCACTTAGATCTAATTTATGCAAGGGGATTGAACTTCTATTCATTTTGTACTTAAGGAGTTTTTTCTTTTTATTTGTTACTTCTTGGTGTTGTAGGATGATCTCTTATCCACCTCTCTTTACTATTTCTTTCTTCTCGTTAATAACATTTCTTCTTTCATAAAAAAAATGAAAATCTGCTGCACTTTTTCTCAGTCTTGATGATAAATGAAGTACCCTTCAAAATGATCTAGAAGTTTGAGAAGTCAACAATGATAGATACTTGATAGTATTTTATGGGAATGCATAACTAATTTTTTTTTTTTTTTCACTTGAAAGACATATATTCCTTTGAGATTTTGACTAACTCAAAGAATTTTCAGAGTTCAAATCCGCCATTTACCTCAGTTGAATTGGATCATAGCGATTCTGGAAGAGAAGGTTGCACTGTTACAACTCTCACAGTCACTGCTGAGCCCAAGAATTGGCAAAATGCAATCAAAGTTGCTGTTCAAGAGGTTTATACTTTTTTCTGTTTCCCTTAATATCATATATGTAATTTATATTGTTCTTTAAGTGGTTTAACAATATTGGTCTTGTCAGATTTATTACCTTACTCTAGATGGAATGGGATTAAAGGAATGCTGTTAGACTCTTAAATGACTCAAGTCCATGTCAACAGTGCTAGCAAGTTAACTTTAAGTTTTTCAGAACATTTACTTCAGTTTTCCATTTTCTGTTTTAGTTCCCAGTATTTGCATCTTTAGGTGGTTATTGTTTGTGTAATAGGTAGTTTTATTGTGACTGGTTATATAGTGGTAGTTTTATTTCCCCTTATAATTATATGTGTTTATGGATGTTTAGGAATGAAAAATTAAGAAGAGAAGTGCTCGGAAAAATGTTTTTTTCCTCTAAATTTCAAGTTATTGTTGCGTTCTCTCAAAGATTCAATCCCCTTTCTACTTTCAATCGTTGGTCATAAAGGAAGAAAAACATCTTGATGCTCTAGCCTTCTATCTGATTTTGCACTTTTCAAGCTCAAAACTAGATCATAAAATGGGGATCATAACAAAGACACTTTTTGTTGTTATCTTTGTTTATCCTTTTTGTTTGCTGCTCATATGGTGACTTTATCAAAGAATTGAAACCCAATATATGGTAGCTGTATTTCAAAAGACATATGGTAGCTGCAAAGGTAGTTGCTGTCTTTTTTTTCCCCTTCAATAGGACGGAGTTAATTGGAAATCATTGAAAAGCGACCTTTTTTCTCCGCCCTTCTCTTGCTGATGATGACCTGACTCTCTCTGTGTTTCTTTTTTATATTTTTTCCAGGGTCTGATAGTTTCTTCTGGGTGCAGGTTCGGAGGCTGAAAGAGTTTGGTGTTACCAAGGGTGAATTGACTCGCTACATGGATGCCCTTTTGAAAGATAGCGAACATCTTGCAGCAATGATTGATAATGTATCATCGGTTGATAACTTGGATTTTATTATGGAGAGTGATGCATTGGGCCATACAGTTATGGACCAAAGACAGGGACACGAGAGTTTGGTTGCTGTTGCTGGAACAGTTGCACTTGAAGAAGTAACTTATGTTCCCAAAAATTCTCTTTCCCAACTTTCCTGTTTCTTGAACCAGTGTTATGTAGCTCTGTTTTTTAGTGGTCACTTGTTTACTTTGACATCTGTGTTCATGAACTTTCATAAAAATATGTGCGTACACAACCTTGTATATTTGCATCAAAAACTAATTATCCGTAATATTTGGAATTTTTTTCTTTTTTTAATTATGCAAAGTATATGCTATAATTGGCTAAAAGTGGCTTAGCTGGGGTGAATTCGGTGGGAGAGGATCTGAACTACCTAGTAAGGTCTATCAGATGTACCAGGTTAGATCTCGCCCATGACCTATCTTGGAGTACCTTTAGGGGGGCAATCCTAATAGCCAGGAATTTTGGGAGAAGGTTGATAGGAAACTGGCTAAGTGCCTAGAGAGTTTAGAAAGGGGGGCTTTTCTCACTCGGGGGAGAGTCACCTCGATCCAGTTTCGCCTCTCCAGTGTGCCATTTTATTTTTTTGTCCCATTTTTTAGAATTCTGATTGGAGTGGCTGGGAGATTAGAGAGTCATATGAGGAATTTTCTTTGGACCGGGGTTGGGGAGGACAAGAGGGACCACTAGGTAAATTGGGATACATGTTGCTTACCTAGATGTTCAGGTGGATTAGATTTAGGAAATCTCATATCCAAGAACATATCATTATTGGCTAAGTGGTTAATTAAAAAAAAAAAAAAAAATTATTGACCAAGTGACTGTGGCGCTTTCCTTAGGAACCAAACTCCCTATGGCATAAGGAGATCATAAGCATCTATGGGAGCGGGAGTAATGGATGGGATGCCATTACTTATACAACCACCTTTCATCGAAGTCCTCAGAAGCCATTTCCCAAGCTTACACATCCTTTGGCTCCTTCACTCGTATCTGTCTGGGAGATGGCTGCAGAGCCAAATTCTGTGAAGATACTCAGGTGGGGAATCAGCCGTTAGCCACACAGTTCCCACACTTATTCAATATGGCCCTTAGACATGATACTCCTGTCTCAGAGTTCAACTTTGACAATTAAGTATTAATTGGAACTCCCACTTCAGCCATAACCTTTCTGATAGGGAGGATTCTGACATGGTAAACTTTCTGAATCTTTTGAAGTGAAACGCCCATTTAGACTAAGGGGTATGGACCTTGGAACCTTTAGGAACATTTACTTGCAAATCCTCTCTTGAGCATCTCATTTTCAAACCTAATGAAAACCCAATATTGAAGGCCAACAAGTTCTGGAAATCTCTTGTTCCTCCCGAAGTCAAGGTGTTCACTTGGACTGCCATTTTTCGGAGGCTAAATACCAATGAGATACTTCAAGCCCGCGGAGCTAATCGTGCCTTGTCTCTAGATACATGTGTGATGTGTTTTGCAGGAGGAGAGACGCACTAACATCTGTTCTTGTACTGCAATACATCTTGGAGGTTCTGGACAAATTTGGTGAAGGCTTTTGGTTTAAGTTGGGTAATCCTCAGGTGTTCATGTTCCTAAACTGTTTTTACAATGGGGAGGGACTGCAAACACGGGCTAAGGCCCTCTTGTAAGGAGCGCTCTTTGCTGGCCTTTGGGGCATTTGGCTCGCAAGGAATTCTCGGTCTTTAATTCCAGATGACCCTTTCCACCACCTTTTTTGGCTACATTGTGGATTAAGGCCCATGGTCATTTCCTACTATTAGCATCTCTGATCTATATCATAATTGGGAAGTTTTATTTCTAGGATCTAGTTTTTTGTATTGTTTGCTTTCTTTTACTTTCTAGGTCGCGGAGGATGTCCTCCTTGGTTGTATTCTTCTTTCCCTTCCATTCAATAATATTTCTTCTTCTATCAAAAAACTAATTATATGCTATCAGTTCAATATATTAACATATGTTATCTGAAATATGTTTGTTGAAGTTTTTCTTATGTTCAATACTTTTTGCCTACTTTTTTCTTTCAAGCACTTCATCATATAAAATTATTCTATGTGCAGGTCAATTCAATTGGTGCTAAGGTGTTAGAATTTGTCTCAGATTTTGGGAAACCCACTGCGCCTCTTCCTGCCGCAATTGTTGCATGTGTACCAAAAAAAGTACATGTTGATGGAATTGGTGAAACTGAATTCAACATAGCCCCCGAGGAAATTACCATGGCTATGAAATCAGGATTGCAGGAACCCATTGAGGCAGAACCAGAGGTCTAGCTCTTTTGGAAGTTCAGTTTAATTTAATTGTCTAATATATCTTTGTAAATCATTTATTGAGTATAGATTTTTTTTTCATTTGTCTTTTCCTTTTGTTTTGTAGCTTGAGGTGCCAAAAGAGTTAATTTCTCCCTCACAATTGCACGAGTTAAGGTTGCAGCGTAGCCCATCTTTTGTTCCTGTAGTTCCGGAATTAGATGTCACAAAACTGCATGATAAGGAAACTGGGATTGTCCAGTGTCGCCTTTCTAATGGAATACCTGTAAATTATAAGGTACACTATATAGATTTTGCTCGTTGATTCTGTTACTGGATTTGGGTTATTTTGTGTATGAGTACACTTTCTGAGACGGTCCCAGTTTTGCCTTTCTGATGGAATACCTGCAAATATAAGTTATGCTTTATGGATTTTGCTCTTTGATCCTGTTACTGGATTTGGGTTATTTTATGTGTCAATGTACATGTTCAGAAGTTTCTAAGAGGAAGAATTAACGTTTGTTGTCAGTAGTTTAATCTACTTGTAAATACATCATAAATGGGTTGTGTCCTGTTGACACTCTTGCATCAATACGATTTCACACTTTTATTTCAAAAAAGAAAAAAAAAGAAAGACTCATAATGAGCCTATTGTTTAATGTTAAGGTTTTTCTGCTTTTGTTTTCCTCCTATAAGCATGTAGATGTTAGAGTTCTCGTTTTGCATCATTCTGAAATATGTAAGATGGTTAGACTTGTGCACTCTTTTGTTTTATTTTTCATGGATGTGTCTGCAACAGAAAGGTTTTCATTTTTATCATTATGAAGATTAGTGGAGAGTTTATTTATGTTAAAATCCAAGAAAGTGCAAGTGGACACAGAAACAACTGATGTGTGATATTTTCAAGGTTTTGACTAGGGATATTTTTATTTGGGGTTCCAATTCTTTCAAAATTTTAAGTTAATAGAGAAAGTCACAACTTTTGTCTTGTTGTTACTGTAAATCTATAAGAGAACAAGTTAGAGTGGTATCCTATCTGATTTTTTTTTTTTTGAGATGAGAGTGGTATACTATCTGATTTTTTTTTTTTTGAGATAAGAGTGGTGTACTATCTGATGCTTTATTGTTGACCATTATCATTACATGAGGTGTGAGTTCTAACTAAATTTGCACTTGGAATGGTCATTGCTAACTTGGTCAGTTTCATTTCAATCGTTAAGATTGACAGTGTCTTTTTTCTGCTTCATGCCCATTACCAGAGGTGAATAGTCTGGACCTCAAACCCAAACCCTCTTGCAGAGAGGTTGAAATACTAACTAACTAACCAAGGGGCAGTTTGTGTTTTGAGATTGATAGTTTGATAATATTAGTAGCTTCATATTTAGTAGGAATGTTTGGTTCCAACCTCCTATTTTTCTCACCTTAGTAGGGATGTGTTTGATGATGTTTAATTATGCCTTCACCATTCTTACCCTGGATTTTCTGCAGGTCAGTAAGAACGAAGCCCGGGGAGGTGTTATGCGGCTTATAGTTGGTGGTGGACGAGCAGCAGAAAATTCAGACTCAGGAGGAGCTGTTGTCGTTGGTGTTCGAACTCTTAGTGAAGGTGGTCGTGTTGGAAACTTTTCAAGAGAGCAGGTAGGTTTTCTTTATTTTTATTTTTATTTTTTTAATTGTGGATGCCCCAACACAATATTTGAAGAAAATGTTTTGTTTCGTCAGAAGTTCCGAAAACAAAAGAAAGAGAAATCTTTTTATAGGTTTCTATTGACAGAAAATTTCTTTCCTATGTTGACTTACTAAGAATGATTCTTACTGCGGTCTGATTCCTGAATCGGGTAAGGTGGTAGTCAGTTAGCAGTTTAGCATTATTGTGAGGCTGGATTAACAATAATCTCTGAAATAGTTTGGCTAATAGATTTATAGGATGAGATACAGGATACATGACTAACATACCCCAGTTCTCAATTAAAGAAAACACTAACCGTGCAGGATCAATGAGTAATCATCCTTTTTTCTCTATATATATAGTTTCTGAATCATTTTCTTTTAAATAAAAGTGTAGTGCAGTATATATAGTTTCTGAATCATAATATTTAATGCATGAGTTTAAGAAGTTTAATATGTTCTGAATCATAATATTGGATGCATGAGCACAACAAGTTTAATACAGAGTAAATCTACAAGTATTAGTCTTATCTCAAGTTTTAAGGAGAAGGGACTGCATTGCAGGCATAAGCCCTCAAACAGATGGTTTTGCAAACAGCATTAGAGAAAAAACTGCAGTGCAATTGAGGTGGCTTCTGGGGCTCAGAAGCTAACACAAATTCGAACCTCTTTCCTAGCCTTTGGACTTTTTTTTTTTTCTTCCTGAAATAACTAGCCTCGAGATTTTATCTCTTTGGTCTTTTACAAAAAAGATCTCTATACTTTTCAAATAATTTCTACATATCCTTGTATTTTGGATAGATTATACTTTTTTAAATTATTTTCCATTTACTGATTTTGAAAATATATTTTTGTATAAAATAGCTTTTTTTCTATTAGTTTTAAGGTAGTTTTTGGTTACATAAGGGCAACTTGGTCTGAGAGTGAAAATTTGCTAATGTACCAGACTAAGTTAAACCTAGTTCCTACGGGATAAATTTGCTGGATTAGAAGTGGAAGAGATTACCATAATCAGGTTTCTTAAACAAACCAAACATCAGGATAGGATTAAAAGTAGCAACTTAATGAATCTGGTCTTATTTGACCTGACTTTGCAAACTAAATTGGCTGTTGTTGATTCGTAAAATGACAGTATTTTCTTAGTAAAAGAACTGGAAGGTTAGTGCTATGGTTGTATAGTTATAAAAACTATTAGACAACTAGCAAAATATGCTTCCACCTCTTGCTATTTCCCTTTCTGTTTTATTTTGTCATCTAAGTGCGGTATAGCTTTCCAGCAAGAATGGGTTTATGAGCATAAAACCTTGTGACCTACCCTATAGCTTCTCCCCATTTGATTTCGTAGATGTGCTAGTCATGTCTCACATGTTCAATTTGTTTATCCAGGTGGAACTTTTTTGCGTAAATCACCTGATAAATTGCTCGCTGGAGTCCACAGAGGAGTTCATTGCAATGGAATTTCGTTTTACTCTCAGAGACAATGGCATGCGTGCAGCTTTCCAGTTACTTCATATGGTGCTTGAGGTAATGTCAGTCACAATGTATACAACATGTTAACATTGACCTTTTGATATGTAGTTCCCTAATCCTTATTTCAAAAAAGAAATATAGGTCATTAATCCATATGGTTGACAGTATTTAATGTGTAATCTTTTAGAAATTACAGCATTTTTACTTTTGATTTTTACCACTGATTGAATAATGGTAACTTCTGACTTGCAGCATAGTGTCTGGCTGGATGATGCATTTGATCGAGCAAGACAACTATATATGTCATATTACAGGTCAATTCCAAAGAGTTTGGAACGATCAACTGCTTACAAACTCATGTTAGCAATGCTGAATGGAGATGAACGGTTTGTAGAACCTACACCAAAATCATTACAGAGTTTAACTCTTAAATCTGTAAGGGATGCAGTAATGAATCAGTTTGTAGGTGATAACATGGAGGTGAGTGTTAATCAGAATCTAGTGAATGTTTCATCAAGACATGACATTTCTTGTCAGTTAAAAGTTCCATGTTTTTTGGCCTTTAGGTAAGCATTGTAGGAGACTTCTCAAATGAGGAGATTGAATCTTGCATTCTTGATTACCTAGGAACAGTAAGAGCAGAAAGAGATTCTGATAAAGAGCAGGAATTGAACCCAATTATATTTCGGCCATCACCATCTGAACTGCAGTTTCAACAAGTAAGGGAAGCTGGATTTCCTGTTGCAAACTTTTGATAGCCTTCTGTGAATCCACTCTGAAGTGTGTCTGAAGAGTGGGCTTTTCTTTTTCATGTTCTTCTTTTTGCCTAGTTTTGTTAAATGTCTGAAGGTAATGTTGGGTGGTTTTAGTTTCGTGCATCAACTGGTTGTGCACTGATTTATCTGCTCCAAACAGGTATTCTTGAAGGACACCGATGAGAGAGCGTGTGCATACATTGCAGGTCCTGCACCCAATCGCTGGGGTTTTACAGTTGATGGTAGAGATCTATTTGAGTCAACTGGTGATAATTCCACAAGTGATGGTAAGTTTCTTTGTGATAGTCTATGAAAGGGATTATACCTGTTACTGTCTTTGTTACAGGTCTATGAAAGGGGACTACAAAACGGGTGCTTCCCTTGTTTAACATGTATAGATTTGCTGGGTGTTTGATTGACTTTAGGATCATAACTTGATTTTCAGTAAAGCTTTGTTTCTGCCAATATTGATCTAAATTGAAATAAGCTGCTTTCCAATGATTGGTGATTGTTTAGAAGGCATAAATAGCATTGTTCCACTTCTTTACCAAATTTTGCTTTTAGAAGTTGGTTCTTGAATCATTGTTTTGAGATTTGAACTCTAGTTGCTAGCTGCTTATGGGTCAAATGATTGGCATTCAGGTAGAATACATGAACTGACATTAATTCCACCTTTTTTTATTGGAACATTAAATTCATTTATCTAAAGAATACTGTTTCTGGATGTCGGTTGTTGAACTTTTCTCGTGAAATTGGAGTCTAGTTGGTAGCTGCAAACTTAAGTACTATCCAGTTAAGACTTATGAAGTCTAGTTGCTGGCTGCAACTCATTGGTGGGATATGGCTTTCAGATGCACAATCAAAGTCCGGTGATCTGCTGATGGAGAGAAACAGTGTTGAGAAGAATCTTCCAAGAAAACTTCGGGCTCACCCGCTTTTCTTTGGTGTTACTATGGGGCTGCTAGCTGAGATCATAAATTCTAGGTAATTCTGCCCGCTTAACTGCACTTTCCTAGCTTTTTTGGCAGGTAAATATGTTCCTTAGGTGCCCATTCCTTTATGGTTAGTTGTTTCTGCATCATTCAATGCTTTGCACCATGTGATGATTCAATCAATTTGACCAGAGAATAATAAGAACCAACTATTATCTTTTATTATAAATTTATTAGCGCCTTTATTTCATTTTATTTTTTTTTGAAATCAGAGTCTTGAAACTATACTGTTTTTCTGCTCTGACTATATATATTCTCATTTCCAGTTAGTATCTTGTATTTACAAATGTCTTAGGTCTATTTGGCCTGCAACTAAGAAATTTCCTTTATTGGCAGGCTTTTTACAACAGTCAGAGACTCTCTTGGACTAACATATGATGTGTCATTCGAATTAAACTTGTTCGATAGGCTCAATTTTGGATGGTATGTCATATCTGTGACATCCACTCCAGGCAAGGTGCATCCAATCTCCACTTATCAACATTCAGTATGCCTTATAATTTCTTACTTTTTTCACCAGCTTTGTGTCTAATGAACATCCAGGTGTATAAAGCTGTTGATGCTTGCAAGAACGTTCTTAGAGGTTTGCATAGCAACAAGATCGCCCAAAGGGAGTTAGACAGGGTTAGTTTAAACAATTATCTGAATATTCTTTATGCTAGGATTGTTCAAAGTTAATTTGCCTACCTTGTGCTTGTTCTTGGAATGATCTTCCTCCCTCATGTTTTATGATCCACAGGCAAAGCGGACCCTTCTTATGAGGCACGAGGCTGAAATTAAGTCAAATGCCTATTGGCTTGGTTTGTTAGCTCACTTGCAAGCTGTTTCTGTTCCAAGGAAGGTAATTTTATTTTCCTTACAGTTTCTTCAATTTAACTTTTTACTTTCCTATGATAATTCTCTCATTAAATACATCTTTATGTCTTTTCTGATGGCTGTGGATTTTAGGATATATCATGCATTAAAGATCTCACTTCACTTTATGAAGCTGCCTCTATCGAGGACATATACCTTGCGTATGAACAGTTAAAAGTAGATGAAGATTCTTTGTATTCATGTATTGGGATTGCCGGGGCTCAGGCTGGAGAAGAAACTGCCGGTAAGGAAAAATCTTTTGGTGAAAGAGCTTTTCCAGGAAAATGCAAAGTGTTTAATGAACCATCAATAATAGTTCTTGTGGAGGACTAAATGAAACTTATCCGATGATCCACATTTACTTGGGCCCTTTGTGGCATTCAATATCCCTTCTCATCCTCCCAATGCCTTTGATTTTGTTTGTGGATTGGGGGAGAAAGGGGGTATCCTTCAGGCTGCCTTTTCCGTCATGGTATAGACCTTTTTATCCATTTTATTAAGATCCAATTTAAATTTGCAGCTGCATTGGAAGAGGAAGAACCAGAAGGTTTTCAGGGAGTTATTCCTGTGGGGCGAGGTTTATCCACAATGACACGGCCAACAACCTGAGCATTCATGCTTTCGCTATAGTGTATATTGAAGGAAAGCATTAGAAGGTATGTGTGCTTACTAGTTTCCTTTTCTTCAGTAGAAAATGAAAAGAATTTTCAAATGCTGTTAAGAGAGCACTTACAAGAGTACATGATATCTATTTACAAGACATAGTATCCACACAATCCTTAAGCTTTCCTTCGTAAGTTACAGTAATTCAGCATAGGCTAAAGGCTTGAAGCCAGTGTCCCTGATTCTGTGGAGAGGCAATCTACTCGTTAGGAGCCCATTTGTCTCCCTTCCTCTTAGTTAATTGGAAGATAGGTATTTTAGTTTAAATTAACAAGAACTAAAGGAGCATGTACCCTATCCTCAGGAAAAACAAAAGTTCTGAAGAATCAATGAGGACTTATTCCTCTTCCAAATCCCCACAATTTTGTGCCAGCCCAAATCAAGTTATTGTTTTCACAATTATCTGTTGGATGTGTTCCTTTTATTTGTACAAGAAATTTTTGTTAAACAGTATACTGGACCTGTTTTGCATCTACCGGAAAACTGAGATTGAAAGTTGTTTGGAGTTACTCATTAGGATTTTCAACCTAGATGGAGGACAAAATCCTTTCCATTGCACTTACAATCCTTATAATTTAATACCTATTTTGTAGCTCTATAGTGTTTCACTTTATGCTTCTATCTATTATCTGAAGTACCAAAAATAGATGTTAAGTCCGATAAGGTTACTAAGAAATATTTCCTTGTAGGTGGGGCAAGTTCTACTCTCTGCCAGTTTGAAAGCAAATGAGGTGCACAATTGCATGCGCGTGTTTGTGCATTGTGCATCAATAGATTTTAGGATATTTCATTGTCATAATTTTCGCCCTTTTTAATGGGTGCATGCTTAAGTTACCATAGGTGCACATCTTTATAACTCAGGACCAGGGTTTTTTTGTTTCACTTATCATAATTGAAAATTTGGTCTAGTTTTGTGATAAAAAAAACCTTGAGATATTTTTATACATTGAGAGGAGATTTTTCCAATCAAACTATTACCTGTCTCTTCTGGGATTTTCGTGCTAATTACTTGTGGAATTCTTAATGTAGGTCAGTTAACAAGATTGCATGGCCGGTTGGGGGCAAGTTCCATAGTGTTTTTGAGAAAAAGTATATGGAGTTGCTTCAATGCACACGAGACAAGACTGAAGTGTTGGCTGATGGAGTGATTTATTTGATCTTCATCACCTCTGCTTCGCTCATTATAGCCTAGAAGCTTGTTTAAATGTATTCCTAATAGTGTTGATTCTATTTCTGCTGTCACAGGCATTGGAAATTTTCTTTGGGAACTCAGAAATATAGTGAAAAAATGCAAAGTATACAGATGTTGAACTAGGGGATTTTGGCTGGATCAAGTATGTGTGTGTCATTTAGCAGCTGCCAGTTGCCTATATGTAAATTACCTATTTTCAATTAACGATTTATTTGAGGCAATCTGGTTCAACCCATCTAAAATCATGTTTCACCCGCATTCTTTTATTTCGGACAGGTCTCCAGAGGACAGGACATTTCATTTTAGTTTGGTCATTTTTCACTGAGAGGTTTTTGCGGGCTTAAATTGATCGGAGTATCCTTGTAACTTACCATAACAATTTTTTCGTGGACAAGATGTCAAAGATCATTTGACAATCACAGTAGTTTAACAAACCAGATTATTGCTGGAAGATCAAACTCAATAAAAAAGTTAGGATTTACAAGATACAATTTTTTTTTTTGGGTGGAGAAGAACAAAATATAAGCTAAAATTTTGAGTTGTATGTAAAATTTGAGGTTTACAACAGAAGAGTTTAGTGATAACATGTAGTTTGCGGAGCACTTGGCGCACTTTTAGAATATGATGAATATAAATTTGTAGAGAGTAAAAGTGTACGCTAATAACTCAAGGTACTTTCTCCATGTAATTTATATTTACTTTTTAGCTATCCTCAATTGTTTATAAAATGAAAACATTTTAAATCATCGAATAAATTTTAGTTAACAATTTAATTTACAGATCTTAAATTTTCAAAATTAAAAGAAATTATATTTTTTAAAAAAATAGTCATATTTAACAAATAGAAAATCCACAGTCAGTGTGAACAACCATGTCATAATTCAGCAACAGCTACGCCTGTCAATAGCGGAAACCCCATGCAAGGGGAAAATAGCAACCATGCATCAACGTGGAAAGACAAAATAGTCTCTGGGTCTGCACAAGCACAAGATGCTAATGAAGGTGACATAGAGATGGAGGAAACAACGCTTGCCCCATTTCCCCAGGCACTAGATGATGAGGATGACGAGGTGGAGAATGATTTGTGCCTGCCATCTGGCTAACAGCAGAAGAAAAGGTACAGCTTTGGAAGCCATGGCGAAGAACACTCGAAATGAAACTTTTGGGGAAGCGTATACGCTCTAAACATGGACGACTACATTTGATCTGCTTCAAGTGTGGTCTCTATGGGCATGGTACTGATAATTGTACTAAAAACCTTCCTGTTCTGGTACAGGTGCGATCGATGAAACGCCGGCGAATTCTGGGGTGCGACAACTGAAGGAGGCAGATCAATGCAGCCCATGGATGATGGTACAAAAGAAAAAAAAAAAAAAAAAAGAAACCCGAGAATTCAGCACCAATCTATCAAAGAAGATTCTTTCGAGGAGGATTAGGGAACTTCAAAAATGACCAAGATACGCACGCGAAGGCGTCTAATCTCACATGCATGCGCCCATTAAAGGGAACTCGCACGGACATGGTGAACAGAATATTAGGAAGCAGCAAAAAAGTAAAGTTGAGGACGCCCTTAATAACAGCGCAACAGAAAAGCAAGGAATGGAGGGAATCAAGAGATCCAGATTCTCGGCTCTTCTAATTGAAGAATGAGAGGGGAAAGTCAACCAGAAGGTAGAATCCAACCTTCCCAAACCATAGCCTATGTCAAAAAAGAAAAGGGATAATTATGGAATGGAGCTGATTTGGTAATCGAAATTGCAAGAGAATATTAAGGAAGACAGGATGAATGACAATATTGAGGAGATCGGGAAATCCCATCTGCCCTAGACGTCAACAAATTGCTCGGTAATGAAGAAGCTATCACACTGACTTATGGGATCTCGTAGGGAGTGAGAACAGAGGGGAAAAAAACGAAAGCAAACGAAGAGTAAAATGTCAAAAGTTGAAGAAAACACTGTCGGCCAAGCAACCCCACAACGGGCGAGAAAAAAATAGAAGATATGGGCTCAATCTAAAAACTAATAAAATTCTCCTGGCCCAAATTGAAGCTATGGTGAAGAAGAAACAGAGGGGCCCGACGGACTACATCAATGCTGGGCGGCTGTTGTAACATCTAACCCAGCCCATCGCTGCTGCAGGCGCTTACATTTGAAGCACGAAGGCTTCCACGGTTAGCCTAGCTCTCGTCCCTGTTGGTCATATTAATGCCGACATGCAAATGCATACACAGGTGTGATTGCTCTAACACGCACCTGGTTTTATTTTGCCTTTATTTGATGATGATGTGGTTCTTTTTCATGCAGTTATACTTATTTATTTATAATTATGCCATCGACTATTATTTCTTGGAACAATAGAGGGGCTGCTAGTAGACTTTTTCAAGTCCTTGTAAATAATACTATCAGCATACACGCTGAATATTATTTTTATTTTGGAACTCTGCATATCCGGACTCAAAGCAGATGACATTATTAACCAGCATGGGTGATTGGTGTTCTGTCCGCTCTAAAGCTATTGGCTTCTCTGGTGGAATTTTGGGTTCTTTAGATACATTCTATTGATCTCCAAGTAACCGAGTCACGTGATAGTCTTTACATTGCAAGATACATTTGGGTTCCACCATCTGCCGTGCTAGCCTACATGAAACTAAATGAAGAGTTCTTTCCTATTATTGGCTACTATTGCCATTAATATGATGGATCATTGGATCCTCCTTGGGGATTTTAATGATATTGCAACTATTGAGGATCAATGGGGAGGGGGTGGTGGGGGCGACCAACTACTTTTGTCGTGTAAAGAAATTTCACTCGCACATTGACTCATATGGACTGGTTGAGGCTTTCAGGGGCCTATATTTACTTAGATTAGGGGGCATACTAAAGTTTGTCTACATAAAACCTACTCTTAACATTAGTAATCGCATTTTATTTAATTAGACTTTTATCATTAATATAGTTTGCTGTTGCTCTGACTATAATCCTACCAAAATCTTCTTAGATAACTGAGTAGT
Source organism: Carica papaya (assembly GCF_054855325.1). Classification (NCBI taxonomy): domain Eukaryota; kingdom Viridiplantae; phylum Streptophyta; class Magnoliopsida; order Brassicales; family Caricaceae; genus Carica; species Carica papaya. The sequence goes on from NC_142309.1 coordinate 24,852,326, forward strand.
CCATTAACAAGATAAACTAGACACTCATATATTTAGCTACCTGGGAGACTCATCTTGAGTCCAGAAATTTTATTAGTAAGACTTCAAACAACGATGAGGACACTGTGATGACTATCTCCGATTTCATGGACAAGGCCAAAAAATTAAACGACCAAACATTTTGCAACATCTTCCCAGACAAGTCTCGACTTTATTCTCATATCCTTGGGATCCAAAAGGCCTTTTACATCAGGACTGATCCCGTCTAGCCCATCTTGAGCAACAATTAAGAACCCAACTCTTTGATATCCTCGTTAGAGAAGAATTATTTTGTTCTAAGAAGCTCGCACCAGATGAATCTCCCATGGAAATTGCAACAAGACTTATTATCTCAAGACTTCTTTCGTAAAACGTAGCACTTATTGAATCACTAGTCTCAAAGATGTTGAGGAAACCTAGTTTGTGAAGCCCACACGTTCTATGGTAAACTCCATGGGGGAGGAGGTCTACCATCCCCACACTAAATCAAAGCTCTAGCCTGCCCCAAAACAATGTTGAGTGCGATTGGGAGATAAGGAAACCTGTCGAGGATGAGGAGATCATCACCGCCTTTAATTTGATAAGCATTTTCAAAACCCGATGCATAATGAGCTTTGTGTCGCTTTTTACCAGAAACACTAGGATATGATGGACCCAAGTATTAAAAGATCTATAAAATGGGTGTTAGAGGAACAACTACAGATTAACCAAGTGAATGACACCCTCTGCACCCTATCCAAGAAGCTTAATGCTGCGTCTTTCAGTGATTTTGTCCTATTAGCCTTTGCAATGCTATTTACAAAATTATTACTAAAGCGAGAAGGCAAACTATGGATAACATTATCAGCATAGAAGGCAATACAATCATGCAACACAAGAAGGGTCGTAAAGAGTTATATGGTCATTAAGACTAATCTCAAAAAAACATATGATAAGGTTCACTAGGAGTTTATTAAAGATACACTTACTCCAATGGATTTTTTTTTTCCCAGAGTGGATCAACACAATCCTGCGTTGTATCTGATCACCATCCATGCAAATCCTTATCAATACGGATACCAATTTTCCCCTTCGGAAAATTTGTTAGGGGGACCTTCTCCCTCCTTACATCTTTGTTCTTTACGTTGCGAAATTGAGCCAAATAATCCATCATGGAGTTGAGCAAAAATCTTGAAAGCCATTCGAATAAGCATAGTTGGCCCTAAACTCTCTCATCCCTTCTTTGCTGACAAATTGATCCTATTAACTGAAGCCTCCTAATGTCAACTCGTAATAATCAAAACTTGTATGAATAGATTATGCAGGGCAAAAAATATAGCAATTTCCCATAATCTGAGTAAGGCGTGCACCCTTCTCCTCACAAATGATCTCAGTAAATATCCAGGGGTCCTGATCCTACATACTACGACCATGAGAGCTACTACACAATAATTATTAAGAAAGTTCTAAGAAGGCTTGTTGGGTGATAAATCCCTCACCTGTTCATGGTGAGTAGGAGTACATGTGAATGCTCAGTCATGTCCATTCTATTGTCTAATGCTATACAATCAACCTTACTTCCCTCTCCGACTCTCAATTATGCAAACAAACTCAATAGAGATTTTATTTGGCTTTCTCGGGTGGGTCAACATAAAGTCGACCTTGTGAAGTGGCATACAACAGTCAACCAAATGAGGCTGATGGCCTTGGGACAACCACAGAGCTAAATCTTTGCCCACTACTAACTCCGGTGACTTGATGCTAATTTCTCATTAAGCATCAATATCAAAAGTCTGTTTTGAATAAATCAACAATACAGAAAAGATAAATCTGGATATTAGTACAACGTCACTTTAGATTTTTCCACCAATAACATGTCATACCTCAAAAAAAACAATCAGATGCAGCTATATTGATCATAATACATTACATTTTAAGTAACAGTGCATCCATCTACCAAATATATATATATATATATATATAATTGATGCATCACATACAACTTCCAGAGAAGCACAAAGTTAGGATCATAGTAAATACACTCAGCAACCAAAGATCAGGTACACAAACCTGAAGGGCAAAGATGGAGGAGCAGGAAAGAACTGGTTAGGTCAAAGTTAAAGATGATTCCACCTATCACAGCAGAATCCAAGCCCAAGCGTGTGACAAAGGAAAAGTGCAAATTAATGCATGTGAGAAACAAGACAACTTCCTGCCCTAACTTCTAGTCATGCCATGCAAAATCTCCTCTGCCTTCTCTTGATCTTTTTCCCCTCCGATAGTCGATCTCTGCATCAGAACATGACAAACCAAGATGGTATTTTCTATCGAGCCTGGATGAACCGACCTTTGGGAATAAGTCCTCATCATCAGTCAGATTATAATTGTCTGGTGCACTTAATCCAAAGATGCTGCCAGGTTGACTCCTTGATTTATGATCTGAATCACATTGTAAAGGATCATCATGCCTGAAGCTAAAGGAATTCAGTAACAAAAAGCACAAATACAGGCATAGAATAGTATTCTGAGATGGATAGCATGTTGTGTAAGAGAAAAATGTGCAGGGGCATCAGAGTTATGGGATCCTTTGGTTATATAGAATTGGCAAGAAAGATACAAATTCCAACTGATTCTTTAGTCCATTATGTATTTGCCAGATATTTCCCCTTTTATCCTGTTTAAATATCTTTTTGGCTAAATTCCATTGTTTGAGCTTATGCACTCGGGAGGGAATATCAGGATTCATCTTCAGAGCGCATGGAAAGGAGGGATTCTCTATGACTGAATAGGTGAAATGCCTTGGGTTCAACTCACAGGCCCAAAAGGTAGAGTATATGATTTGGCTAGGAAATGTCACAGGTTCAAATCCATCAGTGAATACCAAATAGGCGGAGATATTCACTGGGCCAAGGGCAACCTGTCACGTAAAATATTCAACAACCAGTTTACCAGAATGAGGATCTCATTCCAAATTGCTTAATTTGTTGACCTTACATGTAAGTGTTCTGCACCCATGTGTCAAAATTTCCTTTCCAAGCTAAATGAAACAGATTTCAAAACCACATGAAAATATTTTTGTAAATTGCTCACCTAAGTCTGTAGCTTAGACTACATGAAAAAATTCCAAATGCATCAAAGATTTCACATACTAAAAAGGGACTTTATGTACAGTTAATTAGTGCGAAAGAAGGTAAAAGCCATTAGGTTAACGAACTTCACCTTCATATGCTGCAGTGCACTCAGTTTGTAATTCACAGTTTTTCACTTCATTATCAAGATCTGATTCTGATTTACAGCTTTTCTGACAGAGCAAGTTTGCCTGTGTTTTCTGATTTCTCTGCCCTTCATTTTGTGATGCAGGCCCCATACTTTCTTCAAAGGTAGGTTTATCTGAGGGAAATGGGGTCATGGTAAATGAGTCATCGGTTACATCAGTAATCTCCACATATTGTGTGGTAGTGATTATTTCATCTGCACTGAATCCAAAGGAAGCTCTGTATGCTTCTAGTTCTTCCACATCTTGCTTTGGGCTTTTTGCCTGCCTGTTCTGGTACCCATTTCCATTAGAAGGATAAACATCTGAGTCTTTGGAAACACTTAATCTCCCACCAGTATAAGGAAATGGAGGATCGTGATCCAGATAGAATTGAGCAAATGTAGCAGGACAGAAGAAATTCGAATCCTGAGACACCACAGGCGAACCAGTTGTATCGTGCCTTGACATCCTACCAGAATTACTCCTTGAACACTTTCCATCTTTTGGAGAAACCGACGGATCCCATTGTGGAGGGAACTCCCTCTCAGGAAAGGATGACGATAAGCCATCACCTGAAGTCCTGGAAATCGGAGATCTAAGACCACTAGCTGGACTACCAGGATAAAGTAAATAAGTCGTTTGAAGGTCAGTTGCAGCGACGTAATTGGTCTTATCAGTGCCTTTCAGATCCACCGAAGATGTCAAGAACCGAGCAAAAGGGACATCGGGTGAGGAGGGAGTAGTGAGGTGTGCCAACTCGGGAGGGGGAGTAAGAGGTGCAGTAGATGGCTCAGTTGTAAAGGTTGAGAAGACAGGAGGAGAGACCAGCTGTGTCTCATGGGCATATGGTCCAGTGGCAAACATTGTGGACGAAGGACCTCCAGGTGAGTTTGCAGACAAGAAGCAACTAGGTGATTGAGCTGTTGAAGGGAGTGCTGAATTGGTGAAGGATGCTGGTGAAGAAGGGGGAGCTAGAAGAGAAGGAACTAGTGCTGTAGCTTGGTTTGGCAATCCAGCTGTTTGAGCTCCATTTGGCTGGGCAGCTGATGCATTTCCTTCCGGAATACGAGATGCAGGTACAATTCGTCTTCCACCTTTCTGTGCACCAAAACAAGACAAAGCTCCCAAACATCCTCCCCACCTCTTTCGCTGCAGGTAGTATACCATTATAAACTTCAACATGTACTTATCAACAAAAAAGCTTAAGAACCAAAAAATTGTCCCCATACCAACGCAAAGAAAAAAGAAAAAAAATAAGAAAGAGATATTTTCTCTACATATCAGTGTCGGTGTGTCCATATATATCAATTTGGCACTTAAGAGTGCAGGCCATCTTTATTATTCTACAGAACACAAACGGATTCGAGGTCTAGAAAGCATTTTAAGATGGGATCAAGCAGAAAACATAAAAGAGCTTTATGTAAAGATCACGACCCTCTTCCAAAATTAAGAAAAATAATAATGTAAAGATCATGACCCAATTCCACTTTCTCAGCAAGCTACAAGCTGTTCAACCTCTTCCGTTAAACATTGATTTATTAATTCATTCCAATATTTCAGACTACCACTATATTTTTAAGGTTTGATCTTAAGACGAAATCCCTTATGTTGCAAATTACAGACACATCTATTCTATAACTAAAAGTCTAAACTTCCAGATGATAAAACGTTCCAAACAAACGCTGGCCATAACATTTCAGAAACACATGCTACTCTAGAGATCAAAAGAGTTGTAACAAAAGGCAGACTCGTGAGTTAATTGGTCGGATCTAAATTTGCAACGCTTAAGCTAGCTAAATTTTGCTGCGATTAGAGGGGAACTCGAAAGAAAGGTATGGGATATCTATGAATGAGTAATATAAGACAAAGTCAACAGAATTTTTTTTTTAAAAAAAAAAAAAACTAGATAGATGCCGAGAAAATTGTCGCTGAGAAGAGAAAGGGTCTCCATCAGATCAGTCATACTACTACCTACCACTACCACTACACAACCAAACAAAATAAAATTGTAAAATGAAAGAGAGAGAGAAAGTGTGTGTGTGTGGGGAGAGAGAGAGAGAGAGAGAGCAGAAAGGCATAAAAGGCAAGCATTAAGTAAAGAGTGCATCTTCATATTCAGAAATTTAGAAGAAAAAAGGGGGAGTGAGATCCCCCACGGATCTGAATAAGAAGATGTGGATGCACAAAAATGGCACCCAGAAAAAAAGAAGCCAGAAAAAGATCAAGTAAACTAAATTTCCAGATCTGACTGAAAACATGCAGCAGAAACCGCCCAGTTGAAGAGATGAACCAAAATTGAAGAGAGAGAGAGAGAGAGAGAGATACCCGTTCCCGTTCTTGCTGAGGGAATCTATTCTGCTCTGACCCCATTTTCAGTCTTTCTCTGAAGCTGTTGTATCTAGCGAGAGTAATTACTAGTTAAGTCAGCAGATGAGTAAGCTTTGATTTAGCTGGTGCTACCCCAGTCTTACATTTCTATTGGCTTCTTGTTAGCGGGAGAGTGTCGTCCGTGTTTACGTAGGGAATGAGAGTTAGATTTAGAGAATGAAGAAAGAATTAGATTTGGGTTTTCATATCCAGATTCACCCACTTGCATCCACAAACAGACACCATGAAGATTTGGCTCTTCCTATGGAGGACCAAAGACAGAAACAACAACAACAACAACAACAACAAAAAAGTGAAAGAGAAAAGAGAAAGGAGAAAAAAAAAAAAAGAAAAGAGAGATGAAGACTGGGACACACCAGATTATTAACTACTACCCTCCCCTCCTCCTCCCTCCTCCACCTCCCTCCTCCTCCTAGTAGGGAATATTATAATCGATGAATATATAAATATTTATGAAAAGGAATCCGGATAAAGAAAAGAGATTTATACTTATTAATCAAAGGAGAAGGAAAGACAAAACTAAAGCGAAAAGGATTGAAATGAGATAAAGGGAGGGAGAGGGGGGGGGGGGGGGGGGAAAGAGTGAGAGAAACACTTTTTCTGTATTTCCCTTTTTTTTTTTCTTTTAATTTCTTTCGTGTTTTTTTGTTTTCTTTTATTTTTATTATTTTAATTTTTGGGTAACGTGCAAAGTTTTTATAGGATTTGAAGAAAGCGAGACCAGAAGTAGGATTCGCTTCGGCTTTGTTCTCTTGTTTTATAATACAATTCTCTCTTCCTTTCTTTCTTTTTTGCCTTTCATCCAGGGAAGATAAATCTCAAATATTTCTAGAATTTTAATATTATTTCAAATAAAAAGTAGAGTAAATATTATTTTCTTAATATGCAAACAATTAAATGTTATATCACGCTGCCATAATACATGTTTAAAATTTATTTTGTTATAATTCTTAAATTAAAATAATTAATGACGTCACCAAAAAGAAAGAGGCAATTCAAGAATTAGATTTGGGTCCCGAGTGTGAAACCGAACTGAGGCTGGGCCCCAAAATCAATACTCCACGAACCACAATTTCTATGGTTTTTTTTTCAATTTTCTAATTTAGAAATTAAAAATCCTTCTGTTGAATTAAAACTAAAGTAAATGAAATTTTAGTATTTTTGAGAGAGTAGGGTACGAAGCAGATTAAATCATATTCATCTACTTTTAACCAAAAAGATAACATGTGATTTTGTTCATTACATCGTGAGCATTTCACATCTCCTTTGTCTTATAAATCATAATATACAACATATTTAAAACATGTCTGGTTGCAAAAGTGTGTACATATGAAACATTACATATTTCCACTATTGTTTTTTAAAATTAAAAAAAAAAAAAAACTAAGACTAACTGCAGTATTTTTATTTTGCCATAAATATATATATATATATATATGTGTGTTTATGTACGTACGAATAATGTAGTACAACGTGCTCGAGTATCTACTCTTACAATATTTTGAACCCAAATTGTTGGATAAAACTCAAGCTACTGGTAATTTACCATTTCAACACTTATATACATAGGATAATAATCACATATTTTTATATGAAATGAAAGTATTACAATCTTCGTCACTCAAACTACTTAATATGGCATTCATCGTAACAACAAATTATAATTCAAAATCTCACAAAATCCATAATGATATAAATTTTGAGTTATTAAGTTAAATACATGATCTGGTACTATTTACAAAGCCCCAAGCCCAACATCACTATTCCAACTTTTGTAATTCGAATTTAAATTATTAGTAATGTAAACTAATATGAAATGTAAATATTTAAATAAATCTATATAATTCAATTTTTAAGTTTAATTTAATTTAAAATATTAACAATTTTATATTTTTTAACAAAATTTAAATATATTCTCAATCCATTTAAAAATTTCTATAACTCAAATGATAAAAAAGACTAATTAATTGAAGAATGTTAACCAAAAAAAGCACTTCCAAGAGTCAAAATGTTCCAATGAAACTTGACAAAAAGTGATTGTTCTAGTGAAAAAAACAAGAAAATAGAATAGTTGAAGAAAGTTTTCACAAAACATTATATATTCTCAACCCAAACACTATGACTATTGCTATTTAAAAGGGCTTAAAAATAGAAAGTAGCATGCAACATTTTACTAAGCAAACATAGAAATAACCTTTTGAAACATCACATTTGCAGGGATCATCCTTCTTTTGAGACACTCATAAATTCCTTGTTCATCACAAGCACAAAAACATCATTAGAACCAATCCACATCTATCTTTCTTCAAGTAGATAAATCAATCTTAGCAATTCGTAAGAGTGATTTAAACAAAATGATGAGTATTACACCTCAAACGAGAGTTGTTACACCAGACCTTGGCCAACTTGCAAATACACCTTCAATTCAATTTTGCATAGACTAAGAGAAAGGTAAAGTAATCTTTTGTCTCCACGTTTTTTTCCCCTTGATAGATGTACATACTCACAATGTATAATACGTAAATCCACTTCGAATTATGAGCGAACTTGAACTCTATATTGATTACTAACTTGAACTCCATACTAATGGTATGAAGGATTATATTGATTGTAGTATTATGACTATTGAATTGCTCAAGTAAAATTCAAGTGGCTCTCTCGTAGGCTGCCGGCAATGCTAATCTTAGTTTTTTTACTAGCGGTATAATATACTATTTCAACTATTTTTTCTCCTTTGTTATTGAATTTTAAATTACTTTAAGACATGTTTTGCTTCTGAATGTTTTGAGATGGATTTAACGAGAAATGAAATGAACAATGAGATAATAATTTAATAGCAGGAAAAAAATAACATAAAAATAAAGAAGATAAAACATATAGAGAAAAAAAAAATTAGATACAAGAATATTCAAAATGAAATTTCACTTTTTATTTATTTTTCAAAAGTGAGGAGTGCAAAATTATGTAATTTACCCTTTCATTTTCTGGCCCCCAGAATTTTTTCTTCTTTTCACCTAGATTTTTGTTAATTTCACTCCTTTCTTCTCTAAATTGTGCTAGATTTTCCATGTAATCAAGCATTATTCTTGATCGGCCATATTGAAAAATATGCCCTTTGTATAACTTTTTGTACCAAATTGTATCTTATTCTTATCAATTTTGATAATGTTATGTTCTCAAAGTTATATTTTGTACAACATTAATTTAGGGAAAGAGCAGTCCCATACCTACCCCGGATATGAGGCAAGTAAGAATTGTCCCACACAAGTCCTGTAACCTCCCTACTGGCCTCTTATGATTTGGTGTTTACTACGTAAGAAAGAAGATTCGATCTTAATTTTTTTACAATGCAAATAACTTAATCGGTTAATTTAATTACACCAACAATAACACTTAATTTTGTGCCCTTTAACAAAAAGGTACCATCAACCTGAATAGAAAAGGCATCACGGGAAACTAAGATCAATTTTAGTACATTGGACTTTTTCAGCATTACACACATACTAGCGCATCGAGGCCTTCCAACCTAAGAAAATTCTTTCTATTCTCTTGACCACCCTGTCCAAACCCAAACATATGATAAAAAGTTAGACCTTGTGGATATATTCGAAAGAAATAAATTATTTTTGTAATGTTATTTAGAAATCTTTTAACTTTTATATTTAGTTCAAACATAAAAAATTATTTCTGGTCTTTCAAATAGAATTAGAAGATTAGAACCAAATTCATAATTTAAAAAGTATTGTTTTAACTCTAGATTGGGTTTCTATGTTCTTATGCTTGAACCAAATATACAAACTATATCATTCTAAATAATTTCTACAAAAAGAATTTACTAAATCCAAATATATATCCTGAAGTACAAATGAGGGGCATAGATCCCATGGATTCAGATTTGTTACCTTTTGAGATGATCGAATCTCCATCGCATTGGATGCGAATAATTATGTCAGCTGGCTCTTAATATAGAGTACTATTTGTGCAAACACTACTTGCATATAGTAATTAGTAAGAAGGCAAACATTTCTTGTCACACAGTTCATGTTGAAATTAGTTACCACCTCCTCAAAAAGGGATCATTTGAAAAATCAATAGCACTATAATAATACCTCAATTACACTCACACTAAGCTTTATTCACATCATCTTTAATTTTAATGCATGTCAAATGGTGCAATGATAAATAAATATAAAACCGAAACTTCATTTCCCAACCCTGTGTGGTACGTTCTCTTTCATTCTTAGCCGTTGGTTTTTATGTCATTTTTTAGGGAAATAATCATGTCGTGCAGCATAGAGCTAGAAATGAAGGGTATTTAAGTACAGTAGTTCTAACCCTAAAACCTAAAATTTTAAATATTTTATATATATATATATATAAGCTTTTACCGTAGGGTACATTCCCATTATGACGATTTGGTTGTAACTTACTGTTTATTAGGTGTTCATTTTTTATCACCAAGTCTAGTTGACTATGAGAAAATCGTCCTCGGAAATATACCAACTCTATTTGTTTAAGCACAAGTGGCTACCAATTATTTGGTGAAATTGTGAAGCAGTCGTAAGTGATGAGAAGCACTCTGACAAGACTTTCTCATTTTAACTCCTCTTGGCAGAAGGGAAACTTTTTGGCAGTTTTATCCTCCTTTTTTTTTTTTTTTTTTATGTTTCATGATTTTTTAAACAAAAAGCATAACAAAAATATTAAATCATTGGCACCAAGGGGTGTCACTCGTTTACAGAAACATTTAAGGGTTTCTTGGCATTTTACTTGCTTGCTTTGCCAGCCAAGATTTTAATGCTGTAAAATTCAAGGAATTTCAACCACGGCTCTGTTTGGTTCACACAAAATGACTTGATGAAAGTTAGAAACTCAATCTAAAGATAAGATAATTATTGTTGGATTAAAGACAAGAAAAATCAACTGGAAGAACTCCTGCAATCAAATCAAAATGAAGAAAAACCATCCCCAAACAAAAAAAACTTTTAAGTCACATACTTGATACGTTTCTTTCATCCCCAAATCAAAATGTGTTCCTCTTTTTTCTTTTCTTTTTTTGGGATACCATTTTTACCATCTCCCTTTCTCATTTTTGGTAATGCTCTATTTTTTTCTTTTCTATTGGCAGATTTTTTCCACCGTTTTTCATTAATTTTTTGCTTACAAAAATAACACAATCTGTACATGAGCATACAACTACTATAATTTTGAATAATTATCTTATTAGCTTCTTAAAGAAACAACATAAAATATTACGAAGTGTTATGTTTATTGTTTAGCATGTTTTCCAAGCATATTCTTTCCAAAATACTTTTGATGTTTTGCATGCCAATTGGTGAAAAACATTTTCTGCAGTAATATCCAAACTACACAAGATATTCTATTTTCAAGAAAACGAAAAAAAAAGGTACCTATCTTAATTTTCAAAAATCCTTTCACTGCAGCAACTGGGCCTAAAAATTGATAAACTCAAATAAAGAAAATAAATAAATAAGAAAATACGTACCAAAGGGCATAAAGAGAAACTTTGCCCCGACGGCCATGGGTGGTAATTCTAATTTGATCTACCCCTGCAACCAAAGAAATAAATAAATGTTTGGAAGTGTAGAGGTGAAGAAGATAACGCGGAACACTAGTAATCAAATGTATTGAGATGCACCCACCCTATGCAGCTGCTGACTAATTTTCATTCTTCACAGAAGAAAAAAAAAATTCAATTTTTCAAAACAAGTTATCGCCGTTAAAGCCTAGGAATTTTATTCTATCGCACTAACTTGACGACAATTTACCTTGATATTTACCAATATTATCCCCATGCAACCAAAAGTTGCATTTGGTTCCATTTCTAGACAATTTCTCGTTATAAATCTCGTATTAGTCTTTAGCATTCGCGTAACTTGAATTTCTTGATGGTACGAACTCAAACATAAAAATTGAATTCCCACCATCAAGTAATTTAAAATAGAGGTGGCAGCAACTAAAAATACAAATTATGTTCCGCATTCATGTTAAGACTAATACAAGAATAACAATGTTAAACTACAAGTAAAGAGCGCGCAGCAAGTCTCAGCTTAAAACCATGCATCACAGTGTACTGACGGGCTCCTCATAAAGTCATGGCACTCAACAAATGCCATTCATGAAAAGTACACAAGCAGTAAGTAAATTCAGATCCGTGTCATCAGTGCATCTCTATGACTTAGTCCCAAAACTCATAAAGAAGTGGCTTTAATTGTTGATCAAATCAGAAATTTAGGAATTAAATAAACAGATGGTGTAACAGACAGAACAATTTTCTATGTGTAGAATCATTGAATAATTCATCTTGTATATTTTCTTATATTGATTAATAAAATAACAATGCATGTCTGTACAAAAGAATTAGTATTCCAAAAAGTTCTCATGTGAGCAAAGAAAATAATAAGTGGATCTACAGTTTTCTAAGAGGAGAAACTCATCTGCAACAGAGCTATCTACAAGAACGGATATGAGTCAAGTAATTCTTCTTCCACATGTAGACAAACAAACCAGATGTTATAGGCCAGCCTTTAAAAATTTCCAATCTGCATTGACTATCGTGATGGATAACCTGAAACAACATACTACTAGCATCAATGCTCATATATCATTTAAGGAATAAGGCTCTTCACTTATTATAAACAAAAAGGACCCTACTATTGAACCAATTACCACATTCAACAGCATAGTAGCCAACTCTTGAATTCAATTGCAAATGGTTAAATCCTAAAGCCTACACAGGGTCGACCAGTACTTGAATGTCATCTTGAGAAGAAAAGGAACCACCAGTTTACTCAAGTGACAAGTGTGCCAAGTTATAAGATGGGTGAGTGGAAAAACTTGTCCAATGGGTTAAGGCTTCTCCTAAAAAGGATGGCTACTACACTATATTAACCAAAAATCAAAAGAAGTTAAAAACTTATCCCACAGAGAAGGTTTCTTCTATGGACAAAAGAAGAAGCTTAGGTCACACAATTGTAATTGATTCATGCACACACATCTTGTTAAAATCAATTATCAAACCTTTAATAAGATTAATACCAGAAACTAAGATCTTGTGTAGTTTTAAGAAAACTGTTCTGCCTTTTTTTTTTAATTTTTTAAATCATATATGTTTATAAACAAAAACAAAAAACACATAACCATTAAAAATAAAAAAAAAAAAAAGAAGATTTAAAATGGCTTATACTACAAGCATCTTAACTACAAGCTATGGTTACACTATGTAATGAAGCACATCCTTACTTGATTAGTCATTCGTAGACCAGTTGAATAGCCAAATGCTAGTTCATAGACTGATATATCTGAAATGGAGCAGATAAAATCTGCAACATGTTGAGGGGAAAAAAATGAATAAAATATACAGGTCCCTCAGAAGGATGATGTTACTCGATAGATTGATATTTCAAATCAAGCAGAAAAGAACACAGGTATATCATAAGGGGAAAAACTGAGACAACTCTTTTCGGTGATACTTACATCTCAGTTTTTCCCCCTTAAAATATACCTCAGCATGCTATAGAAGTATAGAGAACATCACCAAAAAGCATACTTAACCAAACATTTTTACATTTTTTGAGATTTCTATGCAGGTTTATCCACAAGAATGTACGTCAGATCTCCAAAATGAACAAAGAAACACAAATAGCAGATCAATATGTGGCAACAAAACTTCAAAGCTCAATCAAGGGTCAATAACTGACATATTACATGGCTGGCTTTATGACAATGTCACAGCAACATCAGAAGATATAAAAGATTAAGAATAACCACATACCTAGGACATCAATTACTGCCAACTCCACAATGTGATAACATAACCCAAGATAATGGCCCTATAAAAGAATGTAGTAAGTAGACAAGAAAAAACCTTCAAAGAAATCTTGACCTAAAGAATCATTATGCTTAAGCATACCTGCAAAGGAAACAAAATTTACTTCTAGTTTAATGAACCACGACACCTGACCAGAAACAAGAATTGTTAGAACAGATACAACACCCAACTCTTTTTGTCTTTTGCTTTTTGTTTTTTATTCTTTCAATGGGATGATACCAGCCAGCTCAAACAGCTTGACAACATGAATATTTTGACAAATTGGGGCATGAACCTCAACACATTGATGCCTCTTGAGTCCCTCCTCAAGAAAGACTTCTATAATTAGCTGTCATTTGTTCTCTTTAAATTTTGATGGGGAAAGAACTCCATTATACAAAGAAAGAAGCAATCAAGAAAAGATAATTAAACACATCAACAGCATTGTTAATGCCCTAATATCTTACTTTTTAGAACCACAGTTGCAGGGAATCTTCTTCTCCTCGAGAGGAAACTTGTAATTGTAAGTAATTTCCTCACCAGCAGCAATATGTCGCTTAGCGTAAATGAAAATTTTTTTCTGCCCCTCAACACTTATAACCTTCGTGTAACAATTGGGCTGAAAATCAAGTATTTCAATTACTATTCTTTTTAAATAAATCAAGTATTTCAATTACAAGAGCCACTTATTCAATAACCTGAAGCAAATATAAGAACTTGTATCTTACCTCACAAGAATGGTTTATAAACCTAGCAACCCCACCACGTTTTGTCGCATCAACCTACAGGCAAGGAGCAATTATAAAGTGAGCAGCTACTATATTAAAAGAGGGGTTAAAAAAATTGCAGACGCAACAAACTAAGAAGCAGAAGAATAGAAATAGGCAGAGAAAATGAGGGACAATGATGAAAAAATATAGAGAGAAGCAAAGCGAACGAGATAGGTTAAGCAGAATAATAATTAGAAGAACAATAAGAAAGATATAAAACCCCAGTAAAAAAGTCTTAATTCATCGTCAACATAGTACCTTTGCTGATAGCTATTAGCTTTTGTGTAAATATTAGTTACAACTAGTTAAAAAAATTATAAAAAAAGAAATCTGAAATATTCTAATTTTTACAATACTTAATATCGATAAAAATAAGATCTAACTAAACAGAAAAGTAAAATATTATAATACCTAAATAAAACTAAATAACCAAAATAACTTAAAAATACAAAATAATAATAGTTATAGAGAACTTTTCTAATTGAAAGTTTGTTGCAAAATAATATCTTTTTGTTTTGCATCACTATTTTGCAAAGCAAAGCTTCCAATTTGCAACATATGCAGGGAAATGATATCCTAAAAAGTACTAGGAAGATATGCAAGTTGAAAGTTATTGATTAGCTACCTGGTGATGCAGAATAACAAAATCTTAAATCATAATTATGTGAGATAAGGAAGATTTTTATAATTGTCATTATTATTTATCTTAAGTTTATATAGGTGATTTAGATAGGTTTTGAGTTTAATTGGGATTTAGATACTTTTCACTTTGTTTGGTTATTTCAATATGTCCTTATTAATTGCAAATTGGGTTAGTGATTTCGTTTTGCCTCATGCTCTTACAGAATCTACAGTTTCGGTGACCAACTCTGTTTTTTTGAAATATAAAAGTTTTGATGACCACCTTATTATTTTCTTATAGAGATTCAAGTTTTCTGAATCTCAAGCTTTTGAGTTGTTAAAAGTGCATGTTCATATAATCTTCAAAAGAAAAAGTGCCGGTTCATATCTTTTTATACTCCATCACTTCAAAACTTGAGATCGAGCTTTTCCCAAATAAAGGAGCATGGAACCGAACAAGAAAATCTTAAATTGGAATAATTTTGCATTAAGAAATATTAGTAGTTGTTTACTTAGTATCCTCAATCCATTTTAGTTATTTAGATAAATTTTGAGTTTTATTAGGAGTAAGAAATAATATTTCACTATGTTTATTTTCTTTATTAGTTGTAGATGTAATTAGTGCTTGCATAACAGCTACTAACCTAAACAGCAGACAATGTCAAGTCGAGAATTCTCACCTCTATTTTATTCCCAGTTATCTTCTTTTTGTTCTCAACTATAATTCTCGTTATATCTGGTATATAGTCTATCTTGTTCTATCTATTTCTCCATTTCAATTCTTCACCTTAATCCCTTATTCCCTCTATAGTATTCATCTATAATCTTCTATTTTCTCGCCTAAGTTCGAATTCCATAGAATCGTAAGAAAAGTTGGTCTCAGTCTCAAATCATACTACTTCTACATCACTCGGTTAAAATGAACTAACTTTTTGTGTATGAGCATGAAACGTAAAAACAAAGATGTCACAAATGAATCTTGTCTTCCATAAGTCTGACCTATTAAACACTAACAATCACATTAGAAAGCACTTAGTACCACAGACAAAGAAATGCATGTAAGTTTTGAAGGATTAGGCAGTTTAAATGATTCACAAAACTTTTCACCTCAATCATCAAAATCTAACCAACTAATTGGAAAATCTAGTCCGTCCAAAATAGAAAGGCAACTCATACCAACACTTCCAGTATGTGTATGCAATCAAACATCCACGAAACAGGTGTCCATAGAAATTCAATATCTAAGTTCTAAAAACATTAACTTAAAGACTTGCATTTACACTGCTCACTGACCACATAACCATCATCAAGTCTAAAAAGGTAACTGCTGCCAATACCCATCTTCTCATACTGAGCCTCCCGTATATCAGATATCTGCAAATATTAACAAAACCATCAAACATTCGTCCAAGCAAGTTAATAATTACAGTCATCTACATGAATCTTCTCATGAAAACTAACACTCCGGTCACAAAACCAAAAAGGAACCGCATCAAGCCCTTAGCCCTCCCTCCAAACCTCCAAGAAAAAAAAAATACATAGAACTAAGAGGCATTTATTATAAACAAACCTCATAGGATGCTAAACTTAAAACAGAAAAAGTCAAACTCACCCGGGGACGAATTAGTTCTCCTACATATTCAATGACAAAATCTTCTGCCTCAATTGGTTCCAGAGCAATAAGACCCCAGTCATGTATCTTACTTCTTTGGAATCGTAAACGCTTTTTCCTTGCCTAAAAAGACCATGAAACTTTTAAGGACCACAGCATAAGAAGGAAATTCAAAGACAAACTAGGCATTTAAACTACCTTCAGTTGAGTAGCTTTCAAGAGGTCAGCACCCTCGGCAGCAGCAAGAAGATTCCGCAGCTTCACCCTATTTGTTCTTGCAGAAAGACCCTTGACAACTGACCACTGAGATATCTTACTCGCAGAACCTAAATAATTTGTCTGAGTATAATGAATTCCCCTAACACGAGCTCTTTCAGCAGGACTTGCCTTCAGTGACCAGGCATGCCATTCCCAGCCATTGATGCAGCATCGAGCACATCCATCAGATTTAGGGCAGGAATTTAGTGTTCTAGATTTATTAGCCTTGGCCTTTCTAATCTCAACCTTTTTACATGCAGTCTTCTTGCTAAAACCATTCTCTACTTTCAGAAGCTTCATAGAATGAGATGGAGATACATCATCTGTTGAACACTTCCTTTTCGGTTTTGATACCATGGTTGCTGCAGAGAAGAAAGGAGTGTGTATCAAAAATTAAGCATAAAGTTAAGATTGGAGCCTTCAAGGAAGAGAGTTACAAAAGATGACAAGACATTAAAAAGAAACAAAGTATCAAACAAAAATAAAAGATAAGGGTTGACATAAAAAAAGATAAAAAATAATAACCTTTTGACCTCCTAAGGGAATCATGACTGCACTTATCAACACTTTCAACATCATGGCACTCAACCACCTTTTCAAAACCTTCACAGCAAGCTGACATACCCTCTGTGCTAGGTTTTGCAACATCTTTTACCGCCACAACATCCAATAAACGCGTCCTTTTCAGCTTTGGTACCTTCACTGCTGCACAAAAGAATTAAACAACAACCAAAAAAGGTAAAGATTTTTGTCCAGCAGGCACTTTTTATCCCTCCCTGGAAAGATAGCAAGGAGGAAAAGAAAAAGCAATGCATCACAAAATGACATGAGGCACATCATCCATTAAAGGCTTCCTTTAAGTTTTTGATACCTTAGCTACTGCAGACAAGAGAAAGAGAAGTGATAGTGGGAAAATGAAGGCAGAAATTAGAAACAATTTCACGGAACAAATAAAAACAAGAGATTAAAAGAAATAAAAATGTATGAAATGAAAATTAAAGATAAGGTAATACAGGGGGAAAAAAGGATAATAACCTTTAGGCATCCTGAGGGAATCATGAATAGGCTTATCATCACTTCTGGCATCATGACATTCAACAACCTTCCAAATATCATCAGCCCAAGCTGACATCCTCTTCATACAAGGTTTTTTAGCATCTTTTACAACTGCCTCATCCAATAAATTTTTCTTTTTAGGTTTTGTTACCTTGGTTGCTGCAGACAAGAAAAAGAGAACTGACTGATAAGGAAAATGAAGTGGAAATTCCAAAATGGAGCTTCAAGGAACAGTGACATGAGGCCACAAGGAATTTAAAAAAGACCAAGAAATGTCAAATGAAACCAAAGAGTAATAGAGAAAAAGAAATAACCTTTTGGTATCCCAAGGGAATCATGAGTATGCTTATTATAATCTACAACATCATGGCATTCGATAACCTTCCCAAAATCTTCAGTGCAAGACGACATCCTCTCTATGCAAGGTTTTGCAGCATCTTTGGCAACTGCATCATCCAATAAACACTTGTTTTTCAGCTTTGATATCTCCACTGCTCCACAAAAGAATAAAACAGCAACCGAATAAGGGAAAAGAATATCTTTCCAGCAGGGACTTCTGTTTGTTTCCAACAAAGATGGTAAGGAAAAAAAATGCTACCACTAAAGTCAATAGTAACTAAAGCAAATGCTAAATTTCTATTATTACAAATGAATGCATCATCTAATGGGATGCGGACATATCAGTCACTAAAATTTTCCTTTTTATGTTTTGATAAATTGGTTACTCAAATAAAAATAAGAACCGGATGTATAAGAAAATTGAAGCATACAAAATGGAGCTCCATGGAAAAGCAACACAGGACCACAAGATATTAGAAAGAAACAAAATAAATATCAAATGAAAATAAAAAATGCGGACCATTAGCAAAGAAAAGAGAGTAACCTTTCGGTCGCTTAAGGGAATCATGAGTACATTTGTCATTGCTTCCCACATCATCATGTTTTAAAACCTCCTCAACATCTTTGGTGCAAGCTGAAATCCTCTCTTTACAAAGCTTTGCAGCAGTTTTTACAACAGCATCATCTAATAAATGCTTCTTTTTCAGTTTTGATACTTTCACTGCTGCACAAAAGAATAGAAAGCCAACTCAATAAAGAATGAGAACGTCTTTGGAACGGGGCCTTTGGATCATTTCCTACAAAGATGGCAAGGAAAATAAACTATCCTTAAAGTAAATAGTAACTTAAACTACTGCTTAATTTTCTCCATTATAAATTGATCTACTAATTGCTTTTCTTAGGTTTTTATACCTTGGCTGCTGCAGACAGAAAAAAAACATAACCGATGGTATAAGAAAAGCGAAGAATAAAATTTCATAATGGAGCTCCAAGGAATAGGTAGACAGAGCCACAAGACATTAGGGAAAAAAATAACTATTGGATGAAAATAAAAATAGATTAGTATGGAAAAATAAAAAAGATAACAACCTCTTGGCGTTCGGAGGGAATCATGAGAACACTTATCATCACTTCCAAAATCATGGCATTCAACAGCCTTCTCAAAATCTGTGGTGCTAGCTAGAATCCTCTCTATGCAAGGTTTTGCAGCATTTTTTACAACTGCATCATCCAGTAACTTTGATACCTCCACTCCTGCACACAAAAATAAAAAAATAAAAAACAAAAACTGCCAAATAAAGAAAAAGAACGTCTTTCTAGCAAAAAGATCAGTGCAGTAAGAACAGAGCAAAATATTCCTTTGCCTTTTACTAACTAATAGAATGTGCTTGTTGCCTTAAGCAGGATACTTCAATTTTTGGAAGGATTGCTCTTCAAAAGTACAACCCCTTATTTCAAAGATTATCTTCCTAATGATTAAAAAAAAGGACAAATTATCCCAAAAGACAATAGAAAATTAAATCTATGCTTAACTTTTATCATTATAAATCAATGCATCATAGATCATCTAGAAACATAAAGATAACAGACAAAATGTAGAAATGCCAAATACAAAGGAGAGTCTCAATTTTAAAAACTCCATAGAAGGTCATATATAAGAAAGAAAGAATACCTTTTAATGCCTTCTTGAAGGACTTTTGAGTAAGCTTTTCCCCAATTCTGACACCAGGGACCCTGTTACCAACAACCTTCCCAGAATCTTTGGCAACTTCATCATCCTTGAAGTTCCTACTTTTTTTAGGCTTTGATTTCTTCCCTGCTATACATGGGAAAAGATAACTAATGGTCTAAGAGAAAAAAAGCAAAGATGAACTACACATTAAACCTTCAATTGATTATACGTTCTAGGGACTCATATGATTATATGAAAAGAAAAATAACATCAAATGCAAAGGAGAAACATGCTTACATTTTAGCCTTTTGGGGGAGGAATCAACAGTGTGTTTTTCCTCACTTCCAAAATCCTGGTCTCTGCTGCCAACAACTTTCCCAAGATCCTCAGTGAAGGCTGACTCCATCTCCCTGAGAGGCTTTACAGCATCATCTGCAACCACATCTCCTTGAGGATCAATGATTCATCATACCATAAAGATATCTCTAGAACTAACATAATTAAATTGGATAAGGAAAATTTTAGAAGACATACTATGAAGCCTCTCGATGGCCTTCTGTACTTTTTGACAACTTACTTTCTCGTCTGATAAATGATCACTTGACGAACTGCCTTTACCTGCTGCTTTTAGATTCCTAGCACCCAAAGATAATTCATTCATGTCCTTTTTCTTTAAACTCCTTCTAATCACAAGAGGAGGTTCAACATCAGCACTTTCATTTTGTGATACATCTCTGGTAAGCTCATGTTTTCTTCGCTTTCCAAGAGGTTGCTTACACGACCTAGAGTTGGCTGGAGTCATAAGATGAGCAGAAGATCTCAACTTTTTTTGTGCCAGCTTTTTCTTGTGGTTATGGCTATGCTTGCCCTTCTCCACCACATTTCTGTTAGAATCACCGTGTTCCTTTAAACCACGTTGCAATATAAAGAACTGACTGATAACACTGTCTATGAACAATGATTTCCACTCCCTTAGAACATCATCATGCAGCTTCTGACGGAACATTGCCATGGCAACATATCCTCCAATCTTAGGTATACACTCCTCCGACCTTGAAGGTCTAAATTTACAAACGTTTGCTGGTACAACACTTCTAGCATTGCCTTCAAATCCAGGTGGTAATTGCTCATCAATTTCTTCATCATCCATCATATCGCCTATAGACACACATGATTTCTTGAATATACTAGCCAAAAGAGTAGAAATAGAATTCTGAGACTTGCTATGAGCGAAGAATTCGCTAGCCGGTAGTAGATTTTGAGAATCATTTGACAAATTCTTTTCAGCAGAAATTCCATTTGAATCTACGTTCAGTTTGTCACATACACCATCGGAATTGTGGTCACCCATGTGGAAATAATGACTGGAAGAAATTGTTGCCTGCAACAGTACAAGCTTTTTCCTTAGATATGAACTCTCAATGCACATGGAAAGACGCACACAAAGAAATGCAAAAGTATTTCAAAATAGAGCAAAAATAAACATAAATTCTTGCCTCATTTGATTTTTTATCTTTCGATGAATTAACTACTTTATTCACTTCATCCTCAACAAGGATCTTTACATAATTGGAGAGAAATGCTTTTGTGGATGAATGAAGCTCTGTTTCTACGCCTTCCAGAATGCATTTTATATCATCAACCGTACCACTGTTGCATGATGAACTGTTCTGTTTGGATGACTTCTCTCCCACAGGTAGAGATGAAGTAATGCAAGACAACTGAGCCTGACTATCTAAGGCATTTTTCAGAAACTCAAACCCAGGAGGGCAATCAATTTCACAAGCAGAGGATTCCAGCGGAGATACTGACTGTGAAGTAGTGAAACAGAAATTCATGTACCTTTATGCACAGAACTGAAATCAAAAAGAAAAAAGAAAAACTAGAAACAGGTTTATCACTCACAGGTCCATCCATTACGTCGATACTCTTTTCACAATGGTCCCTGCAATCACTAGTAGCGGTAGAAACCTCTGAAGCACAAGACCAAAGTTTTCTCCTTCTCCAGGCAGATGAATACTCTACAGCAGGATCATAAAAGACAGCATTCCACATAACTTGCATGCAATAGTCAAAAAGAACTCGACAAACAGCTGAATATGAATCCCAAAAGTTTTCAATGTTTCCCACAGACTTTCTAATGATACGAGAGTCATTAGATACACAATTAACGCATTTCTGGTGAGATACATTTTGAGAAGTTGCTGCCTCACCCTCTGAAACATGATTCTCCTCATTGCTAATTTTGGACTGCTAAACAACAAAAATAGCAATTTATCAGAGAGGTTTAGGCTCAGCGTCAGCAAAACATCTGCAAATCATGTATATTACCGTTCCAGCATCCATAGAGCAACTGACAGCAGCTTGATCCATTGATTCAATATTCTTTTGGGAGAAATTAGCTGACTCAATCTTAACATGTTGAGAATCTTTCTTAGTATCATAAAACTCTAAAATGATGCTGTGGATGATCTCATCTACCACAACCCTACGAGCTGTTTTCAGTATTCCATTATGCAGCTGAAATGACACTGCTTCAGAAATTTCAGATATGATATTGCCCCCTGAGCCAGTTGTTGGTACATTTGCTACCAGCATCTCATTGTATTTGGCTTCAGAATACAGTGCAAACTGACCTTGAGCTAATCTCCATGCATTGATTATACATGATAATGTCCCAGGACTAAATTTAGCCTGAGCATGATATACCTGCAGAAGGGTATTACTATAAGACCAAATAAGCAAACATAAATAATATAGTGGATGTATAAAAACATTCATCAGAAGAGGCAAATGGGAAAAAATCTAAATACACGTAATAAAGGAGAATCCACCACCAGAATCTATAAATTCACATTCTAACTTCTAGATGTCCAAGATAAGATATAATGAATTAGAAAAAAAAAATTCTTATTTCCGAATTTTCTGCACCTACCTGACCAAAGCCTCGTGTCCCCCTGATTAAAAACAGTTTGCATCAATCAATAATAATATTTCACTCCTAGCCAGAACTGTTAAATTAAGCTCCTAATCAAGCTGCCAAACATGATAGACACATACATCCATAATCAAATCTATCATCACAGGACTGAATGGTCTTAAGGGTCTAAAATGGTAATAAAATGACAAATGCATTAGAATTTAGTATGCAGTTACGCAAGGAAAAAATTGTATAGAAAATTCGAGACAATTAGTTATGATCCAAGATTATCTTAAATCCAGTATTCCCAATGCATAGTATCCTTAAAAGCTTACCATAACTGAATCTCGGATATACCCGTACTGATGCCATGAATATAATTGTGAAAGAGAATATGGTCCATGCTTCCTACCTTCACCATCCTCAATAAACCAACAAACATCTTCTCCTCTCTGGAACAAAGCATCAAAAAACATGAATGCAAATCAAGAGAATCCCTATGAATGTATATCCAAAACATATCACACAAATGAAACAGGATGCTACAACTACAAAAGCAATTATACCGGTAATGTAAATGGTGTAACGCAGCTAGCTGGTTCAGGAGTCACTGTGAAGTTATTGGGATTATAACTGTTACAGTTAACATGGGTTGACAACTCCGAGTCACCGTGAACAGCAGCTCCGGCAGCATGGCTAACAACATTCCTTTGTCCCTGGGCTGCTGAATCTACAGTACACGAGGTAGGATAATTTGAAGGACTGACCGTGTTAGTTGTGACCATACTCAAATATGCAAAACCAGTTGCAACATGGTTAGGAAACTGTCTGAAGTACTTCAAAGGCACGGGGTTCAGTAAGGTTTGATTGATAACAGGATACACAGGAAGTTCATCTGGCAAGAAACCAGTAGATAAACCATCGTATAACTGTTGTTGAAGATATGGACCACACATCTGACCATGCTCGTTTAGGTACATCCATCCACTCACAAAAGTCGACGAGGCATACCCCAATAAACCCTGGTCATGATATGAAGATCCACCACTGTTACAAACCTCCATAATATCACTACCATTTCCATTGGACTGGCAATTCATCTTCATAGCACAATCTGGACCAAACTTTTCATCAGAATTGCAATAAAAGATATTAATGGAGTTGGATTGCCTGCCAAAGCATTGTCAATTTGGATATTAGTAATCTATAAAAGCTCATAAATAAAATATACAAAAACTAATGCAAGCAAAGCCAGCATGCTAGCGCACTTAACTGCATTGATGAGGCAGCGCCATTGTCAATGCCTAGACAGACACTTGAATGACTATCTTGGTCCTCAACATCTATTAGTCGAAGCTTCTTTCTGGAATGTAGAGAGTGAGTGTACTCGTGAACCGGTCCTGATGACGAAACCATGGCCTGGACAATTTATTTAGATGTTACCAGGATGAAATTTAACTGAAGAAAGGAATAAGAACCACTAGAACAGAAACAACAAGCACAAAACATCCAAGCAACTTAGAAGATCCATAGATAAGGAATCATCGTGGTCACACGTCACAAGGCCCAAAACTTATTGGGGATTCGGCTAAAGCAGTAAAGCAACAACTATGAAAATTAATATCGCGGAAATAAAGGATCGATCGTTAGTAACATTGGCACCATTATTGAAATTAATATTAACTGGGATAAAGAAAAAAATCCGATCAATATATACAGGAGATGTATTTTTACATGCATATATACATTTTTATATATTTATAAGAACAAAAGATTGATGACAAATACAGGAGAAGCACTAGATGATTAACAAATAGGGATCCGCGAGTCTTAGATCGGAAATAGAAAATCGGCTAACCTATAAAGAAATTAGGGTTACAGTTAAAAGTGGCAGTCCGTAGCAGCCTACCAGGTGTCCGTGCGGGACTTGCCGACGAAGACAAACAACAAAACGGCCGGATAAGTTTCCCTATTTCCACTTTGCCGGCCACCTCTCTCTCTCTCTCTCTCTCTCTCTGCAAGCGGAAAGGGGAAAAAGACGTAAAGAAAATACAGCAATCACGAAAACTTGCGAATTTGCGTTTGGGATATTTCCATAGCCTGCTTTTAGAGGGTGATTCGATAGGTTATATGCTTCTAACAATTTTTTAGTTTTAATTACTCGGAAAAAAAAAAAAAGAAAATTACTTCATTTGAATATGAGGTTATTAAGAACAAGGTGATTTAATAATATTTAAAAAAATAAACAATTTATTCTTATTTTTTATTTTATAAATTACTTACCTACTTGTTTTTATCTATTTTAATTTAAAATATATAATAATAAAAATTTATAAATCAAATTTTTACAAAAGTAACTATTTACTTTTTATAATAAGTATTTTGTAAAAATGAAAATTACTTATTTTTCAAACACAAATTTATCCGTCTTAATAATTTGGTTGAAAACATTTTTCATAATAATTCTCAAATATCTATAAATATTTACAAAATAATGGTAAAAATAATTGTGAATCCTATCATTTATTTACTTTTAATAGTTAAAAGGTATCTTATAATCTAAACAAATATTTTTGTGGTTAAAATTGAACAAATAATTTTTTTATAAATTATTATACAGTAATCTTCATAATTAAATTTTATTACAACATAAAATCATTATAATGCTTATTACTTGGTACTAAAATTAAACTAATACTTTTAATAATTCACTTCAATTCTATAAATATATAAAATTATAAAATTAAATAATTGGCTATAACAATTGCATTTTACTTGCATAAAATTTAATTGTGTGAAGTGTTCAATACACTTGTTTTAACATGGGTTAATTTTTTTTTTTTGTTTTATGCTAAAAATATTATATGAATTTTTAATTTATTATAATAATAAAATATTTATCTCATGCAAAAATTATAATAATCTCGTTAAAATTTAATACATTTTAATCACTGTAAAAATATTAATATACTAAAAAATAATTTTTTATTTTAAAAAAATCAAACATTACATGTGAGTTACTATTAACAAATAATACACTCATAACTGATGAATTATACAATTTAAATGAGGACCCAGAACTAGAAGAAAAATAAATTCATAAATTTAATGCGAAAACGATTGATAGAGTTAGGTTTTAAATTTATTTCACAATAATTTAGAATGTCTAATATTATTAGAAGAATGTCAATCCTAAAATATAAGCGGAAATTAAATAAATAAAACAAAAAGCGAATACTAAACATCATATGACAACCTTTACTAATGCTTGAAGGGAGTCTGTCTAGTGAACTATTCACAACTTTCTAACTTATCGGCATCTGGATCTTGGTTCTCTTGATCTGAAATAGTTAATGAAATGGTGAGTTATACTAGTGTAGTAAGAGTATCACACTAATTACATATACGAAAAATTAAATATTGGTAAAAATCATAAAATAAGTAATGTAGCACTTAATTTGAGTAAATTCATTTAACATAAAGAAGACCGTTTATTCCGAACTTACCTTAACGAGTTTTTCAAAACAATCTATGAAAACTCATATTCATATCACTATTCATTTTCACACATAAGAGAACAATAAATAATAACTTTCATTCATTATCTGCTTATTAATACCCTTGGGGGTCCATATGGGTGCCCCCCTACTCGTGAACCCAATAATTAACTTTAACAATTAATCAGTCGTCTCCATATCCCGTCCAGTAATGGGCACCAAATATTTCATTTGCTCGATACCTCATCTGGTATAAAGGTGAATTATATATCTCAAACCTTTTCAGTAAGGGACTTCCCAGCCTCGTTTGACTGAGATAACATTCACGGTAGGGTTTCCTATGTACTGAGTCCGTTTGCCTTTTCTCTGGGTACCCAGTAAATCTTTCACATATAAATTTTTATCAATAAACAACTAACAACGCATACAAATATCTTATATCACATTCACAAATCAATTGAATTATATTAATGCTGACAGTATATAACTAAAATAAACAGATAAGTCGATAAAACTATTGAATCTGTAAATTAAGAACATGTACTATAAAAAAATCAAACAAATATGACAGTATAGGAAAATAAATAAGAAATCAAAATAATTGTGAATTAACCGGTTCCGATTCCGATTCCACTAGTGACGTGTAATTATTTTTAGAGTTTTTTAAATTTTTATAAAACATGAAGTTGTACATCGTTAAGCCTCAATTTATCGTAACGGATAATAGGGTGAGGGATCCTTACCCAGATTTGCTGTTTGAGATGTCAAACAATCTATTACGTCTCCTAACGAGTATCGAATTCTCTGAATTTTTCATGTGAAATTTAAAAAAAAATACCTAAAAAATTCAAAATCGATGTCAAAAACTCATTTTGGCTAATTTTTGGGATTCTGACATGGCGGTGCCGCCGTGCTCTGACAACAGCTTTGTCGCCCATAGTGGCGATTTGCCTAGGCCTAACCAGTTTTTTGGCTAGTTTTGACTAGTTTTGGTCGTATTCTTTGAAAAAAACACGTTAAGTGCCTCGATTAGACAGAAAATCTTAGAGAAAAGTGAACCTACCAGTAAGGAGACCTCCGGGTGCAGTGGCTCTGCCAATCCTCAATCGTGGTTGAGATTTTTTTTTTTGGTACCCTGCACAAAAAATGACGATGAGCACAATGATTGAAAATTTACGTGAAATGAGAATCGGAAAAGAGCTCATCGGATGAGTTTTGGGATTTTAATTGCAGTAGCTCTGACGGATTTTGCTTGCGATTTTCGGCTCACCCATCATTCCTCTTGCTCCGATTTGGTCATAAGAGTACTCAAAATCGAATTCCAAATGGGTAGAAATTTTTTTTTTTACCTTTTTCGGCGGTCGGTGGTCGGCCTTCTTATTTGGCATCTGGTTCATATTCTCTAGCGGGGGCTGGCAGCTAGGGTCTAGATTTTCATGTGATGAGAAGTATTATAACCATTCCGCGTTGATCTAGATCGTCCATCGCAATCGATTTCATTTGTTCGATCGCGTTTAAGTAGGAAACGAATCTGAACTATTCGTCGCGATTAATCTCGACCATCCAATCTCGCCTAAGGTGGAACGGATCTAGACCGTCCATACACATGGGATCGATCCTGGGTCGTCCGATTGTGGGGCACGTGGATTGCCAACGTGACCTCCCACGTGGCACTGACGTCAGCGCGCCTGGCCACGCGGCACATTCCAGTTCGTCGAGACTACTGATTGAGCGGTCCTACGTGACCGAACGTTCTCTATTTGTATTTCAATCCCCTATTTTAAATTTTTTTTCAAAAATAACCCATCAACTCAAATTTTCATATCTTCTTCCCAAAATTATATTCAATTTGGTCCCTAATTAATTTGTTCTCAAAAATTCATTCAAAATAAAATAAAATAATTTTTTTTAATTATTTATTTATATATTCCATAACCCAAAAAATTATCCCAAACAAATTTTTGGGTCCGGGTGTTACAACTCTTCTCTCTTAAAAGAAATTTAGTCTTTCAAATTTGTTATATTTTTGCTAGTCAAACAATTGGGGATACTGGTACCTGAAGCTTGATTTCCAGTTCCCAAATGGGCTCTTCCTGCGTATGATTCTGTCATAGGAACTTAATGAATAGAATTTCTTAGTTGATGAATGGACCTTGATGAAGTATTTTAATTAATTATGTCGTGTGTACATGAAAATTTAGATATTCAGACGGATATGAGAAAACGCGTAAAAGTGTAAGTATTTTAAATCTCAACCGGGTTTGAATTTCAAAAATGCATTCATTTTATTAAATTATAAATTTTAAAATTTGAACGAACATTAACCCAATTTTTAATAAAAAAAATAGAATTCAAATTATGATAGCAAACCTAAGTAATTAGAACCTTATGAGGAGATGAAACCATAAAACAAACTTAATAGACTGAGAATTATTTGGACTGAATTATTTGGACCGGTGAAATCTAAAATTGAAAAGAAAAATTCCCAGTTAAGGAAAATTTGAAAAAGAAAAATAAATATAAAAATAGAAAGGAAAATAAATAATTGAAGTTAAAAATGATCATTTAAACAAATTAATAATTTTGGAATGAGAGGGTAGGATTGAATAGAGTAGGGACTTTGAATACTTTCTCGTTTAGTCTGAATCGGAGAGAGTAGTGTGTGTATGTGACAGAAGTTCAACAAACATGGTGAACCTGCATATTGATAGAGTCTAAACCTAATTCAGACGTGGATAGACATTCGTGTAAGTGTGGGCCACCTAGCAAATGTACCTGTTATGGCCATTGTGTGATTTGTGTATGTGCTATCCATGCAATGAGGGAATCTATTTCACCTCTTCTCGATGATGACATAAATGGCATCGCACGATGAAACCAATAAATGACCATTCGAGTGTATCTGTGATCTTTTATCTGTATGTGATTAAGTTTCTATATTATGAATGATATTCGAGTGTATTTGTGATATTTATGTGTGTGATTATATTTTTAAATAATAATTGATATTTGAGTACATTTATAACTTTCGATAGTATGAGAATATACATTTAAGGTTTGTATATGATATTCGAGAGAATTCATCAAATCGATCACGAACATGTGAAATAGTGAAAATAAGAACATAAATTTTGCACTGTAACATTTTTATTGCTTTTGTTTCTTACCATGTGTTTTGTATGAAATTTTATATAGGTTGAGAGAATAATAATACTTATTGAGTTGGTGAAACTTATTAAATTTTATCTTGATTTTTTCAAATGAGAATGAAGAGTCAGCACCGCTATTAGACAAGTAGAACTTGTAAAATGGTTCTTATTTTTGTATATTTATTGCATATTAAAAAAAATATTTTGTTCTGTTATACTTTAAATTCTGACATCATATTTTGTATACATAGTTATTGTACATATCACATAGAATGTTAGGTTGTATTTTTTATCCACGCATGTATATATTTTATAAGCCAAATGCATGAAAATGACATGAGCAGGAATTGCGCCTCATATCGAATATCGAGGCATTATATATGGTATCAGAGCCCACATTCTTATAAACATCCCTTGTGCATGAGGTTTTAGAATTTAAATATGTCCAGAGATCCAGTATGCTCTTACTGTTATAGAATTAAATACATATGATGAGATTTTAGCGAAAGCATAAATAGTAGAAAGTAGACTGGGGGATTTATCCTCCTGAACAGGTAGTTCTAGACCCTCATTACCTATGAGAAGACAGATTCTAGGGTTTAGTACACAAGATTAGAGGCCCAAAATGGTAACAAATGTATCTCCTAGACCACCATCAACTCCTGGTAGGACACCGACCTGTTGTAATTGTGGAAAGAATCATGGTAATCAGTCGTGCCAATCGTGTCACTCGATATTGTTTTAAGTGTGGTAGCCAACATCATCTAATATGTAACTACCTACTTATGAAGGAATAGCCATAGGCTCAAAGATGAGGACGAGTGTACACACTTACTGCAACCGATGCTGAAGCAAACCCATACGTGATTCAAGGTATGTATCATGTCTCAAATAACCTACATAAGGTATTAATAGATCCTAGTTCTACGTATTCATTTGTGTCACACACTTTTGCATAACGATTAGGTGTTACACTTATTTATTTAGGATATATCTTGATGATATCCACACTAAGCACGGAGGTATTACTTTCTGATGCTATCTATAAAAATTATATAATAGAGATAACTGGTGGAGAATTAAAAATATATTTGATACTTTTAAATGTAAGAGATTTTGATGTAATATTATGAATGGACTAGCTAGCGGCTCATTACGCGACTTTAGATTGTCGTAACAAGAAGGGTGTATTTAATATTTTTAATGGATAAACTTTTACTTCGTAATTAAACGATGTTATTTACCACATAGTATGGTTATTTAAGTTATATAATTTATTAAGACTAACATATAAATGTTGACGTGGTAGGTGATAGATATAAGAAAATTAATTTTTATGATGTGTTGGTAGTCCGTGAGTATCCAAATATATTTCCTTACAAACTTTCAGGATTACCTCTAAACTATGAAATAGAATTTTCAATTGATCTATAACCAGGCACCCAACCAATTTCCATTGCTTCTTACAGATTGGTGAGAGCTGAAATGGTAGAATTAAAGAAAAAATTAACGGAACTCCGAGAGAAATTATTCATTAGCCCTAGTGTTTCTCCTTGGGGTGCTCCTGTAATATTTGCCAATAAGAAATATAGAATCAAGCGAATGTGTACTAATTATAGACAACTAAACCGGGTTACTATCAAGAATAAATACCATTTGCTCAGAATTGATGACCTATTTTACCAATTACAAGGGGCGCATATCTTTTCCAAAATTGATTTTCAATTCAATTACTATCAAGTGAAGATTAAACCCGAGAAGATTTTAAAGACTGTTTTTTGAACCAGGTATGACCATTATGAAATCTTGGTCTTACCTTTTGGACTAACGAATGTCCCGGCGGTATTTATGGAGATGATGAATCAGATTTTCGAGTCTTGGTTAGATCAATTTGTTATTGTGTTTGTTGATGATATATTAATTTACTCCAAGAGTCGAAAAGAACATGTTAAACACTTAAGACATGTTTTGAAAACTCTTAGGAAAGAAAAGTTGTATGCAAAATGGAGTAAGTGTACATTCTACCTCGAATAGATTATTTTTTTTTAGTCATATAGTTTCTAAAAACGGAGTATCTGTAGAGCTAGTAAAAATTGAGTTTATCATAGGATTGGAATATCCCACTATGGTAACTGATATCCAAAAATTTTTGGGTACAACTAGGTACTACCACCGATTTGTAAAAGAATTCTCTAAAATTGCAATCCATCTTACCCGACTTACTAAGAAGGATATTAAGTTTAAACGGACCCCCGACAGTGAAAATAGCTTTAGAGAACTCAAAAACTGACTTGTGACAGCTCCAATAGTAACACTACTTAGTAGATCAGGGGGTTATACAGTATATACTGATACGTTAGGTCAGGGTTTAGGGTGTGTGTTAATGCAAAATAACAGATTCATCGCCTATGGATTGAAACAATTGAAGAATCATGAGCAAAATTACCCGACCCATGACTTTAAATTAGCTGCAACTATTCATGCCAGTAAGATTTGGCATCATTATCTGTATGAAGAGACGTTTGAGATTTATGTTGATTACAAGAGTCTTAAATATCTCTTCACGCAAAGGGAACTGAATATGCACTAACATAGATGGATGGATCTTCTTAAGGACTATGATTGTAAGATATTCTATCATCCAAATAACATAAATGTGGTGACTGATACACTGAGTCGCAATACCTCCGACATAATTGTAAAACTAGTAGCTTCTGAATATAAGACTCTAAATATCTTACAAGACTTATAATGAAGTATTCGTAAACGGAGAATGTATATAGCCATATTGAGAATCGAGCTAGTATTAATTTAAAAAATTAAAGATGCTCAAGAAACTAACATTGCTATAGGGACCTTGAAGAAAGAAACTGAACAAGGTTTAAGGTCTGACTTCAGAGTTAATGATGATGGTTTGCTTCGATTCAGAGGAATATTGTGCATTTCTGATGACCCTAACTTGAAGAGACTCATATTAGAGGAAGCACATAATTCTATGTTTACCATACACCCAGGCATCACTGAAATATATATGAGTTTACAACCTCAGTATTAATGGATTGGGATGAAGAAATATATTTCTGAATTTATTAGTAAATGTCTCACATGTCAAAAGATTAAAGCCGAATACGAAAAACCAGGGGGATTACTCCGACCTCTATCAATTCTGAAGTGGAAGTGGAAACACATCACTATGGACTTTGTGATCAGTTTGCCTAGTACTAGATTGAACTATGATACTATTTGGGTGATAGTGGACCGATTAACAAAGTCAACCCATTTTCTACCAATAAAAGCTACAGATCCTCTAGATAACTTGCTAGATTATATATTAAGGAAGTTATTAGACTTCATAGAATCCTAGTATCAGTAGTTTTAGATCAAGATGCTCCTTTCACATATGGGTTTTGGACAATCCTACAATAGACTTTATGTACTACCTTATCATTCAACACAATATTTCACCCACAAATGGATGGCCAAACGGAAAGAACCATCTAGACATTAGAAGATATGCTTAGGCTTGTGCACTAGAGATGGAAGGAAATGGGGATGACCATCTACCATTGATTAAATTCACATATAACAATAGCTATTAGTCCAATATTAGTGCAGCTCTATATGACACACTTTATGGTAGACCCTGTAGATCTTATGTGTGTTTGAAAGAAATTTGGGACAAGAAATTAATTGGACCCGAATTAATTGAAGAAACTACCTCTAATATTGTCCTAATTAATAAAAACCTTCAAACTGCCCAAAGTAGACAAAAAAATTATGCAGATAATCGTATAAGGAGTTTAGAATTTAAAACAAAGAATCATGTGTTCTTGA
This sequence comes from Carica papaya, assembly GCF_054855325.1. Lineage (NCBI taxonomy): Eukaryota > Viridiplantae > Streptophyta > Magnoliopsida > Brassicales > Caricaceae > Carica > Carica papaya. The sequence goes on from NC_142309.1 coordinate 24,885,526, forward strand.
AAGTGTCACTAATAAAGGGCCTTATGAGATTTGGGAAGAAAAGCAAATTGAGTCATCATTTCATTTGACTATTCGAAATACTTGAGAGAATTGGATCTACTGCTTACCGATTGGCATTGCCATCGGAGTTGGCTAACGTTCATGATGTATTTCGTATGTCCATGTTACGTAAATACCAGCCTGATCCATCACATATAATTCAATATGAGGAGATTCCTATTGAAGATGATATGTCCTATCAGAAAATTCTCATAGAAATATTGGACAAATAGGAACGGGTATTGAGGAATAATACTATTCCGATGGTCAAAGTACTCTAGCGACATCATTCACCAGTAGAATCTACTTGAAAGACTGAAGATTCGATACGAACTTGATTTCCTCACCTACAGTAGAGACATATCAAATTTGGAGAATTGTAATATCCACTTGAGAAAAAAATATAAAATAAATAAATAAAATTAGATTTTGGATGTAAATGAAATGAATTTTTAAAATTTGAGGCTTTTAATTAATTTAAGGGACCTAAATGAAAGTGGACAAGAAAAACAGGGGCAAAAACACAAATAAAGAAAAGTGAAAGGGGGTAAAGGAAATTAGGAGAATGGACAGCCCAGATCAGATCGCTTGAGGAGATCAAATGGATGAGATTTAAAAGAAAACGGACGGGCCAGATTGAACCTTGCAAGATCCGACGACCAATAAGGTGGGTATTTAAGGAAATAATTAGGGTTTCTTTCTTCATTTTGAAAATAAAAGCCAAAATGAGAGAGAGGAGAGGAGTCAATTAGGTGAGAGAGAACGTCGAAAAGGAGAAAAGAACGCCGCGTGAGGGAGAGACGAGCAAGGGAACTAGAAGGAGAGAAGAAAATGCAGCCAAAGAAGAGGAGATGAGGTATTACAGAGGCAAGAGTCGAAGGGAAGGGGAAAGAAAGGAAATCGTGGTCGAGGAGCACCGTGTGACGATAGAATTTAAAAAGAAATACGGTAAGTTTCGTCATTTTCATCATTTTCATCTCTATTTTTTGAAAATCCATTTTTCTATTTCATACTAACCAGCATGTATGTGTGAAATCCGTGGACCAAACTTCGAAGCAAGTTAGGGAGCTGTGGGGTGGCTGAAAATAGACCACCGAGATCCAAACCGATGCCGAATTGCCCCACACCAGGAAGGTAAAGCTTTTTTGTGTCTTTTGGTTGGTTGTTGAGCATCAGGGGAATAAGGTTGGTGTCGAGTTGACTGCGCGGGCTTGGTGGGGCCACCCACCTGTGCGAGAACTGAGGAGGTTTCCTTCGAAATGGAGAAAGCTGACCCATTCAGGAAGCTGAAGGGTCTTCCCCGAGTGTGGGAACCCGATCCACCATTTTGGGTTCCGATTCGTCGTTTAGGAATCTAAAAAGTCTTTATCAGGAAACAGAAATCTGGTTTGCCAACTAGGACGCTGAAAAGTCTTTTTGGGGAAACAGAAATCCGGTTTGTCGTCCATAAAGCTGAAAAATCCTTTTCGAAAAATAAAAATCTGATTCTTCGAACGGGAAACAGGAAGATTTTTCAGGTACGGATCCTGATACATTCGAGTATTTCATTGGGTGGTCATTGGAACTCGTAAATTAATTAAATTAATTTTTAATATTTTGATGTATTCTAATTAATTATATCATGTGTATAGAAAAATTTAGAAATTCAGGCGAATTCAGGAAGACGGGTGGGAGTGTAAGTATTTCTAAATCTCAATCAGGTTTAAATTTCGAGAAGTGCATTCATTTTATTAAATTGTGAATTTTAAAATTTGAACGAATATTTACCCAATTTTTGATAAAAAATATAATCCAAATTATGATTAGTAAACCTAAACAATTGAAACCCTATGAGGAGAAGAAACCATAAAACAAATCCAACTGACTGAGAATTATTTGGACTGATAAAATTTAAAATTGAAAAGAAAAATTCACAATTAAGGAAAAATTGAAAAAGAAAAAGAAATAAAATAAAAATGTAAACATATAAAGAAAAATAAATAATTGAGGTTAAGAAATGATCATTTAAACAAATTGAGATTTTTGGAATGAGATGTAGGAGTGAATAAAGTAAGAACCTTGAATACCTTCTCGTTTAGTCTGAATCGAATAGGGGAGAGTTATTGTATGGCTGAAGTTCAGCGGGCATGGTGAACCTGCATGTTGATAGAGTCTGAAATCTAATCCATATGTGGATAAGTATTCGTATGAGTGTGGGCCACTTAGCAAACGTACTTGTTGTAGTCATCGTGTGATTTGTGTGTGTGCTATCTATGCGATGAGGGGATCCATTTTGCCTTTTTTTTATAATGACATAAACGAAATCGTGCGATTAAACTATATAAATGACAATTTGAGTGTATATGTGATCTTTTGTGTGTGTGATTTTGTTTCGAGATTATAAACAATATTCGAGTGTATATGCGGTCTTTGCGTGTGTGATTATGTTTTAAAATGACGATTGATATATGAGTGCATTTATGATTTTCGAGAGTATGAAAATATACATTTGAAGTTTGTATATGATATTCGAGAAAATTCATCAGATCGATAAGAAACATATGAAATAGTGAAAATAAGAACATGAATTTTGTACTGAAATATTTTTATTGCTTTTATTTATTACCGTACGTTTTGCATAAAATTTTATATGAGTTGAGAGAATGAGAATACTTATTGAGTTGTTGAAACTTATTAAATTTCACAATGATATTTTTAAAAGGATAATGAAGAGTCAATAGTTTTTATTTTTCTATATTTTGTGTATATTCGAAAAATTTTATTTTATTTTGTTAGATTTTAAATTTTGATATCATATTTTGTATATGTAGTTACTGTACATATCACGTGGGATATTAGGTTGTATTATAGTTTTGATCTACATATGTATATATTTTATGGGTCCATTACATTAAAAAAACATGAATAAGAATTGCGCCTCATATCAAATATCGGGGCGTAACATAAAAAAATATATAAAAATTATAATAATTCATTTTTTAAAAAAATAACTTAGATGAAATTTTTATATGTGCGAATTTAAAATAATATAAAAATTAATATTAAATATAATACGTGTATGATTTATTGATTAAAATAACTACATTCATCAATTTACGATGTACTATATATATTTAAAATTATCCACTAAATATGATCATTATAGTTATTTAAAATTTGTTGGGATTTTTTTAATATTTAATACAAACACATTAGCGATTCCGCATTATTACATACTTTAAATCAATATAATTATAATTATATTAAGATAATATTACATTCTCATGTATGTATAACTATTGTATTCTAATTATTTTATATTTAACGAATTAAACATGCGGTCAACCATTTAATCCAAAATTAAATACAAATTATTACAACCTAGCTACTATGCTTGATTTTATTGCAAAATTGAAATAAAGTTATAAATAGATCTTTAAAATAGATGTAAATAGTTATGATATTTTTTTATTATATTCAGTTCAAAGTATAATTTAGTGTATTTATACAATATATAATATAATAATTAATAACTAAACTTTCTGACATCACATAGAAATCAATAAACTTTATCTGAATTTTTGAATAAAATTAGACAAAAGTATTTAAGCCGCTTCCAACATAACACACACACGTTTTTGATATTAAGGAATTTCAATATAATTTAGCTTTCGTCTTAATAAAGTTAAGAAATATAATTTTATTGTAATTTTATTTTGTTCATACTAAATATTTATTACCCTACAACTTTATTACATTTTATGAATTAATTTTTTTTTTTTTTTGTCTTTTACTAGAACACGTCATACGCTCGCCGCTCTAAAGCAGCATCTCGTCTCGTGGTTTTAGTATTTCATTTGATTTATTTATAAATGGCACGGTTATTGCAAAGGTTTTTAAATGCTTGAAGTGATTAATTTGTCAATCATGTAATGGACTTTTTTAAAGGAGTAAAAGCCTAGAAGAACAAATAATTTCCCACACCATACCAGGCACGACGCAAGTCATGTGTCACACATGCAATATATTCTTGTATCATATGAGACAAATAGGAAAATATTTGAGCAATTCAACCGGCACCGAAAAAAAATTTGCTCAATTTTTAAAAATAAAAATGAAATAGGAAAGTAATAGGAACGCGGAAGGCAGACGGATAGCAGTCAACGCATGCGCGTGCAGGAACGCCCTAAGCGACTTTCGAACAAAATTGGAAGTATATAAAGATTGTTGGGAATCTTATCGCGTTCCTTTTCTTACACCTCTGATAACTTACATTCTCTACTTCCTTAGTCTGATTACAGAGAAGCCGATCGGCAATTTTTGCTTCGCAATTGAACAATTGACTGCTATTAAATTACCACTAGTACTAAGGGGTTGTTGTCGTCGATTTATCGGAGATGGTGAAGGAGACGGAATACTACGATGTGCTCGGGGTCAGCCCTACCGCTACAGAGGCGGAGATCAAAAAAGCTTATTACATTAAGGTATTTCTTCTTTATATTTCTTTTAATCTCGTCCATTGTTTTTTTCTGATTTTGAATTAGTCTGATTGCCTCTCCGATTTCATTTGCCAGTTTTTTCGATGTCTCGACCTTGATAGATCTTGATCGTTTTGCATTATTGTTAGGAGCCAAAGACACCTTGATCTTTCACTCGTATAGACGCTTTAGTTACCCTAGTTTATGGATTTATAATTTTTCTCATTTTCTCGTGAGGGAAGGAAGTTGTAGCAGGTTATTTTTACTGGATTGTCCCTGTTCACTGTGTCTGATATGCCAGTCTCTTGCCAGTTACCATTGCATATTTTCTGTTGTCATGAGTAACGATATTTAGAGTTTTGTTGTGTTTTTCTAATATCTCATCTGAGTTTTATGATGTTCTGGGCTCTTGTCACTTATCTGAATGAACTATATTTTGTTCCTACTTACCAATGTTTTGTGACCGTTTTGGTATCAATTATAACTAAGCATAGTTATGAAGCATGATAGTGAAAATGTTAGCAACGACAGCCAAATGGCAACAGTATAATTAAAAATTGACATGAACTGCTGCCTCTAAACAAGGAGAGCTGCTGTAGAATTGGCCTTTGCTTATACCATAATAAAGCTCCATTTCTTGTGGATACAAATCACAAGCAATATTATCTTGTCTTGGAGTTCCAGAAAATGGCCTAAAAAAATATTTGTTTGTGTCTGGCAGGCACGGCAGGTTCATCCAGATAAAAATCCGAATGATCCTCTTGCAGCACAGAATTTTCAGGTAAACCATCTTATTGCGTATTAAATGAAACAAATAATTCGAATCCGGATCGTAATGTTTCAGTTTCATGTTCATTTTTTCTATAATCTTTTGCATGTCTGGAAACATGTATCCTAAATATGAGCGTTAAATGTGTCATACATAGGAATGAAATAAGAATATGGGCTCCTCGGAACTGGTGTATATGCTAATGCATGGAAGAAACCTTTTTATTGGAGTTGAATAGATATCTATGCATATGTAACTCCTAGTACATATCTGTTTTAGTGGTTTTTTTTATTTGAGTTGCCTTATTTCCTTATCATTGGAGGCTTACTTTGGTAACAGGACGAGGGCCTTCGTGCGAAGATGTTAAATGAGATGTTGAGAAATTTGAGTTGCCTTGTTTCATTGTCCTTGGATGTACATAAATGTCGAGTAATTTGCATCATATTTAAAACAGCCAAATCACCTTTCTTTTCTGTCTTTGAGGGTTGATGGTAACAATCAACTTTTGCAATGTAGGTGGTTTAAAAATTAGATTTTGACTGTTCTAAAGCCATATAAGCTGTTGCATACATCTCTGATGTTCATTTGATATATTATTTTGTGGTTATATTAAATTTCTATATGTTGACCTACCATTTGGTCAATGAAGGGCTTGATAGAAAATAAATGAAATATTTTTATACTTTTTAAGAATTCAAAGGTGTGGAACCGATTCGGGAATAAGTTTAAAAACGGAGGACCATATATGCAGTTAAGCCATTATTTATTTTGTTATTATTTAATTGTCTATATGAGGGTAACATTACACTTCTGGATTTGTTACTTTCATCATGCCTTCTCATACTTGATTATGTTCCCTGTAAAGGGTGGTGAAGTCCGAAGTAGCATTTGTAACTTATGGCGTAGAGGGGGTTTAGTTAATTCAATTATCCAACTAGGTTAGGAATTGCATTTCTATCATTTGGTAGTGTTTGTGATGGTAAGATTAGGATTTTATTTATTTTTCTAAATTCTTTTCAGTTTCTTATTAGAGTTTCTGTTAGTAGTTATATTAGAAACAAATTACAGTATGTAAGTACTCCTGTAATTTCTTTCAAGAGAATAAGAATGATTATAAGAATTTAAAACATCGTACTTTATGGTTTTGTCGTGCAATCGTGATTGTATGATGCCATCGAATCTCACTTTAAACATTGTACTTAATGCTTATTCCTATGTCATTAATGTGGGTTGTGTGGAAAGAGAGAAATACTAGAACTTTTAATGGAATTGAAAATGATTTTAACAATATTAAGGATAGATGGATGCATAATTTTGGTTTTTTGTTCTTGGGACATGATAGTATGGATTTTGAGGATGTGAGGATGGTACTAGATCAATTGACTGAGATGTAATTGTTGTAAATGAGTGGTATCCCCTTGGTACTATTGGTATAAATATATTCTCTTTTATTTCAAAGAAAAAAAATCAAATCTCACTTAGCTGTGATGCTTGACTGTTAGTGTAATGCCCAGTTGCTTTCTTTTGAAGAACCTGTTGAACCTTAAATCTCAAATTTTCTAGTGCAGTATCCCCAAGGCTGTGTTTTTCTGAAAGAATTCTTACTATGGAAAATTTGAGGAAGAGAGGAATATTTTGTAAATGGTTGCCCTCTTTGTCTTGGGATTATGAATCCCTCAACCATCTCCTATTGTGGTGGCTGGAGGCCAGAAGGTTGTGGGATTCGGCTTTACACCTTTTTAGTCTATCAAGGGGAGCGATGGACTTGGTCAGGGTTTAAAGTAAGTAAAAAGAGGAGACCTTTTAACCTCATTCCTTATCATTTTTTTGGGTCCTTAGTTGAGAAAGAAGCAATAGTCTTTAAGGACATTTGCTCTCCTTTCATAGAATTAGAGGTTATTGCTTCCCATCCCTGAATATTTTGTTGACAGGATATCCTAATCCTTTTTGGGGAGAACTTGGGGAACCTTACTGATGTTTTGGTTTCTAATTTTGTAAAAATCTCTTGTACATGCTGGCACCACCTTGTTGCAATATTCTGTCCTCTCTTTATCTAAGAAAATAAATCTAGGCATGATATCTAGCTTTGGTCTCTAATTTCTAGGCGGACATATTATTCCTAATTTGTCTTCCAAAGTACATTTCCTGCAGACTTTTTCTAGGATTTTACCTAAGCACTTATTTTTGAAATTTGATTATTATTATTATTATTATTATTATTATTATTATCATCATTAGTGCCATCACCTTCAGGTTGACTTAGTCTAAAGTTAACTAATGACTCATATCTGATTGGCAGTTTAATATTTTGTTTGGATTTAGGTATTGGGAGAGGCCTACCAGGTACTAAGTAATCCAGACCAACGGCAAGCTTATGATGCATATGGAAAATCAGGAATCTCAGTGTTAGTTTCTTAGTTTTAATTTATTATTTGATAAGCAGAAAGTTCATACAATGTTTTGTACTTTGTTCTATTATGTCTGATTTTGGCAAGATGGGGGATAATTCACTTGCTGATATTTGTGTCTCTTCCTTGCAGTGATGCAATTATTGATCCTGCTGCAATTTTTGCAATGCTCTTTGGTAGCGAGCTTTTCGAGGAATACATAGGACAGCTTGCAATGGCATCGATGGCTTCGCTAGACATTTTCACTGAGGGGGAGCAGTTTGATGCTAAAAAATTGCAAGAAAAGATGAGGGTAAAATTTCTGAACATGCCTGATTCAATACATATAAATTAAATAGATGTATACATGACTTTTTTTTTATCCATGATATTTCTTTGATTGAGGTTTTGCGTGCTTTTTCTACACTGTTTTTTATTTTTTTTTTCTCGTGTATGAGGCTCTGTTTCTTAGTTGTTCCTGAACAAAGCAAGATATTAGAAAGTGTTTTCTAAGACAAGAAATACTGATTGTGCTACTCTCTTGAAACCGGTTGTATTGTTGAACCAAGGTTGATGGAAAAATATTCGGGTGAAGCTTTAGTCCTATACGAAAGTAGAACCAGGTTTATGTAACGCTTGTAGGGAAGGGCCATTTATCCAGGTTGGACTCTGACTGGTCTGCCTGTGAATTCCGACAGAATTTTTGAAGTTTGTCTAGTGGAGACTTTTCTATCTGAACATGTAAATCCATAGGTATGGAGCATATAGACATGAATATATGTATATATCGAGAAGGAAACCATATAATGAAGACTTTTGTATTTGTGTCGTGCTCCCTTCTTGCCTTAATTTCAATATATATATTTATTTGAAATATAATACTATATGTTCATGCATGCACATAGATATACACGAGGAGATCAGCAGATGTGTGTGTATGTGCAGAAAGTCCAAAGTCAGAGGGGATAGAGTCATGGATCTCTATAACAAGAATATCGCAGATCCAAAAATAACAAAAAGATCAGGGCTTTTTTACAAACCAGAAATATGTCTAGGTCAAGCAGTTTAGATGGGAGAAAACAATTTGGACTGGGAAAATACAGTTTTTGCTGAAACATTATCAGGAGTATACATTATGTCAGGTCAGTATTATCTGTACCTAATTACCAATTCATACCACTTCAGGATGTTTTGGAAGTACCAACTTACTATCCATTTAACTTGCATTTGATCATTTAAACCGATAGATAACCATATGGATGGATATATGTTATAAATAACCATATCACCTCTAGATTATACAGAAACCTAATTAAAGGCTGAGCAAAATCATATTGTTATGGTCCATATGTAAAAGAAAGCAAAAAATTTTAAAGGCTGAAAAGGACCAACAGACTGGAGAAGGAACCACATATAGCAAGCGGAAAATGGCCTATTAGTTGGAGTCATATGCGGTACTATTATCAACATAAAAAGAAGGCTGAAAATCTTTGATGTTCAGTGCTATTATCAACACCTAGAAGACTGTTTTCGCCTCTAGTACATGCTGACAAAATTTTGTGGAGTCTACTTCAGGACAAAAAATTGTACTGGCTACAAAGGGAACATATTTTGCCTCTAGATTGGGTGAAGACTTTTGGCTTGATACATATTGTTTGGACACATCCAGGACTGAGGAATTCGTTACAGTTCTTTCTATTATATGAAACACCTGGATTTTTAGATTTCATATTTTCTACAGCTGGGTTTTTTTTTTCTTTTGGGAGCTCCTTTACTTCTGAATTCGTTTATCACATTTGATGCTTGGGGACAAGCACCTTAGAAGGAGAGTTGTAACATTATAATCAATAATATAAAAGAAAGCAGAGTCTTACAAGGCTAACAAGGACGCATGGACTGAAGAGGGATCCACATCAGCAAGCAGAAAATAGCAAACGGCAAAGAAGAGTTGCGTTGAACTCTTTTCTTGTCTTCTGTTTTGGAATTTTTTATTTTTCAGTTATTTAAATAATAGGGTAAAAATAAAGTCTAAAGTCATGGTATTTAGATCCTAAGTTTTAGGAAAAAGTCAGCGTACTCTTTCCTTTTAAAAAATTTCTAGTCTCTATACTTTGGAGATCAGTGGGTTCTTTCTAAAGAGTCCCAAATCCTAGTTCTATAGATCTCATTCCATGATCAGATCCTAAGCCTAGGACCATAGAACATATCATGTTTGTGATGACTTTTACCTTATGTTCAGATTAAAAATTCTATTAGGCGGTGATTAGAATTGTTTATTTAGTGTTTCTAAGCACCTTTAAGCATTTTTGCTCCAATCTTTGTGTTTGATAATACAAGAAATAGTGTGTTTATTAGGTTCTTGAAAATAATTTTAAAAAGGTCGAAAATAAGCACATTATAATAACTTGTTATGTTCTTATTTTTTATATTACTAATTTAGTAATATATATTACTATTTTTTGATGACATTAGGGCTGTTGTTGATATTCTCTTAGATATGTAATACTTTGTACATGGGCGATACCCCCTTGATGCCATTTTTTAATACATCTGTTAACTTTTATCTAAAAAAAAATATTACTAATTTAGTTAATAATCCTCTTGATGTCCTTCTTAAATTAATAATATATACATAAAATAAGATAACTAATAAAATATTTGTAATATATAAATATTTTGGTTCATTTTTTATAAAATACGACTATTTATTTTTTTGCAATCAATATTTTATCAAATGCATAACTGCTTATTTTTTAAATATAAGTTTACTTGCTTTTAGTAACTTAAAGCACCCAATTGCTTTAAACACATTTCTTTCAGCAATCCCAAGCACTCTCAGAATGACGCTAAGATGAATATAATTTGATTAATCTAAGTTGTCCACTATTTAAGATTTAGCATCTGCCTGGATGTCATTGCAGATTTCCAATCTTTCTCGAAGAGGAATATTCATCCTTTACTATTGACTTTTCCTTCTTAGACAATATAACTGAAAAGCAATTGTTTATCTGCCTTTTCGCGACAGTTCAGTGCGATTATTATTATATATATATATATGCTTGGAAAAGACAATTGTATTCCATATTGGTAATAGGGCTGCCACTTATGTGTAAAAGGTAATTATGGGACAAAAAGCATTATGCTCTAAAAGGCAGATAGACAGTTCAGTGCGATTATCTACACGGAAGTGTCCATTGACCCAAAAGTTTTGTATGTATAACCACCTAGGCTTTACAGACAAAAGGGAGCCTCCAATGCCTTAAAAGATTCTTCTACTCGTTGTGCTCTTTGGCACTGCACCCAAAAGGGAAGGAAAAAAATTTACAAGATTGTTATCTTGAGCTTCTTGGAGGTATATACCCAACCATGCTGAGAATTATCTGTATATCCGCCCAACATCTAAAGAAGAATTCTCTTCTCAGAAGGCAGCGTAGAAGAAAGCGGTTTGTGGATACTGCCTTTTTGACTCATATGACCTGTTACTTGTTTATACGAAGTTTATGATATCTTTTCTTATGAAGCTGAATATTTTTCTCTTCTTTTTATGTGTTCAATCTGGCTAAGATATGAAAGTCTTTTTGACTGGTGCTTCGTGCGAACTACTTTTACCCACAGGTTGTCCAAAAAGAAAGAGAAGAAAAGCTTGCGGAAATACTGAAAAATCGACTCAACCAATATGTTCAGGGAAACAAAGAGGACTTTGTCAGGCATGCTGAGGCTGAGGTATTGAGACTGGCGAATGCAGGTAATAAATCTCTCATCTCTGTAATGAATGCCCACATGTAGGAAAAGGTGGGGCAATCTTCTTTCTTTCTTTTTTTGTGGCTGGTGGGGAGGGGGAGTGGGTGGAGGACAAATTGTAGGGAGAAAGGGAAGAAACATTCCTTTGACAGCTTTTATGCTTTCCTGGGGTGTAAAAGTCGTTCCCTTGTTTTTGGTCTGGCCATGATGTATGAAGAAAGCTGTAAATTGTATTCCATGGTTTTCTTCTATATTATTACATTATTTATAGGGTTGAATACCAAATCAGTATTCCCCAAAAATAGAACAGAAAATATACTTTTAAAGGATTTAGGAAACTTTCCTCTATTTAGGATTCTAATATTAAATCTAAATCCTATTTTTTCTTTTAGATTTTCTCCCAATATTTCTGCACTCCCCCTCAAGTTAGACAGAGATGTTGATCATGTCAAGCTTGGAGCTCAAGTCCTCAAAGTTCTTTCTTGGCAAGGTCTTAGTTAGTATGTCCATTGTTTGTTGGTTGGATGAAATGTGTAGCACATTGATTATTACTTATTTTACCTTCTCCTTTATGAAATATCAGTCTATCTCGACATACTTAGTTCGATCCTGGTGAATCGGATTCTTTGTAATAGTCATTGCAGATAGATTGTCACACAACATGTTTATGGGAGTAGAATTCTCAATCTATACTCCTTTTGGTACACGTGAGAGCTACATTCCTTCACATATTCCTAGTTTCATAACCCTGAATTCTGTCTCGATGCTGCTTCGAGTTATAACTGGTTGTTTCTTGCTTTGCCATGTTACTAAATTTCCCCACACACATTAGCAATATCCAGAAGTTAATCTTCTATCCCTGACAGATCCTTCCCAATCAGGATCAGTGAATATCTCTATATCTTTTCTTGTTGTTTTCCCAAGGAAAAATTCTCCCTGGTATCATTTATAAGTATCATAAAATTTGACTCATATCCTGTAGATGTTTTTCGGTTGGGTTATTCATGATTTAACCTACATTTGTTTGACAGCTTTTATAGTTACGGTGTAAAAGCTGTTCCTTGTTTTTGCTTTGGCCATGATGTATGAAGAAAACTGTAAATTTTATTCCATGGTTTTCTTCTATACTATTACATTATTTATAAAGTTGGATACCAAATTATTATCCCTAAAAAATATGACAGAGAATATACTTTTAAAAGGTTTAGGAAGGTTTCCTCTATTTAGGATTCTAATATCAAACCTATCCTATTCTTTCTTTAAGCTTTTCTCCTAATATTTCTGTATATTTCTTCTCCTAAATTTTCTCCTAATATTTCTGCAATATACAAACAGCTTACAAATCTGCTGCTTACACAAGGTTAATCAAGATAGATTAAAATCTGAAATTTAACAAATCAAACAAACACACCCTACACACAAATCGATACCCACTCAATACACAACTCTTCACTTGGGTCAATCTTTGAGATGCCTGAATTACTGATTCACCATTAGCAATAGCTGGTTCTTAGTTCTATGTTCTGCTAAGGAGAGAAATTTAATTTGTACAGTTCAGATGCCACTCCCAAGAGCTGAAATAAATGGCACTTTATTAGGGAATTAATGATTTCTTGCCTTTTGATGTTCCAAACATTACCTTATATAGAAACTTAAGGTTGCTTATTTGGCGAAATTAGTAGCTGGGAACTTTTGAAGAATATGGAGGGAAATGCTAATTTTAACAGCAGGCATCTTGTCATTTTGAACCTTCTATCTTGTTTTTTATTTTATTGAATTTTGATATCTTCAACTGATACAGTTGCAATGACAAAGAATTCTTTCTGATTCACTCGATTCTTTTCTTTTTATACAGCTTATGGAGTTGATATGTTGAATACAATTGGTTATATATATGTGAGGCAGGCAGCAAAAGAGCTTGGGAAGAAAGCAATTTATCTTGGTGTGCCATTCATTGCTGAATGGTTTAGAAACAAAGGTCATTTTATCAAATCCCAAGTAACAGCAGCGACAGGTTAGTATGTGCTGCTAGCTTCAGTGGCCAAAACTGCGTTTCCTTGTTCCTTGATATTTTATGACTATCAATTTAATCCTCAAGTGCTTAGTTGCTGGATGAAGAAGTTGCACAGATAAGACACCAAGTATTAATCATTGTTGCCATGAAATTAATAAGGTGATCAACATAGAAGGACATTTCTATCGAATTTCTTCTGCTAACATTTCTGGCAGTGTGTTGTTGTGCCCTTGGTCCATTGTTCTTTTTACAACCTTCTTTCTTCTAGTTGTGCTGAGTTAGGATGTTGATGTTAATTGAATTAATCACTAATTACAAAGAGTGAGGTGCTATCGAATAGGTTCAAATAAACTGCAATGGAAAGTGACACATATTTGAAGGAACATATTTCCTGAGGGAAAATCTGTGGAAGGACCATCATCTTTTTTTTTTTTTTGTTTTGTTTGTGTTCTTGCTGGTGTGCTAGGTGCCATCACTTTGATCCAGCTGCAGGAGGACATGAAAAAGCAACTCAGTGCAGAAGGAAACTATACCGAAGAAGAACTTGAAGAATATATGCAATCCCACAAGAAATTGATGATTGATTCTCTGTGGAAGCTTAATGTAGCTGACATTGAAGCTACTCTGTCCCGTGTTTGTCTGATGGTTGTTTTGCTAATCTTTGTTATTTATGGATGTTGCTTAGTTTGTGGTTGATGCGAGCCCAACTTGTTTGGTTTTAATCCCTTACTGTTTTATTTTAGGTTCTTCAAGATAACAATGCCAAAAAAGAAGAGCTCCGAGCAAGAGCAAAGGGGCTAAAGACTCTTGGTAAAATCTTCCAGGTACCTTTTGGGTGGCTTTATCTGTTCTCTTCTGCTCAAGTTCATTCTGTTATTATATCGGTTTTTGAGTTGAAACTTTGGTATGAAACAGAAGGCCAAGTCTGCCAATGGAAATGAGGGTGAGCCTTTGGCTGGTAATGTACAACAACTCAATGGTAGTGAACAAAACCATCTTGCTGGTTCTCCTACTAGATCACCAATATCTTTCAATCCTGAAGAGGCATCTTATTCAACATTTGCACCACAGGTACTTTTTCCTCCACACTGAAATGCCTGTTACTTTTAAGAAGTAAATATGAGCCATATACAGAGACCGTAAATAAGGTGGACCTTGTTCATTTGGTGAAAATATATTTTTCCCTTTTTTGCTTGTCAGTGGATGCGTGTTGTTTTGTTCATCAAAAAGAAGGAAAAATCTGATATAGAATATTACAATAACAATTTTTAACAATATTGCGAAGTTTGTAAATGACCAAAGTCTTATTCTTCTCTCTCCTTTGGGCTTCCTCACGGGGGGATCTTGGGGGTTTGGGTGGTAGAGATGAGGAGCTACTAGCGTACAGCAGATCTTGTTCATGAAGAAAAGGCTTGAAAATGCAATATACTACTCTTAACATTATCAGGTGGAATGGGGTGGGTCAAGGATAATTGAACTCTTTATGCCATTTAACTTTACTTTCTTTTTATGCATATTACTGTTTAATCATATTTTCATCCCTCTTTGGACCTATAAAAAAATCCAAGAGTCCATATGTGGAGGCCCCCCAATTTGCAGATGCCCAGTTTAACGATAATTTCCCAAGGCCAACCGCTCCTCCAGGTGCACAGAGACATCCATGAACTGGCAGGGATTGAGGATGGATGAATTTGATTATCCGTGTGAAGTGCTTGTATAATACACCTATTTTGAGTGTTATCCATCTTGATGTTGCAGCTGGGGGAGGGTCTGAGTTCTCTATTTGTTTGGATGCATTTGTAATAGTTATCTAGAAAGCCAAGTCCCATTAGGCACAGTGTAATCCTATTCACGGGAGATAAAAGTATTTTGTATACATAGGGAGGAAGGGAGATTGTTGTAGAAAGTATGGTATTTCATTTATCCATAGTTGGCTTCGATTGGTTGTCTTGTTATTGGAAATGGTGTATTTTAGGTCTTCTTGACTGTTTTTTTTATCCACAGGTGTATATTTTAGGTCCTATTTTTACTTGAGAGATTTCTTTAAGTCATTACTTGGGAGATGCTGTTTCATTTATGAATTGTCAACCGTCGTTTGCCATGTGGTTTATGAATGGAGGTGTGTAACGCACCAGAATGATGGAGAAACCTGGCCAACTGTACTTTCTATTGCTTTTCTGTCTGCGGGTGGGTCAAAATTCAAAGGGAAAAAGACATTCATATTTGTCATATTCCCATCTTAATTGTAACTTGATGTGCCGCATTGCCGAAAATAATAAATTCTTCCAACCGGCATGTAAGTATTGCAGCCATGTGATTTACATAATACAAATTGAAGCATGTATACCAAGAGTACTCTGTTCGTATGTAATGAATTTATGTACATGCGCGGAACGTCATTCGACAACGAGAACAACTGATATTTTGTGAACAAAATGGTAAATGCAGAATTCATGTGATAGTCACTGTGTTTTAATTTTGGGATGTGATGCGAGGTGCATTGAATTGAGGGGAATGAAAAGGATGCAAGGGAAAAAAGGACCTGTTGAGGGTGGTTTGTTTTCTATTTAGAGGTGATTTTTTAATCCTACCTGAATTGAATGAAAGAAAATTGACATGTATCCATCGTTTTCTCATACTCGAATTTTAAATCTGATAGTTTTTCTTTAAAGTTCTGTAAATTTAAAGTAAAAAGATAAATTATTGAAACTAATTATATCTCCAATTAGTTTTTTATATGGAGTAACAAGTTGGTAAGCATAATTTTTTTTTTTTTTCCTCCAACTTTTTCTCTGTCTGAGATTCGGACAGGAAAAAAGCACAGCTCATTCCTTTCTCTCGCGTTACTCTCTTAGTTTTTATTTCTACAATTTAAACTTTTAAATATAATATAAGAGGTTCTGAAATTTTATATATGCGGATGTACAGCCAGGTAGGCCTGTATCGATAGAATCATGTGCGGTTGTTGTTGTTGTAAGGATTCATTTTTCGGAATGCAAAGGAATTAAAAAAAAACGAAAGGGCTTCGTTTGTCCATTATTTGCTTTGTTGGATCCGCAGGGTGAAAATTTCATCTCTTGGGATCTGGTAAAAAAATAGAATAAAAACGGGGGGACGCATATCCTTTTGGCGAAGGATGAAGCAAGCGCGTGGTGATATGATGGGTGCGAAAGATTTTCCTCATAGACCGCGTGAGGACCGGAGAAGATTAAGAAAAAAAAGAAAAATGTTACCATTCGAAATGAGAGAGGGAAGTCTAACGGCGTAAACTGCGCCAGTAAGTGATTTCGATTCAGCAAGCATTTGGAAACGAGATCCCAGGTGATATTGTTTCTTAAATTTAACTTTTTAACCCCCTTTGGTAATATTTATATTTCTTTATAAAAAATGAAAAAAAATATTTGAATAATGTATGCTTTACTCAAAACTTTAGAAGACGGTTCTGAGCTGTACCTTAAGTTACCACTAAACTTACGCAATACAATTCGTGAAAATTTATTTTGGAAGATTTTCTTAATTTACCCTCCAGTGCAAATTTTTATATTAATATTAAATATCTTGTAATTAAAATCAGAAACATATCCTTTTTCGTCAAGTACATGATAAAATGGGTTTAATTTTGTTAACGCGGAAGAAAGTTTTAAATTTTGATATATTTAAAAAAAAAAATTAATATTTTTTGGAAAAATAAAAGAAAAAGGAAAAGAAAAATAAGCGAGAAAGAAGCAATAGAGGAAGTAAGTATTATTAATAAGCGGATTTCTATATATATATATATAAAAAGTATTAATGAGCGGATTTTGACCGAAAGAGGGTTAAAGCCTGGGAAGGAGGAGTTGGACGTAAAGAGGGTGAGACAAGCAAGGGAGAGACATTGGGGATAGAGAGAGAGAGAGAGAGAGAGAGAGAGAGGAAGAGAGGAAGAGAGAGGGAGAGCGAGTATAAGCCTGATTGCCCCCACCCTGGCTTTTGGGCTGCCGCTGTACCACCACTGCGTGAAACCCCTTCGCATCTTCCTCATCCTCCTCCCCTGCTTTTCCCATACTATAATAATCATTATTATCCCTCCAATTCTCTCTCCTCCCTAAATGTACATGAATTTTATGTACAGATCTTGCCTCTGCATGCCTTAAAACAGTTTCTCCAAATTCAGTTTCTGATTGGGATTCATTTACCCTATTGGAGTCTTCAAAAATCAAATCCAACAACGTCTCGGAACTTCTTGCCTTGTTGGGGGATCTGAAAGGTGAAACTCATACATCCTATTGTTGCCTTCCTTTTTTCACGTTAGCGGAATAGCCTGCTAATTTGAAAAGAAGGAAGTGTTTAAGTGGTTGTTACGGTACTTGAAGTTATAATTGTTGTTGAAAATGGATACGGCGAGCGAGAAGAAGTCGTCGGCAGTGTCCGATGTCGGAGCGTGGGCCATGAACGTTGTCAGCTCCGTCGGCATCATTATGGCTAACAAGCAGCTTATGTCTTCTTCCGGTTACGGTTTTAGCTTTGGTTTGTACTTTATTCTCTTTCCCTGATCTTTTCCTGGAATATTCTTTTCTTTGCTTGGATTGTTTTTCTTTTTTTTTTTTTGGTCTTCAAATTTGATTTCTGTTTTGAACGAATAAGATCTAATAACAACCGATCCAATTCGAATTGGTCTTTTAACGGTATTTGCCACTTTTCAGCGACGACGCTGACTGGATTCCACTTCGGGCTGACGGCACTGGTAGGTCTGGTGTCAAATGCGACTGGTTTATCAGCATCAAAGCATGTTCCTATGTGGGAGCTTATCTGGTTCTCTCTTGTTGCAAATACCTCCATCACTGCCATGAACTTCAGCCTCATGCTCAACTCTGTCGGCTTCTATCAGGTCCTCTTCACCCTTCCTTGGACTTTTTTTGTTGTTGCTATCTTCTCTTCTGTAGTTTATTCACACTAGTTTTGTTTTCTATTTTTACCTTGAGCTGAACTGCTTAGCAGCTTTATTCCGGAGTTGTTTTCTTTGCAAATTATGTTCTTCGCCGGTCTCTTCCATGCCCGCTAAACTTCTCATTTTTCCTTTGACGTAGATTTCAAAACTGAGCATGATTCCGGTTGTTTGCGTCATGGAATGGATTCTTCACAACAAGCAATACTCCAAAGAAGTGAAACTATCTGTTCTGGTTGTGGTAATTGGTGTTGGTATTTGCACCGTGACCGATGTGAAGGTTAATGCTAAAGGTTTTGTATGTGCCTGCATAGCCGTCTTGTCTACATCTCTGCAGCAAATTGTGAGTATTTTTGTTTATTATCTCGCTGCTTTTGCATTGATTAATATGTGCTCTTCTGGTTGGATCTTGGATTTATATTTTCTTCATTCAACTTTTTGATGGATTTGTTGATTTCACGGGAAACAACTGATTTGTGTAATAAAAGCGTCAATAGCACTTGCGGGATAGAGCTTTTGAATTAAAGCATAATATGCAGTCATTATGAAAATAGATCTGAATATATTGTAAGAATTGCAACAATGATCCAGTATATGCACAGTTATTACCGCCATGTTTGTGGAGGATGGTTAATCAGTACAAGCTTCATGCTGTTTAAGAAGTAATACTAAATAAAATGCTTTTCTGATTGTATTTCTTTGTGGAACAGTCAATAGGTTCTTTGCAGAAGAAATACTCAATTGGATCTTTTGAATTGCTGAGCAAGACTGCCCCAATTCAAGCCCTCTCACTACTTGTTCTCGGTCCGTTTGTTGATTATTACCTTACTGGCAAATTTATTGCAAATTACAAGATGTCTTATGGTGTCATTGTGAGTATTTTATTGTTTATGGTGTTCAGATTCACCCAAGTTTAGGGGAACACTTTTTGCTAACTCCTTCAAATGACTTGCTTTTTGATGTGCAGTTATTCATTCTTCTATCATGCTTATTAGCTGTCTTCTGTAATATAAGTCAGTACCTCTGCATTGGGCGATTCTCGGCTGTATCCTTCCAGGTTTTAGGTCACATGAAAACTGTATGCGTTCTCACCTTAGGGTGGCTTCTCTTCGATTCTGAGCTGACTTTTAAGAACATAATGGGCATGCTTCTAGCTGTTGTTGGAATGATCATTTACAGTTGGGCTGTGGAGGCTGCAAAACAGTCAAATGCAAAAGCTTTGGCTCATTCAAAAAATAGTTTAACTGAAGAAGAAATTAGACTTCTGAAGGAAGGAGTAGAAAAGACTCCTTTGAAAGATGTCGAACTTGGTGAGACTAAAGAATAGCTAAAAAGGAGCTGTTTTCAGCTGGAGTAGGCTTTTGTATTTTTTCCTGTATAATTTTTCCCCCTTCGGTTTCAGTTCATTTTACCCAACCATCTCTCTGAAAGTTATATCGCAAGCAAGATTTATTGTTCCATCTCTGACCTCCCTCAAATTCTTTTCAGAAATCTTGTTCTGTTCCATTGAAAAGTTCGTTTCTTTACTTCAATTTTTTAATCTTATTTCTTAAATTATTCCTGTGATGTTCAGTAGAGGTCAGATGAAATTGAGATGGAACTATTAGTAAAATTCATATTTTCAGCTGAAAGCTCTCTGTAGTCAGTTTTTTTACGATTGGAATATGAGATTTTCTTCAGTTTTTCTCTTTATGGAGGGATTCAAGTTAGATGATTGTGATCTCTGTCGGTTGTATGCCAGAGTCGATTATGGCAATAATGGTAATCTTGTTTTACTAAACCGATGACATGTTACTCGGGAATGGTGCCTTAATAAGTATGGCGAAATGAAATTTAGTGATTACTTACATTGCTATTCATTTCAAAATTACTTCATTTTTGGTACTGTAATAGAAGCGTTTTGCAGATGCCATACCGTTTTAGACTGCATTGATGAAATTGTTGGCAACAGGTTACAGAAAATCTTGGGAATTGGAAACTGCGGGTGTCCCATTTTAGTTGACTTTTCTTGTTGACTCCAGTTCATCTGGCTTGTGTTTCCGGTGATCCGCATCAGTCTGTTTGCTGTATGGACCGTGCAAGAGTTTATTGTATTTTTTCAAATTGATAATAATTCTTCATGAGTGCCGTCGGGGAACCAGTTTGGATTAAATTTTCTGATCTGTAGCATTGTCCCTCTACCTTATGATTATTTTTACAGGAAAGAAAACCAAAGTGGACGAACCAAAAGCAGAGAGTGATTCGAGTGGATCAAAACGACACTGTTTTTCTCGCCCTCCATCATCAATCAAATTCAAATTCAAATTCAAATTCAAATTGCATAATAATAACAAGGAACAATAATACATTTATTTTTGGTCCGCAGCGTAAAACAAAGATGTGGGTCCCGCGTTTATTTACATAAACTTTTCTGTTTATTCTATTTTTTCCATCCAGCAGTCTCCCCCAGACTCTTTCCTTCTCTGCTTCTTCCATTAAACCACTTCCTCGTTTCTTCCTTTCTTCTATTGAAATACATTCTCGTGCCACGTGGCATTTGTTAACGCCGTTACGATGGTATGGGCATTCGATTTTTTTTTTTAATTAAAAAAGAAACTATTGATAAAAAATATATATATATAGGGGGAATATGCGACAAGATCCACAATTTGACCATAGTGTTTACATCTAGATCTGCTAATTTTGAATCATATACCCATTTGATTTGATGACCGGACAAGGTCAAATTTAGACCATATATATATATATATATAAATATGTTATATTTATACAAACTTGGCAGTTAGAAAAGTAAAAAGCCTAAACTAATAAACATGTGCTGAAAATAATATGTTACGCACTCTATGAGGCAAATATTCCATTGTTGCCTATTGATAAATGAAAGCACCTCAAAATAGAAACCATATATATTGTTGACATGTATAGTGTATAATATTCATGGTATGACAATTAACAATTAATTAGGAACGCCTGAAAACTAAGTCAAAATATTTAACACATAATTTTATTGCAACACCCGACAACCAAATCAACATCTAGAAAAAGTAAAAACAATAATCTTTAATTGGAATAACTCCATCTTAATCAAAGTTTAAACCCTGTTTAATTTTTTTATACCATATCATGTTTCTTATGTTATATTATAATATATGTTGCTATATCATACATTTCACTTCTTTCATGCCAATATTGTATTTGTCTACTTAGTTGGTTTTGGGTGATCACCACTAGTCCCTTTCCTCCCTTTGTCCCCCCCATGGTTATAAACTTTTGTCTGTTTTTCAAATGAATAAATAAATTATATTGATAATAAAATAAAATATTAAAATTTAAATAATGTTCTAATATAAATTAATAAGAATAACTAAAAAAAAAAAAAAAATGAACGTGGAACATGAATACCAAATTTTCCTTCCCATTCGTCTCATATTTTTTTGTTACATTTATTTGTCTCACAATTTCATAATTTTACCCTTTTTTTCAACTTGAAATAATAAAATAAATTTATGGATAAGGTGGATAAATTATTTTTTAAACGGAAATAAAATATTTTTTTGTTAATATAAAGTAATAATAAGCAGTAAAATTCGTAACTATTATATAAAACGTGGCGTGACTTTTTTTTTTTTAAATTTTTTTTTTAATTTTTGGTGGTAAGATCACATTGCATAGTTCGTATAAAACAATTCCTCAACTCAGCAGACTTTTTGATTAAAACTAGAGGAAGCTGCAATCTGAAACCAGAGTCAGCGAAGCGGTGTTCTCTGCATTTCTCATGATTGATTATTTTGTTCTGCGGAAGGAGAAGGAAAACAAGCAGTGGTGATCTGATGGAGGATGTGGAAGATATGGATTCGCTGTTTGAGGGAATGGTGTTGTTTACGCCTTCCCAATTGACGGAACACGACGATGGCGATCATGGCCATGATCCGAGCCCAACTACTGCTTCTCAGGTTGAACGCTTATCTGATGCGGCAGTAACGGCGGCCACGACATCTCAATCGCGACAAGATCAGTACCAGGAGCCCCTGGACGAGAATCTATTCTCTGACCTCACTCTCGTGGCTCCTTCCCAAGCCCTAGCAGAACGATCCGATCCGAATCACGATTCTTCATCGCCTAGCTCGACGACGACGAAAGCAGCAACAAAACATGCAGTCTCCCGTCAAGTTTCAAGAAAGAAAAAGAGAGCTGCAGGTTTAAGGATTGGGCATGGCAGAGACTCCCCTTCTCATCACGTTAATACCGTCGATGATGACGTTGACGATGAAGACGGTGCTGCTGCTACGGCTGCTACTCCCGCAATTGATCATCAACAATGCGAAGACGCTGGATTCGGGTTGGAGGTAATCAGGGCACAAGTGTCCGAGAAGTTGAACAATGCTCGACAATTGGCCGCATCCGTGTCCGAAGCGCGGAGGGATGCTATCAGGAAGCGAAGGCAAGTTTACGAGAAGCTCAATTCAGTATCGACCGAGTACAGCGACCTCGAGAAGCAGTTGGAGGAAGCTTGTGAGGCCGAGGATTTCGAGGCTGCTGAAAGAATCAGTGAGAGCCTGGCCGCTGCTGGTAGAGAGAGGCAGGCCCTACTCACTTCACTTCGTGATGCTGAATCCTTTTGTGATGAGGTCGAAAACAAGATGCAAAAGGTTCTCCTTTCCCAGATTGCGGCAGAGGAAGAATGTGCCTCTCTACTTCACCGTTTCTCCACGGTCTGTTTTCTTTCTTTCACGGGTTATGTAATTCGTTCTCCTTTGGTTTCTGTTATCTTTACAGTATAACTTTCTGTTTTTACTTGCCACTCCATCGTGATTCCAACTTCTAAGCCATTGACCTTCTATCAGTCTCCAGGGGCTTGCTTAACCCTTTTCCATTACCAGTAGTTATGTTCCTGTAAATACGTTATGGACTAAACTCTATTTATACGCACCCGACAAGTGCCAGATTCAGGTTGTTTTATGTCTATTTCAGCGACCTTTTCAATGCGTAGATTGGCTTCAGTTAGAATCTTCTTGTACCAACAATGCAATGAATTGTTCTTTTTACTGGACGTATATATTCTACTGCTTATCCGTATTTCATATGAGTAAATATGTCTAAAGCTCTGTTGTTATTAGCTGATGGTCATGCCTCATACATGTTTTATCCTCTCTTAGGATGCTGGAAATAGTGCAAATTTGCTTCTCAAGAAAGCAGAAGCACGTTCTTCTGAAGAAATGCAAAATTGGTTTTCATCAACTGAAGCTGTGGAGGTCAAGAAGATGGAACTAGAAATTGAATCACATATTGTAGATGAAGCTCGCTCTGTATTAAATGATTCAATTGAGCATTCAGTTAAAGATGATAAGAGGGAAAAAGAATTCCTTTGCAAGAGGAAGGACGTGTTGACTAGTGAACTTCAAAAGCTACTTGCTCTGGTGAAAGAGAAGGAAAAAGACATTGAAGAGAATGACCTCAAAATCAAGGAAGTTGATGAAAGGATTGCTGATGTGATCTCTGGATTTCAGGAGGTGCACTCAAGTATAGATGCAAAGCATGGTGGCCTTCAATCAGCTCTTTCCATGATGGCCACGGAGAGTGAAGCCTTGTCACTGAGAAAAAAGGAAATTGATAAGTTCATCATTTCTGAAGAAGATAGAGCAGCAAAACTTAGAGAACTTGCTGAGATTTCTACGGAGGAAGCAAAGTCATTTGAGGAAACTGTTTTGCTGAGAAAAGATTTGATGTCATCCATCATGAAGTGCAAAGAAGACAAAGTGAGGCTCACAAAGATGGAAGATAAACTTTCTGAGGATGTCCAATTGCTCCAGCATGAGGCTTCAACTGCTAGAGCTTCCTTACAGGTTCATTTTTCATCTACTTTTGTTTCTATAAGCCGGAGAAAACGGGATACACTGTTAAAGTTTTTTCATCTTTTTTTTTGGCGGTCAATTGTATCTCTTAGTAGTTATAGGAGTTTCCCTACAGTAAGAGGAATTATATAGTAAGCCTAATTCACCTGCAGAGAAATATCATTTGGAGATCCAAGTGTTCTCTAAGGGATAAATCAATCGCTCCTGTTGGTTCAACCTCCAACTTGCACAAATTTTCTCCTTAAAATTAATAAATTCCTTATTGGTTAGGTATTCCAGATGACACTACTGGAGTGCCATAATTTTTCATACAAAGATGTATATTCTCAAATTTGTTCCCTTTGGATGTGTGCAATTCGGTTTTTTCTGTCCTTTAACATATGTATCTGAACCAGAAACATTCGGTGCATATTGTGGAGGTGTTTCTTGAATATGTCTACCATTAAGGAAAGCCATATATTACAAAGCCTGATTGAATCCACAACCACAAACACTGGCATTGATTTTAGGCATCAGAATTATTTTGTAAAGGAAACTTTACTAATAGGCCAATTGTTATTATATTAAACTGTTATTGTAGTACTGCATCCCAAACTTCACTGCTGTATAATTTTAGGCACAAGCACTTGCATTGATTTTAGGCATCAGGATTATTTTGTAAAAGAAACTTTGCTAATAGGCCAATTATTATTATATTAAACTGTTATTGTAGTTCTGCATCCCCAACTTTACTGCTGTATAATTCTATTCATTATCATTGTCCATTGATTGACAATGAAATTCATTTTGCAATTCATTTTGCAAATTTGGGAATTGCGATTGATCCGTAGGGTGGGGTCAATCACAAACAATAAACTGGCCTCAAGCTATGAGTTCAAATCAAATTTTCTAGCATGTAATGAAGGAGGATATTCTTGAGCAATTACATCTCTTGCAGTCACGGTGAATGAGGGTCCATCTTTTTTTTTTCAAGGCATCCTAAGATCTTAGACAAGGACATCTATTATCTCCTTTACTATTTATTATTGTCATAGAAGTTTTGAATAAATTATTGTTACGGGATAGAAAGATGGTTTTGTTTAGAGGACTAAAGGTGGAAGAAGTAGAGCAAACAGAGGAGATAACCCACTTATTTTTTTGCAAATGACACCTTAATGCCTTGTGAACTGGATGAAAGCGCATTACTCGATATCAGACATGTTCTATTGTGTTTCCAAGCAGTTTCTGGCCTCAATATTAACTAGCTAAGTCTGAAATGGTGAGTTTGGGAGATAGGAGTAATGCTACTAGCTTCGCAAGAGTCTAGGAATGCAAAAGGGTTGAGTTGCCAATTAAGTACTTAAGGATGCCTTTGGGGGAGATAGGAGTAATGCTACTAGCTTCGCAAGAGTCTAGGAATGCAAAAGGGTTGAGTTGCTGATTAAGTACTTAAGGATGCCTTTGGGAGCAAACTACAAAGATGTGAGGATGTGGGACCTTGTGGTGGCAAGATTTGAGAGGAGATTGGCAGGATGGAAGAAAAATTTACTGGGCGGACAACTTACTCCCTTTAAAAGCACGCTAGCTGATCTTCTATTTATTATATGTCTCTTATGACCATCTTAGTGAGTGTTACCAAGATATTGGAATCAATCCAGTATAGATCCTACGGGGCGACTCTGAGGAGAAAAGAAAATACCATTTGGTGGCTTGGGAAGAGGTCAAAAGACCATTGTATCAGGATCATTTGGGTTCGAGATCTGTTGTTAAGATGAATCAGGCTCTACAGGGCAAGCGGATATAGCGGTTCGTGAAAGAAAACGACACTCAATGGACTAGGGGGGTAGGGTGAAGTTTGGTACCATGAGTAGAGGATGGTATTCAAGAATTTTGACAAGACTTCATGGGAAAGGGGTGTGGAAAAAAATAAGTATGGGAATGGATAAAATTCAAACCTATTAGGTGGAAAGTTGGCAATGGGGTGAGAATAAGTTTTTGGATGGACTCTTAACTTGGGGAGGGCACACTCAAAGATAGGTTTCTCCATATTTTTGCAATTGCACGGCAGGAAAACATCTCTGTCCATGAGGCATTCAGAGATACTGGGGAGGAAGGGAGTGACACTGAAGTTAATGAGAAATCTCAATGAATGGGAAATGAATGAATACAAAACTCTCCTAAGTTCAATATCGTCTACATCTTTAAATGGGAGTGATGACCAACTGGTTTGGAGCGTCAACACTATAGGGAGATTTGTTGTTAAGTCTTTCTATAATTACTTGGCCGAGAATGACCCTAGAGATTAAGTTTCCCTTTTGGCAAATTTGGAAGGTTAATACTCCTCCCAGAGTTGCTTTCATTGCTTGGGAAACAGGGTGCAGATGTATCTGTACTATTGACAAGTTAATTAAGAAGGGGAAAGATGATGGTGAATGACTGTTATCTTTGCAGGAGGGCAGAGGAGAAATATTTTTTCTGGGTGTCCGCTTGTGTACAATCTTTGAATCGTGTCATATGGGTTTTTGGGGATTAGGTAGGTAATACTTGGTACATTAAGGGATGAGATTTGGGCCTGAAAGGGAATTAGTGGGGGGAAAGAAACATGTGACCTTATCCCCCTTGCTATATTTTGGGTTGTGTGGAACGAAAGAAACATGAGAGCTTTTGAGAGAGTGGATGGGGATCTTTATATGGTTAAAGATAGGTGGTTCCAAACCCTAGGTTTTTTGGTTATAGGTCATCCTGTATTTTTCATGAAAGATCTTCGGGGAATTTATTGACATTATGATATATATGCAAATATTTTTGTATACAGGTTGACCCCTTCTTGTTGCTTGTAATTAATGATATATACCATATTTTTATTTTTTTAAAAAAGAATTCAGATCAAAATAATAAAAACAGGGAGATGTAAGACATTTTCTATGTAATTTAGACTAATTGATTAGATATTGAGTTTGCATACATTTTATTTGTGCTCTAACTGTGCAAGTGTGTAATTCTAACATTCTTGACTCAGGGACAAGAAGATTAAATCATTCATGCATCTAGACCCAACTAACCTCTGTTTGGCTCAGAAGAAAAGTAAAAGTACTTAGTGGCTCAGAAGAAAAGTAAAAGTACTTAGTAAATGATTCTGGAGAATGTGATCTAATTACAAGGAAAAGACATACCTAGACTTCCAAGCTTCCTTTCGATTTACAGAAATTTCTTAGATTTTGATCATTCATAGAGACAATTACAAATCTTTTTCTAAACCCCCCATTAGAGCTTTCAGGTTTCCTTTCTTCTGGTCTCTGTTGCTGAGCTCTCTTAAAACCCAGCTCCTTTCTCCCTTTGTCCTCTCCCTCCTTTTCCCCTTCAATTGACTGGCTCTCCTCTCCTTAAACCTAGGAACTCTTCTAAACCGATTTGCTTTTCTGTGCTTGCCCTCAATATCTCCTTTGCTCCCAGCTCTCGACCTCTGTTTTCCTTGCTTGAAATCTCCCTCCAGTTTTATAGGAGAAATCAAACGCTTGCTCTGCTCGATTTCTTTTCTCCAGGTCTCGGGTCCAACTCTTTTGCTTCTGACCCCTTTCTGCTTTGAGTCAGTGCTTCCATCTTTGCCTCTTCTGCCTCTCAAGCCATACGTTTACCTTTTCCAAGTGCTTATCATACCTAAGCCTCCTTTCTCTTCTCAGATTCAATCAAGCTTCTGCCACAACAGATGCCTGTTTTTGTTTTTTCTCTTTCTGTTTTCTTTCACCTCAATGAGCACTTGCATGTTGGATCTTTCTGATACAGTTTCTCTATCTCATCCTTTTCTTCTACCTTGTGTTCTTCATTTTGCTCGTTTCCTCCTAAACAGAGAGATCTGATTGCTGATAACGAAAATTTTGTGCAAATATACATGGTGTGCATGCTTGCCTTTTGTTTCTTGCACCCTCCCCAATAACCTCTCATTTTAAAAGAGATTTGGATGAGTGATATGGTGTGGTCATGTCAGACAACTGGAGAATGGAAATTTGAACTGTAGATTGAATTGGTCCTTATTATAAAAATAAATTTGTTTCTAAAATTTCCAGGACAAAGTACCAATTTCGTTCTTGAATAATAGGCTATGTTGCAATTTAGTTCTAAAATTTTTTTCTTAGAATCCAGGCCTTCAACTTACAAAATTGTTTGAGAACGGTAATTTTTCAATGGAATCTTTTACAGAAATAGTGAAGTTCTTTCTATCTTACTTGGGTGACATAAAAAGTGGCTTAAAAATATATTACTTCTACTTAGGAGTAGGAAATTAGCAAAAATCCAAAAACTTGTCATAGCAGGCCTCTTCTTCTTTCCCAATTTTCATTATTAACATCTGCATGATTGAAATAAACAGATTAATTATTTATGATTAAGTTTATTAAGGTCAATCTTTAGTATACTTCCAAACTTCATAGGAAACAAAGAAAAGGATAAAGCAGAAAGAATATCTATTATTTCCTGTCAAAATTTTTATAGTTGTATAAGAAATCACAAAGTGAAACATTTTAATAAGTTCAAGGATAAAATTATAATGGAAAAAGTTTATGGAACCAAATTACAACATATGTTATAGCCTAGGGACTAAAAGGATAATTTTCTAAACTTTTATCAATATTTTTGCATTTTTTTAAAAATAGAAATTTGCTGAGAAAATATCTGGACATGACTGTCATAACAAGGAGCTCAGTTAACCATTTGTTATTTTAATCAATGAATCTTAAAACAAACATCTATTTGAGTGGTGGTGTTCATTTTTCATGTTAAATAATTAACTGATGGCCTTAAAGTTCATTATCTGGCAATTTTACTTGTCGAGTTAATCAACAGATTAAAGACCTCTGATTGTCCTTTTTATTAAGAAGTTAATGAAGCTGACATCTGCAAATTCACTCAAGACCCATTCCTTATAGATTTTCTTTCTGTTGCTTCCAGGAGCTATCTTCAACAAAGTCAAGCATCCAGCAGAAAGTAGCATCCTTTAAGCAGAAGATCTTTTTCATAGACAAAAGGGCTCCAGAACTGGAGATGGAAAAGAAAGTTGCTGCTGCTGCAAGAAATTTCAAGGAAGCGGCAAGAATAGCAACGGAGGCGAAGTCATTAAGTGTTGAAAAGGATAACATACAGATGGAAATGGAAAAAGCCATTTCAGAGTTAAAGAAGCTGGAGGATGATGTCAAAGAAATTGTTGACAGGTTGCAGGAGATTGAAAGATTAACTTTATCCAAGGAAAAAGAGGTTGCAATTGCCAGATTCCAGAGGTTGCTTATTGATTTCGGTGCTACTACAGCTGAAAGAGCAGCTGCTCTAGAATTGGGTGATATCGAAGAAGCTAACCTTCTACTTGTAGAGGCTGAAGCAGCTGATTCAGAAGCAAAAAAACTTCAACCAGTATACAATCTTCAGCGAGAGGAGTTTGTAAATTTACCAAAACACTTCATATCCATGGAACTTGTAGCCAATCTTGGCCGGAAGCAGTTAGCTGAATTGGCAGAATCTGTTAATCTTTCTGCAGCTTGATTACCGACCTGATTTGAGATAATTATCAGATGTCAACGTTTCAGAGAGAACCATTATCAGAATTTTCATCTACCCCATTACTGTGCCTGCCCTGGGAGTGGGAGTGTCAGTTACAAACATATCCAGATTGTAGAGATGAATTCATGTGCAATACTACAGTCTTGTGACGACAGGTTCGAGATCTGGATCGATTTTTTGCCTCCCAGGTGCTTCATGTTTTGTCAACTTGGCACTTGGCAAGACCAGCTTACATAAAATACATACAGATCCATGGAAAGGGAAAAGAAAACGAGAAGGTTTTTACTGCTCTGATGTGTCTTTACCCACAAAATGCGTTCTACTTTCTGAAACCATTTCCTTAGCAAACTGTAAGTTTTCTTCAGTGATTGCATAGTCAGATATGTTTTGGCCTTTTCTTTTTCCATCAAACTCTACATTTTTGTGTTATTTTGTAATTTTAAAATGAAACTCTTTCTTTTTTCTTTTTCTTTTTCTTTTTCTGTTAGCACATCTCCACTGATCTTTAAAAGAAGCATGTGATAGTATTCAAAGGTTCTTCTAACAGTATGATTGATGACCCAGTTTGGTTGGTCCCATGAAGCAATGGAGTTTTTTGGAACTTAGGTAAAGAGGGAATAACCCAGACCAAGGTTTTCTATATGTAGAAGAAGGATGACCTAGATCAAGGCTTTTCTTTCAGTAAGCCAATAAGTCTTGGTCTGAGTCTTACTTGTCCGATATGGAAAATCAATGATCTGGTTCTTCTGATACAAGTCCCAAGAAACTTCATGGCTTCATAGGGAACCAAGCTAATCGAGCTCTATTTGGGAGGGGAACTCACAGATTCAGCTTTACCTAAAACTATGTTATGGTCCTGATTTACGGATCTCATTATAGGATTTTACTAACAGTAAAAGTTTGTTAATAGAGAATCTAGCAATTTCTTGATTAAGAAAGTATTCAACACTTCTTCATAAATTTCTTCTTGCCTAAAATTACATAACACATTTGACCTGTTCTTTCTAATACTCGTTCACCCGCTGAACACATCACTTCTTCCCCCTAATACACCATAGTATTATCTATAACATTACTTACGTCATGAAAAAATTGCATTTGCCTCAAGTGCAAAATGAGAGAAATATTTTCAAGGGAATCTTTTAGCCTATTGTTCATCTTCTTCAGGAATTTCTAGGGTTTTTGGGTGGATAAGGTCCATCTGCATTGGGTCTACAATTTTTAGCCAAAAGAGTCTCTTTTGCATAGGCGCCTAGGATGGAAATTTTTTGTCACAGTTGAAGCACAAATGTTGAGCCTGTCTTCTCTCCAATTCTGGCACCAAAAACCGCTTCATTGTGAGCAGTTGAGACACAGAAGTGTGACTTGAACCGGGCTAGTCAGTGGATAGAAAAGGCTGTGGAAATCCAACTTCATATAACAAGGAACAAAGTTCTAATCTCAATCACCCCCTGTCAAAGGATGAGTGCAATGTCCCCTGCCCGGTTGTACACTGCCCTCTCTAGGATCATTCCTGGCGAAACGGCCAGAGAATAATTCCTCTAAATGGTTGGCCAAAAGATCAAATTTGTAGTGGTCCTGCTCGCGACCTCACGAGAAGTTTTAAGGAAGGATTCAACCATAGATTGTAGATCATTCATAACTTCTAGATCTTATACCAAATCTTTATGATCTTAATTTATGGATTTCGTTATGAGATTTTTGTGGGCTCGTTAAGAGAGACTGTAACAATCTATGATTTTTTGCTAGTTATATGAGTTTGTCAAGAGAGAATCCAATAATCTCTGAATAAGAAAGTACTCAAAACTTTTTAATAAATTTTTTCTTACCTAAAATCTGTTAAAAGAAGACATCCTGTATTTAAACAAGAGAAAAAGTAATTATCTGGAAGTGATTTCCAAAATTAAATACCCCATTGCCTTTATCTAACTGTTGCTCTCCCATGTCTATAATTAACTCATAATTTTACACATAACATGCACTGATCTATTCTCCTTAATACATTTGTCCACCTGAATTAACACACCATTTATTCTCCTTAATACACTATAATATTTACTCATAAGAAGCTCGTTGGGAGCCAAATGAGTAAATAGATTTGACTTAATTTTCAATAAAACCAAACGGCTCTTTAGGCCATAGAATGTGCTTAGTTAAAATATGCGGCCACATAATAAGCATGATGTAGAAAAACCACTGTGCTTCAGTCCAGTGGCTACTTATCTCTACCCAGTACAGTAAGGTAGGTTCACACAGCTGTATTCTAATTAGCTTTTGATAAAATTCCTATCAGAGAAAAAAAAATATCACGTAGAGAAATGTCTTGCCAAAATTTTCTGGAGCTATCTTATGAATGCTCGAATTGTTGAAGAGGGAAAAAGAATAGATGAGACCTGAAGCAAATAACCAGGATTAGACAACTAAATAAAATTTGAAAGTAATATTTTTCAGTTTCAGTCAAAATAAATCAAATTTCAGTTTGCAACTTGATGAGTCTAATTAATTTTTATCGCGATCATTACTTCTTTTTTCTAAAAGTTAATTTTAGTTTAATTTGTAGATCATCAAACTGGTGATACCAGCAAAAGAAACTTATTCAGAACATCAAACCACAGTCATTAAGCACAAACATGGAGTAAATTGCCAGAAGGTATACATTGAATCGCACCATTTTCTCTTTATTCCTAAGCTTTGTTCATTACTAAGCTTTGTTCGTTACAAAAACAATACAATATAAGCTACATTATCATTTTGCAGCAACCTTCAGGTACAGAACTAACAATAAACACGGGGACATGGTCATCTCCTTCTCGATTTTTACATGTATCAAGACGGCCTGCTTTTATTGCCAAACAACGGGAGAGAGACCCAAATAATAATTCCACTCTACTCTCTCTTCATTAAACCCTACTAATGAAGAATCAAGCTGCATGTTCTGGTTTATGTAACAAAAGGCTTATTAACCGGAGGACCTATGGTTGAAACTCCTCTGAATTTCCTCAAAGACAAAAGTAACACACATCATCTTCCCCACCAGCCAATCACGCTGAGAATAAATGCACTAATAATTACAATCCAACCCACATTCCTCAAGAACTGGACCATTTGATCTGGCCAAGAATGGATCAATTCGAACCCATAGAAGGGAGAAAATGGAAGCAAGTAAAATTGACCAGACAATGACAATTGTAGGAGTTCTGTTCTGCCGACCCAGCAGACCCTTGAGGAAAGGGTATAGGTGAACAATCACCCAAAATGCAAAGAAGAGCTTACCAAACAGAGGCCCCCATGAATCATACCCATTGTTTATCGCATTTGAGACACCAGCAACAACTCCTACCAGGTTTATTATCAACAATGTGGTGGGGGGGATAAGCAATGTAGTCCACTTAAATGCATATAGCTCTGAGAAATCTTCATCATCCCCTGCTTTTGAGGTCACGGTGAAGTTGGTATCAACACCAGCTAAAACTTTCAGAAGTCCCTGGAATACGGCAAACAGGTGTGCTGACACCCCTCCAATCACCCAAAATTGTTCATTCCTCCACCATTCATCAATTCCAACTTCACTCCATCTCATTTCCAATATACTTGTTGCAAAAATACAAATGAAGAGTGACAAAAACCACAAGCTAGCCGCATTGCTTAGCTGCAATAGAGAATATATAATTAAAGCAGTGTAGCAAGCAACATTCAATAATGAGAAGCAATTTTATATGCATTCTCCTCTGGTTATATAACAAAAACTTCAATACCTCTGGTGTGATGAACTTCCCTGTCAACAAGCACACAGCAGGGAGGGTACAATATGCCAGCAGAGGAATTGATGTCCATGGATATACAGTAGCATTTATGTAAGACAGACGCTCTAGCCACTTTAATCCCCCTCCATAACCATACCAAATTGGACAATGCCTGCTCAAGAATATTTCAATGGATCCAAGAGCCCAACGCAGAACCTGATGCAAACGATCAGAAAGATTGATGGGGGCAGACCCTTTAAATGCTGGCCTAGCAGGAATGCAATAGATGGACCGCCATCCATGGCAATGCATCTTAAAACCTGTCAAAATATCCTCTGTAACTGAGCCATAAATCCATCCGACCTGGATTGAAGAAAAAGTGAGCCATGCCAATCTCAAGTTTATGTTAATTATATTTTTCTCAAGGAAAAAAAAAAGAAAAGTTTACAGTGATCAAAAGAAGGAACCATGTAAACAAGAGCATAAAAGGACTACAGTTACCTCTTTGCCCCATTCTGTTCTGTCTTCATAGCCACAGCTGATGACATGGATGGCTTCTTTTAGAAGAGACGCAGGGCTGGCACTTCTCAGCATTCCACCATCCTCTAGCAGGGTGGATGCCACAAAAACTGGAGATTGTCCAAATTTATTTTCTAATTTCTTCTCAGACATAACAGAAAAATCTTCACTTCCAGTCCCTGCATGGAATTTCTTCCATAGTCAGATGAGAATATATCTGAGCCAGCTGGCAAGAAACCAATATTAGAACGAAAAGTAAACTTGAATCTACCTCAGAAAGTATAGAATGTTAAGAAAAATTAGTATAGAATGTGACATCAAATATTTTGAGCTGAAAGAATGCACTTAAATTTCAACACAGTGGATTCCCAAGTGTGTAATTTTTTGTTAGTATCAAGCTTTATTACTTCTCCAAGCATGCTCTCTGGGTAGAACCAAGAAGATTCATTGTCAATCTTGTTTTTGCTTCTCCAGAAACAGGATTTTTAAAAAACCCACAAAATATCTAACCAATTCGCATAATAATGGTAAAAAGCACCTTGAGTATGATGCATACCCTGAGAGTTTCCAGAACTTTAGCCATTCTGTAACTAGTGTCTATTTTGCAGGTTAAAAGTTTAGATAGAGACTAAAAAACCAAAAAGGTTACCTTCAATGCCTCCCTCAACACCTTCCATGGAGGGTATAAGTGCTAATGCTTCAATATCTCCTTTTCTTGAATTCTTTTTCTTCAGCTCATTTTTAGGTTTGTTAGTCTTCTTCTTCTTTCTCCTTCCAGAGCAACAGGATTCACAACAGCACCACTTAGGCAAGCAGTTGCACGTCCTGGTAGCTGTTTTTTTTGGTTTTGGAGCATCATAACCATAAAGTGCCTGCCTTCTGAATACACATCCAGTCCCAACATAGATAGGTCCTTGAATGCCATCCAAACCCTTCATATTAATCTGAAAAGGAGGAGCTACGAATTAGATGTTGAATGAAGATAAACTTAAGCTGTCTGAGAGTTTGGATAGATGCATGCTTACATCAAAGAATACAGTGTTTCGGTTTGCATATCGATCATTCTTGTCGATACCATCAAATCTTTGTGGGAACTGGACGTAGCACACCCTTATTCCTACGAGTGGATCCATCATGAAACACATGGCTTCTCTGAGAGCCTTACTGTTGTTAATGTAGTGATCACAATCCAAATTCAACAGATAAGGTGCATTTGTAAGTACTGCAGAGACCCTGACCTGCTTTGACAGATAGACATACAAGAATGTCAAAAAGAAAATCACACAAATCATTTTTTGCTTAACCACTTACCAGTGAATTCATTGCCCCAGCTTTTTTATGATGATTAAAACCCGGCCTCTTTTCTCGAGAGACATACACCAGGCGTGGTAATTCATTTCCATCTGTATCATGTCCTCCACTTTGCCCTAGAAAAACCTACCAGTGACTGGTGTTATATGTAACACTGGAATGGGTTATACTAAGAACTGTGGGACATACAAAATCAATATAACATACTTGAATCATCCCAGGATGATCACGAACATTATTTCCCGGCCACGCGGTGCCATCCTGCATTGTCCACCCTTCTTCCGGAACTTTTTGGGCCTTGGCAACTAAGGCATTGATTCGAACTTTAAACTCTTCATACTCTCGCTATATGTCCCATAAGTAATACATCAATGCTAAAAATCAACAAAGAATCACGAGAGAAAATCCAAATGTGGAAATGTTACTACCTTCATTTCTCTTCTTTCCCTGATAAATGATGGCAGAACCTTATCTTTGAGATAGTCAATCTTTTGAGTAAAATACCACTCTGGTGCCCGTGGCTCAATATTAAATTTTTTACAGAAAGGTACCCATTTTTTTGCAAATTCAGATGTTTCTGAAAGTGCCTCAAATGTCAGCATGGCAGCTCCATCATCAGAAACATAACATGAAACTTTGTCAACAGGATAATCTACTGCAAGAATTGATAGAACTGTATTTGCTGTCACCAATGGGGGCTCTTTTAACGGATCAACTGTACTCACAAATATATCAACTGCAGCGAGTTGAGAAGGCTGGCCCTCTTTCTCATATCTGACGAAGAGGCAATAAGCGAGGCAGTCAATAACCAAAGGTCAGAATGTGAGCTAAGTTAGCAGGAATATGAATATTATATTACTAACCTCAAGGACAACCTGTCTAGATAAGTTTCCCTCTCAATAGGGAGCCACTTAGGGAATTGATCGAGAATCCATGAAATAGCAAACCAAATCTCACAAATAACAGATACAAGCCACAGTATATAGGCATCAGTAACAGGGTGTGTGATTCGATAGTGGAAAAAGAATCCAAGGACCACAAGTCGAATTATGATGATCATGCGGTATGGGTTGAGTTGGCTTGATGGGATAGGCAGCTTTCTTGACAATGGTTGTCTTGCCTCATCCATACTGATAAACAAGCAGCAAATCATATCAGATGAACAATGAAAGGTGGAATACAGTTCACATCAAAATTGCATCATTTGCCCCATGCACACAAGTATATAAATAAGAGACGGCTATAAGATGTAGCTTTACCAGGTGGTGGAAATATAAAGAGTTTGGTCCTAAATTGCATGTGATTAGTGTTTCCATCTTAATTGCACTTTGATGAGTACAAACTCGGTCGTATTATTTGATTTTCACATGTATTTTCCTGTAGAAAATTAGACATTGCCATTTGTCCAGGAATTGCCATTTTTAGACTGTATAACTGTTGTGGGATAAACTTTATGTATATTTTCTCCTTAGTGTCACTTCTCTGGTCCCAACGCAGTAAAAGGGAATTAAGTCTTAGTTGATTGGAGGAATTTAAAGGATTTTTGGACTGTACAATTAGGGAAATGAATCTGTTTTTTTCTTCTTGACTTGTTTTTTCTACTCAATCTTTATTCTCTTTGTAAGATTTGGTTTTTAACTTGGTATTTTCTTTTATTTCCTTAGATTTTTTAGATTTTTCCCTCCAAAGGATCTTTTATATTGCTGATATAGTCAGCTTTGTTACACCATTATCTTGTTCGCCCATGTCATGAAGTTTATCCTAAAGTATGGTTAACAAATTAAAGTAGGTTAAGAATTTGGGATAACAAAGATATCCTACCCACCAAATGAGTAGTTTAGAGTTTAACTCTTTCTCTTGTAGAAGGTATAGCAAATCCTCAGGGGAAAGCTCCTTGCACATAATATAACCTAATTGCATTAAAAAAAAATGACTTATGTTTCGAATGAAAAGAGAGTCTGGAAATATAGCTTCCGGAAAAGTTAGGCAGATAACCAAGAAAGGGATAAATTGTTTGCCACTGGTAAACGATCAGGTAAAACTATTTTGTCAAAAATAGGACGGTCCTACTTATTTCTGAATTATGTAAAAACTGGAACGATAAAAATTAGCATTGATTATGCATAAATGGCTCTTTCAGACCAAGCAACGGCCTGGACTTCATGTCTATAATTAGAACTCTTCATTATACGAATTTATTGCACATTAATGAGGGTTCATTAAATATTTTGAGCCCTAGAAGCGTATTCACTTCAAAAAGTTGTGAGCTTTGTTTGTTAGCTTTTGTTTTGAGAGACTTCCTATTTGTATACCCCTTATTCTCTAGTCTCTTGAGTATATTACCAGATTTTAAGTGCTTCAATAGATAGAATTTAGTTATAATTTTTATATTTGATAAATAATTGAATCACTTTATTTGTACTATCACTTCTCCAACAATGAATTTGTATTTTCACTTACTAGAAAAGAAATTACAAAAATACGTAACTTGAATTGGATATAGAATTAATTTGGAATTAAAATGTTATTTTCATTCAAATCTCTAACTCGTCTATTCGTACAGACGTGAAATTTGAACCAAATGCAAAATAATTGTCTTCTTAATAAAAATTGTATTTGGACTAATACCGAAAGTATTAGTGCGTCAAGTTGTTGGTGATGGTAAACAAACTTCAAAGGATACTGCCTGAAGGAGAGGCCAGAAACAGAGATTGCAAAGGAACCTTTATAAATCCATGCCACTGCTTTCCCTCTTTTACTCTATAGCATATAGTTTACTTGCCACGAACTTGTACCATTAGCTCTGTTTATTTGGGCTTGTGTGTGTATTTAGAATTAACTTTTTAAGCAAACCAATTTGACCTCTCTCTTGGCTTGCCACGTATCTTGAAATAAATGTATGTAAAGTTTTATGTTTGTTTTTATCCACTAAACTTTATATTTTTTTAAAAAAATTATTTTCTCTTTTTGGAGTGTCAAGTCTATGCTATCCTAATCTGATTGATCACTTGGGATGAACAATATAAATAGTATCATTTTTTTTTTCTAAATGCAAGATAGAGAAATCACTAAAATTAATTTTCTAAAAGTTTACCAACTTCATAAAAGAGATGAATAGATCAAACCGAAATAGGCTTGGTTAAATAATTGAGGCAGATGATTATGCAAGAAAAATTAGGTAAAACATCCAATAAAAAGAAAAAGGAAGAAAAGTAAAAGAGAGCTTACAAAGGGAGATCAGGGCCATCACCATCATTATCCCAATCTTTGCCGCCACTTTCATTTTTCATCATATGTAACTTTTCTTGTTTCTGCTTCCAGCTCTCCATTCTCTCTTTCCAGGCAACACTTCCATAACCATAAGCAGCCAAGTCCTTGGAAGGATCCATGGATCTGGGTTGCACTGCAAAATAAGAGCGGAAGTATCAAGCTCATGTCAAGGTTTTGACCAAATCACTTGCTAATCATAGTAGCTGAGTAAATTATAACCTGGGATACCAGAATCTGAATGGGGAAAAGGATGATGGATCTTTTTGGCTCCACCACCCACGAGTGAAGAAGGAACCAAGGCATGTTGTTCGGGCGGGATATCATCAATCTGTGCCCACAAATCAACAGAAATCAATTCTTTTTCTTTATAGGGAAAATACAGTTAAGACTTCTATAAAAGAACAACAACATGAAGAGGGAAAATGGGGGAAAAAAAAGAAAGAACCGTTACCATTTGACCGTTAGTAAGAAGAGGAAGTTGAGGAATTTCGTTAGCTGCATAAGGGAGATTTGAGTCGGAGAATCGGCCATAGCCCAGGTGGGTATGAAGCACTGCATCAGCAAAAACACCATTCTGCAACTCCTGTCTAGTCCCTCCATCAAAATTGAGCTCATTCTCCAAGTCATCGATGTCGTCTTCTTCTTCATCTCCCTCGACTCTAGCACAGCCTGTTTATTCACAGCCACTCACGAATCATGATTGAGCCGACAGAGGAGTGAAAAACCAAGTAACAGAGGACATACCCTTGAGACGTTTGAATCTGGTCTTGCATTGGGGACAGACTTGATTGCCTTCTCTCCTCTCGTACTCGTAGCAAGTCCTGCAGATGGGAAAAGCACATTCGTTGCAGGCGACGAACGGCTCTCCGTCAGTCGTCAACCCCACGTCGTCCCCGCATATATGGCAAATTTGCCCGCGTAACTGCTCCGCCGGCTTTGGCTGCAGAAAACCCACCCAACCAAAAAGTTAAACACTAACTCAGAGAGAAAAATCAAAGCAACTGAGTATCAACTAGTTCCGGGTTCCTCAATTTCCGGCTAGTAAAGCATGAGGAAGTCGAAGAAAAGCTTACGACAGAGTCACCGTCTCGACGGATGACAACAAGCTCGTTCCGGTTGTGAGAGCCAGCCACCAATCCAGCACTTACCTCCATTGCCTCCCGCCAACTCACCTTTTCCTCTCAGTTACCTCTTTCACTAAAAAAATCCAAATCCAAAACTGGTTTACAGTTGTAATTCACGGAAACAGAGCAGTTTTCTCCACGGGCTAGATCTACACAAACGCGAGATCTAAGTAATCCCTTTAGCCACCAACACCTTTCTGCAAAAAAAGCAGGTGACGATAGATAGAACCAGTCACAGACCAATCAGCTGAGAAAACAAAAATGGAGACCCCACCTTCCTTCTCCTTCTCTTTTCTCTCTGGGCGTAGTGGCCCCTTGTCTCCCCCGCATGTCTCTCTCCAGCCCTTCGCTTCTTCTGCTCATCCCAGTCATCAATAAAAAAATCTAAGGACTTCCATTTTACCTCAACGAACAGTATCTTCTTGTTTGTTTGAGGTCCAATAATTGTTTCTCTTTTTTTCAAATCACAGTTGTAATATTCTCAAATCAGCATAGGAAAGATCGCCAAATATGGTAAACTGTATGGTGACAGCCGACAGGTGACTACTTTCTGTTCGGTCCCGTAGAAAGATTTTACGTTGCCACCCGTTTCTAAATTCGAAACCTGCCAAAAATGTCTAATACAAAGTTTTAAATAAACTATAATCCTTAATTGCAATTTGTGGCAAATCATATATTAAAAAAATCTTATGTACGGAAATAACATGTTATTCTTTTTTTAAAAGAAGATTAGTGTATAATTAACAATAACTTGTTTGTTCCGAGAACAAAATTAGAGGTGGTCTAATTTAATTTATAAAAACAAATAAATAATCATTTTTCAAAAAAAAAGTAAATTAATCTAATTATGTTGCAATACAGCAATAAATAATTAAATTGAAAAAGGAAGTTGTCTTAACTTAGTTTTATCGACTACAATTTTTTAAAAAATTATGTGATTGTGGATTCAATTTTTTTAAAAAAAATAATAATAATTAAATATTTAAAAATAAGCATTTCAGGAAAAAAAAAAGTAAAAATATAGTAATTGTTAGCATCTTTCTCATTCAATCAATCGGTCCTACAAATAATTAAATCATATGTCATTGTTGTCTTTACGTTTTATTTTCAATATTTTTTTATATTCGAAATTTCATTTTTTTTTTTTGTAATCAACTTGATTTTAACAAAATAATTACTTTTTTAATAACAGCTATTTAATTTTTGCAAAAAAAAAAAAAACTCAAATCAAATTGACATGTGTATTTATTATACATATATATATATGAATTAAACAGTACTATTAAGATATAAAAACAAGCCATCTTAGCTCGACTGTGAAGTGCATGATTATTAGCTATGTAATCATGAATTCGATTCGTACGTACGACCAGATGATTAAAAATCTGTGTTTTTAAAAAAATTAGTCATGCAAATAATTAAATTACATGTTATTAATTTTTCTTTTTGTGTTTCATTTTTCAATGTTTGTTATATTTAATGTTTTATTTCTTTCTCGTAATATATACTTTTTTCTAACAATAATTAGTTTGTTTTTTTACAAGAATAATAATCATCGTTTTAAATAACAACTGCTTTAATTTTAGCAACAAAAAAAAAAAGAAAAAACAAGTCAAATTGGTATATATAAGAATTAAATTTTTATTTCAAAACTGTTAACATTTTTATTTAGGTTTTAAGTATTAAATTTATTAATAATAATTAATTTAATTATATGTTAAATGTTATATTTAATGTCATGTAGTATTAAAAAAATAAATTTATTTTTACAAAAAGAAAAAAATGCGTCCTTCTCTTCCCTCTCTTCTTTCTCACCCCTTCTCTTAATCTGTCTGCTTCTCTTTCTTCCTTACTCTCTCTTCAACCTCCCACCCAAACAAAGCATTAATAATATTGGGATTTCCCTCTATCGCAGCCCCAACCACAAGCCCCGTCGGAATTCCACCAGATAATGACAAAGGAATAAGGGCCAGGCTGTGACAAGCTGGCGGTGCGGACTCCTGGGAGGCGGAGGAAAACTTTGACGGAGGGAATAACATGGAAGGATACGAAAGTGGAGAGGGGGTTAACAGATGAGGCGATGTTGAGGGAGTCGGAAGAGGCGAGGAGGGCAATGGTGCAGGAAGGATAAGCTGGGGAGGAGCAAACGAGTTATTAGGTTTAGGGAATAGAGAGGGCGGTGGGGTGAAGGGAGAAGGGAAGGCAGAGAGAAAGAGAGAGGAATATTATCTATTTTTCCTTTAATGATCTAACAGTTTATATAGCTTACTAAAATAAGTCTTATACCTAATCTGAAAATCTAAAAGCTAATCGATATTAATTATAAGTGCAATGGGAACTACTGCAAGGGTCCAACATATTATTCATTACAAGTGCAGAGCCATGCATCGAACTGAGATTTCATTCTACAAATTTACTGCCTCCATACAGAAAAGTTTTCTTTTTAACAAAAAAACAAGAGATTAACATTTTCTTGATTTACAAGGGAAGAATATGAAATTCATGGGGCATAAAGTCTTCGCTGGGCCTGTAGTATTTGTCTGGCGAATATAAGCTCAAGTTGGAGACCTGGCTAGTGTAGAGGCAAGCAAATCTCTCAACCTGCCATACCAACGTCAGAGATTAACAGTTAGCGTTTGATATCAAAATACTTTAAAAAGCTAAGAAAAAATTCTATAACTAGCTATTTTCATCTTATTTGCTAACAAACAGAAATCTCACCTGATGAGCAAACCGTGAATTCTGATAACCAGTCTTCATTAGTTGTCCCCAGACCTTGTGGAACTTCATCAAATATAAACAAAAATAAATACAACTCCTTGAGCAAGGACAAGAAGCTAATATTTAAAATAGAGGTTTACAAGCTACAAATCAGTTTCTCTACCATTTGATGACATTCCCGTTGAGCTTGTTGATGACTTAGTCGTTTTTCATCTCTTTGATCCTATCACATGGAAATCATTAAGGGAAAATAGCAAATAAATGTTGTATCCTGCACCCTGGTAGAATTATTGGAGATTTATACAGTTTCAATATTACAATCTAATGTTCTCTAACCTCCAATTCCCCGAGTGTTGCAGATATTTGCTGCTTATTGTCTTCATTAAGATCTTCAAACCTGAAGAAAGGAAGGCAATCTCTAAATTAAAAGGAAAAAGAGTCCACATAACTACACTAGTAGCAGAAACAACACATCAAAGATGATTTAGGGCTAAAGATGAAGCAGGAAGTTAAACTTGTAGAGAGCAATACAAACATCAATCTATCATAATTAATATTGCACATTCACAGCATATTAGCATCCAGAGGAAAAGTGAGGTACCAGAAACAGCAATCCAAGGCAAAATATATGAAATAAAGGTAATTGATCTGGGCTCTACCAATAGATTCTAGAAGCTCTCATAGCGTTCTGAGTACTCATCTATGCAGCAACAGAGAAAATACAATTCAAGTTTAAAAATTAAAATTACTCATCTTTACTACATTTTGACATTGCTACATGGGCACCATGTCTGCACCTATGTTATGTTGTCCAGGTGATTCTGTCCCATGACTAGGATCCTGATATTGACCATGGTTAGGACGGCCAAGAGAGGAAATCTCAATTGAAGCAATTTGGCTGTGGGCAATATCCTATATAG
The DNA here is from genome assembly GCF_054855325.1 of Carica papaya. Taxonomy (NCBI): domain Eukaryota; kingdom Viridiplantae; phylum Streptophyta; class Magnoliopsida; order Brassicales; family Caricaceae; genus Carica; species Carica papaya. The sequence continues at coordinate 24,928,843 of NC_142309.1, forward strand.
AGGTCCAATACACATTAGAATACCACTATTTGTTTGGCCAATTAGCTATATCCTCTGCTAAAATGAGTAATTCTAAAGGGACTACCACAATGTATATCTCTATTACTATTACAAACATGCAACTGGTATGTAAATACCATGGTGTGGATATGATCTTTTCCTTTTGAAACCTTGATGTGTCCCCCAGCGATCCATATAAAAAGAAAAAATCATCAGGAATAATTGACACAGTATAAACCCCCCAGGTTAAATAGTTACACTATCCTCTATCGCTTGGATAACCAAACACCAAAGTCAGTATTTTAAAGTCCCAACTAAACCTTTTGAACAACAGACTAAATGCAATATAACAAAATAATTCCAAGCAAAAATAGCATGAAGTGCACCAATAATTTCCCAAGATCTGTTATCTGGAAGAAAATTCTAGAGACGGAGTGGTTTAGAATGATAATATGTTTAGTTTTAGAACTTTTGAATCATCAAATACAGCATCAAGAATACACTCACTTGAGAGACCACTTCAAATGATGAATCCGATCTTCAATGTGATCACGTTCATTCCTCAATAATCGAAGTTGCTGCACAGAAAAAATAAGTTGCTATGAAAGTTCTAAAAAGAAAAAAAAAAACTAATAAATAAGGATAAAACTATCAAATATGTTCTCAACTGAAGCGTCTCACTATAGTGTAAAATTGACTTTTGAACCAATGACTGACATTTATTACTCTAATGATGCCACATGGCATTTCCTACAAAAACGATAATGAAAAGACATAGTTTGCACCTACTTTGTTCAATGCTCAAATGAATCATTTACTAATGTCTCTATTTTCCATTTGTTGTGAAATTTTACCATATTTTAAAAAAATGGAAAAAACTATGAGAGACTATTGTACATGTTTTCTTGTCATGAATTTATTCTTACCTTATTTTTTATTTATAAACATATTAGTTTATATATGTATTTAGGTATTCTTATTTTAAATATCAACTTACTTTATTGTGTATAATATTCTAAAAGTTAGAAATTTATCCAGTGATTAATATTCAATTATATACATTATTTATATTATTTATGACCATATTTAACAAAAATAAGAAACTAAAATATACAACACTAGGATTAAATGCTTGGAAGAATAGTTCTGAGCAACTGTTGCCAAATTATGTCCAGAATACTTCAAAGAAATAGTTATTTGTTTCCTGCATAAGTAATGCAGTGAATTCCTATGAGAAATAGTTTTGGCTCTTGAGCGACTGTTGTACCGAATTATGTCAAAAACACCTCAAGGATCACAAGCACCCTACGAGAAGTCACTAGATTACTGGCATGGGAAATAAAAGAACCCATTTCTTTTAAAAGGGAGGATGTAAAAAGCCTCTTATATAGTACCTAATGCCATTGAATGAAGTAGGAAATACCACATTCCTACCCTGTTTCTGTGATCCTGGTGATGACACTAGAATTCACTATATATCATTACAAGTGAACTAATTGGAAAATTCAAGAATAAACTAATTCTAAACTAGATACCACTACCCACATTTTCCAAAAATAATGGCACTTTATGCCTAGAGGAGATTATATAAAGAAGTAGATAATAGAAATTTTTGAAGCTCACCTTACGCATATCCTTCAATTCCCACAGAAGTTCAACCTCCCTTTCAAGCTCTGGAACAACAAGCATTGTCCTCCAACCTGGAGCATAAGAAAACCAAACCGCATTTATGCATCAAAAAGAATAAAAAGTGGAATTAATAACTATCATGTCTTCTTTCCTTTTCAAGAGCTTATTGTCACTAACAAGGAAAAAAGTACAATTGCAGCAGAAAATAAGGCCTACATATGTGCTGAACCCCAAAAATCTACAGCAATCCAACAATACTAACAAATGTTGAATGTTATTCTAATTTTCATCTATTTAACATCTAAGTTTTTGCTACGCCGTAACAACTTAAACATGTGGCTGGTTCTGATCTATACAGTTGCATATTGTAGCATGCAAATTCTCCTTCCTAATCTAATGCATATTGTATGCAGATAATTTATCAATAAGAGGAACTGATGAAAAATGTTATACCAAGAACTTTTTTGCTGCGCAAAATATCTCCATAGATATGATCTCCAACATAAAGAACCTAGCAAAATTGTACAATGTATTATAGAAAAGGTAGCACAGTCATAAACCAAAAGTAGAAGAAGGTGAAGCTATTAACTCACAGGTCAATATTCCATTCAAGTTATACTGAGAAAAGTTACAAGTAACTACTGTATAAGTTAATACCTTTGGAAGCTTGACAATGATTCAATTAACTATATTTCTTGAGAGAGTTTCAATTAGCATAATAAAAACAATTCATAAAAGAAGAAATCTAAATTTAGGAAAGACAAATGTCTACTATACCAAATGCTTCCCAAGTGAAGCGTTACCTGTGAACTTGACTCAATTGAAAGCAATTTATGCAGATGTCCAACATTGCCTCCCTGGAAAGAAAAAAATTAAAATTCACAATTAGTTAAATCTCCATATATTAATTTCCATTTTCACAAAATTCTGTAGGTATCCCTGTTAATGCAACATATTTTTCATACATTTAATATTTAAAATACCTGAAAGACTCGACAACCGTTGGGTTGCCCCTCTGGTAATAATCTCAGTGAAATTTCCCCAACCTTTCAATAGAGCGAATGTGCAAGTTATAAAAAAAAAAAAAAAACTATTTGGAAAGACTTTTGAACCACATATGGACATGTTAAATATCTTTTTGGTACTAACCTGAGGCATAGGAGTGCCATCATCAGTATTTTGTAGCATTCCTGACTCAAGGTCTACCTCAAAAAGATTAGCACGACTGTCATCATGGAAGAATCCTGGTTTTGCACTGTGTGGTATTCATTTCTTCAGTATCAGAAATCAAGGACAGAGTACAAAAACTAATCTAAATTATTTGCAATAAAAGATTCATCATAGCCAAATGACTTAATATTTTGAGACGGTTACTTATTCAATTTTATGTAATTGTTTTGCCTCTTGTTCTCTTTGATAATTAGGGTCAGACAAATATTTAAATCAATACTGTATTAAATGCTAGTAACTTAACAAAACCTCTCGATAATTAAGGACAGACCAATCATTTAAATCAATACCGTATTAAATGCTAGTAACGTAACAGAGCAGCAAATAATGAAAACATTGAGCGTAAACCAGAACTATTTAGTAAGCACTGTACATAGAAGAAGGAAGAGAAGAACTTTTGTTGTTCTATGTAAGAAAAGGGCATACCTGCCAGTTATGACAACATCAAAATACTGAAGCCAATCAAAATTGCATGTGTTATTGCCATCTATTGTACGAGTCCGACAGAGGAAATTCATCACAATATTTGTGTAGTCCCATAAACTGCAACAAAGAAAATCAATATTAGCCCTTCTAGAGATGAACATGCCATGCAGGAACTTCAAAGACATTTTCCGGCGTAAAAAAAACCATGTGTGACATCAGTTTTAGGAATTCATATGAACAAATACCTCTAACCAGACCTCAACGAAGAACCAAAAAGGAAAAAAACGCAGTTCATCCTTAAATTTGCAAGGATCAACCATCTAAGATACAATATCAATAAAACAGAGATCCATCCAAAGAGGAGCAACAGGCAATTCTATGCTTTTTCTAGGAAACAGGAGGCAAGAAAAAAAAAAGCAATATTACCTGTTTGTCACCAAGAATGTTGAACGACCAGAGTCTCTAAGCATTTTGAGCATGGGCACTATTGCGGTATCGTCATTAATATACCTAGTAAACAAAAGAAAATGGCAGCAATCTTCAGAAGAAGAAAGCAAAACATGCGAGCAAAGCACAGGAAAAAAATTGCATTGAATTGATTGATTATTTTCTATTGGATGAACAGCTTGTAAATACAGTAATGGAAACAGCAATTATTGTCTTTATTCAATATTACATTAATTCGCAGCTATATTGATTGCAACCTACTATACTTTCCCTCAAACTAATGTTGTTTATTAATCTTACTTTTTAGGATCCTTTGCCACCATTTTCTTTAGAGTTCCGTCCCGATGACACAAGTCAACAGCTGCTCGGACATCTTTGTACATATGAGCATAACTGAAAGAAAAAGAAGACAGAAGGATAAACAAGAATGATGATATAGTATTTTAAATTAACGAGATTTATAATATCCCAACATTGTAAAGCAGCTCATGCTCTTTTCTGTGCTATTTAAAACCAAAGACCAGGTTATCATGCACAACTTTTTTTTAACTAAAGTTTTCAAATTTAAACACTTTTAGTATTATTATTTGATTGGATAGTTGAATAACGTTAAAGTTCCAAGGCAGTATATCTAATCAGCAGATCTGCATGTACTTGCACATGTCATGGTAACTGTTGTCATAAGACTTCTAATGTCATTGAAATAACTTCATTTGCATGTGTGAGTGCGTGAGGATACAATTATTAGAAAATGCAGTCAGTTTGCTTACTCAGCACCCTCTGGAACTTTTCCTGGATTGTTGTCCTTAAAATCAACAAGCTGGGCAAATAAATAGGCCTCAGCTAGCGAAAAGAGGGTATCAATGAGAGCATAATCGGGCTCATCAAAAGAGTCTCGTATGAGAGTATTTCCATAGGTGCCGACTTTGTCTTCTTTTGACAGCTCTCTAAATCCATGGTAAGCTACCTTCACATATTTATGACGATCCATCTGCACAATGCATAACCATCAGGGAAACTTTCAATTCACATGACTATATAATGAGAAGAAAAGCTAGAAAACAAAAAGCAAGCCAAGACAGCCAAAAAATGGTCCTACATAAGACAAATGACTCTGAAACATGAATAAAGGGAAGTGACCTTTAAAATGTTGCCCCTCTTTTTATCTAGAACCAAGCCTCGTACCATATATTTCCAATCAAATGTCCATTCCAGCAACTGCAAAAAGTTAATTGTTATCCTTTTACCCACCAATCAAAAACATCCACTGCATCATTATAAACTGAAATTTTTTCTAAAAAGTCAAACAACAAATTGATGGAAAAAAATACAAAAATCAAGTAGAAAATAAAGGCATTGCTTGGAATAAATAAATAATGAAGTTTCATAATATTTGTAAATGAATTCATTAGCAAATAATCTTTGGTGTTTGATAAAAATCACGAACTTTAAAATATTAGAATTACTAAATCAGGGAAACACAAACGAGAGCGCAAAACACGTTTCAATCCAAAGTCTAAAATAATTTATAAACATAAGAAAATGTGAATGTGCAAAGAATTCCACACTATTTGTGGAATCCATGTACATTCCAAACATAGTAATTACAAAGCCTAGATATTCCTACTATTTATTGTACATTATTATGATAACATAAATGTTTCTTACACAAAGATACATGGCATAGAAAAGAAACAAACCTCTTGTGGATATCCCAGATCATATACCAATTTCCTGATTGTGCCGTCGTATGCGAGGGATTCAAATGTCTCAGGCTTGTATTGTGCCAAGGTGTAGTCCATATCAAAGCCAACAGCAACAATGTTCTTCATGTTCAATGATCTGTTGCAGAAGATCTGTTTTCCAATATTAATGTTATTCCCTCCTTCGGGAGATGACCATATACACGGTTTTTTATCACCATCGCTGCAGGCCACGTGGTGAAGCCACAAATTGTCACCAAAAATAGTTTCGCGATGCTCATCCATTGAACAACCAGCAGCACGTAACTGACTGGCACCTGATAATTTTTAATTGTTTTTCAGAAAATTTTTAATTTGTACAAAAATTTCAAAATGGCAAGACAATATACACATGAAACAAGTATAAATTTAGTGCCCAAAATTGGTGAAAAATGTTTCTGAATTCAGAGTAACAAAAGATCTTTTCCCTAGCTACAAATACAAGTCCCAATCTGGCAGGGATTCTGCACTTTTCATGGTGAGTTCATTCCACAGAAAACGACAACCAAATGATTACACTTCCATCAATTGCACAACGTACAGAACCATACAAATAGGAACATCTAACCTGGACAAGCGTACAAGCAAAGTACGCAATTAATTACAAACGGTTAGATACCGACAAGGAAAATGATCATGTTTTCTTATTCTGGAAAACAGCATGGATGATGCTGACTGAAAAACTTCAGTTTAAGCTTTCTCTTCCACCCCATTTCACAATCAATGTATTACAAGCACTTAACAGAAACTTCTTAGTTCACTGTTCATCCAATAGATTCAACAAACTTCTCAAAGAGCACCTGTTCTACTTTTATCGTTTAAAAAAGTATAACGGTAAAACAGTAATATTCTTCCCTATGAACAGAAACCCTAACATCTTACCTCAGGTGTGTGTCAAAGTAAAGAGCAAACTGTGCACCACCTTAGGTCCCGAGCCTAAGAATCTTCCAAGATATCCTCCAAGAATTACCTAGAAATTGCAATTTCTGAATTAAATCAACATCCTCGTTCTCCCAAAACGACCTACTAATCAAACCAATTTAGTTCCCGACCACTTAAAAACTAACAGTTCAATCCCCAAAAGATCCACCAAAGAAACATGTCCCACAAAATTCAAGCACATCATTAGAAAAGAATTCAATTCATATAACAAGAAAAGAAAACCAAACACGGTCTAAACAATGAGAAACGTAAGAAACCTTTCATGCCTAAAAGAAATGAAACACGGAAAACATCAAGACAAATGCTGCCGGACAGAGCATGAAAACCAGCATAACCAGATAAAGATTAAGCAAGAAACAGTAGAGCAGATTCAAGATGAACATGAGAAGAAAGGTGACAACCTGTAGTAGCAGGAAAAGCTTTTGTGTGAAGTAGAGATCTCCGTAAAAAACTCGAACGGAAACGAACAAGGGAAGATAAAGGGGTGGGAGAGAAGAGAGAAAGACAAAATGAAACGGTTTCCTTGGGGATGCGCATGGTGGAATTAAATAGGCGTGTGGTGCGCGTGACGGTGGTGTTTGGGAATAGGCGTGGCAACGGAGAATCAGATGCGAGCGACGGAATCAAACGTTTCGGATTATTATTACAAGTTGCCAATGAAATCGCGAGAGCTGGAGAGGAAGCAGACATTTAATATAGGGGAAACCTGGGAATTAATCGCAACAGGTTGGGATTATTCTTATCCAGATCGGGAATAAAGTTATCCATGCAGAAGAGAAGGGGAATTGGGTTCTTTTGGCGCGTTTGGCTTCAAGTTTTCAGCCAAGAATAGGCGTTTGTGTTTTTGGCGTTTGGTTTCCGATGGAGAGAGAGAGAAAGAGAGGGAAAGATTAAAAACGCATACGAGATGGTGGTGGAAAGAGGAGAGAGCGGGGAGAGAGGGCGGTGCATGTGAGGGAGGGGGTTGAGTGATGAGGATGCCGTGCCACGTTGGCTAATAAAGCCAATGACTCGACGAGCGCTTACTTCGTATGGTTTGTATTACTGCCTTCGAATGAAATTACTTTTCTGCCCTCTTACACTCTTACTTTTCAAATTTATATTTTCATTTGTAAAATAACGCGAATTTATAGTCTCATGCGTAGATGAGTGAATTACAGAGACACCGTAATTAAATATGAAACTGATTTAAAAGTATAATATTATTTTTCAGTTTATTATCATTTACATTTAATAAATCATGTTATTAATCAATGTGTTGTGATTCTCACGTTTTCCTGCTGAATTTTAACATATTAAATATGATTGCTTAATTTATGAGTTTTTCTCTTTTTTTTTTTTACACGTAATAAATTTGATTTAATTTTTACACGTAATTTATAATTAATTAAAATAAATTATTTTTTATTTTATTTAAATTTTATTCAGTATGTGTTCACTTGTTGATAATTGTTAGGGGTATAGTATAGAATATTTATTTAATATAAAGTATATTTTTGTTATGGAAGAATATATACAGTGCGGCAGCTACAAATGCCGTATGGTTCTTATTCGATTCATTCATGAATTTCCCACCAATATAATCTGATTAATTAATTAATATAAAGTTTAAAGCATCACACTTGGAATCGATTCATTCTCCTTCATACGCCAATTTGATTGTATCCGCGATGAATAGCCGAGTAAGATATACCACGCACCAACATTTAAAATAAATAAATAAATAATAAGAAACTATATATTAATTAATATTTACACATTTATAACATCTGTTTAAATAAATACATATATTTTAAATTAGTCGGATGCTTGTCTCGTTCACATAAAAAATACGAACTACAAATATTTAAAAGTCTCATTGAATAATAAATAATATTAATTTTTAAATAGTAAAACTATTATCTGCGTTAAAATTTTTATTATATTTTTATTTGAATATAAATATCATGTAAAAATTTATATATAAAATAGTAAAAGATTACGTAATATTTTAAATATTATCAAAACAACATATTTTAAATTTTTATATTCTAATTAAGTAAAGTATAAATTTTCAATAAATTTTATAAATAAATTTATTTGATTTAAAGTAACAACAAATTATTATAGCTATCAAATGAAACCACTTTATGTCATGACACTTATTATATCCATAATATCTTAGATGTATAAATTTAAAAAATTAGATTACATTGTGATGGTAATAATTATTAAAAATAATTTCCTATTGCTATTATTAATTATTGCTATTAGTAGTGCATTTAACTATTAATGAATCGATGTGATACCTATCAAACTAGATAACATTATCTTATTGCATTATGGACATTATGTAGTTTAATACACACACACACATATATATATATATATGTAGAAAATAATATTAATGATGACTGTAGTTTTAAACAGGTTAATTTATTAGTAAAAATTTGTCAATTTTTATAACTTCGAAATTGTACAGAATTAATTTTTTTCTTACATTTTTTTAAGATTAATTAATTTTTTTTATTTAGTTTCTAATGTGTTTAATTATATATATTAAATTGAATATAAATTAAACTGACACCGTATAAAAAAATAAATAAAAGACTAAATAAGTAAACAAGTACATTTTACTTAAAAACATAATGATATTAATTATAAAATAGCATATTTTATTATAATAAAAGTATTTTTGATGTTTAGAAAATAATATTTTTAAAAATCAAGTTTATTTAATAGTTAATAATGTCAAATATTTGTTATTAGAAATCAACATAGTGTATTTTGTCAATTTAAAATTTAAATGGAGAAAATAATAAGTTAGTTGGTAGTTTGTTAAAATGAAATTTAATAAAAGTTTTGATTTTTTGGTATAATTTTGATGTATAGTTTTAGTGTCTCTTATCTTTTAAATAATTTATAATTATTTTAAAATATATCGTGTTATAATAAGAATTTTATTACGAGAGAGCAGAAGATAAACTATTAGCTAAGTGTATTAACTAATTATATGATTATTAGATTTTTTGTCGATGTAGAACTTATGATGATTAACTCAATATCGAGAAGCAAACAAGAGGAGAGGGAAGAGAACCAAAGCTTGTGAAAGTTTTACGATTGCAATAAAGTTACATTTCTTGAAAAATTATGATACCATAGGATTGATAGTGTACTAAATATGTTGAGTAGGATTAATGTTACGTTCTTACAAGTTAAAAAAGTTTAATATAATAACTGAATTTAATGAAGTTTAAATACGTATTTATTATATCAAATATATACTCTTTTATACAAAGTATACAAATTTTGAGTATTAATATTTTTTTAATATATTTTACCGAACACTAGGTTGGATTGAGAAAATTGAGCCGTAGCTATGCTGATGACTTGCCTTATCTCATCCACCTCCTCCTTCACTCTCACCGCCTTCTCCCTGTTCCCTCCAAGACCAAAACCCCATAATTCAAATCAAAAACTAAATCGCTATCAACAGAATCAACAGTCTCCTCCAGTTCAAATTCCAGTAAAGATCTCTCGCCGAGAAGCTGCTTTGCTATCGTCCCTGTCTTTTCTCTTGTCTTTCTCGCCACCTGACCCTGCAATTGCATTTTCCTTCGGATTTTGTACGCAAATTCATTAGTTTTTATAATGAAACACTGCACTTTATTGATGTCCAAACCCTAATTTCTTGACGAATACACGCAGCAGGACCAAAAGACTGGCTCAAGGAGCAAAAGAAGAAGGCCTCGAGGTTCCTATTGGCTCCTATCGATGCTTCTAGAGAGAGCCTCCGCTCCGCGTATCTCCTGCTCGGTACAATTTCTTCTGTTCCTGGGTCTCTGCGTAGCTGCTATTTATTCATTTTCCTTTTCCTTTTGGTTTTGCTAATTTGTTTATTTTTCGTGAAATAGCTAGAGAATCTGGTTATACGGATAAAGACGCCGAGGAGGTTCGAAGATATTTGAAATCTGCTGCTAGGGATTGCGTTTCGCAGGATAGAAACTCGTTAGTTGCGTTTCAAGCAAGTACCGGAGTGGAGGTTTGATCTTTTTGTTTTCTTTTGTTTTCATTGTCTTATTCTGCATCGTTTGTGTTTTCATCATTAAGTTTTTGGATCGCATTTCACTGATTGATCAGATGAACGAGTTTATAATTATATGTTCCTGATCTTCATTTAACACTATGAATTATTTTCTTCTTCTGAACGTTAACTTATTAATTTGAACTGAGGCAAGATACGAGGAGATTATCAGGAGAAGAGCGGTATATCTTCTAATTTTTGACCTTAAGTTTTTAAGTTACCAAATTTTCATTTTCGATCTGTGCAATCCGCAGGTTTGCACGTTCAAATTGATAGTGAAGAATGCATCATCTTTGCTTGATGATAGGGATCCTATAAAGTTGGAGGCTGAAGTGATACTAACTGATCTTATCAGGTACTCTCTGTGTTCTGTGGGTTGGCGGACAGTAGTCAGCAAATGATTTTGATTTATTAAGGTTGCATAACAATTAATATATGTTCGTGTACTCCTGAGAATTCAAGGTTTGTAGCTAGCATGCCATGAATACAAGGAATTAGCCCTAGTTTTATTGCAGCATATCATTCTCATATATCAATATTTGCAACTCCTTGTGAACATCAAGGCTACAAATAAATGCAGAACTTGAAAACAGATTACTTACCATTTTAGTTCATGAACTTTTTGTTATATTACAACTGGGTGCTAAAAGTATTACTATAGCAATTTGGTCCTTCATTTTACGAAATTGTTTCTATTCATTAGATTTTTATACAATTGTAAACATTTTAATAAAAAACTGGAGAATCTTTTTCTTTTTTGCTCATATTTTGTTTCAATAGGGTTTCAAAGTCAACAAATAAATATTAATCTTATAATTTAATAATAGATATGACGATAATAGATAAGGTAAAGTTTAGTTTAATACCTTCTGATTTGAGATTTTTTTATTTGAAACCTTGTGGTTTTTGTTATGACAACCTACTATTTTGTGGTTCAAACATTAGTTAAATTCACTACTTCATAATCTTATAAGAGTCATTGAGAATTAAATCATACATTCATTGGAGAGGCTCGTTAATTAGCTTCACAAAAAAGTAAACCACGAGGTAGTGACTTGGCGCAAAAAAAAAAACCACAAGGTAAATTTAAATTGAAAAATCTCAGACCATAAGGGTCAAACTGAAATTTTCTCCGGTAGATATTAAGAAATAAACAAATATTTGTAATAACTATCTTTTAAAAGTTATTTTACTTACTAGTCTTGAATAGAAAAAATTATTTTTTTAATGTTACAAAAAATATAGCAATAACTTTTTCTGTTTTTCTAATATATATATATATATATATATGTATATATCAAACTGTTGTAAATTAAGTACAATGAATAAAAATTTAGTAAACAAAAAATTCAATTTCAAAATTTCACAATATCTACAGTTGAATGATTCAATCTTTAGATGCAACTGCATCCTCAACTATGCAAACAAGCATAAACTGATAAATCAAATATTTTGGTAACTCAGCGAAGTCTTGTTTCTATTTATCATGGTACTTGCAGTGATCTAATCTTCTGTGATGTGGTTCCTATGATGTTCACGCATATTCTTTTAGGTCAACCTTGACTTTATGATCAAAATGCTTAACATGATGAGACTACTAACATCTATCATTTTATGTGTGATATAAAAGATGTAGTTTTAAAATCTCTAACTACAGAAAATATGAATAAGTATAAGCGTACAAAAGCACCTGCAGATAAAGAGGAGACTGTCGAAGTTGAGAGAAGAGAAGAAGTGTTATGTCTTTTTAAGAGTATAGATATTGAGATTATTTAATTATTTCACTACGTATAGAGAGTTCCATGAAAGTTCAATGCGAAGTGGAACCTAAACTAAATATTTGGAGTTAATGATGACTAACTCAAGGATGAAGTTAAAGCACAAATTGGTCATTATATATTTATCTCATTATACCATTAGGATTTCACACTCATAAATAGTTACATGTTTCCATCATGCTTGCTATTGAAGAGAACAACCGAGCAAAAAGATTGCTAAACTTTTATGGGAAAGCTCGAGTATCAAAGTGTTGTTTTTTTTTTTTTTAAATAATTTTATTTATCACTCTTGAATTGTTACATTTAGGATATTTATAAAATTTCTATTTATTGATAGGAAAATTCTTATTTTACTAGATTTCTAATTATGTGAGATTATTATTCTCATAAAATCTTAATTATATAATACCAACTACTTAAAATAATTAATTATTAAAATATGGTAGTCAAGACCTCCCCTCAAGTTGGTGCCGGGATATCTCTCATGCTCAACTTGCAGACCAAGTTATGAAGATTAATCCTGCAGTGTCAATCATTTTTATTGTTCGAACATTTTGATTTTACTAGATTCGTTGCACTTATAGCTGATGAAGAGTTAAATTGAGACAAAATACGCTTTAAGGTTTGAATATTATCATTTGAAAATGTTCTAATTGTTGTTGTGTTAGGTGTTTCACTTATCTTATTCAAATTTCTTGAGCTCTCGTAAGTCTACAATTTCTTCTATCACTATCTCTAATTGGTTTTCCATGCAACTTCCAACAAGTTTTCTTAGTGTGTTTTGGTTTGTTACAATAGTTACACTTCTGTAGATCTTTGGACCTGTCAGATTGAGCAATCAATTCAGCTTTCTCAACTTGTGCTATGTAAAATATGAGATTCCTTCTATTTTCTTCTTATTGGATATAAGAATAAGTTTGTTTTAATGAAGAAAGAAGATTCTTACCAAACACTTGAACCCGTATTTAATCATATTTGGTATTCAGACCAATTAAGAAATCATAAATTCGTTTTTTTTCTATCAATTTCTAAAATTTGACGGCATTTGCAAAATAATTTGCCTGAAAGTCTTGATAATAATCTAATTCTTACTATAATTCACTTAATTCAGAAAAATATTGTGACATAATCATTTTTTCTTATTTTGTGCCATGAATTTTTTTGAGTTCATAAATTTGGGTATAATTATCCACTTGTGAGTATGTAAGAGATGCTGTATTGCATTTTTTTGCTACAGTATCAAATAACAAATATGTTCGTGTAATATGAGGTTGTATAGAATTGATGAGTCAAGACATTATTAAAAAATTTTTAGAGTCCCATACGTTATATTCCAAATCTCCTACATCTGGTTTTTTCATATCACCTGTAATGTACCCCTTCAATCCTCTAACTTTGATAAATAATAAATAAAATTTTGATCAAGCAAGATAATTAGTTGCATCAAGTTTTATAGGACTGATTTGTAATGAGGGATTATCTGAATAAGAAACCATCACATTTTTTGCTCATATCATTTTAGAGTGTTAAATACAAGAAGAAAAATACCCAATAATTAAAAATAGACCTCTTAATCTACACCAAAATAGCCAAAAAGGATAGAAAAATACTGAAATTAGATCTGTTGGCTATCCGGGTCGGCTCAGCTCAGCTTGAGAAATGGCTTGGCTCAAAAATAGCTCGGCTCGGTTTAAAACTTGGCTCGACTTGGTGCAAGTGGCTCGCCTCAGGCTGAAATCGGCTCGACTCGGCTTGGCTCAACAACTCGAATCGACTCAATGCAACCGGCTAGAAGAACTCCCCGCGCATGGCTCTGTGCATGACGGAAGGGGAAGATCGTGCGCGGCAGAAGGCTGATAAGTGGTGGCCAGTGGCTCTGTGCAATCGGAGTGAGGTAGATCGGGGTGGTTGCGCAACTCTTCGCGTGACTCTGCGCGTGACGGACAAGAAACTGGATCTTGCAGCACTTCGTGTGGCTCTACGCGTGGCAGAAGAAGAAGCTTGGTCGATCGACTCTTCACGCGTCTCTGCGCACGGAGGAAGAAGGAACCCAAGTGGTCGCGCAGCTCTGTGCACTGCTGAAGAAGGAAACCAAGGTGGTCGTGCGGCTTTGCGCGCGACTGAAGAAAAAGGAAACTGAGGTGGTGATTTCTCTCTTCCTCGGATATGACATTTCTTCCCAAATTTGGCCTCTCCCTCTGATCTGGCTCTTTTTGTTATTCTTAGGGTTTAGAAAAGAAAAACACTGAAATTAGAACCCCAAAATAGGGGGTGAAGAGGGTAACTCTGGATAAATGGGTACCAATCCAACCTATTATACTATTTTAGAGTTTCCTTTCCTAATAACTATTTGGCTCTGATATCAAGAAGATTTTGGAAAAATAATAATTTTCTTTCTCACTCTTAGGTTGTTACACTTAGGGTATCTATAAAATTCCTATTCTACTGATAGAGAAGTTTTTATTCTACTAGACTTTTAATTATATGAGATTATTATTCTCGTAAAATCTTAATTATATAATACCAACTAATTAAATAATAAATAATAACTAATTAAATAATAAATTAAAATGATTAACTAATAAAATATGGTAGTCAACACAAAATTTTATATCATTTGCGACTTCAAAACTTGTGGACGAGTTTTCTTCAATCCAAGGGGAGAATAATGCAGAATGGAAATTGGATTTTCTAAATAGTTTGAAAATGTAATTATAATAAATGGGTACCAATCCAACCTATTGTACTATTTTAGAGTTTCCTTTCCTAATAACTATTTGGCTCTGATACTATGAAGATTTTGGAGAAATAATAATTTTCTTTCTCACTCTTAGATTGTTACACTTAGGGTATTTATAGAATTTCTATTCTACTGATAGAGAAATTTTTATTCTACTAGACTTTTAATTATATAAGATTATTATTTTCGTAAAATTTTAATTTTATAATACCAACTAATTAAATAATAAATAATAACTAATTAAATAATAAACTAAAATGATTAACTAATAAAATATGGTAGTCAACACAAAATTTTACGTCATTTGCGACTTCAAAACTTGTGGACGAGTTTTCTCCAATCCAAGGGGAGAATAATGCAGAATGGAATAACATTGGATTTTCTAAACAGTTTAAAAATATAATTATATTAAATATACAACTACTATATTATTGAGGAATATTATTATAGTTTTAGTAACTTAGTTCTTAGTAGTATGTTTCCTATTTATATTAGGATTAGTATTCTTAATTCTATTAGTTCACTATTTCTTAGTTTAATTATATTTAGAAAAAATTACTTAAAAAGTAATTATAAAAGTTTTGTAATTTCACTTATTAGAGCATTCAGTTATTCAATAATATTTTGAGAATTTTTCAGTTTTCTGATTTTGTGATGGAATCAAACTCTTAAATATGATGTTTTCTTAGATGTGATGTATAGGTTTCTTGTTCTCGAACCTATAATTGGACAAATCAACCATATTTATCCTACATCACCTCACTCCAGAATTTCTTTTGTTTCTTGGTCTTTACTTCATTTAATGGCTATCAAGAGTAAAAATCAACTGCATATGGTTCATTGCAATCTGATTCTTTATTCTCATTTTCTTCCCGTTACAAAAGCGGCCTACTGTACCCTTTCTCCTTTTGTAATTGTTTCCTCGATTGCAGGTCTTTTACTTCACTTAGTGCAGTAGCAAGTGAGAATGATATTCGACTTTCTTCCAATAGGTATGTTACCTTTCACACCAAACTCAGGGTAGTAGGATTGGTGGCAGAATCTGCTAACCTTACTATTTCTTTTGTTTCTCAGCTTCAAAAGTCACATTTTTCTGTGCCACCAAATGATTGTTCTTATAGAAAGTGCCTTGTTGTCTTTGTTGGGATAAGATAGAATAGTAAAACTTCTTGATTGGAAACTAAGCTAGAATATAATGTACACAAGTTTTCTTAATAATTCGTAACCTCTGGAGCTTAATATTTCCTGAATAAGCTAGGTCTTTCTGATGATTTATAAATTGTTCTAATTATATAATTATTTTGGTAACATTTCTTGATATGACAACCCTTACATCTTGGGTCTACATATTCTGGGTTAAAAGACGTAGTCCCTCCTGGCCACGTGCTAATTTTCAGAAGGGATGAGGGCTGTTTGAACAATTTGGCCAAGATACATGCTTCTAGACCTCATTGTTATATTATTAGTTATTATTCATTTGGACCATTTCTACTTAACTGTGGTTCCTGCGGATTAGTCAAAGGCAGCTTTTGAACTCTTTGTGTTGGTTGATAAAATTACTTCTGGAAAGCATGGGATGGCGGGCTGTTTGAACAATTTGGCCAAGATACATGCTACTAGACCTCATTGTTATATTGTTAGTTATTATTCATTTGGACCATTTCTATTTAACTGTGGTTCATGCGGATTAGTCAAAGGCAAAGTTTTTGAACTATTTGTGTTTGTTGATAAAATTACTTCTGGAAGGCATTCTGTTTAGCAGCAATTATTTTGTGATTGCCTTACTAATCAATAATATCCATATAATGGAATTTTCTTTTCCTGCAGACAAAAAGTGGCAGATGCACTTATTGATACTATATCTTCCCTAGGAAAATTTGAGAAGAGCATTAAGGACTGCCTTGAAATTTGACCTTCTAATCTCATCATCAGTTGAAATTTCTCTGATGTTAATGTTATTTATTTCAAGGTTCTGCTGACACTATGATCTTTTGGGGTCTGAACATGGAAAGTTGTGGAACTGCAGGAGTATGTCTATTCAGATTCGGTCTTTGTTGCATTATTTATTCTTTTTTCTCTTCTATCATATACTCTGCCATTGTTTCTGCATTTACAGTCTGTTTTGGGAGAAAATTATTCACGTACATAACAATATTTTAAATGGAAGAAAATGTGTTTGTTGTCAACTTCTCTGAAATGCTTAATCTGGAATCCCAGAATCATTCTCTATCCCCCACAGAGAATAACAATTTGACTCTGCTGCAAGTGTTCCGTTGCTTTTTCCGTTTCATTTTAGGTAAGCTCAGCTAAATTGGATCAATGTGGAAACACAGAATGAAAAGGAAATATTACCATGCATGCCAGATATATTTGGATCTGACTGGATATTTGTAGCAAAAGAACCTTGTGCTAAAAATAATGGTTTGGGAAAAAAAACTGGAATTAGTTGTACATGCTAGTATGTTTGTATTAATTGCCAAGAGAATCATTACCCAGTCCAAATGCTATGGGATCTGTTCTGCAAATCTGTTTGGTAGGAGATACATCAAATAATGATGCCTACACCTGTGCTATAATTGGAACTCTGGCCATATAGCATCTGAATATGACCAGATAGGCGTCTAAGGTATTTCTTGATTTGGTGAACCAGAAGCTTCAACCAAGTACAAGCGACGGCAAGGTGTTCCATCATCTGGGTTGGTTTGCATTGACCTTGGCAATCTGCGAAGCTTGTTGAACAGATTTAACTGATCATTCATTAGACCAAAATCGGCATCTGGATCACCAATCTGTGAAAGCCTAACATGAGAAAATCCTAGTGATGGCAGCATATGATCGGGCCAATCACTATAGAAGTGAAAGATTGAATCAGCGAGTGTGGTTGATGGTTTGTTCATGAAATCTGCTAAGAGAACTGTTTGAGTGACAGCACATTTGTCCGCAATGATCTTGAGCACCTGCATAGCATTGGAATGGGAAAGGTAGTAGAGGATGCCTTCTAGAACCCATACTGTTTTCTTCTCTGGCAAAAAACCTGATAGCTGAAGCTTTTCAGGCCAGTCAGTTTCTCTTACATCAGCAGCTACTCTGATTAATGATTTTGCTTTCATCCTAAAATGCTCAGTGGACTCAATTGCTGCCTGAAGAAGAGTGGTTTTCACTCGCAAGACTTCTGGAAAATCTACTTCAAAAACATCACTGTCCTTTAAGCAGCTTAAACGGTATGCTCTTGTGTCCATTCCTGCAAATTTAAAGTATGCCCTCTTTCATGCTAAATTTGATAATAATGAAATGCAACTCACTACTGAATTAGGCTTAAAGCTGAATGCTTTTTTTGGATTCTGCCCCTTTTCACTAGAAAGACACCACAACTATATGCAGTGGAGCCAGCTGGATGGGCATTTAATTGTATTTTTAATTTTTTAGATGCTTTTACTTTTGTGAAGGTAATGAATTGTCTTTCTTTTTTATACTTTGCACCAGTTAAAATGGTTCACAATGTTTTTTGAAGTAAACTAAGTAGTTGAAATGGTTCACAATGAAGGTAAGTGCAAATTTTATGGCAATGGCATAATCAAGGATCAATTGCTTTACTAGCAATTGCATCTATTCTTGAATTTTATATGGTTTGCTTTCATTTTTAATAAGTTAGACCATAAAATGCTTAAACTATCTTTCAGCTAGCTTGTTTTTATGTATGCTAATTCCGAAATTCTTAAACATGAACATCTCAAATGTCAGGATTTCGATGCAATAGATGTCAGCTACTCTAGTTTCAATAAATGCAGTAAAAGCACTTCAAAAACTGGTCTAGAATGATAACTAACCTGCACCCAGGAGAACAACCTGTGCTTCTCCACCACTGGAGGAATCTAGAGCAGCTTGGATTTTTGAATCAAACCACAGGGTTCGAACAGCAATGATCACTCCTGAAACTTCTCGTGCATTGTTGAGACGGTCTGTCTTAATTTTTTCATGAAGATTTCTTAGGTACTTTTCTCCTGCAAGCAAGTCTGCAACTTGGTCATGGATCACATGCTTCCATAGGGCTCTCCCAGCTGCCGTTTGGCATGCCGATCTTTGGAGACAATCCCACTCTTTTTCAATTATTGCATGTAATTCTTGAACTCTGTCAGTAAATAATAACTGTGGTATCTTTAGTTCCAACCATTCCGGGTCCCCTGGCATGCCATTTTCTTTTCCTGACATGTCTTTAAACCACAGAGGAATTGGGAGAAGTAGAAGGGAGTAAAGGAGATTTATGGGCCGTTTACGACACAAAATGGCTCCTACCGGCAATGGGATTGTGGTTAGGGATAAGAAAAGAGAGCCACACACAAAACCAATGTTGGAGGGAAGCTCAATCGTATCCAGTGTTATTATCGTTGATGAAAAGGAAGGTACCCAAGAAGTCCACGAGTGCATCCATTTATTTTTCCTGTACTCTCCTTTTCCATTCTGATTCCTTTTGAGTCGAAAAAAGCAAACACTGCATAGCCCCACTAGAAATGGCATTATCGTATATGAGTGGCTCTTAAATTGGATCTTTATTTCCAGTTTTTTTCTATAACTGGTTATTTGCATTGATGATAAAAAAGATCCCGTTCTGCTGCCAAGTACATTCTTGTCTGTTTTGGTGTATGCTCCCCGTATGCTTACATCATGTACTAAAGAGTGATTAAAAAAAGGGGATGAAAATTGAAAATTGTGAAAGCTAGATTATTAGGTAATTTCCTTAGGCTAAATAGATTTTTTTTTTTTTAAACCCCGAAAAGAGAAAAGAATTAGTGTTGAACTGCATTTTCGTTGAGAGTTTAATGCTCGTATCTTCCTAGTCTCAGGTTTCTATTTTGAATTTTATTAAAACTGGTAGATTTACAGTATGTTATTTCAATTCAATTAGAAATTATTTAATAGTTTATTCTTTATAATTTTGTAAGATTTTTTTACCATCTAAATGAATAATCATACATTTCTAAATGAATTTTACAAGTACAATTGATTTATTCCAAATATAGCTTAAAGATAGAGCTAGTTATGTCTTATTGCAGATACCATATCGTTCCTGAATTTTTTGAATTACGTATAGTTCCTAAATTAACATTATTCTTCATGTGTTGAAAATTTAAAAGAGAAAAAGCTGGATTAGGTGAGTAGGTGTGGAAAAGAGTCATCTGCCACTCACTAAAATACAGCATGTTAAGTTTGAACTAATTAATGATCTTATTACAATTTTAATTACAAAAACCAAACTAATTGTTTTTAGCAATCTATGGATTATCTCAATCAATTTGATACATTAAAGATACCACTAACTATATTACTTAGAAAAATCAAATTTATTGTTTATTACCGAGTGAATTTAATCTTTAGTAGATTATCCCAAATCAATTTGATACATTGAACGTGCTACTGAAAATATTACTTACAAAAATCAAGCTTAATCTCTTTACCAATTTATCTTTTAACTTCATCAAAAAATTTAAGTAATCTCTTTGTTTGCGAATTAAATATTAAATCTATGCATATGCAGGCCCCCCGACTTTCCAAATAATTTATGGCAATTGCATCCATGGACCATGGGCCAGCTCAGTCTGATGTTTGTTCATCAATTCTGAAAAACAGTTAACAAGCAACGGGTGTACAGACAACGGCAGCCCACTAATGTATTCATATGCGTCCGCATCCACAACGTTTAGCAAATATTAGACCTTATACGCACCGTATCACTTCCCTTGGCTACGCCGCCAAAAATCCATATGGTCCACGTCAACTTTGCACATCTTAATTACTTTATCACAATTTTATTTTACATTTATTTCATAAGATGTAAAATCCACTTTTATTTTTTTTATTTTTTAAAAAATTTACTCGAGATTTTCTTTAATTATTTAAATAAATGATAATGTGGTTTTTGAGATTTTAAAATAATAAATGTCAAATATTTATTTTTGTTAAAATACTTTTAACGTGACTTAATGTAATAATAATATTAAATTTTACTATTATAAAATAGAAAAAATTTAACTTTTAAAATAAATAAAAAATATTAAAAATTAAATTATATGACTGCCTTCCGGATTTGCTTACAAGTTCCGCTGGTAACGTAACGAAGTTTTAAATGGTTTGTATCACACGAAGGATCAGGGAGCCGCCAAATCGTACGGTGCAAAAAATCCGTGATCAAATGGGTACGTGGATAATGAGCTCTGGTAAAGACGGCCCACAACTGCCTTAATAAAAGGATGCTTGTTGGATGTGAGTGGGATACACACAACGAGGAAAAGTGTGGTAGAAGCAAAAACAATATTTAAGTGCGTCGTTAGGACACCATCCGTCGATTTCTTTTCTAGTCAAGCGGAAGTGGGAGGAAAATTGAAAAAGATACGACGATTCCGTTTCTTCTTCTCTGCTTGCTACCTGAAGTTCCTGAACAGACAGAAGCAGAGATTGAAACGAAAACTCACAGAGGGAGATGGCATCGGACGTGGCTTGTTGTGGGACTCAGTTTTCGCTCTATTTGCTGGTGATAATAGGGTTGGTGGCGTTTGCTGGGCTCATGGCTGGACTTACCCTGGGTCTCATGTCTCTTGGCCTCGTCGACCTCGAGGTCCTCATCAAGTCTGGCCGTCCTCTGGATCGTATCTATGCCGGTCCTCTCTCTTGCTCTTTCTCTCTCTCTCTAGCTCTCGGTTTTTTAACCTCTGCTTTCCGTTGATCGATTTGTACTCAATTTGAAATGCAAGAAATGAAAATGGAATATGATAGTGAATGCATAAAGCTTAATAGCTCATTAGGATTTGGATAGTGTGAAGTTGATTTTTATCCACCAAATTTGTCGGACCAATTGGTGCATGATATAAAAGTAATGAATATCATCAGTATTATAGGCTCATTGGGGCTGCTGTATTTTCACGCAGAATTGTCATGTGGCCTTATCTTCTTAGATTCATTATCTTTCCTTTCTTTCTTTGTGGTTTTTTAGAGGTTTTAGTCATAGCTTTTACTGATTTTCTTGGGTTTACATTGAATAACCGAGACTCATCGTAGAAGGAGAAGTTCGATTTTCTTGCCTAAATTCGTGTTTCTAAATGTTCGCAATAGGGGCGACATACTTGGTTCCCTCCCGAACTTTAAGTCACCTGTAGGCTATAGCCCTGATGCTTGTGATATTGGATATCTTGTCAACAGCTACCTAATTCGTTGATTATGATTATGAAGCATTGTTTATTCCTGTTTGATCTGTTTTACTTTATGTTTTGTTGGTGGGCTGAATCGGGGAAGTGGGAATACGGAGTAATGCAAAGAAGCCCGGTCAGCCAATGAGCGGATCCTGCTATGTGCTCGTATTATAGAGTTAATTTCTCCAGTCATTACTGAATGGATTAAGTTCTTTTGCAGCTAAGATATTTCCGGTGGTGAAAAATCAACATCTTCTGCTATGTACACTTTTGATTGGAAACTCTTTGGCAATGGAGGTGACTGTTTGATTCGGACATCTTTGTCAGGCAGTTCTACTATAAGCAAATTATGCTTTGATGTCCATAATATCTTTTTCTCTTTCATCTAGGCTCTTCCGATATTCTTGGACAAACTTGTGCCTCCATGGGCTGCAATCCTGATATCAGTGACTCTCATACTCATGTTTGGAGAGGTTTGTCATCTTTAATTTAAGTTGATTGTGCTTTTTGTCTGCTTGCATAAGGTGTCTTATATTCTAGTGAAATTTTGACCACAGATACTGCCACAGGCAGTCTGTACTCGATATGGCTTGAGGGTTGGGGCAATGATGGCACCTCTTGTCCGAATTCTGCTTTTGGTGTTCTTTCCTCTATCTTACCCAATAAGTAAGGTATAATTAGCACATAATGAATACTAGTATGCACACGACTAACTCAAATATCAGTTGTTTATAACCTTTCTTATAAGCTCTGTTGTTTATTATATTTTGCCGCTTTGAGGCTTGCATTTTCTATTCTTGTTTTGGGTTTAATTTTGAAATGCTTCCTATCTCTAAATAAATGATTGTATAAATCTTTAGGTTCTTGACTGGATGTTGGGTAAGGGACACGCTGTCCTCTTACGGAGAGCAGAGCTGAAGACTTTTGTAAATTTCCATGGGAACGAGGTACTGAATTTTATTTAAGAATCATTTTTGGCAGTTCTCCTAATAATTTGTGTTGGATGCATTCAAAATGTCTCCTGCTTGGATTCAATTTATGGAGGGAGATCAATGTTGTGTTGAAACCATCTGCTGGCACCACCCAGTTTTTTGATTAGTTATCATATGCGCATGCTTTGTTGTTTAGGCAGGAAAAGGAGGGGATCTAACACATGATGAGACTACTATTATCACTGGCGCACTTGAATTAACTGAAAAGACTGCAAAAGATGCCATGACCCCCATATCGAAGGCATTTTCCCTTGCTCTGGATGCAACTCTTAATTTGTGGGTTTGTGGATTCTTGTGCATTCTCTCGACAATAACCTATCTTATCTCCAGGCCTTCTAAACTTCCCTGTTTTTCTCTTCTATCCAACTCAGGGAGACACTAAACGAGATAATGACAAAGGGCCATAGTAGGGTTCCGGTTTACTATGGACATCCAAAGAAAATAGTTGGACTAGTTCTGGTAATTTGTTTCTTTCCCTGCATGATTCTTTGTATCGGGATTTTATGGTAATGATTATCATTTACTTTGCTAGGCATCATGTTTACTTGATTTTGTCATGATACTTGATTATTGTTTATGCTTTAGTATTTATGATCACAATCTGTATATTTTAGGGAGCAGTAATTGATATTTAAATTAATTGCTTATGGCCAGCTATGCAGATGTAATTTTTGACCATTTATATAATATTGTAGTTAACTGGGTATGTGTCTTCATTTTCTATTAATTTAGGAGGCATTGTCTCCCATTTTGTTGCGAGGAACTATTGTAACACTGGACTTGATGTTTCCCTCATGCATGGTTTTGTTTTAAAAATGGTTGCTATGTTTATAATACAGGTTAAAAACCTCTTAGCAGTTGATCCAGAAGAAGCAGTTCCATTGAGAAAAATGATCATAAGAAAAATTCCACGGTATAACTTATCATCTTTTCTACATTTCTCTCATCAGTTGAGACAGAGATATTGCCCCTGTAAAAGAAGTGACACTGGCTAAAACTGCATTTGTTTGATGAGTGGTATATTCATGTTCTTTCAGTGGAGGAGCTGACATGTTCTTGTTTGTGTTGTTCGTTCATCCTTCAGGGTATCAGAAAACATGCCACTATATGATATCCTCAACGAATTTCAGAAGGGTCACAGCCATATTGCTGTTGTATATAAGGATCTAAACGAGAGAGAAGATACACCAAAGAGAAGTAAAGAGTGTGAACAGTTTGAGTTCAAGGACAGTTGTAGGAAGCCAAGAAGCCAACCTGAGGCGTCACTGAGAAAAGGTAAAGATGCACGCACATAAGATTGCTATTAGCTTTTTTTTTTTTTTTTTTCATATTTATGTGGTATCTGTATTCAATTCTCGGTTACAGTTGCCTGGATGAAGTCTTAATTTTATAGGGTGATCATGGCTCCATAGTTTCTATTTTTTTACTGGGCTAGTCCTGAATTAGATGTGTGCATTTGCCCATTCATTTCGTATTTAAGGATTATAAAAAACTTTTCCTGGATGGTTTCCAAAGTTCTCTGAAAATCAGAATTTTTTAATCACTTTGGTTCTATGTCTTGTCCTCTTATCCTGCAATCTTTACTGATTTGGCGGTAAATGTTTATATTCAAAGTTGTCATTTCATGAGAGATTAGCTGTTATTTTACTTTTATTTTGCTCCTTTTTGTTGACACTTTACTGGCTGTGAATTTTGTCCAAGTAAAAGGACAATTCGTTATCACTTCTGGCTAATTTGCATTACACATTTTGTTTATTTTGTCCTGAAAAACATTCATTGCTAAATGGGTATGGCATCTCACTTATCCTGGTTGCAAATCTAGTTTTTTCAACTAATATGACTAATCTTTCTTGGTGGATTGCCAGATGTTAATGCTACTACCCATAATCTTGGTGTTAAACCAGAATCAGAAGATGCTCAGACAAAAGGGGCTAAGAATGATGGAGGTCAGCAGGAAAAGAAGAGCACAGCAGCAGCTACTGCCTCTAAGAAGCGACACAGAGGTTGTTCATATTGCATTTTGGATATTGAAAATGCTCCTATTCCAGAATTCCCCCCAAACGAAGAGGTTGTGGGTGTCATTACCATGGAGGATGTCATTGAAGAACTTCTTCAGGTACCAATGGGAATTTTGTACTTTTCTCAACAGCCTGGTTGTTGGGCATTTATCAGCAAGTATATGATGGCATTATCTTCTTGGCACTGTAACATGATCTGGATACTTAATGATATTTGCTACCTTGTGATAATGTGCCTAGTATCTCTGTCATGAGCTGATAGCCTGAACGTGTCCCTAACCCTTTTATCACTTGGGAAGGCCCCATTTTGCAGAAAGTTCTATTGTTGGAATTGGGAAAAATTAGTACCACTTACATAGAATACCTTTCTTATAGAACTCACAGTTGTGCACTTACTTGGTGAGTTCCCGGACTGGTTTAATTTTCATAATCCATTTCTGATCTGAGTTGATGCATTTGCTTATGGCAGGAGGAAATACTGGATGAAACTGATGAGTACGTCAACATTCACAACAGGTAAAAATAAAAGCTATTCAGGTTCCTAGGTGTCTTTACAGTCTTTCATATAGTAGTTTATTTTGGCTAATACAGCAAAGGATCTCATATCCTGATTAAAGAGTGTGACCTGCTATTTCTTGGGAATTTGCAGGATAAAAATCAACATGCATGCGTCTCAGGACAAGGCATCTAATTTGAGTTCAACACAACCATCTTCCAATGGCTCCTCAGTATCTTGGACACCAAATCCACAGTTTCAGATGCTTACAGCATCTAGTCTCACTCCAAAGTCTGTATCCGTACCTGATCCTGCACCCACGGCCCCGACCCCAACCAGTTCTTCAAATGTAATGACACCAACTGCAACACGAAGATAATGAAGGGGTGCAAAGGATAAGTGATAGGTGAAATTTGAAGTTTTCTTTGATGATTACTTGATATGATATAGGTATACAGAGGTTGAAGATGAAGAGTTAAATGTTAATAGATGTGAGTTAGAGACACTTACTAAAATAGAGGAAAGGTGCAGCGAAGGATGCACTTGATTGTAGAGAAACATGTTCTTGTTTGGTAAGGCTATTGAAATGGGTTAGTTCTGTATGGTCTCGAAGCATCTGTGCGGTGATTTATAACCTTTGCTGGATATCCATAATGTAATCCGATAATCAAGTGTTGTTCAAATTGATGATGTGCACTACAAGTATATATGATTGATCCACTCGCATTGCATGTGGTGTTAAGAACTCTGGTTACTCCAATACGAGAATCATATTATTCTACCAAATAATTAGAAAAGAAACTCCTTGATTTCTGATCAGTGTTGCGTAAAACAAAGTTAATTCATTTATTTATTTTTAAAGCTGATCGATTTAAAGTTTTAATTGGTTAATTCAATTATTGCTGTTTGCTTTAAGACAGGAATGACTGCTACTTGGTTTTTCTTCAGATTATGCTGGTTGCTTTACAAAATGCTTTGGAAGTATTGTCTTTGGATTTAGCACTAATTAGTCAGACGACATGTAATATTCCTGAAAAACAAATTAAGTGAAATTAAAAATTTTCAGTTTTATGTAACTTAGTGAATTAAATTTTTAGCCTTTGGTCAAGAATGTCAGAAAGTTTTTCTTTTTACCCTCCTCAAGTTCACTTTTTCATGAACAACTGGGAGAGATGTTAATTTGGAAAACGTAATTGAAAAGAGACGAGTTTAATCGGGGATGGTGAGCGACTTGAATGTGTTAGGATTTAGTTTATTATAATCTAAAAATAGTAAAATTTAAACTTTGTTTTACAATAATGTAATTCCCAAAATAGAAAAAAAATCCAAAAATCCATGTGATTATATCGAAGCAGACATCCTGGCTAGAAGGGAAAGAAAACTCGAATGACGGATCAGACAGTGAAATACAAAATGGAAAAAGCAAGAAATTCGGGCCAGTACGCTATGTTATCCAGGATTTATATCTGCGTCCTGCGTATCTCCTGACTAGGGTCGAATGTAAGTCGCGGGACACAAGAACTTCAGATAAAAACAATTCACAACAGTTCCTCAACAGTTCCAATCTATGAACTTTTTTTTTTTGCTTGGATTTTCTCTCTGTTAAAATCTTCGACTGAAAATGAACCTCGACAAAGCCGTTTTAAAGAGAGACTACTAGCATTAAGCCAACTGGCTTTAGCTTTGTTTTTAAACCGGGCTTATTCAACTTTCGTGTCTGGTAATATATATATATGTATAATATATTTGAGTGCGCACTGGGGAGTTGAACCCGCAAAATCAACCCAGTGACACCTGCCGAACTTTTAGTTTAGCGGATTTACCAATCTGGGTACTGGGAATTTTCTAGGATTCAAAAAATGCTAATCTTTTATTAAGTCTTGTTTTCCTTCCTTTTTGATTACTGCTTACTGATAGCACATCCATTCTGGTCTTGCTTTTGCCTGAATTATGATGTTGAAATCTCTGTAGATCTTATGAACTAATCTTTCTTTATAACATATCCGCATAAGGGCTATCTTTATTTAGTTAATTTTCTTTCTTTCTAGTTCCTTTGGCGGGTTATGGTTTCGTGTCTTGACATGTAAATTTACTTCAAAGATACATTTAATTGCCGGTCTAGCGTGAGTGAGTGAGAGAGACAGAGAGATGGCAATAGCTCGATTTGGTCGCCAAGCAAAGCGCCCATATGGGGTCTGCGTGAAGATGACGGCGGTGGCTATTATGGGTTTGTGTTTCATCTTCGTTTGGTCTATTTTCTCTCCTCCCTCGTCCTCTGTGACCGTTCAAAGGGAAAGCTTCGACGATATTGCTGAACCAGTTTCAGGAAACTCAAAGATATTTCATCCTAGTACTCAATCTGGAAAAAGGGAACCAGAAAAGCTCGAACCAAGTAAAGAGGATGAGAAGGTGAATAGTAAGTTCGATTTCAAAGGGAAAGATGAAAGAAGGACCAATGGGTCTGTGACTTCAACTGTTAATGGGCATGAATCTACAAAAGAGCATGCGAAAGTGGTGTCTCATAGGAACAAACATAAGCCAAAGATAGCTAAGGAGAAACAAGAGCAAGATAAATCTGAATCTGAAACCCAAAATGGGGATTCTCAGAAGGAAGAAGAGGAAGAAGAAGTGGTGGATGGTAAAGAAGTATCTGAAGGTGAAGGGGAAGGTGAAGTGAATGGGGATGGAGAACGAGATGATAATATAGCTGAATCAGTGGATCAAGAAACTGTTGAAAGAGGGGAGGAGGAGACGGGTGGATCAAAAAGTACAGTGAAGAAGAGGACGGTAAAGGGTCCAGTTTTTGATTCCAAGGCACATTATAGTTGGAAATTATGTAGCACAAGGAGCAAACAGAACTATATTCCTTGTATTGACAATGAGGGTGGCATTGCAAGGCTGCAGAGTTATCGGCATAGGGAGAGGAGTTGTCCCAGAGAGCCTCCAATGTGTCTTGTTCCTCTTCCCCATGACGGATATTCTTCTCCGGTACACTGGCCCGAGAGCAAATGGAAGGTATTTACTAGGGTCTAGTTTTTCTTTTTCTTTCAATCTCCCTTTGTGAAGAGGAACAAACTTGATTGTCTCGAGTTCTGTGGTACCATGCTGCTACCTGTTCTTTTTCTTTCTCTTTTTTCTTTTTTGCAGATATCGTATAAAAATGTAGCACATCCAAGACTTGCTGCTTATATTAAGAAACATAATTGGTTGGTGGAGTCTGGAGAGTATCTTACTTTTCCCCAGAACCAGACTGAATTTAAGGGGGGAGTCCTTGAGTACCTTGAATCCATCGAGGAGGTATTTTTCCCCATTCTCTCTCTCAAATTTGAAGTTCCTTTATGCTTTTATACCTCCTTAAGTTCCAATAATGGTCAAAGGATTGGGAAGAATTGTCAGGAACCAGAGCCTGAACTGATCAAATACGAATTTTGTTTTGAACAACTATTCTTGATAAGATGGAAGGTCTTAGAGATGATCTTGGTTCATAAAGTTAATGAGCTGAAATATGCTTTCAATACAAGGATTCACTTTGAAAGTCTTTTTAAGTGCATGTTTATGTGGTGGATGTGCCGCATTATTAGATGGATACGTCAGTACTTCAGGTGGTTTGTGAAGTAATAATGCATGGTCTTTTTAATGAATGTTTCCTCACTTTTTGTAATTTATTGTTGCTGAGGTGAGAACCTTATTGCTATTGTGAAACTTGACTTCGTGGATGGCATTAACTGCTGTATCTTCTAGCCAAAATTGGCAAGTTTTCTGTTTCCTTCCTACTTTCAGGGCAATAATGTTCCTAGATAACTTCAAAATAAACGGATAAATGTCCACGAGTATTTATTAGTTTTTTAACTTTAAAACTGCATTTCTTTTGCGTATTTAGCATTCTGAAGCTTGTTTGGCTTTGATAGATGGTACCAGACATCGAATGGGGAAAGAATATCAGGGTAGTGCTTGACATTGCAAGAACAGATGCAAGCTTTCTGGCTACTCTCCTTGAGAAGGATGTGTTAACATTATCACTAGGTTTGAAGGATGATCTGGTTGACTTAGCACAAGTTTCACTTGAGCGTGGTTTCCCCGCTGTAGTCAGCCCTTTTGCAAGTAGAAGACTTCCTTTTCCTAGTGGCGCTTTTGACTCTATTCATTGCGGTGGTTGTAACATACACTGGCACAATAATGGTTTGTGTTTCTTTACATGTTCTCTGCTTTCCTTTGTCAATTACCATTCTTTATTCAAGTATCATATCTTGTTAATCAATCTTCTAAGTTTTTCTTGCTTCTTTAGGGGGCAGACTTCTCCTTGAGATAAATAGGCTTTTAAGGCCTGGTGGATACTTTATTTTGTCGACCAAACATGACAGCATTGAAGATGAAGAAGGTTTGACCTTATATCTTAAGATGAATGGTGTTCTTGATGATATTTGAAACTTGATTTGTTCCTCTCAAAAAAAAAAAAAAAGAAGAAAGAAAGGAAGAAAGAAATAAACTTGATCTGAAACTGAATCTTCTGCTTGAGAATGGAGTTTTACCCTCCTGTTTTATTTACTCATTTGTCATCTGTTTCCACTAGGCTAACCCTCAAGCTCTAAATTTACTGTTTTTTTAATCTGGAATTTGTATTGTGGGTGGAATAGGGGCCACTTCCTACTCCAACATTGTCAATTAAGGTTGTTTAGCTTATCTATACATGTTCTGTCACTATTCCGTCCATGGTCCATACATTTTTAATGGATTTTAATGCATATGTTCTCTTTTGCTAGGCAAGGAGTGTGCTTTGGGCTAAAAGAAGATTGACCATTTAGGTATAATAACTGGAAACTATTTGGTTCAGAACGAACTTCCTTTATTCCTAATAACCCACCTTGGCCACCGAGCAATCCCATCAGGCCTACTATTTGATCAATATCAGTATTACATGAGGAAATAAAATTAGAAGGCATTTTTTTTTCCACCGCAGCTCTTCAGTGCCTGCTATTTTCTGTTGAAGTTGCCTGTTTCGGTGTATGCAAAGCAGCTGCTTGTTTTTGCTTGTGTTCCTTTCTTATTTTATACATTGAATATTACCTTAAAACTTGTTGTGTTTTCAGCTATGACTACATTGACTGCATCTATCTGTTGGAATATTCTGGCTCATAAAACTGATGAAGTTAGTGAATTGGGTGTTAAAATATATCAGAAGCCTGAATCAAATGATATTTATGAGCTGAGGAGGAAGAAAAATCCACCTCTATGCAAGGAAAACGAAAATCCAGATGCAGCGTGGTAAGCCATGATCAGATCGCTTTATAAAATTAATTTATATTTAGTATCCCATGTCCTCCCAATTGGAGAGATTAACTTTCTCAACTTTAATCTGGATTTAGCATTGCTGATGTTATGCCAAACTTGCAGTATAGAGCTATAAATTATGTTCTTAGCCTCTTATGAGCAAGCCATAGATTGTTTAGGAGGTATTTCTCCAAAGTTCTAACTTTGCTATAGTCTCTGGGATACCTGCCCTGAAAATTTTGTTTTGAGAAGAAAAATTTGCTTCTTACTTCTATATGTATATGTACCTACCCGTGAATATGATCCACATATTCATATATATATATATATGTATATATATACTTGTATATCATATGTTATACAGAGAGCTTTGAGGGGATAATACCCGTAACCTGGTTTTAAAAAGAGGAACTTTTACCTTAATGGGAGAGACTTTATCACCCGGACAAGGTTTTGATTTCTCCTAACTGCAATATTGGGGTGCCCAGTCTTTAAAGTCATCTTATTAATATGTCGATTTTACATGATTTTTAATAGGTCGAGAAAACATGCATTATTTTATGTTAATGATCATGAAAATCCAAAGCTATTGAAGAGGACATTTTCTCCTTTGTCTAAGCTGGTTACCATAAACCTTTATATTTACTATCTCGATGACATTTCTTTGAAGGTATGTTCCTATGAAGACTTGTTTGCACACTATTCCAACTTCCATTGAACAACATGGGACAGAATGGCCTGAGGAATGGCCCAAGAGACTTGAAACTTACCCTGAATGGTTAAGTGACAAAGAAAAACTGGCTTCAGACACCAGCCGCTGGAGAGATATTGTTGACAAATCGTACTTGACTGGAATGGGTATTGATTGGTCAAGTGTCCGGAATGTAATGGACATGAAAGCCATCTATGGCGGGTATGCAAAAATTGGAACTGAGTAACTTATTTTTCCTTCAAAACTTAATAGTACTTCTCCGCACAATCTTTGATAATTCCACTGACATGTTTTTTCCCTTCAATAGAAAACAGCTATCATAATGCCCCCTCCCTCTTTTTGTTATACTATTCCTTTTTCTTATATAAATAGAAAATGCACCAGGATACTAGATTGTATTTTTTGCTGTCGAAATGCAGATTTGCCGCAGCACTCACGCAACATAAGGTTTGGGTGATGAATGTGGTCCCCGTCCACGCTCCAGACACACTCCCATTCATTTATGAGCGAGGACTTATTGGTATCTACCACGATTGGTGTGAATCTTTTGGGACCTACCCAAGATCATATGACCTTTTACACGCAGATCATCTCTTCTCGCGGCTTAAAAACAGGTGAAAAGCTTTTGCTTTGCTGGACTAATAGTTTCCAATTCTAACTATTCTGTCCATGGTTTATTAGCCATTTTCACGCCATCAACTATTACTTTTTCAGGTGTAAGCAACCTGTTTCGATTGTTGTTGAGATGGATAGGATATTACGGCCTGGAGGTTGGTTGATTGTCCGTGATAAGGTTGAGATATTGGATCCTCTGGAAGGAATTTTGAGAAGCTTGCAATGGGATATTAGAATGACTTACGCTCAGGGTAAGGAGGGGATCTTGTGTGCTCAGAAAACATTATGGCGGCCTTGATATCTTGTATATGCATTCTGCTTATTATTGACTTGAAACTTTACAAGACCATTGCTTCTTTATACCAACCAGTAACTTGATGAGAAGACAAGTTTCTTGGATTCACTTGTAACACAAATCACAGAAAGTAGTGATTCTTTATTTTTGTGAGATATATATTTAGTGATTCATCATTGTAATTCTGTTGGTTTGGGATATTTTCTTCCAATCCTTTCAAATCCATATTTTTAAAAATAGTTGCAAGTAATAATTTTCTAATCAATTTTTTTTAATTCAATATAATTTTTTTTATATTTAATTTTAATTTATTAGTGTAGTAATAAATTAAATTTTATTTAAATAAATTACCATTATTTTAAAAAAATATATATTGTAAACTAATAAATTTTTTTAATTAATCTAATCACAAGCGTTTAACTGCATTTTAAGGGAGAGCTGTTGGGTTTCCTTTTTTTATCATTCGCATCCGCGTTTTGAATTTGGGCCCAAAAGCTTCAGTCGAAAATTACTGTACCGCCTTTTTCTTCTTCGATCTTGGCTCTTCCTCGACTCCTTCTCTGGTCGGTTCCGCCATGAACCCAGATTCCTGTTTTCTTCAGTTCCATGCGCGCTAAATTCCCCTGCTTTCCTTAAATTTCTCTAACTATTCCTCACAATGTCTTCCTACTCTGTCCCAGCTCGCCTTACGCTCCTCGCTCTCCTCTCTGCCACCACCTTCTACTGCTTCTACAAATCTCGCAGGCTCAAGGGTCTCAAAAACCTCTCCGTAAACCCTAACCCTAATTCTAAGTCCAAATCTAATTGCTGCTCCTCCCCCAAGGCAAAGATCATTTTCATTTCTCAAACTGGCACCGCTAAGTCCCTAGCTCATCGTCTCCTCGCATTTCTCTCTTCCAATGACCTC
This sequence comes from Carica papaya, assembly GCF_054855325.1. Classification (NCBI taxonomy): domain Eukaryota; kingdom Viridiplantae; phylum Streptophyta; class Magnoliopsida; order Brassicales; family Caricaceae; genus Carica; species Carica papaya. The sequence continues at coordinate 24,962,324 of NC_142309.1, forward strand.
GCCTTTGATCTCGTTGATCCCCAAAGTTACGAGCCCGAGGACCTCGCTATAGAAACTCTCGTTCTGTTCGTTGCTTCCACTTGGGAAAGTGGAAAACCGCCGCCAAACGGGGAGTTCCTGGCGAACTGGCTATCCGAGAGCGCAGATGATTTCCGGGTCGGCTCGCTGCTGCTTTCGAAGTGCAAATTCGCAGTTTTTGGAGTGGGGAGCAGAGCCTACGGAGATACGTACAATGCGGTGGCAAGGGATTTGTCGAAGCGAGTGAGGGAGCTAGGAGGCGTCGAGATTTTCCCGGTTGGGGAAGGCGACGTGGATGATGGTGAACTGGATATAGTTTTTGATGAATGGAGTAGAAAAGTTGTTAGTGTTTTGAAGGGGACTCTTGTGTTGGAGAACGGTGCGGTTTTAGGGAATGGGATTTGGGAAATTGATGGTGAGAGTATTGAGGATTCGGGTGATGACGATGAGCAGAGCCTTGTGGAGACGGAAATCGTTGATGTTGAGGATATTGCTGGCAAAGCGCCTTCAAGAAAGATGGCTACGGCAAATGTGGCTGAAACTAATGGGAAAATTGACGGAAAGAGAGCTATGGTGACTCCGGTGATCAGGGCGAGTTTAGAGAAGCAGGTATGCACTTATCTAATTTATTTCGTAGGGGAAGTATTTTTGAGATTATTTCTGTTCTGAATTTTGATTTTGATGATTGCTTGGGTTTAAAACCTCAATTAGCTGCCCAAGGGGATATTTTGTCCACCTGCACTGGCCGTAGAGTAGTTTGCATTGGTTCTACAATCTGTATCAGCTCATTAATTATAATCTTACCTGGAAGTAGAATCTTTAAGACAGATTTAGGTTTAATTCTTTGGGTTTGATTGAAGAAAGCATTGCCATCTGTGATCTCAATCTTGGTTGTATGATATGTTTGATGGTTAATGTTGACCTTTTTATGCATGCGTCTTGGTGTGTAATTATAATTTTATATATTTCAACAACTATTGATTAATCTTAACTAAATCTTTACAGATGATTTGAACTTGCAGGGATATAAAATTATTGGTTCACATAGTGGTGTTAAAATTTGTAGATGGACCAAATCACAACTTAGAGGCCGAGGAGGTTGCTACAAACATTCATTTTATGGCATAGAGAGCCACAGGTGATTATGATTTTTTTAGTTTTTCATCTCTTTTATTCAGCCATTAGGCAATCTTGTCAGGACCAGCCTTTTAGATTTGTTGAATTTTGTCTTTCAAGAAAGATGTTGAATTTTGAGTGAAAAAACAGATGCATGGAGGCAACACCTAGTTTGGCATGTGCAAACAAATGTGTTTTCTGCTGGAGGCATCATACAAATCCAGTTGGAAAGAGTTGGCAGTGGAAGATGGATGATCCGTTAGAGATTGTCAATTCTGCCATAGATCTTCATACAAAGATGATTAAGCAAATGAAAGGTGTTCCAGGTAATTGCGTGCTTTTGCACTAGTTGGATGGTCCTTTTAGCAGTTCTCTACCTGCATATGGTAATAATAAAGTAAGTTAGAACTTCTGTACAGTGATATCTTTCTTCTGGTTATTGATCTGCAAAAATGCTCATTTATTTGTCTTCTGATTGATGTCTATCGTTCAATGTCAAATGTCAATAAGTAGCTACTTAATCAATTTCAATAATCCGGACGAGCAGAGCATTGTTACATTAATGTGACTATCTTAGCCTGTCTGTGACCTGGTCTCCCTAGTTGTTACAAGATTTCAGAGGTTATCTGTTAGTATGCTACTGGTGATTTTTTCATCCGAGCTTAACCTCTTGTACTACTTATTGCCATGCCCCTTATTATTAGAAGGAAATGTAGGCATTTTCAGGATTCAGCCGGATTAGTGTATCTAAGAGCTGATTCATTATAATTTCGGCAGTGTGTTTCATTAGTACACTATTGGTGTTATCTGCATAGGCTAGTTTATTGACCAGATAATTCTCATTCTATAGGTGTTACAATGGAGCGTTTAACAGAAGGTCTATCTCCAAGACACTGTGCTTTATCACTTGTTGGTGAACCAATCATGTACCCAGAGATTAATGCACTTGTAGATGAGCTGCATCGAAGGCGAATTTCTACATTTCTAGTGACAAATGCACAGTTCCCTGAAAAAATTAAAATGCTGAAGCCAGTCACACAGGTTTGCCGGCTCTGATATCATCTATTTTGGGGAAAATTGAAATCTGAGGCAGCTATTTATCCAATTTCGAACAGCATAATTATATATTTTCCTTGACCCATGCAGTTATACGTGAGTGTGGATGCTGCAACTAAGGAGAGCTTGAAGGCTGTAGATAGGCCTCTCTTTGGGGACTTTTGGGAGAGATTTATTGTTAGTACTCTTTCTGTTACATAGAATATTGAACTGATTCTATACTATTTCTTTAAATAACTAGTTCAAAATCTAGTAAGGAGAGTAAGAAACAAAAACTTGAGAGGAGATTTTCAAGAAAAGCATGAGTACTGGTAGAATGGAAAATGAGAGAGAAAAGAAGGCAGTTAGGAGCTTTCCAAACAATTGTTGAGGATTTGAAAGATCTTGTTGACCTCCCAAACAGTCAACTAGAGTAGGGTTGGATATAAAAGATATATTAAGTTTTGTAGTCAAATGATCTGCTTGTTATGAGATGTCGATGACTTCGAATAACTATTTTGCTGTGAATATTTTGTCTTGTAAAATTTACATTCAGGATTGAAATGGAATTTTACATTTCACTTTTTTATGCCTATTCTTTATCTATTCTTTAAGCAAACAAATAATGAAAAATCATTAATTTTACAAATCCTAAATTCAAGGAACAAAAATGAAACCATGCTAGACTGTCTTGTCTAGGATATGGGGCCTCTTGGGCACTTCCTATCAGAGTTGAAATGCATCTCTATATTTCGAGGCACCAGACTCATATTTGCACAGAAAACTTCTGTAGCTGTGACGTCTAAATTTGGTGCTAGTTCTATATTTCTAAGTAGCCAGTTTTGTTATTGGACATTTTCCAAGATCTCCTACTACTGTATGCATTTGAGCATCTAATTTCTTAATATGGCCGAACTTGATATGACCTTGGCAAGGCTTGCTGCTTATCCACATTCGCTGTAAACTAATGCCAGGATTCTTTGAAAGCTCTTAGGGAGAAAGAGCAGCGAACAGTTTATCGCTTGACGCTGGTTAAAGGATGGAATACAGAAGAAATAGATGCTTACTTTAACCTGTTTAGCATTGGGAAGCCAGATTTTGTTGAAATCAAAGGCGTAACTTATTGTGGCTCGTAAGCAACTTCTGCTTCTGTTAAGTTCTGTTACCTGCATTGCTATGTTATCTTATCTTGGGGATCCTCTGCAGGTCTGCTACATCGAAGTTAACAATGGAAAATGTGCCATGGCATTCTGATGTTAAAGCTTTTTCAGAGGCCTTGGCCTTGAAAAGTGAAGGGGAATATGAGGTTGCATGTGAACATGCCCACTCATGTTGTGTGCTCTTGGCAAAAACTGACAAGTTCAAAGTCAATAATCAATGGTTCACATGGATAGATTATGAAAAGTTCCACGATCTGGTTAGTAATAGTTGAATTTCATTGCCTGGAGGTCTGGGTTTCTTTTATTTTTTTTATAATTTTAATTCCAAGACTTATTGTTTGGAGTGTGTAGGTGGCTTCTGGAAGACCTTTCAGCAGCAGGGATTACATGGCTGCCACGCCATCCTGGGCTGTCTATGGCGCTGAGGAAGGTGGATTTGATCCGGATCAGTCTAGGTATAAAAAGGAGAGACGTCATAAATCAAATCACTGACCCTCCAGGTAAGTAAAGAGACCCGAATGGGAAATTTCTGCAGTTTTGTTTATACCAGGGGCTAGGTAACTTGTTGAGATAAATTTGTATCCCTCGCATTTTGGTCTTTTGGTTGTAAAGAAAATGTTTTGACGGCATAGGGTTTTTTTTTTCAAAAAAATTCTAAGTTATAATCATGTTTTGCAAAATTATAGATGTCAATCACCTGGGGGTCCAATTAATATCAGTAAAGGTGGATAGGTTTAAAGAAAGGGATATTTTTGGTGGCTTGCTGGCAATTCCTGTGCACTCTGCTTTTTGCTGTTGTATTCTGTTGCAGTCGATATGTTTGCACTCTTATCAAGTGTCGCTGTTGAAAGTGCTGGAATTTGACACCGATGCTACAGAATATATATTAGTCCCGATTAAAAGTGTAATGTTAACGTAAATACAGATGGGAGAGTGAATAGAATCTAGTTAACTGTGTTAAAAGTAGTAGTCGGGTTCATCTTTGTTTTACCTTAATTATATTCAAGTGGCACCATGAAAAGCAGGGACCGAGGGTTATTTAAATAACAATTGCACAAGATACTTGAAATTCATATACAACTGTTGGAGTTGAAAATGCAGTCGTCGATACAAAACTCATCGGCTCTGTTAGAGATTGTTATTGGTTAAAGCAAATGGAACCGAACTGGAATTTTTGAATTTGTTCGACCGGACGGGTGGTTTGTGTTCAGCCTGAAAAAAATCTGTCCAGACGAAAATTTTAATAACTTTAATTTAATTACTACTTTACGCTCTCACTATTCAATCTACTCTCCGGAGTTCAGACGCTTCCACTCTTCCTTCCCCCAGACGTTGCGGCACATACAGTCCGCAGGTGAGTCAGCCTCTTTCGTCTTCTTCCTTCCTTCTTCATCTACATATCCTTCCTTCGTCTCCTCATCAACTCGTCATCTCCATCTTCTTCTTCAACTTGTACATCCTACTCCAGCAAATCAAAGCCTTGACCCAAAAAAAAAAAAAAAAAAAAAAATGAAAGGAAACTATTTTTCACAAACTAAAATCAACGTAATCCCGAACAAATGCAGGTACACTGAACCTTTACATTTACGCATTAAGTTCATTAACATTTTTCACATAAATTTGCGCGATCTTCGAACACAAACCAGAAAATAAACCTACAAAAACTTCCAACCGGTATTACTTCATTTCTTTCTAATTTTGATTTACCTACAAACCTCGGAGAATATAAATCTTCTTTTGACGATTTCAAAACACATCTGCTTGCAATATATATATATATATATAAAGTCTCCGATTCGCCTGTTTCTGACCTATTTTGACTTGCGTACATTATTATTGGCCACTATTACTACCTTTTTGTCCCCTCGCTCCACGATCAGGTTCACACCACGCTCCTCTTCGTCTTGCTCGGTTCCCATTATTGAAAATATTTTAATTAACCACCCGTGCCTGGCTAAGGCTGGATGGGCCTGTTCATATCTCTCTCTCTATATATATATATGTATATATATTGGCTAAAATCTTTATTGAGTAGAATTGTTTTTATGCAATAACTAAATTATTATTAAAATGAAAAACTGTAAACCTTAGTTGCCAATTTACTCTTATTTGTTATTAAATTTAAGAATTTTAAAAAATATGTTAAAATTTAATACATCTGTGATAATTATAAGAATAATATTTTTTTTATTTAATTAAAAAATAAAATAAATTTAACATACTACACAAAATCTTAAAAAAAATCTACTGCGTGTGAGTCGGAAAACTGTATATAAATCGACGCGCCCAGCGACGCATACTCGCCAGCTCCTCTTCGCTTTTCCAGTTCCAAAATCCAACTTTTTATTTTGATTTTTATTTTTTTTTAAAGAGAGGCGGCTTTGGAGATTGACACACTGATGAGAAGCGCGTGCGGTCACGTGCCAGTGGCAATGAGTTGGCATCGACAAAATGTTTTGGCAAAGTCTGTGATTCTCTTCGCTACTAACCCGCACAGAGCTGGCAAGTGGCGAAATGGGATGACAATTTTAGGTCTCATCCACTTCTCAATTCTTCCTCACCAAACCCTAAACAAACACAGCATTACTTACATCTATACGTATACTATCTTTCTCTTCATTATAATATTCATAAACATGTATTACGTATCCCGCCTAATAATCCTTTTCTTTTTCTGCTAATCCAACTAATATTAATATTAATAACAATCTCAGCCAGACAATCAATTGTGCTGTTGTAACTCCTAAGAGAAGATAAATTATATCCATACTAACACACGCCTATATATGTGTGTGTGTGTGTATATATATATATATATATATAGTTTTGCTAATTAAGCTAGTTTGTTTTGATTCTTTTGAACAAGAAAATTATTTGTGGGGATAAAGAAGATGATAAGGCACACAACCACTTGCAATCATAAAAAACCAAAAGCCAAATCTTTTTTTTTTTTTTCCCTTTAATCTATTCAATTGCTTGAAAGATAAGAATTAGATGTTGAAAATTACAAAAAGAAGAAAAAAAAAAAAAAAGTCCCAGATGCCTCTCAATCATATTGAACAACCTAGTTAGCTATATATGTTGAGCTTCAATGAAATTCAAATGAAAAGAGAAAAGAAAGCTAAAAAGTAATTGGATTATCTCTTGAAAGTTAATTTCCAGAATTAATAATTTTTGCTAGAAAAAAACTCCCACAATCAATTTAAGCTAGCTACTTTTTCTGGGTTTGCTTTTTCTACTAGCTTTGCTTCTTGAAGAAAGCTCCCTTACCAATTTCTTCTCCTCGGATTGTCCCTCTCCCCTTTTTAGCGTATTAATACAACTACCTTCTATGGCGGCCGGCTTCTCTGATGGTACTGGCTCTTCTGCGTTGTGCTCCTCCACCTGATCGGTCTTAGCTTTCTTTGATTGACTCCCTTCATCACCATCTTCACCTGCTGTTACTTGCATATTCTTTCTAGGTCTTCCTCTTCTTCTGGGAGTCTGAGGCTTCTGCTGATTCTGACTTTCATCTCCGGTTGCTGAAGCTTCTGCTATTGCTACTGATAGTTCCTTTGTTTTCTGTGGCTTCTTCTTACCCATATATATATATATATATATAATCTTCTGTGTATATGGTATCAACAAGTAGGATGCCTATATATTCTGTATAGAATTACAAACAAGGAATCAGCTGAAGTGAGTATCTTCCGAGCCAGAAACACCATCAAGATTAAATCTTTCAATATCCTTTTGCCTGTTCTACAAACCCTTTTGCACCCAGAAAACTCATGTATCCCCAGAAGAAAAGAAAAGGAAAACAAAGAGGAAGTACCAAGTACTTTCTGAATCCTCTCTCTCTCTCTCTCTCTTTCTCTCTGTGTATCTCTAAATTAAGATTTTAAAGAAACTGGAGTTAAAATCTTTGACCAGAGTATCCAAATTCTGGAAACCCCATAATACCCTTCTCTTATGACCATACTCTCTTTTTTCTCTTTATATGTAATCAAGCAGCTAGCTATGAGAGGACCAATACCTAATACACGCATCCTATTGCATAGCAAGCAGAATAAACAAATGCCCTAAATCTCAAAAGCCACTAAAATAATCTTTCCCTCTCTTTTGTCTCTATTATATCACGTACCACCCCTTTTCATCTCTCTCTCTCTCTCTGTATACATCCCTACATCCATACATTCTTCTTTTTTACTTTTATTTTTTTCGTTTTTGGGTGAAGAAAAGACAAGTTATTATGAGATGAAATAGTAAGAGCTTATTAAAGAGTTTTGGATTCGGCCTTAACCATGATTAGGGTTGCGAATATACATGATATATGTAGATATCTTTTTGTAATTTGCAATGGAGCCATAGAGAAGACGGGCATGTGTTCTTATTTTACGTGGGTGAGTTTGTGTACTGTATGACTCAGTGTCTCAGTCTGACCATTTGTTGTCCTTTCGCTGGGTTTCGCGCCTGTGTTCAGTTGTGAATGTGAGGCGTATGAGTTTCCCGTACGACTGTTTGGGGGAAAAAAATTATTTCCAATAAATCGCAACCCAAAAAAAAGTTTGTGAATTGTTTCTTCCATATTTAATTTAGTTTTTTTGGGTATTTATCTAATTTTTTAAGATAAAATTTTAATAAATGATTATAAATAATATATAGTTTATATTTATCTGACAAAATACTCTCCCAACTATAGTTGATTAATGACCTGTCTTGTATGAGGTATCATGTCATGAATGCATGTCAACCATCATATTATAACAAGATATGAACACAAATATATATATATATATATATATATATGTATGTATGCACATATACAGAGCCTTACTCCTACAGGGATCATATTTTTGTAAGAAAGACCAAGATCGATATAGCAAAATCATCCCCATAGATGGATATATAATAATACATATATACTTGGCTTTTTTTCCTTGGAGAACAAATTTCATTTTTATCTTTACTGATTTGACCCGTCAAAGAATTTTCTCCTCCATTTCACCCTCTAATATTTTAGAATGAGGAGAAAGAGGACGAGATTTTATACCATAAGAATTCATTATTTTGACTTTTTTTTCTAACAAGTTCCTTCAACTATAAGAGAAGTTTCCAAATAATAATTTTATTAAAATAAGAAAGAGAAAGATTTTGTTTTGTTTTTGAATGTGTTAAACTTAGTGAGTAATTAATTAATCATTTTAAATATATGTGTAAGAAAAAGAATGATTAGATATTCAAAAAATAGAGAGTAATTCAAGAGATATTCCAAAAATGACATGATTAATTAAAATTATAATTAGTCCTATTAATTTTCACATTAATCATAAAAAAATTAAGTATTACAAACATGCATTTTATTTGGGTTTTTTGTTTTTTGTTTTGTTTTTCCTATTAAGAAATGAATGGGAGTAGTTGTGAGCTTGTTTCTTGGGAATTAATACAATGGAAGGTAGTGAAGGTTTGAGTGAAGAATGTATGTATGCCAAAAAGAGGAAGCTAAAGCCTAATACAAGAAATTAAGGTCAAGCTGACACATAAACACATGCTTTCGGTGACTTCGTGTCGTTTATCTCATTTTGAAACTAAATGCCCCCCAGGTCAAGTCACCCTCTGCATCTTCAACTTGGATAAAACTCCAAAAAGAACTTTGTTGAGCTTAATCACCATTAACAATTCAATTATCCAATATGAACCTTGAGGACAGTAAAGACGTGGGGGAGAATGCTTTCTAAATAGATAAATTACTACGCAGACCAATAAGATACCTAATTTATGGAATCACTTGCGAATTTTGTTGGAAAACTATTTGTAGTTCAGAAAATCAAAGTGGTTTTCAACTACAAACTTTAATGTAACTTTATAAGATGATTCAATGTAGTCAAAATATGAATCACTTCAGGCATACTCTCTAGTATCACCCAATAATTTTTCTGAAAATGTCATATGAAACTCATATGAAAACCTATCCCGTGACATGTTCAACAAATACGTTGTTACAAGTAATGAACCTAAATCAGAGAGGCAAAAAAAGGAAACTTCAATATAAACTATGCATCTCATTCTCGGATCATGGTATCACATTTACCCAGTTTTTATCTGAGGCAAAAGAATTGACCACGGGAAGAGTTAGGGATGACAAGCCTCCACACTTGAACAGAGTTTAGGTGAATTACGAAGACCGGGCAAAAAGAGCTCGCAGTGATGCAGGCATCAGGAGATGATCTCTATGACGTTTGAAGTGAGTCGAACCGGCACCTATTCTATTCTTCTCTGCTAACATCTTGTAAATAGAGCTACTAGACTAACCATCACTGGTTTTGCTTAGATATTTGATCAGAAATGGTAAAAAAAAAAAAAAAAAAAAAAGGACCCTAAAGATCCAGTGAATACTAATGGAGCATATCAAACTATTAATTCAGCAGAGGATTGCACAACATATTAGATACACACAAACAGAACTGCTATAAATTACATCCTGCAAAACAAATTAAATTCTTGCTCACTGCTTCTGGCAGGTGAGGTGCCTCTCGCACACATAAAGCGGCTTAACTATATAGCCTCCAACCTAGAAAAGAGAAAATCAAACGGCCTATACAAAATCAAGCAACAGGCCGCAAACACAAATTATCATTCTATACATACCGAATCACACAACAGTTCCATCATTTAGGTGAAGCCTGTGACTCCAAGAGCAGTCTTACTGAGGTGTTGATAAGAGAAGGCTCAGCCATTGCACCATTCCCATAATCTCCACAGGCCAGTTTCTTTGTAACAGGTGGTATGAGAGAAATCCCAAGCTCATCGATTGACAAAAGGTGTCGCTCTGTGAAAGGATTGTTCCACATGAAGGTGTTCATAGCTGGTGCAACAAAGAGTGGCTTGCTGTTATCCCATGCTCGGACAATGCATGTCAGCAGATTGTCAGACAACCCTCCAGCAATCTACTAGAAAGACATCAAAGGATTTAGAAGATGCTCAAGATCAAGTCCAAGAGCATGAATAAAATGCACAAACTTAGTGAAGAGGCAAAAAGAAAGATAACGGCAAAACAAATCATTTTCCTAACTGTTGGGTTTGTCATTGGCAAATTCTAGTCATGCAAAGCTCATGTATGAAACAAATGAGCTTGAGTACTTTCACTACATGATTCATTTATTGCTTGATAAAGAGTTGCCCAACCATATCAACATAAAATGAGGGAGAAAAATGGGTGCAGAACCTAAACATCCAGTCATAAGCATAACTCAATCATACAACCCCCCAAATGGGGAAGAAAAATGGGTGGACAACTCAAATATTCAGATACAAGTATGACAAGCTTGAATACTGAATTGAGTCTAATCTTTGATTATACCAAGAAGGATAATGCATAAATGAATAGAAGATACTATCTAAAAAAGAAGAGAAAGAGAGTTCTAGATGGTTTGACATGTAAGATAATCAAGTTATATTAATGACCGGTTGAAAACAGCAAATAACCCCTCACATGCAAAATAATCGAAAACCTTTGAGATAACCGATTATATCAAATTGAGTCAAACGGTGTATGTGGTAGCATTTAATAGACTAGGAATATCAGCAAACCTAATTACTATAATTTTCCAAAGATATCATTTTTAGTTTCCACTTAGCATCAAGGATCTTAGTTCAACAAGACTCGTACTAATACTAATTAGAATGAGATAATTTAGCACGTCATTTCTGCCCAAAATGGAATTGGACGATGATCGTGCTGTATAGTTTTGTAGCCTAATGATTGGTTCATGCATTTATGACAGGATAACTTGATCGATATGGTAGTCAGAGAAAGTGTTAAGGATAACCGAAAAGTCACCAAGTGTAAGCGTAAATAGTTTAAAAACAAAAGAAACAATGTACACGTGGCTTGTGATCAACAAAGCAGACTGAAACTGATTTAGGAAACAAGTTTCATACAACGATTACAGTACAGCTTATATCCAATAGCATGCAGCCTAAGCAGAAAAAGAAAATTCCGAAAAAGTCCAACAAACTTCATTTACATCCAATAAGATCTAACAACAGCTCGAGATCCAGATGATCATGCAAGTTTATAAAGACCTTTTAAAGTAAACTTAAATGGAGTTTTAGCTCATCATTTTATTAGTAAACAAAACAACATGACAGAACATAGACACCTAAAGATCAAAGGCTTTACATAAAGAAAAGACACTAATACTCAAAGATCAAATGCTTTATTTAAAGAAAATAGTACTAAGTGATTCATTTTTCTTTCTCATCCCTAATCATTTGAGCTTCTGTACTAGCAAACCATGAAACCAAATATTTTTATTATGTTTGGTTCTCTGTTCCTCTCTGCAAATAAAAAAAAATGCTCAAAAAAATCAGAAAAAGAAGCCATCTTTAAGTGTTCTTTCACTCCATCAGTCTCACCCAAAAAGGGGCAAACATTCTACAAGCCCCATGTACTAAACAATGTTAACCATGAAGCCAGTTAAAATAGGTAGGCAAAAAAACCAAATATTCCAAAAATCTATCATACATTACCTTGGCAAGTGTATTTGCTGACAAAGGGGCTATGACCATAACATCAGCCCATCGCCGGAGATCAATGTGAAGTACATCATCACCTAATTTTTTCCAACTAGACCACTCTTCATTGTCAGTATAGAAAATGACATCACTGGGAATTGATCCTCTATCAATAAAATGCAAAGAAGATCTGGTCGCCACGGCTCGTACTTCTGCCCATTCGGAGAAACAATGGCACAGATTTCCAAACTTTATTGCCGCTACACTTCCGCTTGCAGCAAGTAAAACCCGAGGTTTTCTTCCTTCAGAATTCACTTGTTTTTCTTCCCTGTCTGTGGTCGTAAGCTCTTCATGTGCCATAACCTATTAAGAAGAACGCCATTCATGTCTTTTTACAAGTCCACAATAAAAAAAAAAAAATCAAATCCCACGAACACATGACCACCAATCCACGCACAGTAACACGAACTTCACCCACAATCAACCATTTCAGCAAAATCCCATCAATTTTTGCATTTGATCTCTAAAGCCGAAAGAGAAATGAAACTGCAGATCATAATCCATTCCTCCCGCAAAAATTCAAGTAAACCGTAGAGGATATACTGATTGATAATTCAAAAGGCCACACACAAGAAAACTAGAAAATCAAAATCTCCATATCAAAGTTATCAAAGTTTTAACCTATTATAATAGCTACGATCACAGAAATCCTTACTGAACAATCAAACAGCAAAATTAAGCTTAATCTCGCGGGAAAACAAGAACCCAAAAAATTCAGCCTGAAAAGTACAATTCGATAGCGAAAACCTATTCTACTAGAAGCGAAAAAACTACAAGATGCGGCTTTGCTCACCAAGGTTTTGGTAGAGATGAAGCTACAGAGAATTGGTAAAGCCAGAAAGGAGAAGAGAAAGAGAAGGTATCGTTTAGGCGTTCGCAGAGACGAGCAAATCCGCTTAAACAAGCAGAGTACTAGGGACAAATGAAGGAAAAGTACCAACAGAGTCACTCTTTAAATACAAACAGCCACTAATTTAGTTTTGACCTCATTCGACGGTCAGTAATCAAGGGTAAAATTGTAATTCAATCTTTCCGCCATCTCCCCTCATTAAGGTTACACTAATTGAGCAGACATGAATCTTTGACTGAAGTTCTTCCTTTCATCAATTCACGAAAATTTTTTAAACTGAAAAATAATTTATTGTTTAATAAGGTGATGATTGTAAAATATTAATCAATAGAAAACATAAATAATTTTCTTTAAAAACCCAAAAAGTCTGATAACTTAAATTAATATAATAAAAAATATTAACAAACGTGTAAGAATAGCACAATGCACGCATATAAATGAAGGCTCACTTTGGCATTTCATCGAACAACACACGTCCCAAACAGGAAACTAAACCAAAACTCTTCCATCTCGAATCAAATCCAGATTTACATCATCATCTGTTAAAGGCAAAACTAAGGAAAGTAAAGCTAAAGAAAACTTACACTGTTCCCTGTGAACTCAAATAGGAGACGCGTCTATTTCTTCCCCAACTTTACATCCTTTCTTCTTCCTCCCCTCTCTTTCTAGTCTACCTAGGGTTTCAAACAGGTATTTCTTGCGCTGACAAGAAAAAGAAAAAGAAATTTATTTGATTTGAAGTATGGTCTTTGGGAGAAAGGTAATAACACTGTAGCATGCGATTGATACCACATGTTACTGAAATCAACTATAAAGAGCAGTGAGAGAATGAATCCCGAACCCTACAAAGGATATTCTTAGGAGTTTTGATTAGAATTTGTAATTTTGGAACATTGTTTCCTACTTTAGCGTGTTGCTAGAAAATTTGATCGACTCGATTCCATAAAACAAAGCTCTCTCTCCTTCTCAAGTTCTGAATTTCTTTTTTTTAATACGCTGCCCAAGACAAAGATGGTCGCTTCAATATTATACTTCTAAAATTGAAAGTAATAATTATTTAACTAAAAATTAATTTGTATTGATAAAATATTAATTATTTAATTAAATAATTTAGATAATAAAAATTTTAATTATCTAATTTAAAAGTCAAACTTATATCCCAATAAAAATAAAAATGTTGGCTGTTTAACTAAAAAATTAATATTAATTTATCGTGATTATCTCAACTGATCTAATTAATTTCTTTTAAAAAAAATTTTAAAATTTAATCAATAAATTTTTATTTATATATTAATAAATTCTGCAATAGTAATTAAATTCTATTTATTCAATAAATTTTAATTCGTAATAGTTAAATAAATTATTAAGAGATTTACAGTAGATAAATATAATAGTGGTAATATATATATATATATGTTGTGAAAATGTAAACGGTCTAAAATAAAACTTGTATAAAAAAATGGGCGGGTGGTGAATGATGCGATGAGATGAGATGAAGGGAAGAGCAGGAAGGGGCTTGATTTAACGGCCGTTAAATTTCTGAACATCATTTTCAGACCTCGTAAACGGAAATAATCGGATAAGATCCGTCAGATGAACCCATTGTGATTGTGATGATTGATATAATGATACCACCCCACCATTCTCCTCTGCGTCCCATCGACCTTCCCTTTTCCGCCATTTTCCTACAATATTACGTTTCCTTCTAAAACAACATAAAAATATAAAATTGAACTTTAAAACATAAGGTGATATTATTCATGGAAAAACAATTTTATAGCGACGGTAATTAGTACGTGTGCATTCGTTTTAACGAGCTCTAGTGTTCGTAGGGGCGGGGTCATTAATACTGTTGGCCACTAATTTTGCTCACGCGGATCAAATGCTTTAGGCCTTTGCCGAGATTGAAAGCGATAACATGAGCCGCTTCCTATAGTATTTTGATTATATACATATGTAATAATATATATATATATATATCACTACTCTGTTAACTTTTGATCCTGGACGCAAGGTTTTCTTGGTAAGTTGCTTATTATTATTATTTTTTTTTGGGTAAAAAGAAAAATTCTTCTGTGGTTCTGATGCAATTCAAAAGAGAGAGAACAGAGAGCGGACCGGTTCTATGACTTGGGTTTCTATTATCTGTTAATTTCTGGTAATTTTGTTGGATTATGCCGCCATCTTTTTTCTAAATTTTCTGTTTCGTTTTTCTTTGACAAGATGATGATGATAATAGAGTATAAAACTTAACCGATTTTCTCTGGTAATTTTGATGAAGTTGGATGGTGTGGAGATCGAGAACTGAATTTCGTTTGCCTTCCTTCTGCAGATCCCTGGTGGGTTCCTCTCTGTTCTTTTTTTTCTTTTTTCTTTTCTTATCATTTGCATCTATTACGCTTATCTGACTGTTTTCCTGCATTAATAAATTCCCAGTTTCTGCGTCAGAGCAGTGTCTTCTCTTCACATTTCTTCAACCCTTAAGTTAATTTTTCCTTGTTTCGATGAATTCTATGTTTATTCATCCCAATAAATTTTCTTGCCATATTTCAGACGTGGGTTATTAATCGTTCTTGCGGAGTTCTTTTTTTAACCTGGTAATTTGTTATTTTTCGATTAAGAGGTCAAGTTCAGGGAATCTTGGATGCTCTCTCTGGCCTTCCTTCTCTGTTTTCCTCTTGAAATTTCAACTTCCGTTTCTCATACTGGGAATAGATATCTGCCGAGACGTGTTCTTTTTAATATTCTCTTTTGGACAGATAGCAATTAGCGAAGTTGCTTCCATATTTTTCCTCTTATGGTTTTTCTTTCCTTATTCAAGGTCTTTTTTTATTTATTTTTTTGTTCCTTTAAAATAGCTTGGTTTAACACTTGGAAAAGTTACACTTTGATTTGCTGAATTGTGTTTTTCTGGCTTTCCTTATTATGAAAAGATTCAAAAGATTCACAACTTGAGCATTCTAACTCTGTTTTGCTTTGGACCAGTTTCGTATCTGTAAACTGCTTGATGAAATGCTTCTTCCAATCTTTGTTGAGTGTTCCTGGTGAAGTTTAGCTCCTAAGTACGGCTATGGAGAGTCCTTGCAGAACAACAAACAACGGTGAGGTGGCTGATCCATGCCTTCAGATTATTAGATACTCTCCTTACCAACCCTGCGCCAAGCTACCATCACCCTGGTTTGATTTGAGAGTGTTCTATGTGAGGGTCAGCAATGTCAAGGTAGATGATTCTACTCCTGAGTTCCTCACTCTCAGTCATATTCCTCTTAGCCCTGACACCCTTTTGGAAGTTAATGGTGTTAGAAGTAGCATTTACTCCGATGGGGTTTCCTCGCTTCTTCGGAGGGATCGAGCAGATAAGCAATCAGAAGAAGCAACATTTGTAAGCACAGACAGTATTAGATTAACAGGGAGTGTGAAATTTGAGGTTTATGATAAGGACGATGTTATTCTTTCTGGGTTTTTGGAGATGTCCAATAGTAAAGGTTTAACGGGAGAATCTAAGAACAATATGAAACGATGGAATATGAATTGTGAATCGGAGATCACGGCTGGGACTGGATTCTTGAAGGGAAAACAAATTACAAGCTCTGAATTAACATTACCAACAATCGAAGTGTATGTTGCCGGTTGCTTCTCTGGAAGTCCAATCATCTTAACCAAGACTCTGCAGCTCAGTTTCAGGAAGAAGCAAAATAGGAAGAGTGCCTTGGATGCAATCCCGGAGTACGAGACAACTGAGTCCCCAAAAGATGTCTCCCATGGACTTGATCTGCAGGTAACAATACATTGATGGTTTTTCTATATGTAAAATTTCATTTCTAAACTTTATTACATAGCTTTCATGTGAGATAAGGGCAGTTCACCTTCACTTTAGCACAGTTAAGAGAACAACTTGAAGGGCCAACTTTTTTTCAGCTTATTGACTAATTAACTAGTCTTCACTTGAAATTCCTAAGATCAAAAACGCTGTGACATACAAGATTTTATTCCCACTTCCATTTTAATATGCTCCCAGTCCTGAAACATGTTTTTGGTACCAGAAACTAAAGATACTTACGAGAGAATAATGTTTTAGGGCATCAGACTACAATAAAACGTAACCTTTTATCTTAAAGTGACATGTGAAGTATGGGCCGGGTGGACAGCGTTTTCAAGTGATAGGGTAGTACTCATTTTCCCTTTTCCCTTTTATCCTTTTTGTTGTATTCTATAATATATCCACCCTGTGCCAGAACTTGATTTGCGTATGGCCTTACCCCGAGGCACATGGAGGGTTGGTGTCCATACATGAGGCCCACTGATTCTGGTCCTTATCATGTCAGCGCTTATATAATTTGCTCTTGGACTTAAATGGGGACAGAACACTTCCTACTTATTCATCAGAGTAAGACAATGTTAGGCCTTTGAAACATATTAAGTTGGAAAAATCTTCTGTTTGATTGTACTAAGACTGGAATTGAAGGAATAACTTTTTCCAACAATAGGTTAAATTCTGATCTTCCGTACCATATTTTCACTCAGTGACTGTGGTCCTTACTTATTGTTAATTAATTAGTTAAACAAATACTTATTTTAAAAGTTTAAAATAATAAGAAATTACATAACCTTATTTTTTTTATATCTTTAGCAGCATTAATGGTTCTCATTTATAGTAGAAAGCAGTTGATTAGTAGTATTGTCCATGGCGTCCATGACATGCTATGTGTTCATGAGTCCGAAATCATCTCTTTGCTAGATAGAACTTTTTACATCTTTATGGCAGGCATGACCATTTGATTTAAATGTTTTCTTCATGACTTGTATCAAGTTTTTCTTATAAGAATTTTGTCCATAGTCTATGAGACCTTGGATAGATGTTGCTGATCAATTTGATAAATGAGATTCTCCAATAAATGCTAGTAATCAAATATTGATCACTAGCTCTATAGATTATTATTTCTTCATTTTATCTGGTTTAAAATTAGGTAGGCTTCTGGTTATAACTTATTATAACCCCCATTGTATGATCTGCAGCCAGCCGAATACACAAACTACAAGCAAGAAAATGATGAAGATTACAGCAACATGTACTGGAGGAGAACTGAATACATAGATGGCGAAGATGGTGAGCTATCGTGGTTCAATGCGGGTGTGAGGGTTGGTGTAGGGATAGGCCTCGGAATCTGTCTTGGAGTTGGGATCGGGGTTGGCATACTGGTTCGCACTTACCAAGCAACAACGAGGAACTTCAAAAGGCGGCTGATATGAGTTGTTTTCGTGGCTGTGAATTGTCTAAGCATAAAGGTGAAAGGCAGTGAATTTGATCTGGTCTACAAGATGGATATGTATATATGACTGCAGATTTTGAGGGTATAGATGTGTGTTTAGCTAACAGAAATTTGATATGTTTTCCTATATATCCTTTTTGAACTTGTTACGTAATCTGCATGTTTTTTTTTTCTTTGGTTTAGAAGGGGATAAGAGACTATCTAATAGTGAGCAGATACTGGTAAATGATAAGGGATGTTAATCATGGATCTCTGCTTGTATGGCTTGTATTAGTTCTGTAAATAAATTAAAATTTTCAATTGTCAAGTGTTACTTACAAAAATCTAAATTCAAATAATGAAAGAACATTTTTTTTTATATAACTGTTTACTATATATACATATATATATTTAAAAAAAAAAAATGAAAAGTATCCAATGATCTACCGCTCCTCCTCATCAACTTATAAGATCCTGCTTTTCTTTTCTCCTTCACATTGACTTAAGCTGCTTCATGCTTATCTTCATACAGATACACATTCTTTTTTTAAATGGTAATCCTAATCACAAGCAAAGAAATTTTTGGTTGCCGGGCCGACTTCGCAACCTCACTGCTTAAGTTCTAAATATAATATTAGTTTATAACATATTTTTGGATGATGGTATCAAAATTATATAAAATACTATAATAAATAAGAAAAACTTACTGTATCTAGAGTATGTTAGTGTTTCATGGTTAACTAAAACTCTGCCATCATATAAAAATCAAACCCATGTTTTATACCATTCAATATATTATGATGTAGGGCAAATTTTTCTTTCCCCTGTGTAACTTTAAAAAATTTCAAGTATAAAATATTTCTGGAAAGCATTGTTTTAACTAATTAGTGCTCCCAGCTGCCTCAAGTGTGGGGATAGCAGGCATGAAAGAAGAGGAATATTCGAGGAATTCATTCTGTGGCTCAGCTCTGTTGATGGCGTTATTTTGAAGGTTTAGTTTTGATTTTATTATATTCTTATTTCCCCTTTAGATTTTAGTTATAAAAAATCTGGTTGTAATTTATATATCTACTAAAAAATAATTAATAAATATATTTTTCTTATCTTCAATCTGTGTAAGTATATATACAAAACTGCTAGCTCTATTAAGAAAATATTTCAATGAGTAACAACTTCTTAAAATTAGGGTTCTGATTTGAAGTAACTATGTTTTTTAAGTACAGATATTTATTGAATCAGAACATCGCAAGTTCGACCAATTATGTAAATGGAGAATTCCTCGATCCTCCGATGTGATAATTAACTTAAAAAATAACAATACTTACTTTGTATCTTATTTACTAAGTAAAAGGCAACAAAAATACTTAAACCTTAATTAGATATATAATTAATTTGAATTTAAACTAGTATTGCATTTAAACTTTTATCACATTCATATAATATTGCTTAAGACTCATTTCCTTCTCCTTTATTTTTCTTTACCAAGACAACTTCGGCTTTAAAGCCACACAAGAAAAGTCCTGTGTACTGCATGGCTATAAGAAGTAATTAATGTTCCTGTTCCCATATGATTTTAAAGAGTAGTTGAAGAAAAGTAGCAACACAGATGCTCCTTCTAGCCCAGAAAATAGGTTAAATCAGCCCTTGATCATAGTTCCGAAGCCTCATAAGTAACCCTATAAGGTTGTATTAGTTATTACAATTATTTACCAGGAGCTAGTAGAAGAAACTAAAAGGGTTTCTACCTCAACCAGCTGGTGGTGCAATGCTAATTCGCTCGGGACCAACCTCATCCTTTGAATACTCATTACTCTCGCACTGGCATTTGTCGTCAAATCCCCACAATTTTGCAGCTTTTATATCATCTTCAACCATTAACTTGGAGAACTCTTCGTGATCATACTGTAAATTGGCTTTTCCTCCAAATTCGGTTGGAAGATTCTGCTCGTCAAAATATGATCTCATCACCTCCATACTGTCTTTGTTCTTTGGATACACAAATTTCACCTTCTGGAAAGTTTTAGTATCAAGGAAATACTTGACAATCTGCAGTTGTATGAACAGAGCAGATTAATGTAGCTCAACCATAACTCTTTGAAAGTGAAAATCATATTGAATAGACTCTTACAAAAGATTGAAGAGATGAAGGACATTAAAATGTTAACCGAGATATGAGTATAGCAAATTATTATAGAAGCTAGTAGTCCCAAAGGGTGAACTGATAGTAGCGGCATATCATGCTAAAAGATTTGAGAATCATTGCATATACCATTACGTAAGGATTAGAGAGTAAGATTCAGTATGTTCAATCATTATTAACCACTCAGCAGGAAAACGATCCACTAATCTCTTGTGTGCATTTATGAATCAAATTGCAGGCTGAAAAAGAAGAACGCAAACCTTCCAGAATGCTTCAAAAATCCGAGGGGGGTTGTACAAAAATGCTACGGCTAGCCTCTCAGGGTAGTGACTTTGTAAAATATTGACAGTATCTTTAGCTGATTTGACGGGTACACTGGTGCTCAATGTCCATCCACTGAAGTCTATCAACCATGACATCTGTTCTTGACCTTCTGGAAGATTTAGGATAGCATTCTCTATGAGGTAAACCAGATGTCTCATTTGATTGTCTATGGATTTTGTGTTCTGAAATATTTGTGTGATCATGCCATTTCGATGACATTGACACCCCAAGATAAAGGAGAAGTAACAGTGTTAATTATAAAACTGATAAAGTTGAAAGAATCGAAAACAGGACTGAACTAAAGATAGAACCTGCAGCCCTGGTTTCAAGATAAGAACAGTCCTTCCATTTCGGTCACGGAAGCTTGCTCTGTATAATTTTCCTGTCTCTCCTTCAACTGCAACTTCATGCTGAAAACAGAATATCAACAATTTTCATGAGAATTTCACTCACCAAACCCCGAAAGATTTCTAACTTCCAAATTTAAAAAAGAAACCCAACAGAGTGAAATTTCATTTTTCAGCAGAATATGGAGGAGCATTTTATCCAACCTACCCAGCGGATTTCCTCAGGCTTATAGGCTGATCTCCATTTAAGTGTCTCTTCCAACATCTTCTTTGATTTGTCCATATTCCAGTTACGAGCTTCCAAATATCTCCTCAGGCATGCGTCTGTACAGTATTGTAAAGCACGCCCAGATAGTGGTCCCATTGCAGGCCTAAGCTCTTTGATCTGCTAGCGAAGTACAACAGACAATGGTCACATATCTTAACTACAACTATCTATTTTATCCTAAACACATCTTTGTCATTGATTCACGGTCCTAATCAGGATGAAATGGTTGGTGAAATAGAGAGATCCAGATAAACTTGAAGGGGGAAACTGATGCAATCAAAAGTAAAATTTTTATACAGCATCTCTCAACTAATTACCTTTGATTGCACTTGATCATTCTTCTGATCGTGATGAGAATTACTCCGAAGACGAAACATCATGAATGATATCACAGTCTCTTGCCGCCACAAGCAACCTTAAATACTAAATATTGCGCAGCAACATCTCAGTCATTTTTTCTCATTACTGATGACACAAATTACTGCTTTTATAAAAATGCATACGCACGGGAAAACCTATAACTGTAAAAATTATTCTACTCGGGTGAGTTCCGATACATTACCTACAAATAGTGATTATTACTCTAATTACTGAGTCCATTTTCAATAGGGTGTAAAAGAAACCAAAGATAGTACTAAGTTCAATCCAAAAGACTATATCATAAGCAGGCAATAAAACATAATTTCAAGCATGTTAGACTCAACTGCTAAAAGTGGCGTAACAAGGAAAAAGTTGCAAAAAGAAAAAATTGCAGCAAGCAAAGGTTTTTCAAGCAATGAAGTCTGAATATTTTGGTAAAATAACATGACTAGAAGCTTGAAGATGACGAATTACAGTCCCAACATAGTAGAATTTATACTCAATTGATTCACTTGCAAATAAAAGATGCTAACAAGCCCAAGCTCCTGATTTGGAGCCATGTAGAACTGAACCTGGATTCATAGAATCCACTTTCATACAACTAAATATCACTATAAATCTCCTGATATCACATCCCCCTACATGCTTTTTTGTCTTTAATTAAGCACAAGTCTTGCTATTTCCTCAATATCCACCAACAGGTTTGCCATAAAAGTGGAAATAAATAGAAATGGGTATCACGCAAATTTATTGTTCCATCAATCAGAAGATGATGAAAATTCAACTACCAACAAACAACCATCCTACTCACCAAGAAAGCATGACTACAAAATTAACTAAGATGACAAGGGAGTAGCCCAAAGGGAGAATACACCCCCCTCCCCACAAGAAAAGTCTAATTTCACATCAAGGGGAAATTCCAGAGTTCATTTGCAAGTAAATTTGCTCAATATCTGCACTGTAATACAAAAGGGTAGAATAAACCAAAAGCGGTCAATGCGTAAACCGCTCTAAAAAAGAAAAGACTTGTTTCTTGTAAACAAGTAGAATCGTTACCTTACGAGTCCCTTAGAGAAGACGCAGAACAACAAATGGACCCTTTCAACCTCCCTATATGTGTGTGTGTGTGTGTGTGTGTGTGTATTCCCGGAACTTGAAAGAAAAAAAAAACTATACAGATTGAACACATTAGTATAGAGTAAATCACAGAGTGGAGCCTTGAAATGAATCTAATGAAACAGCGAAAGAAAGCAAAGGACTTAGCTGAAAATTTATTAACAGACGAGCATACCCAGTTAAAAGCGAGCGAGAGAAAACGCCCGCAGACACTGAACCCCTACTGGAGGGAAAGAAGGTGATCAGGAAAAGGGAGGAAGGAGAGAGAGAATGGCAAAAGCCATGAAAGAAAGAAAACGAAAGGAGGAGTTAAAAGTTGTGTTGTTGGCTCTTATATGCGTCTCCACCTAGTGTACTTTTATCGTGTGGACGTATGTGATTGCGTTATATATATATATATTATTATTCATTGGCAATGTTGCAGGAGTCGTACGTCTTGTATCAGCATTTAGGGCAGACCGCCAGCATTACCGAACAGTTCTTTCCTTCTTTGCAATTGAATACTCGTAATCCGCCCTGTACACGTGCAGTCCTACGGATTCTTTCACTTCGAGATCCTCTGTGTAAAATTACGATTACCCAAAAAACTCTTTATATATATATATAATATATATTTCCACTTAATTCAATTCTCTTATCTCTGTTCTCAATTCTCATCAGCCTTTTCAAGCATCCCTTTGTTCCCCAGTTGTGCAGGAATACAGAGAATTTTAGTTTAGCTACAAAAATTTTTTGTTTTCTTATTTCTCAATATAAGTCAAACTGAATTACAGTTACACACAATTAGTCAATATAAACACAACAAAATCGCTCCAAAAAATTTTAAGTTCAATATGTATACTACAAATCGATAAATACCCATTATTCAATACAACATAAAATTTATTTATATATATATATGTGTGTGTGTGTATTTTAAATGTATTTATATATATATATATTAATTGAGTAACTAAGTACAAAATGAAAGTCACATAAATTTTTCTCGAACTTGGTTTAAAAATTTTTGCTGTCGATAATTAATTTCAAGAGAGACGGATTGAGTTCCTGGTAAGCATCCCTGTTGATTTTGCTTCCGAGAATCTCAATAATATCGATTTTTTTTAAAAAAAAAATTAAAATTTTTCTGTATTTATTTAATTTTTCTCATTTTCTGTGTATGAAAAGTTACATAGAATTATTTTCAAGAAATTAATTATGAACTATTAATTTTTCTCCAATATACATTATATAGTTTCCAAAGAGTAAAGTAAAAAGGTGAACTTTGTCAGGATAAGTTTTTCCTTCAAGAAAATTAATTTATTAATTACCTAAAAAAGTACAAACTAAATTTACTAATTCATTAAAAATGCAATAACAAATTGACAAAATTTGAACATAAAATCAATATTTCATATCCCTAGTTATCGTATCATCAAATAATGTACCTTTAGTATATATGAAAAATTTACTATGTATAAATTATAAATGAATTAGTCTAGTAGCTTAAGAATTAGCTCGAAGAATCACAATACGGCTGGAAAACTTAATGTTGTGCAGTTCGTAATTTTTTGTAACTATAATTTTTGAAAAATTCATAATTTTTTTTAATTTTTATTTAAATCATATAATTTTGATGTACAAAAAAAGTTTATTAAAAATAACACGAATAAAATTTTAATTATAATCTAAATCATAGCAGATCAAATTTTAATTTAGGGTTAAGGAGACTCGAATTCTTGTTGGAATTTCATAATTTTTCTAAATTAATTTATAGGTATAAAAAGTGGTTCTTCACGTTTTAACAAAACCTTAATATACTCTTTCTTTATTTATGAAATGACATTCTTACTTATTGTATTAAAATTGGTCTTTTAAAATAATTGTGTTATTATTATTTTTTCTTTATTTGGACCAGGTATTACAATTTCAAATTATGACAAACTTAAAATTATATTTTATAGTCAATATTTAAATACACTTTAATTTGGAGATTTATTTAACGTCATCAAAATGATACACCAACCATGTTGGTTAATGACATTAAAATAAATTTTAATAGAATACACTTATATGGATCAAATAATAAATTAAATTTATTATTATAAAAGAATGTGAAGATAAACAAATATACAAATTATAAAATGATTTAGTACTAGAAAAAAGTTACTTTTTAACAGGTGATGATTAAAATGGGAAAAGAAAAAAAGTTTTCATTGAGTCCAACTCATTCATGCTCAAAAGTGGAAATAATAATCAACCTAAGAATTTACTTCAAAGATTTGTTATATTTTTAGGTAAAAATAATACTCTGAGAAAAAAATAAAAAGATATTATGATGCGAATAAGATTTGATGGAGTAGGAAGAGGCATCAGATTCGAACACTACAAGGAGGAAAGCGGCAGGAACAAGATGTAAGTCTCCAATTGGAGGGCCAATAAAGACAACAGTGTTTTCTTAATACAGCTCTGAGATTCACTTCAAAATTTACAAGCATCAAAATAATAATATTCTAAACCTAAATTATATATTTTTATTCTTACCGTTTGACATTAATGTCATATTATTTTATACGACATAAATTGCAACCATATAAATTCTTGAATTTCAGCACTCGAAACAATGTGTGTGTGTGTATTTATAACTTCTTGAATTTCAGCACTTGAAACAATATATGTGTGTGTGTGTGTGTATTTATAACTTCATGGATCAACCTTAATTCAATTCCCATTAGTAAAGGGCATTAATTGCAAGAAGAGAACCCAGAAGACCAAAAAGGAATTGGATCCTTCATACGCGTCTCACCAATGTTGAAAAGTAAGATTCTGGGACCAACATGCAAAGTGGATTGAATCTAGCTAAAACGAAAACTGAGGTTCTTAAAAGAACCACATTAGAGTGAGTGTTTTCAAAGAGATTTTACAAGAGAAAATAAATTCAGAGAATGAGAAAGAGGTAGAGGGAGATAGATAAATAAGGATTCAATAAATAATTCCATCTCAATGATACAAACCAAAACAAAAAATGAAAAATTTAAAAAATAAAAATAAAAACTCACGTACTTAAAGATAGTAACATATGAAAAAAATAAATCAGATAAGAGATAGTTCTTAAGATGTGGAAGATAGTAACATATGACAAAAATAAATCAGATCAGAGATAGTTCTTAAGATGTGGATAAGCTTGAAGTTGATGACATCAAAGTGGATAAGAGAAATAGAAAAAGGGAGATAAATACCTCAGGATTCAAAGAATAATTCGATTTCAATGGTAAAGGAAAAACTCGAAGTTAATGACATTGTAGTAAAAATGAGACAGAGAAAAAGAGAGATTAATAAGTTAGTACTCACAAACAATTTTATCTTAACGACACAACAAAAATAAGAAAGACAATAACATATACAAGAATATGTACATGCAGTAATAACATATGCAAGAACCAGTGGAAAAGAGAAAGGGAAAGATGGAGATAGATACTTTCGGATTCAAAGAATAATTATATCTCAATAGAACAAAATAAGTAAGAACATATTAATTTTAACAAAAGCCTATCCCAACCTCTACTTCATTTTGGTGAAACTAAGGCTTACTAATCTAAAGATGTGTTTAGCTTAGTAGACCACCTTCAAGTAAAATATCATGGAGTTCAAGAGCAAAAACATAATTTAATACACAAGCTGCCAAGCAATTTCACTGCCAAAGCAGTTGCAGTAAGTCTGGTTAATTACTCGAATTGTCACGTGTAATTATCCGGGGATAACGCGTTTATTGAAAATGTACGTCAATCCAACCAAAGAAATCTATTGGAAATGTACATCAATCCAACCAAAGAAATTTGCCGGGCATGTAAAAAAGTAGTGGTATCGCAAGACTTGGTATCATTTGATGCATTAATCTTATGGAACCATGATTTACAAGCAAAAGAGTCAAACCCTATTTTTCTTATGTGCTTTTTCATTTCTTTTCTTGGATAGAGCGTTTAAAATTGAATCCATCATTCCTATGCTTGAAAATCAGCAAGTAAAAACAAAATAGAAGCTCTTTAGTTAAAAATGTTGCATGGGAAGAAGAAACAAAGGGCGATATTTGATCTAGTGAGGAGAGAGTTTCAGTACTGGAATTATCAACAAAATATTAGGTGCTCGAATCTCTATAAAAAGATCGCAAAGGCTCAAAGAGACTAGCTGGAGCAAGGGATTTGGTTTTCTTTGTTGCAACAGAGAACTATAGAGTCTAGAAAGAGCTATATAAAGAGAGTCCTCAACATTTTTACATTGTTCTTAAACTAGTTGATTTACTCAAAACATACAAGAACCAAGAATCCTAAAAATCAAACAAAAACAAGTGAAGAATGCCCCCACAAAAAACTAATGCAACAAAAAAAAAAACTCTTCCCAAACATCATATCAATAAAGTGTAAACACTATAACTAATTTGCTGCCAGTACTGATAAGGACAAAGAGTCATAGTACTTGTTTTTGCTCATATTTCTTCAAGTAAAGATTATAATTTCACTCCATCAAACTCTAAGAAGTACATTGATATATTTCTAATTTCTCCCAGAAAATGCAAGCTTTACCAGACTTCTTGACCAGCTACTAGGATGGCAAAGGTCTGATACATCAATCAAAACCTCAAATCTTTTAAACTCCTCACTGTTTAAATTACTCTTGACTTTGTAATATTAACTCACCACTTAACTCTTAATCCTTAAACTTGCCTAAAGATAATCTTTTATTGCAAGATGCTCCATTATCGATGTACTGTTATACATTAATAGAACAAGATGCCTAAAACAACGCAATACAGAAAATAATGAAAAATTAAACTGTCCTAATGGAATGAAGCAATTGAAATCTGTTAAATACCAGCAGTTGACTCCATTAGAGCATATAATTTTAGTATACTTCAAAAAGGGTAGCGAAAGGAAAAGTTTTGGGAAGTCTTGATATAAACCCATACTACCTTTCTCATGATGATTTTGACATTGAAGTCTTTCTTAACTTGATTTGTTCAGATCCCAATACCTCCTAAACTTGTTTTCCTCATAGAAACAAGCACCAATAGAAAGAGCAAGCAAGCGCTTGTTAGACATATATTAATAGGATAAAAATACTAAAACATGAATAAGATAAGATACTATTTTACTTCATCCGTAAATTATTCTACTACGCATTCATAATATTTTTACTACTGTAACTCTACAAATATAAGCGAGTCTCTATAAATGCAGAAAGAATTGAACAGTAGTGGCAGCAAGAAACATCGTAGTTAATCAAGGAAGTCTTTAGTTTTTCCTTGATGTCCAGAAAAATTCCAATGAAGTAGCAAACAAAAATCACCTCAAACTCTAGGAAGAGAATTAATATGTTTCAACAAAATGTCACTTATAATAGTGAATCTTTATCAGACCAGCAACTTTAATAATAATGTTAATTTGCTTTTTCGCAGGCCTAATATAGTCAAATAAATGGGTTTCACATAAATGTATATAGTCACTAATTAATGCACAATAACTGATAGATTAAAATTCTGGTTAGGAATAAACAAAGGAACTTCTCTGCTTTGACTGCAAAATCAAAAGAAGCAGAACAACAACCCAAAAACCTCACTCAGGACTTTTACCAAACAGGTTAAGTAATGCTGAAGAACTGATCTGATTTTAATATTCCCAGCCAGCAAATTAATACACAAATTCAGCAATTAAATACCCATGATAACCACATCCCTAAAATATCTACCATTCACCTACAACCATAAGATTAGGACAATTAATTTAGATAATTAAAAACATAAAAGAGCACATAACTAAATAAAGAAAACATGTGAATTACTAATTTCTACACTATATTTAACAATAACAAATTGTAATCTCTAATAAAGAATATAAATCAACAAATAATATCAAGGAATTATCCAATAACCTGTCATTTATAGGCCAAGTGAAATATGTATCTTCTAGAAGATAACCATGAAATCGATAAGAGCAATAGGGACAGCCATCCAACAGAATCCCGCATAGCAATCAACAAGATAAATTCAATTTGAATATTCAGAAATCAAGTCATTCTTTATCATTTTTAAATCACATATCAAATATTTCCAGGGATTACACAATCAATTAATAGCTATATACTGAAAACCAATATTAGTGCGCAATTCAAATAAAACAATCGGAAGCTACATTGTAATAACCAACAGGATATTCAAACCATGGTTTACCAAAAACAGGGTACCTACAAAATGTGGTAAGGGTACACGCAGGGAATATGATATAGAAACTTGAAGGAAAAAATACATGACAGCAAAAACAAAAAAGAAAGAGAAAGAAGTTGGTACACTTATCTGAATTTCTCATCTGGCTTGGCTCAAAAGATTTTATAGTCTTAACCTTGAATTATGATAGAATGTTTATTTGATGTTTTAATTTTAAAAAGAAAAAGATATATTAAAAAAAAAAAAGGACAAAGGTACCTGAAGAATTGATCAAGTAAATATATGAAATGAATCAAAACAAAACAGCCAACACATGAAAGACAAAGTCACACAAAAAATGTAAGTGATCAATGAAAAGCAAGAAAAGAACTTAATTAGTAACATCAAATGCAAACAAAAAATGGTCAAGGCATACCAACATGCATTTTAATAGACTGTTCAAATTAGGTATTCATGTATAACAAATATTGATAGATTGTTCAAGTATAAGCACGCATGTATACTAAAATCACACAACCAACAAAAATTACTGCCTCACCAACCAATTACGAGTAACAATGAAATGAAGCAGGGTGAAATTACAAAAGAAAACTGGCAAAAACTCTTGTTTCCTTCACGTTTTAATGTTAAACAAACAAAAAAAATATTCCAGGAACAACCAAAACAATACCTATAGATTGATGCAAATAAATATACCTACCAGCTTAATCACCAGTAATAACAAAGCACAAAAGCAACAAACAGTACAATTGCTACTAACCGTTCGATTTTAAGTTTATGTCCGACAACGACATTACAGCAGAATAAGAATGCAGATTAGAGTTCAAGAGCATAGAGAGTAAGGTCATTAAGGGCCTTTCTCACAAGAAGAAGAAGAAGAAGAAAAAGAAGAAGAAAAAGAAGAAGAAGAAGAAGATAAATTCAAAAGATGAGATTTGTTGTATACCAACAATCCTTCCACATTATCCCCAGATCTTAATATAAACTTCTACACGAATTCCTTTTCTGTCAAAAGCACCACCTCCAAAAAACTCAAGTCCTCTCTTCTACAAACTTTCAACCTCAAAACCTGCAAAACCCTGTAACAAGGAAAGATTCTATTTTCGAAACATTATATCAAGCAGGCAGGTTTTCGACCAACATTTCCTCCTTAACTATGTTAAACAAGAATTGGATTTCCATCTTCAACTTCTCCTTGGAGGTCATTAGGAGAAGCCAACCCTTCTAGACATCATCGCGCTTTAATTTCTCTGGAAACCCATAACTTATAATCAAATCAAATTCCTCACTTGAAACACTATCTATGTTTGCATTCTTCGCTTGAGTTAAAACGCATGTATATTTTATGCTGCTGGTTAGAAAATAAAATAAGAGACAGGAAAGAGAAAGAGGTACACAGACAATCACACTTTAATTTCTCTGGAAACCCATAACTTATTAATCAAATCAAATTCTTCGCCTGAGACATTAACTATGTTTGCATTTTTCGCTTGAACGCATGCATAATTTATGTCTCTGGTCAGAAAATAAATATAAGAAACAGGAAAGAGAGAGATACACAGGCAAACAAATGAGAGATTGGAAGAGCCGGACCAAAATAATACAGTAATATCCCGTGCCATCTCCTTATCCCCCCAAAACAAAAAAAAATATTAATTTTATTGCATTTTTTGACCTGCCAAGTGAGCACACCCGCCATGGCAAAGATCAAACACGTAAATTACAACATTCGATCTTGTCATTTCTAACAACAAATATTGTCTCTTATCTCACATTGTTTCCACACATCTCACTCTCATTCCTTCAACACAACCAATCAGGCATATACTGCCACATATGACCTTTCCCCTAGCGCCATATGACCATACACGCTCTATAACACTGGATCTCATTGGAATTAAATCGTTACCGATCCATGGGAGACAGTAACAAAAGGATAGATCTCAAAAGGTCCCTAACCTGATCAACAAAAGTTCAACTTGAATATTTAGAAATAAAATTCTCCTCTATCATTCTTAAACCATATATCAAACCTCTCCAGGAACTGCAAAATCAATCTAACAGCTATATACTAAAAACCAATATTATAGTGTCAATTTTTAAGTACAGCAGTCACAAGCTACATTGTAATAACTAACAGGATAATACAAACTATGGTTTACTGAAAACGTGGTATGGCGACAAGAACGGAATATGGTACAAAAACCTGAAGAAAAAAACACATGCCGGCAAACACAAAAAAGAAAGAGAAAGAGACTGTTGATACATATCTAAACTTCTCTTCTGGCTTAGCTCTAGAAATTTAAAGTCTAAACCTTCAATTCTAATACAATGCTTGTTTGACTTTAATTTTAAAGAGAAAAAATATATATGAAAAAAAAAAAAAGAAAAAGTACCTGCAGACTTTATCAAGATAATATATGAAATGAATCAAAACAAAACAGTCAACAGAAGAAATAAAACGTGCTTAAGAGGATTTTTAGAGCTAGATACATTAGAACTCAACAAAAAATTCCATCTCAGTGATACAAAAACAAAACAAAACATTAATAAAATTTGGAAAAATAAAATCAGTAATTGTGATTCAAGATCAGAACATATTATATATCCGAAAAGATTTGAGAGGAATCATAACGGAACAGAACGCAGGAAGGAGAGAGCAAAAAGTGGTAACAACATATTATATATCCGAATCAGAGACTATTCTTGAGATGTGCAGCAACTCTAAGTTGATGACATCCAATAGGAAAAAGAAAATGATAAAATGAGACATAAATACCCTATGACAAGAGATGATATAATACAAAATAAAACAAGACAATGATAAATTTGAAAAGAAAAAGATTCAAGATCTGGTACCAGCAATCTTAATTAAGAAAATATATGAATCGAATCAAAATGAAATAGCCAATGCGGGAAAAAGAAAGAGAGTGATAACAGCAGATGTAAGAACCAAATCAGATAGTATTCTTGAGATTTTGAGAAATTCGAAGTCGAGGATATCAGAGATGAAAAGAGAAAGAGAAAAAAGGAGATAGATACGTTAAGATTCAATGAACAATTCTATCTCAATTTAAATATAAAGCAAAATAATAATTAATTTGAAAAGGAAAGAAAAAAATCACAATAGAACATTACAAAAAGTTAAACAAACCATATAGTGGCTGAGGTAGCAAGTTGCAAAATGCCATTTAATATCCACTAAACAGTCAAATGATGAGAAGTTGTTAGAACAGATCATGATCAAGAACCAAGAAAGAGGTACTTTTTGGAAAACAAATCTTCCAGCAAATAAGGATCATTAAACAGTCTTTCACCTGGCTTTTTTTGCATGCTCTTGCTTAAGGTATATTAGCCTTCGCATAGGCAGATTTACCAGTAACTCAGAATACGTTTGCAAATCAACTCACACACTTTGAGTTTGCTATACTCCTATTAGATAGACTCAATGAATGGAGCACGCAAACACAATGGATAATGTAGGTAATCAATGAAAAGCAAGAAAAGAACTAATATAATAATATCAAATGCAAACAAAAAATGGTCAAGGCATACCAACATGCATCTTGATAGACTGTTCAAATTAGGTATTAATGTACAACAAATGGATAGATTGTTCAAGTATAAGCATGCATGTATACTAAAGTTACACATCAACCAACAAAAACTACTGCCTCACCAACCAATCGTGAGTAACAATTACATGACGCAGGGTGAAATTACAAAAGAAAACTGGCAAAAAGGAAAAAATCAAAATGTGAGCAGGAAAAGAAAACTGGGCAAAAGATGCTCTACTGCTTTTCACACATTTCTCTTGTTTCCTTAAAATTTTCATGTTAAACTAAAGAAAATATTACAGGAACAACCAACAATACCTATAGATTGATGCAAATAAATATACCTACAAGCTTAATCACCAGTAATAACCAAGCACAAAAGCAACAAACAGACAATTGCTACTAACCATTTGATTTTAAGTTTATGTCCGACAATGACATTACAGCAGAATAAGAATGCAGATTAGAGTTCAAGAGCATAGAGAGTAAGGTAATTAAGGGCCTTCCTTCTCAGAAGAAGAAGAAGAAAAATTCAAAAGATGAGATTTGTAGTATACCAACAATCCCTCCACATTATCCCCAGATCTTGATATAAACTTCTACATGAACTCCTTTTCTGTCAAAAGCACCACCTCCGAAAAACTCAAGTCTTCTCTTCTATAAACTTTAAACCTCAAAACCTGCAAAACCCTGTAACAAAGAAAGATTCTATTTTCGAAGTGGTATATCAAGCAGGCAGGTTTTTGACTAACATTTCCTTCTTAAACCCGATTATGTTCAACAAGAATTGGATTTCCTTCATTTTCTCATTGGAGGTCATTAGGAGAAGCCAACCCTTCTAAACATCATCATGCTTTGATTTCACTAGAAACCGATAACTTATAATCAAATTAAATTCCTCGCTTGAGACACTATCAATGTCTGCATTCTTCGCATGAGTTAAAATGCATGTATAATTTATGCCACTGGTTAGAAAATAAATATAAGAGACAGGAAAGAGAAAGAGGTACACAGGCAGTCACGCTTTAATTTCTCTGGAAACCCATAACTTACAATCAAATTAAATTCTTCGCTTGAGACATAATCCATGTTCGTATTCTTCACTTGAGTTAAAACACATATATAATTTATGCTGCTGGATAGAAAATAAATATAAGAGACAGGAAAGAGAAAGAGGCAGACAGGCAGACAAATGTGAGATAGGGAGTGTCAGGCCAAAAAATAATATATTAATATCCCATATCATCTCCCAATCTCCCCAAAACCAAAAAAACATAGATTTTATTACACTTCTTGATCTACCAAGTGAGCGCACCCGTCATGGCAAAGGTCAGACATGTAAATTACAACTTTCGATCTTGTCAATTCTAACAACAAATATTTGTTCTCATCTCACATTGTTTCCGCACATCTCACTCTCATTCCTTCATCTCACATGGCAAAGGCCATTTTCTTTTGCTCCAAAAAATTAAGGAATACTTGCTTTGGCAGCGGAATACATTTATAAGTCATTTATAGACTGGACCAATTAATTTATCCAGTTTTTGATTTCAAAATACACAAGAATGATAGATCATTAAGAAAGTACTAGAAACAAGAATGATAGATCAGTTTTTAAAAGTTTTTTTTAAGAAACCTCACCACTTAACTCTTATTCCTTCAACTTGCCTAAAAACAATCTTCCATTGCAAGATGCTCCATTATCAGCAATAGAACAAGATACTAAAAACAGCAAATAAAAGAACCAAATCAGATACTATTCTTGAGATTTGGAGAAATTTGAAGTCGATGATGTAGGAGATGAAAAGAGAAAGAGAACAAAGGAGACATATACATTAGGATCCAATGAACAATTTTATCTCAACCATACAATACATAGCAAAATAATGATAAATTTGAAAAGGAAAGAAAAAATCAACATAACACATTGCAAAAAGTTAAACAAACCACAAAATGGATGAGGGAGCAAGCTGCAAAATGCTGTTTAATATCTACTAAACAGCCAAATGAGAAGATATTGTTAGAACAATCATGACCAAGAACCAACAAAGAGGTTCTTTTTAGAAACCAAAGTCATCCAGCAAATGAGGATCTTTAATCAGTCTTTCACCTGGCCTTTTTTGCATGCTCTTGCTTTCCTAGGAACAAAAAGTGAGGCATTAAGCATGCATTCTAACAGTCCAAAACATAATCAACTAGCAACCAAAAGGCCTAAAGGTATTTAGCCTTTGCGTAGGCAGATTTTCCAGTAACTTAGAACACATTCAAACCAACTCACACACTTTTGAGTTGCCTGCACACCTATTAGATAGACTCAATGGAGCATGCAAACACACATGATAATGTAATAATGTAAGTGATCAATGAAAGGCCAGAAAAAAACTCATATAATAACATCAAATGCAAACAAAAAGTGGTCAAGTATGACGAAGTTGATGGCCTCCAATAGAAAAAGAGAAAGATAAAAAAGGAGATAGATATGTTATGATGAAGGATGATATAATACAAACAAAACAAGACAATGATAAATTTGAAAAGAAAAAAAAAAATTCAAGATCTGGTACATACAATTTTAATCAAGAATATATGAAATGAATCAAAATGAAATAGCTAATGCAGGAAAGAGAAAGAGAGAAGTGATAAAAGCATATAAATGAACCAAATCAGATACTATTCTTGAGATTTGGAGAAATTCAAAGTCGATGGCATAAGAGATGAAAAGAGAAAGAGAACAAAGGATATAGATATGTTAGGATCCAATGAACAATTCTATCTCAATGATACAATATATAGCAAAATAAAGATAAATTTGAAAAGGAAAGAAAAAAATCAAAATAACATATTGCAAAAAGTTAAACAAACCATATAATGTCTGAGGTAGCAAGCTTCTTAAAAGAACCAAATCAGAGTGAATATGCTCAAAGAGATTTTACAAGAATAAACTCAAAATGAGAAAGAAAAAACAAGAGATAGATAAATTAGGATTCAATGAACAATTCCATCTCGATAAATACAAAACAAAACAAAACAATAGAATGACAAATTCAAAAAGAAAAGATAAAGACCACGTATTTACGATAGTAACATATGAAATAAATAAATAAGGGATAGTTCTTAAGATGTGGATAAGCTTGAAGTTGATGACATTGAAGTGGACAAGAGAAAGAGTAAAAGGGAGATAAATAACTCAAGATTCAGAAAACAATTCCATTTCAATGGTACAAAACAAAAACAGACAATAATAAATTTGAAAAGAAAATGAAGATTCACTTACCAACCATAACAAGATATGAACCAAAGAAACTAGAAAATATTCTTGAGATGTGAAGAAACTCGAATTTGATGTCATAAGAGTAGAAAAGAGAAAAGAGAAAGAGAGACAGATACTCAAGAAACAATTCCATCTCAATGATACATAAGAAAGAACCAAATGAAAAACTCTTATTAAAGTGTGTGGAGACTCGAAGTTGAAGACATTAGAGTGGAGAAGAGAAAAAAGAAAAAAGGGAGATAGACACATCAATATTCAATAAACAATTTAATCTAAAAAATACAAAACAAAACAAGACAATGATAAATTTAAAAAAAAAAAAAGAAAAAAATTCACGTGTGTGTGGGAAGAGTATATGAAAGAACCAAATCAAAGACTGTTATTAAGATATGGAGAAATTCGAAGTTAATGACATTGTAGTGGAAATGAGATAGAGGAAAGGAGAATTACACAAGTGCTCAACAAACAATTTTACGTCAATGACACAAAACAAAAATAAGACAATAAGCCTTAAAGAAAAGAAAAAAATTCACGTACCTACAGTAATAACATCAGAGTGGGAGAAAGAGAAAAAACGGATATAGATACGTTAGGATTCAATGAATCATTCTATCTCAATGGTACTAAACAAAACAAAATAATGATAAATTTGAAAAGAAAAGAAAATATTCACATACCTACTCTAACAGCATATAAAAGAACCAAAATCAATTACTTTCTCTGAGATGTGAAGAAACACAAAGTCGATAACATTAGAGATGAAAAGAGAGAAAAAGGGAGATAGATATAGGATTCTCCTAACAATTTCATGTTAATGATACAAAATGAATGCAATGATAAATTTGACTTTTGACAAATAGGAATTCATTTTTTGACATTATCAAAAAATGTTCTGCTTTGTTTTTGGCAAACTGTTCTGCCAACAATTCTGATTTTTGGCAATACCTTGTTTGGGCACAAAAATCCAAACAAATAAAACAAGACAACATTAGTAGAATTCATTTGAAAATCCGTACTTGACGCAGTAAGAGGATAAAAATTCTACTAGTTTTAATAAAGTTAAGGATGTACTTTTTCAATTCTGGTTAGAACATATTAGTTTTGACAAAAGCCCATTCCAACTTCCACTTCATTTTGGTGAAGATAAGGCTTACTAGTCTAAAGAAGAGTTTAGGTTTAGTAGACCACCTTCAAGTAAAATATCAGCGAGCCCAAGAGCAAAAGCATAATTTAATACACAAGACGCCAAGCAACTTCATTGCCAAAGCGATTGCGGTGAGCCTATCTAACTACTCGAATTGTCACAAGTAATTGTCCCAGGATAAAGTCCACAACATGTTTATTGGGAATGAACATCAA
This sequence comes from Carica papaya, assembly GCF_054855325.1. Lineage (NCBI taxonomy): Eukaryota > Viridiplantae > Streptophyta > Magnoliopsida > Brassicales > Caricaceae > Carica > Carica papaya. The sequence goes on from NC_142309.1 coordinate 24,999,246, forward strand.
TCCAACCAAAGAAATCTGTTAGGCATGTAAAAAAAAAGTTGTGGTATTGCAAGACTCGGTATCAGTTGCTGCGTTTATCTTATGGAATCATGATTTACAAGCAAACGAGTCAAACCCTAATTTTCTTATGTGCTTTTCTATTTCTTTCATTGGATAGAGCATTTAAAACTGAATCCATCATTCTCGTGCTTGAAAATCAGCAAGCAAAAATAGTTAAAAATGTTGCATGGAAAGAAGAAACAAAGAGCAAGATTTGATCTAGTGAGGAGAGAGTTTCAGTAGAGAAATTATCAAGAAGGTATTAGGTCGTTGGATCTCTAGAAAAAAATCTCAGAGGCTCGGAGGGACTAGTTGGAGCAAGGGATTTGGTTTTCCTTGTTGCAATAGAGAAGTATAGGGTCTAAGAAGAACTATATAAATAGAAACCTTGACATTATTACATTCTGTTTAGACTAATGGATTTACTCAAAATGAAACATGGATCCCAAAAATCCACATAAACAAGTGAAGAATGCCCCACAGAAAACCAATGCAATGGAAAAACAAAAATTCTTCCGGAACATATATCAATGAAATATAAACACTATAACTAATTTGCTAACAGTGCATACTAGGACAACGAGCCATAGTACTCTAAGTCTTTGCTCATATATCTTCAAGTAAAGATTATAATTTCACTCCAGCAAACTCAGAAGAAGTAAATTGATATAATTAGAATTTTTCCAAGAAAATGCAAGCTTTACTAGATTTTTTGACCAACCAAGCATCAGCTACCAGGATAAAGAAGGTCTGATGCATCAATCAAAACCTCAAATCTTTTAAACTTCTCAACGTTAAAATAACTCGGACTTCATAATATTAACTCACCATTTAACTTCCATAATTAAAATTGTTTCATTACGAGCCATTAAAAGGAGATTATTGCATATCAAAGGATAAGAAAATTGAGCTTTCAAAACTATTAATCAGGACACCCTATTTTGGAACAAAGAAACTATTAGTATGAGACAATCCGAATGACAAAATATGATTTATTTGATCCAGAATCAACAAAATATGCTTGAATGTCATGACACATTAATTTTGAAAAAACAAAAACATTTATTCTGAGACAATAAATCATGACATTTTCATTTTCAACATATTGAATTGAACTTTTAACTTCAAACCAAAGTTCTTACAATATAAGACACCAAAAGTCATGTCTTTTCTATCAAAATCTTGTGAAACTTTTATATTCAAAACAAATAAACCAAATAACTCCTATTTTGGGAACAAAAGATTGATAATATATGTTATCCGATGAACTAGAGCAGTTTTATTTCCACCAAAGAAACTGAGGAACACTTACTTAGCTGTAAAAATACATTTAAATTTAAAGGAAAAGGCCAATTTACTTCAGTAATAGATCAAGTGATATCTCCCTCCAAACAATAAATTGATCCATTCTCAATTCTGAAAGTAACATAATTCATTTATGGAACACTAAAAAACTATTATTTCACACTGAATGAGAAGAGACATGAACTTTTAAAACCATGAACCAAGGCATCCATACTTGCCTACCAACAAACAATTTACAGGGGACAACCTGATGGACCAAAACAGTTTTATTTTGCTCAACCAAGCCAAATGAGCATTTGCCTAGGTGCCAAGGAACAATAATTTTAAAAGATGAAGTACATTTATTTTGATATAATAAATAAACACTCGTTTTATACCAAAAGATTAAGAACTTTTAGCATTCAAAACTATGAATCAAGAAACCTCTATTTTGAGTTTAAAACACTTTAAACATGGGCGCCATTTTCTTTTGGACCAAGAAATTAAGAAATATTTGCTTAGACGACAAAATATGCCTAAATTGAACAAACAAGTTCTCGCTTGTAACGATGAAATCAGATATTTTTACTCTCAAAATTAAGATAGTTTCATTATCAGCAATTAAGGGAATTCTTGCATATCAAATGATAAGAAAATTGAGCTTTCAAAACTATGAACCGGCACACCCTATTTTGGAACCAAGAAACTACTAGCATGGAACAATCCGAATGACCAAAGAGGATTTATTTGCCGCAGAATCAACGAAATTTGTTTACATGTCATGACACATTAATTTTGAAAAAACCAAAGACATTTATCCTAAAACAATAAATCATGACATTTTCGATTTCAACACATTGAATTGATGAACTTCTAACTCCAAACTAAAGTTCTTATAATATAAGACACCAAAAGCTAAGTCTTTCCAACCAAAAATCTTGTGAAACTTTTATATTCAAAACAATAAACCAAAGAACTCCAATTTTGGGAAGAAAAACCTGCTAATATATGTTGTCCGAGGAAACAGAGCGGATTTATTTCCACACAAGAAATTGAGGAACAATTTTTTAGATGCAAAAATATATTTAAGTTGAAAAGAAAAGTCCAATTTAATTTACAATAATGGATCAAGTGATATCTCTCTCCAACTAATAAATTGATTCATTCTCAAGTCCAAAAGTAATATATTTCCAGTATGGGACACTGAAAAATCATTATTTCAAACCAAACAAGAAGAAACTTGGATTAAAACCAAGAACCAAAGCACGCATATTTCTCAACCAACAAACAATTTACATGGGACAATCCGAGAGACCAAAACGGTTTTATTTTGCCTCATCGTGCCAAAGGAGCATTTGTCTAGGTGGCCAAGGAACAATAGTTTTAAAAAATTACCTATATTTATTTTGAAATAATAAATCAAGACACTCACTTTCATACAAAAATATTAAGAACTTTTAACATTCAAAATTATGAATCAGGAGCCACTATTTTGAGTCAAACACTTTCAGCATGGGCGCAATTTTTTTTTTTTAATCAAGAAATTAAGGAACATCTGCTTAGACGACGAAATACATTTAAGTTGAACAAACAAGTACTCTTTTGTATCAATGAAATCATATATTTTTACTCTCAAAATTAAGATAGTTTCATTATAAGTCATCAAGAGGAGATTCTTGCATATCAAATGATAAGAAAATTGAGCTTTGAAAACCATGAAATGAGACATTTTATTTTGGGACAATCCGAATGACCGAAGAGGATTTATTTGTCTCGGAATAAATAAAATCTATTTACATGTCATGACACATTAATTTTGAAAAAACCAACGACATTTATCCTGAGACCTTTCGCTTTCAACACATTGAATTGATGAACTTTTAACTCCAAACTGAAGTTCTTGTAATACAAGACACCAAAGCACCCATATTTCTCGACTGACAAACAATTTACATGGGACAACCCAAGTAACCAAAACAGTTTTATTTTGCCCCACCATGCCAAAGGAGCATTTGTCTAGGTGACAAGGAACAATAATTTTAAGAGATCACGTACATTTATTTTGACATAATAAATCAAAACATTCGCTTTTATACAAAAATATTAAGAAGTTTTAATGTTCAAAACTATGAATCAATAACCGCTATTTTGAGTCTAAAACACTTTCAGCATGGACACATTTTTTTTTTATCAAGAAATTAAGGAATATTTGTTTAGACAACGAAATACATCTAAGTTGAACAAACAAGTTCTTTTTTGTAACGATGAAATCAGATATTTTTACTTTCATAATTAAGATAGGTTCATTATGGGCCATCAAAGAATAAATTCTTTCATATCAAAAGATAAAGAAACTTGAGCGTTCAAAACAATGAACCAGGACACCCTATTTTAAAACCAAGAAACTATTAGTATGCAAAAATCCAAACAAGCAAAGAGGATTTATTTACCCCACAATCAACGAAATATGTTTGAATGTCATGACACATTAATTTTGAAAAAATAAGAACATTTATCATGAGAGAATAAATCATGACATTCACTTTCAACATATTGAATGGATGATATTTTAATTCCAAACTAAAGTTCTTGTAAAATAAGACACCAAAAGCCAAGTCTTTCCAACCAAAATCTTGTGAAATTTTTGTATTCAAAACAATAAACTAAAGAACTCCTATTTTGGGAAAGAAAAGACTGCTAATATACGTTGTCTGATGAACCAAAGCAGTTTTATTATGTCCCAAGAAATTGAAGAACACTTGCTTAACTGCAAAAATACATTTACATTTAAAACAAAGACCAATTTACTTTGTAGTAATGGCTCCCTCCAAACAATAAAATGATCCTCTCAATTCCGAAAGTAACATACTTCTATTATGAGATACTGAAAAACCATTATTTCACACCAAACGTAAAAAAACTTAAACTTTTAAAACCGTGAACCAAGGCATCCATACTTGTCTACCAACAAACAATTTACAGGGACAACCCGAGAGACCAAAACAATTTTATTTTGCCCCACCAAGCCAAAGGAGCATTTACCTAGTTGTCAAGGAACAATAATTTTAAAAGATCAAGTACGTTTATTTTGACACAATAAATAAAGACATTCATTTTTATACCAAAATATTAAGAACTTTTAGCGTTCAAAATTATGAATTAAGGAGTCTATTTTGATATTAAAACACTTTTAACATGGGCGTCATTTTCTTTTAACCCAAGAAATAAAAGAACATTTGCTTAGACGACGAAATATGTCTAAGTTGAACAAAAAAACTCTCGCTTTTAATGATAAAATCAGATATTTTCACTCTCAAAATTAAGATAGTTTCATTATCAGCAATCAAAAGAAGATTCTTGCAAATCAAATTATAAGAAAATTGAGCTTTCAAAACTGTGAACCAGCACACCCTATTTTGAAACCAAGAAACTAGCATGGGACAATCCGAATGACCAAAGAGTATTTATTTGCCCCAAATCAATGAAATCTGTTTACATGTCAGGGCGCATTAATTTTGAAAAAATCAAGGACATTTATGCTGAAATAATAAATCATGACACTTTTGCTTTCAACACATTGCATTGACAAACTTTTAACTCCAAACTAAAATTCTTATAATATAAGACACCAAGAGCAAAGTGTTACCTACAAAAATCTTGTGAAACTTTAATAAACCAAAGAACTCCAATTTCAAGAAGAAAAACTTGCTAATATATGTTATCCGAAGAAGTAGAGCGGTCTTATTTCGACCCAAGAAATTGAGGAACACTTTCTTAGATACAAAAATACGTTTAAGTTGAAAGGAAAAAACCAATTTACTTTGCAATAATGGATCAAGTGATATCTTCAACCAAATAAGAAATTGACCCATTCTCCAATACGAAAGTAACGAACTTCCAGTATGGGACAATGAAAAAGAATTATTTCATACCAAACGAAAAGAGACTTGAACTTTTAAAACAATGAACTAAGGCACCCACATATCTTGACCAACAAACAATTTACACGTGACAACCCAATAGACTAAAGCAGTTTTATTTTGCTCAACTAAGCCAAAAGAGGGTTTAACTAAGTGCCAAGGAACAATAATTTTAAAACATCAAGTACATATTTTGAAACGATAAATCAAGACACTCGCTTTTATACCAAAATATTAAAAACTTTTACAATTAAAAATTATAAATCAAGAGCCAAGGTTTACCTACCAAAATCTTGTGAAACTTTTATATTCAAAATAATAAACTAAAGAACTTAAATTTTGGGAAGAAAAACCTGCTAATATATGTTGTCCGAAGAAGTAGAGCGGTTTTATTTCGACCCAAGAAATTGAGGAACACTTTCTTAGATGCAAAAATACGTTTAAGTTGAAAGGAAAAAACCAATTTATTTTGCAATAATGGATCAAGTGATATCTTCAACCAAATAATAAATTGACCCATTCTCAAATACGAAAGTAACAAACTTCCAGTATGAGACACTGAAAAAGCATTATTTCATATCAAACGAAAAAAGACTTAAACTTTTAAAATCATGAACCAAGGCACCCATATTTCTCGACCAACAAACAATTTATACGGGACAACTCGATAGGCTAAAGTAGTTTTATTTTGCTCCACCAAGCCAAATGAGGGTTTAACTAAGTGCCAAGGAACAATCATTTTAAAAGATCAAATACATTTATTTTAAAACGATAAATCAAGACACTCGCTTTTATATCAAAATATTAAAAACTTTTACAATTAAAAATTATAAATCAAGAGCCAAGTTTTACCTACCAAAATCTTGTGAAACTTTTATATTCAAAATAATAAACCAAAGAACTCCAATTATGAGAAGAAAAACCTGCTAATATATGTTGTCCGAATAAGTAGAACGGTTTTCTTTCGACCCAAGAAATTGAGGAACACTTTCTTAGATGCAAAAAAACGTTTAAGTTGAAAAGAAAAAACCAATTTACTATGCAATAATGGATCAAGTGATATCTCCCTCCAAATAATAAATTGTCCCATTCTCAAATACAAAAGTAACAAACTTCCAGTATGGGACATTGAAAAAGCATTATTTCATATCAAACGAAAAGAGACTTGAACTTTTAAAACCATGAACCAAGGCACCTATATTTCTCGACCAACAAACAATTTACACAGGACAACCCAATAGGCTAAAGTAGTTTTATTTTGCTCCACTAAGCCAAAGAGGGTTTAACTAAGTGACAGGGAACAATAATTTTAAAAGATCAAGTATATTTATTTTAATACAAAAAATCAAGACACTTACTCTTATACAGAAATATTAAAAACTTTTACAATTAAAAATTATAAATCAAGAGTCAAGTTTTACCTACCAAAATCTTGTGAAACTTTTATATTCAATATAATAAACTAAAGAAATCAAATTTTGGGAAGAAAAACCTGCTAATATATGTTGTCCGAAGAAGTAAAACGGTTTTATTTCGACCCAAGAAATTGAGGAACACTTTCTTAGATGCAAAAAAACGTTTAAGTTGAAAAGAAAAAACAAATTTACTTTGCAATAATGGATCAAGTGATATCTCCCTCCAAATAATAAATTGTCCCATTCTCAAATACAAAAATAACATACTTCCAGTATGAGACACTGAAAAAGCATTATTTCATACCAAACGAAAAAAGACTTGAACTTTTAAAATCATGAACCAAGGCACCCATATTTCTCCACCAACAAACAATTTACATGGGACAACTCGATAGGCTAAAGTAGTTTTATTTTGCTCCACCAAGCCAAATGAGGGTTTAACTAAGTGCCAAGGAACAATCATTTTAAAAGATCAAATACATTTATTTTAAAACGATAAATCAAGACACTCGCCTTTATACCAAAATATTAAAAACTTTTACAATTAAAAATTATCAATCAAGAGCCAAGTTTTACCTACCAAAATCTTGTGAAACTTTTATATTCAAAATAATAAACCAAAGAACTCCAATTATGGGAAGAAAAACCTGCTAATATATGTTGTCCGAAGAAGTAAAACGGTTTTATTTCGACCCACGAAATTGAGGAACACTTTCTTAGATGCAAAAAAACGTTTAAGTTGAAAAGAAAAAACAAATTTACTTTGCAATAATGGATCAAGTGATATCTCCCTCCAAATAATAAATTGTCCCATTCTCAAATACAAAAATAACATACTTCCAGTATGAGACACTGAAAAAGAATTATTTCATACCAAACGAAAAAAGACTTGAACTTTTAAAATCATGAACCAAGGCACCTATATTTCTCGACCAACAAACAATTTACACGGGACAACTCGATAGGCTAAAGTAGTTTTATTTTGCTCCACCAAGCCAAAGGAGGGTTTAACTAAGTGCCAAGGAACAATCATTTTAAAAGATCAAATACATTTATTTTAAAATGATAAATCAAGATACTCGCTTTTATACCAAAATATTAAAAAATTTTACAACTAAAAATTATAAATCAAGAGCCAAGTTTTACCTACCAAAATCTTGTGAAACATTTATATTCAAAATAATAAACCAAAGAACTCCAATTTTGGGAAGAAAAACCTGCTAATATATGTTGTCCGAAGAAGCAAAACGGTTTTATTTCGACCCAAGAAATTGAGGAACACTTTCTTAGATGCAAAAAAACGTTTAAGTTGAAAAGAAAAAACCAATTTACTTTGCAATAATGGATCAAGTGAGATCTCCCTCCAAATAATAAATTGTCCCATTCTCAAATACAAAAATAACATACTTCCAGTATGAGACACTGAAAAAGCATTATTTCATACCAAACAAAAAAAGACTTGAACTTTTAAAATTATGAACCAAGGCACCCATATTTCTCGACCAACAAACAATTTACACGGGACAACTCGATAGGCTAAAGTAGTTTTATTTTGCTCCACCAAGCCAAAAGAGGGTTTAACTAAGTGCCAAGGAACAATCATTTTAAAAGATCAAGTACATTTATTTTAAAACGATAAATCAAGACACTCGCTTTTATATCAAAATATTAAAAACTTTTACAATTAAAAATTATAAATCAAGAGCCAAGTTTTACCTACCAAAATCTTGAGAAACTTTTATATTCAAAATAATAAACCAAAGAACTCCAATTTTGGGAAGAAAAACCTACTAATATATATATGTTGTCTGAAGAAGTAGAACGATTTTATTTCGACCCAAGAAATTGAGAAACACTTTCTTAGATGCAAAAATATGTTTAAGTTGAAAGGACAAAACCAATTTACTTTACAACAATGGATCAAGTAATATCTCCCTCCAAATAATAAATTGACCCATTCTCAAATACAAAAGTAACAAACTTCCAGTATGAGACACTGAAAAACCATTATTTCATACCAAACGAAAAAAGACTTGAACTTTTAAAACCATGAACCAAGGCACCCATATTTCTCGACCAACAAACAATTTACACGGGACAACTCGATAGACTAAAGTAGTTTTATTTTGCTCCAATAAGCCAAAGGAGGGTTTAACTAAGTGCCAAGGAACAATAATTTTAAAAGATCAAGTACATTTATTTTAAAACGATAAATCAAGACACTCGCTTTTATACCAAAATATTAAAAACTTTTACAGTTCAAAATTATAAATCACGAGAGAAGTTTTACCTACCAAATTCTTGTGAAACTTTTATATTCAAAATAATAAATCAAAGAACTCAAAGTATGGGAAGAAAAACCTGCTAATATATGCTGTCTGAAGAAGTGGAACGATTTTATTTTGATTAAAAAAATTGAGGAACACTTTCTTAGATGCAAAAATACGTTTAAGTTGAAAGGACAAAACCAATTTACTTTGCAATAATGGATCAAGTGATATCTCCCTCCAAATAATAAATTGACTCATTCTCATATACGAAAGTAACAAACTTCCAATATGGGACACTGAAAAACATTATTTGATACCAAATGAAAAGAGACTTGGACTTTTAAAACTATGAACCAAGGCACCCATATTTCTCGACCAACAAAACAATTTACACGGGACAACCCGATAGATTAAAGTAGTTTTATTTTGCTCCACTAAGCCAAATGAGGGTTTAACTAAGTGCCAATGAACAATAATTTTAAAAGATCACGTACATTTATTTTAAAACGATAAATCAAGACACTCAGCTTTTATACCAAAATATTAAAAACTTTTACAATTAAAAATTATAAATCAAGAGCAAAATTTTACCTACCAAAATCTTGTGAAACTTTTATATTCAAAATAATAAACCAAAGGACTCCAATTTTGAGAAGAAAAATCTGCTAATATATGTTGTCCGAAGAAGTAGAACAGTTTTATTTCGACCAAGGAAATTGAGGAAAACTTTCTTAGATGCAAAAATACGTTTAAGTTGAAAAGAAAAAAACAATTTACTTTGCAATAATGGATCAAGTGATATTTCCCTCTAAATAATAAATTGACCCATTCTCAAATACGAAAGTAACAAACTTCCAGTATGGGATACTGAAAAAGCATTATTTTATACCAAACGAAAAGATACTTGAACTTTTAAAACCATGAACCAAGGCACCCATATTTCTCGACCAACAAGCAATTTACACGGGACAACCTAATAGACTAAAATAGTTTTATTTTGCTCCACTAAGTCAAAGGAGGGTTTAACTAAGTGCGAAGGAACAATAATTTTAAAAGATCAAGTACATTTATTTTAAAACGATAAATCAAAACACTCAGCTTTTATACCAAAATATTAAAAACTTTTACAATTTAAAATTATAAATCAAGAGCCAAGTTTTACCTACCAAAATCTTGTGAAACCTTTATATTCAAAATAATAAACCAAAGAACTCCAATTTCGAGAAGAAAAACTACTAATATATGCTGTACGAAGAAGTAGAACGATTTTATTTTGACCTAAGAAATTGAGGAACACTTTCTTAGATGCAAAAATACGTTTAAGTTGAAAAGAAAAAACCAATTTACTTTGCAATAATGGATGTAGTGATATCTCCCTCCAAATAATAAATTGACCCATTCTCAAAAAAAAAAAGTAACAAACTTCCAGTATGGGACATTAAAAAAACATTATTTCATGAAAAAAAACATTATTTTATACCAAACGAAAAGAGACTTGAACTTTTAAAATCATGAACCAAGGCACCCATATTTCTCGACCAACAAGCAATTTACACGAGACAACACGATAGACTAAAGTAGTTTTATTTTGCTCCACTAAGCCAAAGCAGGGTTTAACTAAGTGCCAAGGAACAATCATTTTAAGAGATCAAGTACATTTATTTTAAAACGATAAATCAAGACACTCGCTTTTATACCAAAATATTAAAAACTTTTACAATTAAAAATTATAAATCAAGAGCCAAGTTTTACCTACCAAAATCTTGTGAAACTTTTATATTCAAAATAATAAACCAAAGAACTCCAATTTCAAGAAGAAAAACCTACTAATATATGCTGTCCGAAGAAGTAGAACGGTTTTATTTCGACCCAAGAAATTGAGGAACACTTTCTTAGATGCAAAAATACGTTTAAGTTGAAAAGAAAAAACTAATTTACTTTGCAATAATGGATCAAGTGATATTTCCCTCTAAATAATAAATTGACCCATTCTCAAATACGAAAGTAACAATCTTCCAGTATGGGATACTGAAAAAGCATTATTTTATACCAAACGAAAAGATACTTGAACTTTTAAAACCATGAACCAAGGCACCCATATTTCTCGACCAACAAGCAATTTACACGGGACAACCTGATAGACTAAAATAGTTTTATTTTGCTCCACTAAGTCAAAGGAGGGTTTAACTAAGTGTGAAGGAACAATAATTTTAAAAGATCAAGTACATTTATTTTAAAACGATAAATCAAGGCACTCAGCTTTTATACCAAAATATTAAAAACTTTTACAATTTAAAATTATAAATCAAGAGCCAAGTTTTACCTACCAAAATCTTGTGAAACCTTTATATTCAAAATAATAAACCAAAGAACTCCAATTTCGAGAAGAAAAACTGCTAATATATGCTGTCTGAAGAAGTAGAACGATTTTATTTCGACCCAAGAAATTGAGGAACACTTTCTTAGATGCAAAAATACGTTTAAGTTGAAAAGAAAAAACCAATTTACTTTGCAATAATGGATGAAATGATATCTCCCTCCAAATAATAAATTGACCTATTCTCAAAAAAGAAAGTAACAAACTTCCAGTATGGGACACTGAAAAAACATTATTTCATGAAAAAACATTATTTTATATCAAACGAAAAGAGACTTGAACTTTTAAAATCATGAACCAAGGCACCCATATTTCTCGACCAACAAGCAATTTACACGGGACAACACGATAGACTAAAGTAGTTTTATTTTGCTCCACTAAGCCAAAGCAGGGTTTAACTAAGTGCCAAGGAACAATCATTTTAAAAGATCAAGTACATTTATTTTAAAACGATAAATCAAGACACTCGCTTTTATACTAAAATATTAAAAACTTTTACAATTAAAAATTATAAATCAAGAGCCAAGTTTTACCTACCAAAATCTTGTGAAATTTTTATATTCAAAATAATAAACCAAAGAACTCCAATTTCAAGAAGAAAAACCTACTAATATATGCTGTCTGAAGAAGTAGAACGGTTTTATTTCGACCCAAGAAATTGAGGAACACTTTCTTAGATGCAAAAATACGTTTAAGTTGAAAAGAAAAAACTAATTTACTTGGCAATAATGGGTCAAGTGATATCTCCCTCCAAATAATAAATTGTCCCATTCTCAAATACGAAAGTAACAAACTTCCAATATGGGATACTGAAAAAGCATTATTTCATACCAAACAAAAAAAGACTTGAACTTTTAAAGCCATGAGCCAAGACACCCATAGTTCTCGACCAACAAACAATTTACACGGGACAACCCAATAGACTAAAGTAGTTTTATTTTGCTCCAAGCCAAAGGAGGGTTTAACTAAGTGCTAAGGAACAATAATTTTAAAAGATCAAGTACATTTATTTTAAAACGATAAATCAAAACACTCGCTTTTATACAAAAATATTAAAAACTTTTACAGTTAAAAATTATAAATCAAGAGCCAAGTTTTACCTACCAAAATCTTGTGAAACCTTTATATCAAAATAATAAACCAAAGAACTCCAATCTTGGGAAGAAAAACCTGCTAATATATGCTGTCCGAAGAAGTAGAACGGTTTTATTTTGACCCAGGAAATTGAGGAAAACTTTCTTAGATGCAAAAATACGTTTAAGTTGAAAGGACAAAACCAATTTACTTTGCAATAATGGATCAAGTGATATCTCCCTCCAAATAATAAATTGACCCATTCTCAAATACAAAAATAACAAACTTCCAGTATGGAACACTGAAAAAGCATTATTTCACACCAAACAAAAAGAGACTTGAACTTTTAAGACCATGACCCAAGGCATCCATATTTCTCGACCAACAAACAAATTACACGGGACAACCCGATAGACTAAAGTAGTTTTATTTTGCTCCACTAAGCCAAATGAGGGTTTAACTAAGTGCCAAGGAACAATCATTTTAAAAGATCAAGTACATTTATTTTAAAATGATAAATCAAAAAACTCGTTTTTACCAAAATATTAAAAACTTTTACAATTAAAAATTATAAATCAAGAGCCAAGTTTTACCTACCAAAATCTTGTGAAACTTTTATATTCAAAATAATAAACCAAAGAACTCCAATTTCGAGAAGAAAAACCTGCTAATATATGTTGTCCGACGAAGTAGAACGGTTTTATTTCGACCCAAGAAATTGAGGAACACTTTCTTAGATGCAAAAATACGTTTAAGTTGAAAAGAAAAAACCAATTTACTTTGCAATAATGGATCAAGTGATATCTCCCTCCAAATAATAAATTGTCCCATATTCTCAAATACGAAAGTAACAAACTTCCAGTATGAGACACTGAAAAACCATTATTTCATACCAAACGAAAAAAGACTTGAACTTTTAAAACCATGAACCAAGGCACCCATATTTCTCGACCAACAAGCAATTTACACGGGACAACCCAATAGGCTAAAGTAATTTTATTTTGCCCCACTAAGCCAAAGGAGGGTTTAACTAAGTGCCAAGCAACAATCATTTTAAAAGATCAAGTACATTTATTTTAAAACGATAAATCAAAAAACTCGCTTTTATACCAAAATATTAAAAACTTTTACAATTAAAAATTATAAATCAAGAGCCAAGTTCTACCTACCAAAATCTTGTGAAACTTTTATATTTAAAATAATAAACTAAAGAACTCCAATTTTGGGAAGAAAAACCTGCTAATATATGCTGTCTGAAGAAGTAGAACGATTTTATTTCGACCCAAGAAATTGAGGAACACTTTCTTAGATGCAAAAATACGTTTAAGTTGAAAGGACAAAACCAATTTACTTTGTAATAATGGATCAAGTAATATCTCCCTCCAAATAATAAATTGATCCATTCTCAAATATGAAAGTAACAAACTTCCAGTATGGTACACTGAAAAACCATTATTTCATATCAAACGAAAAGAGACTTTAACTTTTAAAACCATAAACCAAGGCACCCATATTTCTCGACCAACAAACAATTTACAAGGGACAACCCGATAGACTAAAGTATTTTACTTTGCTCCACTAAGCCAAAGGAGGGTTCAACTAAGTGCTAAGGAACAATAATTTTAAAAGATCAAGTACATTTATTTTAAGACGATAAATCAAGACACTCGCTTTTATACCAAAATATTAAAAACTTTTACAATTAAAAATTATAAATCAAGTAGCCTCTATTTTGAGACTAGAACACTTTTAACATGAGCGCCATTTTCTTTTGGCCCAAGAAATTAAAAAACATTTGCTTAGCGATAAAATATGTCTAAGTTGAATAAACAAGTTCTCTTTCGTAACGATGAAATCAAATATTGTTATTTTCATATTTAAGATAGTTTCTTTATGAACCATCAAGAGGAGATTCTTCCATATCAAAGGATAAGAAAATTGAGCTTTCAAAACATACTATTTTGGAACCTAGAAACTACTAGTGTAAGACGATCTGAATAACCAAAGAGAATTTATTTGACCCGGAATCAACGAAATATGCTTAGATGTCATAGCACATTAATTTTGAAAAAATAAGAACATTCATCCTGAGACAATAAATCATAACATTTTCACTTTCAACATATTGAATGGATGAGCTTTTAACTCCAAACTAAAGTCCTTACAATATAAGACACCAAAAGTCATGTCTTTTCGACCAAAATCTTGTGAAACTTTTATATTCAAAAAAAAAAACAAAAACAAAACAACTCCTATTTTGGGAAGAAAAGACGGCTAATATATGTTGTCCGAAGAACTAGAGCGATTTTATTTCTACCCAAGAAATTGAGGAACATTTACTTAGCTGCAAAAATACATTTCAATTTAAAGGAAAACAGCAATTTACATTGCAGTAACGGATCAAGTGATATCTTCCTCCAAACAATAAATTGATCCATTCTCAATTTTGAAAGTAACATACTTCAGTATGGGACACTGAAAAACTATTATTTCACACAAAACGAGAAGAGATTTGAACTTTTAAAACCATGAATCAAGGCACCCATACTTGTCGACCGACAAACAATTTACAGGAGAAAACCTGAGGGATCAAAGCAGTTTTATTTTGCCCCACCAAGCCAAATGAGCATTTACCTAGGTGCCAAGAAACAATAATTTTAAAAGATCAAGTACATTTATTTTTACACAATAAATAAAGAGACTCCCTTTTATACCAAAATATTATGAACTTTTAGCATTCAAAACTATGAATCAAGGAACCTCTATTTTGAGACTAACACACTTTTAACATAGCAGCCGTTTTCTTTTGACCCAAGAAATTAAGGAAAATTTGCTTAGACAACGAAATATGTCTAAGTTGAACAAAAAAGTTCTCGCTTGTAACGATAAAATCATATATTTTTACCCTCAAAATTAAGATAGTTTTATTATTGGCCATCAAGAGAAGATTCTTGCATATCAAATTATAAGAAAATTGAGTTTTCAAAACCATGAACCAGCCCACACTATTTTGGAACTAAGAAACTACTAGCATAGGACAATCCAAATTACCAAAGAGGATTTATTTGCTCCAGAATCAACAAAATCTGTTTACATGTCATGACGCATTAATTTTGAAAAAACTAAGAACATTTATCCTAAGACAATAAATCATGATACTTTCGCTTTCAATAGATTGAATTGATGGAATTTTTAACTCCAAACTTAAGTTCTTATAATATAAAACACCAAGAGCCAAGTTTTACATACCAAAATCTTGTGAAACTTATATATTCAAAACAAGAAACCAAAGAACGCTTATTTTGGAAAGAAAAACCTGCTAATATATGATGTCTGAAGAGCCAAAACAGTTTTATTTCAATCCAAGAAATTGAGTAACACTTTCTTAAATGCAAAAATACGTTTAAGTTAAAAGGAAAAGACCAATTACTTTCCAATAATTGATTAACTAATATCTCCCTCCAAATAATAACTTGATCCATTCTCAAATATGAAAGTAACACATCTCCACTATGGAACGCTAAAAAACCATTTTTTCACACCAAACGAGAAGAGATTTGAACTTTTAAAATCATGAACCAAAACACCCATATTTCTCGACCGACAAACAATTTACATGGGACAACCCGAGGACCAAAGCGTTTTATTTTGCCCACTGTGCCAAAGGAGCACGTACATTTATTTTGACATAATAAATCAAGTCACTTGCTTTTATACAAAAATATTAAGAAGTTGTAACATTTAAAACTATGAATCAAAAGCCGCTATTTTGAGCCTAAAACACTTTCAGCATTGGCACAATTTTTTTTTGGATCAAGAAATTAAAAAACATTTGCTTAGACGACGAAATACATCTAAGTTGAACAAACAAGTTCTCTTTCGTAACGATGAAATCATATATTTTTACTTTCATAATTAAAATAGATTCATTATGAGCCATCAATAAGAGATTCTTTCCTATCAAAGGATAAAGAAGCTCGAACTTTCAAAACAATGAACCAGGACACCCTATTTTAAAGCCAAGAAACTACTAGCATGCAACAATCCGAATGACCAAAGAGGATTTATTTGTCCCAGAATCAATGAAATATGTTTGGATATCATGGCACATTCATTTTGAAAAAATAAGAACATTTATCATTTGAGAATAAATCATGATACTTTCACTTTCAAGATATTGCATGGATGAATTTTTAACTCAAAACTAAAGTTCTTTTAAAATAAGACACCAAAAGCCAAGTCTTTCCTACCAAAATCTTGTGAAACTTTTGTATTCAAAACAATAAACCAAAGAACTCATACTTTGGGAAGAAAAAACTGCTAATATATGTTGCCCTGAACTAGAGCAGTTTTATTATGTACCAAGAAACTGAGGAACACTTGCTTAGCTGCAAAAATACATTTAAATTTAAAAGAAAAGACCAATTTACCTTGTAGAGATGGATCAAGTGACATCTCCCTTCAAACAGTAAATTTATCCATTTTCAATTCTGAAAGTAACACACTTCAATATGGGACACTGAAAAACTATTATTTCACACCAAACGAGAAGAAACTTGAACTTTTAAAACTATGAACCAAAACACCCATATTTGTGGACCGACAAACAATTTACAGTGAACAACCCAAGGGACCAAAACAGTTTTATTTTGCCCCACCAAACCAAAGGAGCATTTGCCTAGGTGCCAAGGAATAATAATTTTAAAAAATCAAGTACATTTAATTTGACACAATAAATAAATACACAATAAATAAAGACACTCACTTTTATACCAAAATATTATGAACTTCTAGCATTCAAAAGTATGAATCAAGAAACCTCTATTTTGAGACAAACATTTTTAACATGGGTGTCATTTTCTTTTGGCCCAAAAAATTAAGGAACATTTGCTTAGACGACGAAATAAATCTAAGTTGAACAAACAAGTTCTCTTTTGTAACAATAAAATCAGATATTTTTACTTTCATAATTAAGATAATTTCATTATAAGCCAACAAGGGGAGATTCTTGCATATCAAAGAATAAGAAAATTGAGCTTTCAAAGCTATGAGCCAAGACAACCTATTTTGGAACCAAGAAACTACTAGCATAGGACAATTCAAATGAACAAATAGGATTTATTTGCCCCGGAATCAACGAAATTTGCTCAGATGTCATGGCTCATTAATTTAAAAAAAATGGACATTCATCCCGAAAAAATAAATCATAACACTTTCGGTTTTAACACATTGAATGGACAAACTTTTAACTCCAAACGAAAATTCTTCCAATATAAGGCATCAAAAGCCAAGTCCTTCCAACCAAAATCTTGTGAAGCTTTTATATTCAAAACAATAAACCAAAGAACTTCTATTTTGGAAAGAAAAACATGCTAATACATGCTGTCTAGGGAAGTAGAACAATTTTATTTCGACTCATGAAATTGAGGAACACTTACTTATCTGCAAAAATACATTTAATTTGAAAGGAAACAACCAACTTACTTTGCATTAATGGATCAAGTGATATCTCCCTCCAAACAATAAATTGATCCATTCTCAGTTCCGAGAGTAACATACTTCCAATATGGGACATTGAAAAACTATTATTTCACAATGAACGAGATGAGACGAACTTTTGAAATCATGAACCAAGACATCCATATTCCTCGACCAACAAACAATTTACAGGGGACAACTACATGAACTAAAGCAGTTTTATTTTGCTCCACTAAGCCAAAGGAGCGATGACTTAGGTGCCAAGGGACAATAATTTAAAAGATCAAATACATTTATTTTAAAACGATAAATCAACATACTCACTTTTATAGCAAAATATTATAAACTTTTACTATTCCAAACTATGAATCAAGTAGCCTCAATTTTGAAACTAAAACACTTTTAACATGCGCACCATTTTCTTTTGGCCCCAGAAATTAAAAAACATTTGCATTAGCTACAAAATGTGTTTAAGTTGAACAAACAAGTTCTCTTTCGTAACGGTGAAATCAGATATTGTTACTTTCATTACAAGCCATCAAGAAGAGATTCTTTCAAATCAAATGATAATAAATTGATCCATTCTTAGTTCCGAGAGTAACATACTTCCAATATGGGACATTGAAAAACTATTATTTCACAGCGAACGAGATGAGACTAGAACTTTTGAAATCATGAACCAAGACATCCATATTCCTTGACCAACAAACAATTTACAGGGGATAACCACATGAACTAAAGCAGTTTTATTTTGCTCCACTAAGCCAAAGGAGCGTTTACTTAGGTGCCAAGGGACAATAATTTAAAAGATCAAATACATTTATTTTAAAACAATAAATCAACATACTCACTTTTATAGCAAAATATTATAAACTTTTACTATTCAAAACTATGAATCAAGTAGCCTCAATTTTGAAACTAAAACACTTTTAACATGTGCACCATTTTCTTTTGGCCCCAGAAATTAAAAAACATTTGCATTAGCTACAAAATATGTTTAAGTTGAACAAACAAGTTCTCTTTCGTAACGGTGAAATCAGATATTGTTACTTTCATTACAAGCCATCAAGAAGAGATTCTTTCATATCAAAGGATAATAAATTGATCCATTCTCAGTTCCGAGAGTAACATACTTCCAATATGGGATACTGAAAAACTATTATTTCACAACGAACGAGATGAGATGAACTTTTGAAATCATGAACCAAGACATCCATATTCCTCGACCAACAAACAATTTACAGGGGACAACCACATGAACTAAAGCAGTTTTATTTTGCTCCACTAAGCCGAAGGAGCATTTACTTAGGTGCCAAGGGACAATAATTTAAAAGATCAAATACATTTATTTTAAAACAATAAATCAACATACTCACTTTTATAGCAAAATATTATAAACTTTTACTATTCAAAACTATGAATCAAGTAGCCTCAATTTTGAAACTAAAACACTTTTAACATGCGCACCATTTTCTTTTGGCCCCAGAAATTAAAAAACATTTGCATTAGCGACAAAATGTGTTTAAGTTGAACAAACAAGTTCTCTTTCGTAACGGTGAAATCAGATATTGTTACTTTCATTACAAGCCATCAAGAAGAGATTCTTTCATATCAAAGGATAAGAAAATTGAACTTTCAAAATAATGAACCAAGACACCCTATTGATAATTAGTTATCCAACGGGTCCAAGAACGTTAGCTATCATAGACACTTGGAAAATTATAAAGGTAATGCATTGACTAAGACTAATAAAAATAGGGCTGATAATCACGAGACTTGCTCAAGTCTTCAAAACAGCAATTGCTTTAAGGTATCAGACAATTTGTTATTTATTAACTTGCTTTTAAAACTTATCCGGGAGATTCACTCCCCTTCGGACCCTTTGTTGTCCACTCCGCTGACTGATCATTAGTCAGCTGGTTCACATCACTCCGGCCAGCACAGGCCACACACACAAACACCACATAATAAGAAACAGCATACATAAAAATGTGAATTAGCGTCAGTTTAATATTGATTAATATTTACTCTCTAGCTTCTGTCACCAACGTCCTCATTATCCCACACTACCATCCATGCCATTTATGACTCCATATTCCGCTCTTTTCATGCCCATTTGTGATTGTTTCTACTCTGTCCTCACTCTCATTTACTGTTTGGATCACTTAACAGAAGTAAGATTCACCTGAAAATTTTTCAGCTCATCTCTATTCAATCTCCGCTAAACCTATTATCCAGCAAGTCTCTCATCTGTATCAGCTATCAGATTTTGTTCATAAATAAGTCTACCCGGAACCCCTTTTTTATTTTATTGTTCTTTCTTTCCTCTCAGCGGTACCCATCTCTCATTCGGTGCTTACTCTGTTCATCCCCATATTTCCCCTTCCCTGGCTGTTATTCACCTCAAAAATCCACTTCTATATTATGATTATCTCTACCCAGAATTTACACCCAGAACCCCATTCTGTCAGCCTCATCCGAGCTCTCTCCCTCCAACTATCATTCACCCAAGATTATATTGAAAACCAGACATTATAACGCATGCCAATGCACGTGTATGCATTTTACATTCACTGCTAAATTCACTTACAGCATGCTTCCCTCCGTCTTCCGAACTTTCATTTCAATCCTACTCGTTCGATTAATGAATTTACATGCACTATAATTCAGATTCAAGTCGAAAAAGGGGCAGAAATGAACTTACCTCTCGGATTGGCGATACGGAAATAATCGCGTTGACTCTCTTCCTCTCTTTAGTTCCGACGATGCTTCTCTGCTAGGGTGCTCTCCTCTCTTCCCGAATTTCTTTCTATTTTGCTCCCTCTCCATCCGTCGGCGGCCTCTCTCTCTCTCTCTTAGGGTTTCTTCTTCTCTTTTTTTTTTGGCGTAAAAACAGTGCCCTTTATATAGATGGTGGAATTAAATCATAGCCCCATTACGGGATGAGATCTGGACCCCTCGATTTCTTATTTCCTTTCAAGATTCCTTCGACTTGGTTCTTCTATTCCCTTTTTTTTTTCTCGGGATATTACACCGCGCTTCTGAAAGAACAGATCGAGGATTTTCAGGAAATTTTGTGCAATCAGCAAAGGAGAGAGAGATGTTGAGTACATGAACGCCGATAATGTTTTCCGGATAAAGAGATACCGCCATAGGCAGGCTCTCGGAGAGAATATATTGTCGGTGATAGTTGAAAACATTCTTCGTCTTCGTCGTGTTGGGTTTAAATTCTTTGTGAGGCAATCTGCTTCGGAATCCTCTCCTTAAAGGAAAGAAAGAGGAGAAAGATAAACGCGGTGCGCCCGTGCAAGAAGACAGAACAAGAAAGAGAAGGGAGCGTCGAAGGGAAAACAGAGGTTGAAGATATATATATATATACATATATACATATATGTGCGCGCTTGTTGCCGCCTAAAAGAGAAAGAAGGGCGCTTTTATTAGGTATTTTTAAATATAAAAATAACAAAATTTTTATATTATTTTAATATTTATGTTATAATTTTTTAAAGTGCATATATTATTAAAATGAGATAACTCTATTATCCAATTGATAAAATTATTATTTATATACAAATTTTCTTTTTCAATCTCTTTATTCATTATATATGTTTAATTGTTTATTAATTATAGTTTTATTATTTTTAACTTAACCAAAAAAATTTATCAGTTATCTAATAAAATTATACAATTAATTAAAAATATCAATAAAACTTATAATTTATGTTTAACACAAGATAAAAAGTTAATTTTCATATAATTAGAAGACAACTAAATTTATTGTTAATGTAGAATAATCAGCATTAAATAATTTTAATATTAATAGAATATATTTACATACAAAGTATGAAACTTTTAAATACATATACGTTCACATATTTTTTTGTTCGATATTAATAATTTTTATTTTCTTTAAAGACGTTTATTCATTATCTCCTTTTTGTGCATTTATATACACTTGTTTTAATTTTAAATTAAGAATAACACATCATTGAAAGAATTCCAATACATAATTTTCAAATTACACATTTTGGAGTTGAATATTTTGTAATAATTTTAGTAGAAATATGAAACCAAATAAAATCATAAAGTCTTATTGTAAATTATTTACGAAAATTATATATATATATATATGTAATTTCATAAATTATAATTTTTATTATTATTTATTTAATACATATGTTATTTTATTTTAAATAATATACTATCATACATACAAATTATTAGTTTCAATTATAATTTCTAATTAACTAAAAAATAAATTATATAAAAATATAATTTTATTTTCATATTTTATGTTCATACTCAAATTTTTACTTGGTTTTTGACTGATTAAAAATTTTCACTATGAAATTTCCTTTTCGTGAATTGAATTTACTCCTTTTAGTGCAATGCATGGATTGAAATGTTTGCTTATTATACGTGTACAAGAGTTTCATAGATCCTTTGCATCCTAAAGGTAAAAGTTCAATTCCTTCTTGATGTTTATTTATTATTATTATTTTTTTGTGTATCAATATTTTGATGGAGATTATGAGAATCATAGTTATAATTACCTATATAGTAGATTTTAATTATAAAAATAAAACAAATTTATAGTTTATTTTTTCATTTATAATTATTATTATAATTACATTAGATCTACGTTACCTGTATAGTCTATTAATACTATAATTTATAATAATTTAGTAGATTGATTAATTTTGAAAATTTTAATTAAGGCCATAAAATATGATAAGTGTTATTTATAACGAGATTTGTTTCATAAGAATCAGTTAAGTTTGATTATGAATGATTAATAAATGAAATTGTCTTACGTTAACTAAATTATCAAAATGAATAAAATATAATTATAAATTTATTATATCAGACACTTCAACTGTTAAGATAATTAAAAAAATAATAAATTTCAAATTTAATGAAATGTAACTGATAGTTGAAGGAACATAACATTTATAATATTTTAAAATAGTTTAAAGAGTTAATAGAGAGTATTAAAAATTATATAGTATAACCTTAACACACTATATAAAAAAAACAAGGTAAATAATTTTAACATCTGATAATAATGATTTGGGGAGTGAATTAACATCTAAATATTTAGTAATTGTAGGATGAAACCAGAATTTGTGGTTAATTATGATTGTTGAATTCCTAATTAACTTAACTACCAAATATCTTTTTTTACTCCTTGTTCCATACCCTTTCTATATCCCGTGCTACTTATCATCTTTTATTCAATACATCACTTAAAATTTTAAAATTGAATGTTAATTTTGACATCTTGAATAATTAAATTCGATCAAATTATATTCTAATAAAATTTCAAAATATAAAATTATGTTTTATGGTAAACATAAAAATACAAGAATTTTATATTCTCTAGTATTGCATAACCACACTTGGGAAAGAGGTTTATACATACATACATTAGTTAGTTCTTCTTTGCTTAATAAAGACATGAAATACGAAGTCTCCAACTTGAGATCAGAAGGCCCCATTGTGCTATACATATCGGACTAGTAGGAAATTATGGATGAGCACAAGTAATTGCTTTTGGAAGGTTTTAAGTTGAATAGTTGGAAAAACTGGTGGCAGACACACATCATTGACAATAAATAAAGCAGTAGAAGTTAGAAAGGAAGGATCAAAGTTTTCCTCAATGTCATGCATTTGCTACTTATACACTTTGTCCCCATTTTTCATACTAAATCCAAGAAAGGGGATAGAAATTACCATATGGAGTTCTAAGTCTTCATTTTTCTGTTTGATTTGATAGTTTGATATTGTATTCTCATCTACCTTATTTTTATAAAATATAAGATTAATATTCCTCTACCTTATCTCTTTTTATAATCAAACACTTTATTATTTTTTAATATTAAAAACATTAATTTCTCTAGAAAAACTTACAAAGATTAATTCCCAATAAATGTTCAATCTTGTAGTATAATCGAATTTTTGCAATTACGTCAACGTAACTTTAATTTTTACTAAATATTGTTTAGTCAAAATTTATATTACGAAAATTACTTTATTTAAAATAACGTAAGATGATCTGGACATTTGATTTTATTACTTTGAGATTCCGCCAACATATCGACTATTGTAATATCAAAATTTTTATTCTGCAAAAAGTATACTTGGTAAGCAAAGTATAATTTTTCGTCTAACCCTTATAAGTGAATGTTGTTGTATACTAATAATAAATATAAATTATTAATTTTTTTTACAAAGAAATAATAATAATAATAAGTGGATTGAAACCATTCTATTATTGTAATATATTATGAATGATAAATTTTTATTACGTTTTGTTATAGAACTTTAGATTTTATTGACTATTAAATTTATTAAGAAATAGATTTTAGAAAAAGATATATATTTAAGAAATTTATGACAAAAAGATATATAGACAAGTGCACGTGTGTTTGAAATGGAGATTTCTGTCGCACCTCAAAATGATATGCTTGTAACTTTAGTCCTTACATTCCCCAATTGCCACCTCGCTAGATTTCTTTCTTGCAACCTACAGTTTCGAGCCAGCCATGTGCATCACCACTGTTCACCATTCTCTCATCACTCAAAAACTATCATGAAAGCATAATGGAATTAATATATATGCTGTAATAATTGGATTTATTACATTAAAAGTACAAAGATAGTTCATCTGTAAACTAATATATTGCGTTTTAGTTATTGATTTAAGAAAAAAAAAAATTAAGAAAAGTGAGATAGATGCTGGCAGTGAAGAAAGCTTGGAAGGAAAGCACTTTCAAACCTCTGCCATTACTTGGATTAGAATCAAAGTCAGGATACCCCCAAATGTTACAAACTCCTAAGACCTTCTATAAGAAAGAGAGAGAAAAGGAGAGAGAGCTAACGTTCACGACAAACTTGATGGGTAAAAATTTCAAATGTCATTTTGATTATTAGTGCCATGGACTATACTTCCCACCTCACCCAACTTGGAAAGAACCCTCCCAACCAGAAAAGAAAAAAGAACATACTCCTTTCTCTTATCTGGAAAAGAAGCCTGGCTAAACATGATCTGAAGACATTAACATTTTCCTCCTAGTTGAAACAAGTTTGGGGATCAAACCTTTGTTTCAGGACAGACATGGCAAAGAGATCAGATTTTGCACAGAAGCTGTTAGATGATCTACGACTGCGAAAGGAACGGCTAGCTGCATCTCAGAGCTCAAACAGGACAAACCCCAAGGTTGCAGGTAAGCATTTGTTTAAAACTCTGCATTAAACACAGCCAGCTTAGAAACTGTTAAAAGAAATGGAGGGGACGGCTACCAGTTTCTTGTTGAAGTTATCAGCGTTTTAACTCAGACTGGACCTTTTTTTAGATTATAATTCTTACTCAACAAATTCAAGTAATTACAAAAGCAAAAGCATCAGCTGTTTTTTTTACAGAAGCAACTCTTTTACATACTTTTATAAGGTCACATTATAGACATGTAAGGAAATCATGTACAAGCACTAACGTATATTGTAAAAGCAAGCATGAATGAACCAAAAAATATTACTTTCGCGTCATCTCATTTTCATTCAAAGATGCCATGATCAGAAGTATGATACGAAAGTCTTACGATCGGTTACGTAAATCTAAAATACAAATAAATCAGATAAAGATCTATAGAACACATGTATCTAAATGAAAAATCATAGATTTAGGAATACGTGTTTCCAATTCTGTAGAGTTGAGGCTAGTTCTTTCTCTCCTCCACTTTTCAGAATGACAATTATCAATAGAACAAGTTATATTTATAGCAGTCAAGGGAAGGACTTAACTCTAGGTTAAATCTCAAATAAGATCTTTCCTTTAATGAGGTACATACAAGTCTATACTAAGTTGTTGGTACATATCTAATATAATAAAATGTCTGTGTAGACCTTAATAAATTTAGACCATAAATTAGCTTTAGTCTCATTAGTTTTCTGCTCTTAATAACAATTTCTCACTTAAATGGTAGCCCACAAAATCTTACATAGCATGCTTACAAGTTACAATTTAGGAACACAAAATATTATAGACCAGGCAAAAACTAGTTTCACTCAAATTAAAATGCTCTAGTGACTGTTTGCTAGAAATATCACCCTATTTAGATTGTCGCTCATCTGGTTGTTGCGCATTTCCCATCCAGTTTCTCAACAATTCCTATTTTCATTTCAATGCACGTCTTAATATAATAAAAACATATCTTCTTTTGGTTGATCTATCACCAACCCCACCTTATATTCTGAAAATTATAAACAATTTGAATTGGGTATTTGGAATTTCTGCATCACATATTTGGTATGAATCCAGAATCCAATAAAACACAAGTTCAGCTATCTAGCAACATGGGTCTTTCAAGCTCATGAACAATTTTTATATTTATACTCATTTGTATTTGCTCGTCATGTGCTCTACAGATGCATATACATACTCCAAGAGGACTTACAAAGGATTGAAGGAAATAAAAACACCTGATATGGTAAGTTTTCAGGGTCTATCTATCATACACTAAAATAACAGTTAGATTGGAGTACACAAAATTTATTAAATTAAAATAGTTCATTTGCTGCAGACTGCTAATCAAAATGGGAAAACTAAAACCAACTTCAGTGGAGGTAATAACAATGCAGAAGTGTC
Source organism: Carica papaya (assembly GCF_054855325.1). Taxonomy (NCBI): domain Eukaryota; kingdom Viridiplantae; phylum Streptophyta; class Magnoliopsida; order Brassicales; family Caricaceae; genus Carica; species Carica papaya. The sequence continues at coordinate 25,025,747 of NC_142309.1, forward strand.
AAATCAGCTGATTCCTTTTGAGCAAGGCCAGAGTTCAAACAAGTTTAGAGATCTTTCAATGGCTCTGGCATTTGCCTTCGAGAATGAAGCAAAACTCACAAGAATAGCATCCTCAGGCACTAATTCAATGTTAAGTTTCCTCCATCAGTTTGGTAGGAGATCAATGGACTACGGAAATATGGATAGTAGTATAGATAGGTATCAGCTTTCAAACAGCAGCTTCCCAGCAATGTCTTATCTGCAGCTAAGAGAAATATCGAAGGGGGCACAAAAATTATATCAGATCTTGAGAGCCTGCTCTGGTGGTCTTAACTTTGATAGGTATTCAATAGAAATTGGAAAGGAACTGTTGAAAGGTGCCATGGATTTGGAAGATTCTTTACGGATGCTTGTAAGCCTGCAAGAAGCATCAGACTACTTGACCAGCCCACAGAGAAAGAGTAGGATCACAGTGCTTGAGAATGATGAAGATGATGATACTAACACAGCTAAGATAGCTGAACAAAAGAAAATGGATAGACCAAGATTTTCCTTTGACAAGCTCTCAAAAAAATATCATGATGTCCAAGAAGTTGCAAGGACTGATCTCAAGGCAAGGCTAGCAGCTCTTACTCTCCCAAACTCAAATTCAAGTTCTCACAAGCGATCAATTAGTTATGGCCCAAATGTAAAAGTTCTTGCCACGTTCTCGGAAAGAACCAACAGTGCATGTTCGCCATTATCAAAAGCAGAGAAACCAAGAATTCCAAATGTGATTGCAAAACTTATGGGTCTGGATGAACTTCCTGAAAATGTAGATTCAAAGCACAACAAACAGAAAGACTCTACTTCCAAGCCGAAAATGGAAGGGATAGATTCAAAAAGAACTGCAAAGTCAAGCATCAAGAAGACTGAACAGAAGACGGAAGATATAGAGCATATAGCATTTTCAACAGTTAAACAGAAGGCAATACAAGCCAGCAAGACTTCAGCAAGTCGAGAAGGCAGTATGCTGCACACAGGAAACAACCTGCCTCCTAGAAATGTCACTACTGAGGTGGCAATCCATAATGAAGCACTAGGTTGGAAGGACTTTGAACATATGAAGCAAGTGACAGGTTCGCCACAAAAGTCCATCAGAATAGAGAGGCAAGACGGCACCATGATAAATGTGAATGATGACACTGGAAACCAAAAAGATCTTCATGGAAAAGAAAGCAAACATGATACTACAAAGCACAGGGAGAAAAGAGGCATAGAAAAAGCTGAAGCCAAGGAACAGTTATTTAATAATGAGACACACTCGATAGCACCACAGAGGCGTAAAAGACAAACATCTCAAGAAGAATCAGAGTACGATAAAGACACCTTTCAGATAGAAAACAGATACAAAAACAAGCTCATGATTACAAACCAAGGTAAAATTCAAAACAATCTTGGATCCCAACAATCACTCCTTGTTGAAAGAACTCAGTCTCAACAGACCAATAGACAAGCAGAAGAGAGGAGTCAGACGAGTGTGATACAGAAGTTGCAGGTAAAGAAACAAAAAAGAAGTGATTTAATCGTTCGTTTATCAAAACCCATCCATGATTCAGTTAATGTGAAGAAGAAGCAGCTACATGTGAAGCAAGCTGCTATTAGCAGGAAAAGCTCTGTAGAATTTAGTGATTCACTTAAATCCAAGGGATCTCCTGATGTGAGAAACCAAGAAACTTTTGTCAGGGATGAACAGGCAACCAATTCAAATGTCAAACAGAAAGATTCCACAAAGAAGAACACACACCAATATTCATCTCTGAAAAAAATAGAACCTGGGTTGGCACAAACTGAAACTATGTCATCTATGAAAGAGAAACCTGTTCATATACAAGCTGTGAAGAAGATAAAAGAAAAGGTGCACAAAACTGAGATCCCTCAAAAAATAAATGAGGTGATGACCAGGCGAAATGATGGTTTGGAGAACTTAACCAGGCCGTTGAAATATCAGAATTTGATTTTGCAAGTGAAACAGAGAAGGCAGGAAAAAATTGATGGTTCTGAAGAAGCTGATAAATGGAAAACCAACAGGTTGAAAGAAGCAGAAGTGTGCAACATCAAGTCCCATAAATCAGAAGAAACCATCCAACCTTCAACCATGATAAAACAACTTCGAAGAGGAATGCCTGAAGATCAAACTGTTAACATCCCTAGAGAGGATAAATGCCAAAGCCTCAAAGAACTACCAACTCCAGCTTCAATAGACAGTGTAAGTTATCCTAACTGAATCATAAATGATATTATTTATAAAAAAAAGATAATTCACACAAATAATCATTCTCTATTGAAATTTGTTAATACTTCCAAATAAAGAGCTCAAGTTGTTATTCAAACATTATGCAGTGTCAAAAGGAAATTCTAATACCTACAAATGATCAGAAACTTCAAGATTCATCTTGCAGCAGAGATCAAGAACTCAAATCTCTTAATATTTCATCTGATGCACAAATTGGTGAGTCCAAGATTGCATTTTCTATTCTATTTCTTATCTTTGCAAAGCACAAATTATTGTCTTGTTGGAAGAGTTAAAGATGTAAATAAAGTCAATCATCATATCCCAAATTAATACAACCTCAGGCATCCTCCAACTACAGTAAATTACCTCGTTTTAAATCTGCCAAATAGTTCTGTCTTCCTAAAGGATTGTCATTGAGACATTTGTAGTGAAAATTATCTAAACATTCTACATGCCATGGCAGGGATAGATGGCATGCATAAGTAAATAGAGTCTGAACTTTATCAGAACCTAATACACCCATCCTGGCCTAAAATTACACTGAAATGCATGTTGACAAAACATCAATTTTAAGAAAGTTTGCCAGATAGTAAAGAGGGAAAGAACTCAAAATCATACTTCATTACTTAAAATATTTCAGGAAGTGGGGAAGGCAGCCAAGAAATTCTTCATCTCTCACAGTTGGAGCATCAGACGATTTCTGAATCAGAGAAACCAGAGCCACTAACAGAAAGTGAAGAGCATCTCAAGCAGATCCTGATTACAAGCCAACTATTCCTTAACACCGTAGAGGCACTATTCAAACTGAACATTCCTATAGGCATTCCACGTGCTGGTGAGCATGATTATCATGATAAAGACAGCAAACTCATATTAGCCTGTGGGTATGAAGTTGCGAAACGAAAGGGTAAACGACAAGAGCTAAGTGTTCATCCTTTCATGAAGCTATCCATTACTTTTGTGAAGGTAATATCCTTGGACGACTTGGTTAAGCAATTACATAAAGAGTTTGAGAAGTTGAAACTTTATGGTAGGAATGGTAATCTTGAATCTGTCATTGAAGCCTACCTGCCTAAAATGCTTGACATTGATGTTCATGATATGGAGCCAGATGTGAATTGCATGTGGGACTTGGGTTGGAACAATAAGGTGTTTGCATTCATTGAGAAAGATGATGTTATGAGAGATGTTGAGAGGCATATCTTCAACGCGCTTCTAGATGAGTTAGCCAAGGATCTTTCATGCATATAAGCATTTTTCATTTTATTGAACAAGAACACTGCTGAATCTACTAAGTTTCTATGTTACAGGTTGTACAACCGAGGTAGTTGGGGAGTTTAACTGAGTTTCAATGCTTGATTATTGGCTTCATTGCTTTGTAAAGATTTTGTCATAAAAATATAATTGTTTTTGCTTCTTTTTCCAACACTGCTTCTTTCTTTTGTAAAGTTCTTTCTGATTCAAACAAGTGGAAAAACTGAATTGTACTCCAAAAAAGAAACTAAAGACATCTGCCAATTCCAAACACGATCCTCTACCGTCTGTACAAAATGTAGCAAGTAGACTCATCTGTAGATATGTATTTAAACAACTCTGAACCTCACTCGATATAATCTAATTCCCACATATACCAAAATTATGAGAATTGTGAGACAAAAACGGCCGAAATCATTTCCAATCAATAATTGCCAAAGGCATACCTGTTGACATGTTGTAGAGCCTTAGAATTGGATTCGCAATCATTTAATTGCTCGAAAAAGTTCAAACAGTCTACAGCAGATTCTCAAGAACCAGAAGGCAAAAGATGAATTCCAACCGACGATCAATGACTAATGAGTTGGTGTCCGGCTGCTGAGAGAGGTGGAAACGCAATGAAACCGTAAACAAGAGATTCAAAAATCTCCTCCCTCTCTCTCCCCTCATTGGCAGGCCCTTTTTGGGCCTTCGCGGGTCTTCTAGTCTCCTAAATACCAACAAGTAGACTGAAACTTGGGCCTAATTAGCAGCTCTTTCAAGCGCAAATTGGTCTCGCCCTACCGTGAAAATAAAACTCTCCCCAAATACTAATTTCTAGAGCCTAGTTTTTTGAGGTTGATTTGATGCTAATGTATGGGTAAACACATATAAGTTGAATCAACGTATGTAATACTTTTCAAAGTTTATAATAAGCTCTTTAATATATTTTAAAAAATTGTGAAATATAAATGTTAAGTTAATTTTAGAATATCTAATGAAATAATGAACAATAGAAATAATGCAAAATTTTATTCCAACTCGGGCTACCATGCAATCACTAGACATCTTTTTTTTTTTTGTTGTTGCTTGGGCAGGCAATTATACCCACCTTGTTAAAGTTGGCAAAGCTTTTGTGCTTTTCTGCCCTCAAGTACCAATATTCTAATGTTATGCAATAAGCTCTTTTATCGCGTTTGCCTTTAATATTTGAATATGCTTTACTTTCTCAATTTGTTTTAAGTCAAAAGCTATAAGCTCTTTTTTTGTTCAATGCCAACTCTGGTTATTTCTTAGTAGAGAAGGAAAAGCTCTTTGTATTAGTTCCAATCTTTTCTAATCATCCACTCAATAAAAATATCTTCTAATAATTATAAAGAGTCGTATGTTTTTTTATAATTTTTTAATTAAATTAAATATTATAAATCAATTACGCTTAATTTATATATATTTAAAAATTAATAAATTTTATTTTAATAAATTTTAAATTCAAAATTTACAAGTAAAACGTAAAAATTTTTAATTATTATAGTATCATGTTAAAGTAAAACAAAAGACACTAAGAGAGACACGATCATCAAACTAATACTTCTACTCGTAAGTTCCAGCAAGTTTGTGATTCTTTGTCTACATTGCAGGTGAATTTGTCGGTACTTGATGTATATCCTGTAGATCATTTGCCTACAGTCATGCAATATTTACAACGACACTAAGAAAGCTTGGCAGATTAATTATCGGCTTGGAAGTTGGGGAAGTGTGTGGAGATTTTTGAATTCGGATCAGGACACACTCCCCACAGAACAAGCTCAACGGTCATGAGGGAGGGCGATCGTGTCAATTCATCTGTCCGTATAAAGAAAAGATTTATAATGCGAAGTGAAGAATTATATCGACGCTCCACTTGCATGTGAGGAAGTAGGAGTACCAGATTCCCACTCTCCAGCTTCCAGCTTTCACTTCACTGGATAAGCTTTGTCTGATGTTCGTACTATTTATAAAAAAGAAAATTTGCTCGCCCAAAGTTTTCTTTTTACGCTTTTGCCATCCTTCCCATTTGCCCCATCTATTTATTGGCACCACCATCAGAAAGAACTCTGTACGTATAAATATATATGCAGAGGAAACAGAGCAGAGTGAGGTCTTTGGATATGGCGGTGCTTCCTTATAATGCAGTTTTCCTCCTCTTCATCCTCACCGCCTTACACGCTGTAAACCTAGCAAGTAAGTTTACTCAGGTCTGCTGTGAATTTTGCTTATTTTATATGCAAATCGAAGGTAGATGTTGATAATTTTTCTCTGTGTTTCATTTCTTCTGGCCTCTGTAAATTTTTCCGGTTGTACACTACTGCTGAATTGCTAGAGAAGAAAGATAGCTTTGCTATTATTATATTGGTAACCTTTTCTGACATAACGATTTCGAGCGTTTTCCACCGTAGTGCGTAATCGTTCGGAGAGAGAAAATAGTTTGACTGCTGAGAAAATACGAGGGAAATTAACCCACAAGAACAGAAACGAAAAATTGTTTTCTTCTTCTTCTTTTCTTTTTTTAATTCAAGGATTTTTTAGTAGCATTAATTAAGTTAAATAGCTAAAAATACGTTTCCTTGTTTTGTAGATTCCCAGTCATTCATTGGCGTTAACTACGGCCAAGTCGCCGACAACCTCCCTCCAACGTCAGCGACTGTGAAACTGCTCCAGTCTACCACCATACAGAAGGTCCGATTGTACGGATCTGACCCGGCTGTCATCAAAGCATTGGCGAACACCGGAATCGGAATAGTCATCGGAGCAGCCAACGGCGCCATTCCTGCACTGGCTTCCGACCTGAACTTCGCCAAGAACTGGGTTAATACCAACGTAGCCCCGTTCTATCCGGCGAGCAAGATCATCCTCATCACCGTCGGCAACGAGGTCATGACCTCCGGTGACCAGAATCTCATGAACCAGCTTTTGCCAGCTATGCAAAATATGCAAAACGCCCTCGACTCGGTGTCTCTCGGTGGCAAGATTAAAGTATCCACCGTCCATTCCATGGCGGTGCTCAAGCAGTCCGAACCTCCGTCTTCTGGATCATTCGACCCTAGCTTTGCCGACGTGATGAAGGGACTGTTGGGGTTCAACAAGAACACCGGTTCACCTTTCGCCATCAACCCATACCCTTACTTCGCCTACCGGAGCGACCCGAGACCTGAAACTCTCGCCTTCTGTCTATTTCAACCGAATGCAGGGCGGTTCGACTCCAACACCAAGATCAATTACATGAACATGTTCGACGCTCAAGTGGGTTTCTAATTTGAATCTTTAACTCAAAGTTTTAATAATTCTCTTTTTTTTTTTTTCGTTTTCCTGTGTGTTGACGAATCATGGGTTTGTTTCGAAGGTGGATGCTGTGCACTCTGCGTTGAGTTCAATGGGGTTTAAGGACGTGGAAATTGTGGTGGCGGAGACCGGGTGGCCTTACAAAGGAGACAGCAATGAAGTAGGGCCAAGTGTTGAGAACGCCAAGGCTTATAATGGGAATTTGATTGCGCACCTTCGGTCAATGGCAGGAACTCCATTGATGCCAGGAAAACCAGTTGACACTTACCTGTTTGCTTTATATGATGAGGACCTGAAACCAGGACCTACTTCTGAGCGAGCGTTTGGGCTTTTTAAGCCTGATCTCACAATGACATACGATGTTGGTCTCATGACCAAAGGTGGCAGCAGCCAGGTAAAATATATATTTTATCAATTTGACATGTAAATATCTATATTAGCACAAACTTTTGGGAAAAAAACTCGGAAACACTCAATCTAACTCGAACTCAAAAACTTCATAAAATATGAAATTACCCATTACTCATGGTTCGCAGTACACTTTTTAGATTTCATGTGTTAACGAGAACCTTTTTACTTGAAGACCCCGGCTAGTCCCAAAGCACCAACAAATCCATCACCTAGTCCGAAAAATCCTGTATGGTGCGTGCCAAAGGCAGATGTATCAAATGCCCAATTGCAGGCAAATCTGGATTATGTTTGCGGGCGAGGCCTTGATTGCAGTCCAATTCAACCGGGCGGAGCTTGTTTCGAGCCAAACACGATAGCATCACATGCAGCATTTGCCATGAATCTGCTTTATCAAACTGCTGGTCGGAATCCATGGGACTGCGATTTCTCTCAGACAGCTACTCTCTCATCTAACAATCCCAGTAAGTCTAATTTCCATATCAAGATTTAAGCCTAATGCTACATGTGAAGTGTATGTTTATTGGTCATTGCACACTAAGCTTTTTTCTCTCAACTCTTAAAGGCTACGACGGTTGCAGCTATCCAGCTGGGAGTACTTGAATAAAAAGCATCGGGCGGCTCTACTTTATTCTCAGTTATTGCCTTTAGCATCAGATTCAGCCTTCTGTTTCCTTTTCATATTTATTATATATCTGTAATTAATTTAACTATATATATGTGTATCTTTTAAAGTACACATAATTGTAAGATTAGCTTATACAGATTTGCATGTGGTTTGCTTTAATGGTGTTTTTTCTCGGTTCATTGTTTGCATTTGTTACTGAGTGATAGCTAATTAAGTGTTACTTTTAGTAGTTAATCGATAATTAATTAGATTAAATCATTTACACATAAATCTAAGAAAATTCTAAAATTCAACATATTTAGAATAACATAATTGAAATATTTAATCAGCTTGTTAAAATTTTAAAACCAAAACTTCTAATTACAAACAATTTAATATCAATAAACGTGAACAACTAAACTCCTTAATCTATCTATAGTGCATTATAATGTTTTTTTGCATAATTATATCAAATTTATATATTAAACTTAATTATTTAATCATTTGATTTGATTTTATTTTTAGTTTTTTTTTAAATAATGAATATACAAACGGAAATTATAAATATTCTAATACAATTTAAGTATATGACTCAAATCACCCTTGAATTTTTTTGCTTACCAGCACACCAACTAGGGAAAATTACTTTTTCTAATTCCAACAATGTACAACAATCAAATTCATGATCAGTCTCATCAGAAAATAAATTTTCGGTCAGCATTGTTGGCCTGTTCCGTCGGAAACCTTTATGGAATTTTTTGTAATAGCGTGCAGAATATCAAATCCGTTGTCGTCCAGCGGTTAGGATGTCTGGCTTTCACCCAGGAGACCCGGGTTCGATTCCCGGCAACGGAAATTTTTTAATTTCTCTTTCGAAATATCATGATATATTAAACTATGAGAATGAAACAACAAATCCGTTGTCGTCCAGCGGTTAGGATATCTGGCTTTCACCCAGGAGACCCGGGTTCGATTCCCGGCAACGGAATTATTTTTAAATATATTTTCCCTTGTGATTTTCCTTTTTGGGTTCTGACTCGACGGATGACTACCTCGCGTTAGAACTACGAGGAATCCACTGGCTGCGCATGCCACCACCAGCCCACAGAATTCACCCCGTCAAACAAAACAAAAGGACAAAAGTCAAATCTGAAAAGCCGTTAAAACGCCAAACCACCAGCACATCCGATCATCCGCATCACTCGACCTGGACGTGCCCTCCTCTGATCTTTCCCTCTTTCTTCAACACGTGGCCTTACCTCGCAACTCACGTGAGTGTCTCTCCTTTCGCACTTTCCCCATCAAGGACTTCCAGTAGTTCTCTCTATCCATCAAGATTCTCAATCTCCTCGTCAACCTATCTAAAGGTATATCTCTTCAATACCTCTCTCAACACAGAAGTTGCCTTCTTCATCTCTTCTCAATATAACTTGATTTATAACCTATGACTCAGTTATTTCCTTGCTTCTTGTAATTCTTGATCTTATTAATAATCACAGTAAGGATTAAATCCATTCCAAAGAGGGAATTTCTTTCTAAAATATTGTTCACTTACGCAGTTGTTTCCTGGTTATATTGTTTGTTGCCGAACAAATTTTAACCGTTAGCTAATTTGTTTCAGTCAAATATGGCTTCGTCGACTCTAATCTGCGATACAGAGGCCTGGAAGGACCTGAAGGTAACTCGCTAACTACTTTTTTGTATTGATTTTGTAGCAACTCGCCAATTTGGTCTAATGCCGCATTTTTGTGCAGGGCCATCTGGAAGAAATCAAACACACCCATTTACGCGATCTCATGGCTGATACGAGCCGATGCCAGTCAATGATGGTGTATGAAATTTTATCCTCCCCGTTTAATTGTGTAAACCATAGATTTTGGCAGATATTATATAATTAGTTGGGATGGCTGTTAGTTCTAAAGGAAATGTTAAAAATAATTCTGTGGTTGGATTTTCTATAGGGAGTTTGATGGGATGCTGTTAGATTACTCACGGCAGCGTGCCACTCTTGCAACCATGGATAAGCTCTATGTATTAGCAGAGGTGAATATTGATCTTTTCTATTTTGGGAACTGAGAGAGTAGAAAGTTGCTTTGTTTTTATAGTGACTTTGCCCTTATGGATGCCATAATTCCCTGACAAACCTTGCTTGTGTTGTGTCCAAATGCAGGCGGCACATCTCAAACAAAAAATTGGCAGCATGTATGCCGGGGAGCATGTAAGTCTTTATTAATCGAGTTTTGAGAAGGCATATCAAATACTGAAATTGACTTCAACAGAACACATTTTTTTGGGAAATGCTTCATATATGTTAAGGACACCAGTTATTTTGTGTAAATTGGAGACAATGATGATGACCTCTTAAACTTCTATTTCGGCCCTGCGGTGCTCCCAGAAATCAAGTCTCCTTTATTATAAAATGTTTTCTCTGATTTGTCCTCATTTTGTAATAATAACAGAATATGAATAGCATAGTTTTGATGTTGCTTACTGATGCATGATTATTTTGCATAATGCATGTCTGGCACCTTCAGATAAACAGCACAGAAAATAGGTCAGTGCTTCATGTTGCTCTCCGTGCTCCAAGGGATGCCGTCATAAACAGTGACGGGAAGAACGTTGTTCCAGATGTTTGGAATGTTCTGGACAAGATCCGGGAATTTTCTGAGAAAGTTCGCAGTGGTTCCTGGGTAATATATAGTTCCTTAATGAATCTGTATTTGTTTGTCTTATGCCAGAGTTCTTGAATTATCAGCAAATGTTGGTAGGTTGGAGCCACTGGAAAAGTTTTGAAGGATGTAATTGCAATTGGTATTGGTGGCAGTTTCTTAGGTCCCCTATTTGTACATACCGCTCTTCAAACAGGTTATTATGCTAAATTACTTAATCTACTGTTCTCTAGAGTGATTTTATTTCAACTTCATTACACAACTAATATTGCATTGTTGGCAATTCACAGATCCTGAGGCTAGTGAATGTGCTAAAGGGCGCCAGCTACGCTTGTAAGTGCTTATCCACCACTGCATCCTTCATAGTTAATTTTTAATATCAGTATTGTAATAGCAGGATGCTAACTATACATGCATAAATAATTGTTGATAATTCATTGCCATGGTTTTCAACCTTGTTCCAAACATTCAAAAGAAGACTAATTAACATTCTACCATCTCTTTGACATAGATACATGTGCTTGGTACAATGAAACCGGTTTTATCAAAGAATCTCACTACATGATGCATGGAAGAGAAGAGAGGATATAGGAAATTTTTCTTTGTTTCTTCTCAAAATGCTTCTTCTTTTGTTTATATTAGAAGAGCGTGGAAATATATATTGTTCATCTGGTCAGCCACCACATGGCACCTGGTTTGAGGGTTCGCCTAGAGTGTTGTCTTAGTTTTAGTTACAACCCTCAATATATTGATTCTATCAAATGATGTTGCAACTTATCATTCTCAAATTTCATCTGATCTCTTTCGGGAGTAAATATCCTGATCTCCAATTTGCATCTCCTGCAGTCTTGCAAATGTTGATCCAATTGATGTGGCTAGAAATATCACTGGACTCAATCCCGAAACTACCCTAGGTAACGCATTTCTTTTCACTGAGTATCACTGATTTTTGACATGAAAACTTCTTATTTATTATCATTTTGATATTTATGATTTTGTTTGATTCTAATTGTAGTTGTGGTGGTTTCAAAAACTTTTACAACGGCTGAGACCATGCTGAATGCCCGGACAGTGAGAGCATGGATCACTTCTGCTCTCGGGTTAGTACTATTACTTCTAATCATTCCACGATATGAGTCCAATGGTAGTTTCAGTGCTGGAATTATTGATATTGCATCGTTTAATATTTGTGATCGGAACTGAAAATCCTTGTGGATAGGAGAATGAAAGTAGTGAGAATATGCATTTGTTTGTGGTCATGAATTCACGAGAAGATTTTTTTTTAGGCCTTCTGCAGTTGCAAAGCACATGGTGGCAGTCAGTACTAATCTTGCGGTATTGTTTATTTCTCTTATAATTTTCATTAATAAGCAGTTAATTGTAAATTTTTTTGTTTACTTCAATATTTTTCTAGCTATCTAGATAATGAATAAGTAGAGAAGAGTTTGTGTTGGTCACTCTTCACTTTATGCCTTTATTTGCTGTAGTAAAGGGAAGAACCTCTTTACTAACGAATAGGAGCTCAGATCCTTAAAGATTTTAGCCTGACACACAATGTCAAATAAATATAGAACAATTACCACGCCTTATGAAAGGGCCCTGGGCAGCTATGTTAGAGGAGCAAAAGTATTATTGTTGCATTCATATTCTAGCATTTTCTTCTCCTAAGTTCGATATCGATTGGGAAAACTCAGTTAGTTGGTACATTATCTATTTCTCTTAATATTTGGTATTATCATCTTGCATTGTGTAAAAACTATTTCCTTTGACAATTAGTTCAGGTGTAATTAATGAGCGCATCTGAGATTGTCTAAAATGGACACATTTTTTCTTCTGTAGCATATTCTTAGGATTTCTGTTCTCTCATTCTTTAGCTTTGTGTTCTATTTGTTTCTTGCTATTGACTGGCCTAGGGATGACTTTTGGCTCACCATAATTCAACTCCTCGTTTAACGGCAATAAAGTGTTTCTTTTTTCTTTCTATTCTCCTTAATTTGGAGACTTTTATATCTTTGAGTGAATTTAGTTTTTGAAATTTCTTCTCTACGAAAAAAGTTCAAGTTTTGAAGCTATTGAGTAGAATATCGTGACTTTGTTATATATTTTGTGGCAAAGGTATGTGTGGATATTTTTATATCCATATTACTAACTTATGTAGGAAACAAATTTATATAAGAAAATAGTAGTACTCTATGAGAAAATACCATAGAGGAAAACATCCTCTTATAGTTAACACTCCCCCTCAACACGCACAAAATTTTTTATATACTTCAACATGCCTCCTATGCACAAGTCCATCAAGTTTAATATGTGGATAAACGACAAACCCACCATATCTTACACTGAATTACTATTTCAGACATAAACAAGCAGCTAAACTTGATTGACATTGATATTTTGATACTTTGTAGAATAATTTATTTGAACATCTAAAGTTGCTAAAAATTTAAGCTGATAAAATATGATCTATGTATATATCGGTCAACAAAGATTAGTTAATAAATGCAAATACATGCAATATTATACTCCAAGATATAGCTTTTCTCATTTGCAAATTCTTATATGTAAACAGCTTGTAGAAAAGTTCGGCATTGATCCTAATAATGCATTTGCATTTTGGGACTGGGTTGGTGGACGGTATAGTGGTAAGTACTTTTTCCAGTCTTTTGGGAAGAGTTACTGGTAAATTCTTGTTTAGTTCATAATTAAATTGCTATTGCAGTTTGCAGTGCTGTTGGGGTGTTGCCATTGTCTCTCCAATATGGATTCTCAGTAGTTGAGAAGTATGGTCACTTCATACTAGTATTTTACTTATGAGCACATCATTTTTAAAACATAAAAAACTTATATGCACAGTGGAGCTGTGTTTAATGGGACAATGCAGATTTAATATATTTGAAAAAATTTTATGCTTTCAGCTGGAAAAGCAAAAACATACTGCATTTAGAATTAATTTTAAAGAGGATTAGGAATATAAGAGTAGAGAAAATTTTGCCTTTCTCTATGGACTTTAACATGAATTCTAAACCTGTTATGCTATCTCTGTGAAACATTTATCCTCATTGTATGTTTAGGCTAAGATAATAAATGGTTAGTTGTTTACTTTTTCAAATTAGGATACTTATCAGTTAGTCATGACCTCCTCTGTATACATTTTACATTGTTATCCATAATGGCTAAAAGAAACATTCAGAATTTTCCATCAGTATATGTCAATTTATTTGCTGTATGCTATATGACACTTTTGATCAGAGTTATAGCTTGATCTACCTTCAATTTAGATAAATGGTCTGACCTTTCTTTTCCTTGTTATAGCTTGATCTAGCTTGATTGTATGTAATTTGTTCTATGTTGTATCTTGAAGATTCTTAAAGGGAGCTTCAAGCATCGATCAGCATTTCATTTCAGCACCTTTTGACAAAAATATACCTGTAAGTGTCACTTTTTCTGCAAAAAGAAAACAGAATCATTGTAACAACATGAGCAATGATGCTTTGTCACTGACAGGTTCGTGTCCGATAATCCATTGGTGGTGCTCCTCTGCTTGTGTTTACATAAGTCTCTCTATTTGGATATATTCCTAATTGATGGCTTTGAAGTTTCACCTGTAAATTTAATAAATATTTGTTCAAATAGACCATCCTCAATATCTTTCTTGATTTGTGAATATGCTTTATGAGATCCCTGACGACAAATTTGATTATTTGCATTGGTGCTTCAGGTTCTTTTGGGTTTGTTGAGTGTGTGGAATGTCTCATTTTTCGGATATCCAGCACGAGTGAGTAATTATCCAGACTATAATCAAACTACTACATATTATGCATCATATGCTTTTTGTTTGTTGGTCATTTCATGATACTTTCAATGTTTATCCAGGCAATCTTACCCTATTCCCAAGCTCTGGAGAAATTTGCCCCACACATTCAACAGGCAGGCTTACAGGACTTATCCTTTTCTTTTCCAATTTTATTTTTGAGTTTAGTTGTACCTTAAACTTTTGCCTTGTTTCCCTTTAGGTTAGCATGGAGAGTAATGGTAAGGGGGTTTCAATTGATGGCGTTCCACTCCCCTATGAGTCTGGAGAAATTGACTTTGGTGAACCTGGAACAAATGGTCAACACAGCTTTTATCAATTAATTCACCAGGTAACTTGTGTGCTCGCCATGCATTTAGTTTTGAGCAAAATTAGGTCAATCTTGATCCGTAAGTTATTATTTCTGTTTAGGATAAGATTGTAGTACTTTAAATTGATTGACAAGCTGCAGTTCAAAACTTCTTTGAAGTTCTAGATAGTTACTTCTCCAAGCACTAGCATTAGGTAGTTAAATTCCAGCATAACCGATCCTCAATCATTTCATGACCTTACTTTGGTGGTTCTCTCTCTCTTTCTCTCTCTTTTATGAAGAAAATGTTGAATACATTGCTTGAACTTGAGCCTCCTATATAGAAAGGCGAGCACACTAACATTTGGACTGGGTGCCCTCATCTACTCTACATTGTTAAGTTAAAAACCATTATTTCTAATAGAGGGTCACTGAGTTTTGTTTTTCTTTTGGTTGTGCATAAACATGTTTGTGTGTACATGTATAATAGTTAATTCAACACATGGTCAGGAAAACAGAAGGGTTGGTAATAGTTGACAGATTCTTTTTTGAAGAGAATAGTTGACATATACTCTTGAAATTGTAACAGAGAAATTCAAAGTTGTACAATGGATTCAAAGAAATAGTTGACATGTACTCTTGAAGTTGTAAAGAGAAATTCAAATATGCAATGGAAACATCAGTTTCCTCTTATCTCTTAAAGGACTGTCGACTTTGCTTTATGGAACTTCAGTTGCTTCACCAAAAAAAAAAGGGAAATGGAAACTGGCAACCTTTACATAATAAATATTTGTCCTATCAAATTTGCGGTTCATAACTTTACCAAAGTAAATGTCATTCATCTTTTATCGTGCTTGGGACAAGCTTTTATTCATTTTATATTGTGCTGTAAAGTGCATGTATTTCAACTCACCTTTTTAATCTCCAGGGACGTGTCATTCCTTGTGACTTCATTGGCGTTGTGAAGAGTCAGCAACCTGTTTACCTAGAAGGTGAATATCTTCATTCTTTTGAGTAAAAATTCTTATTTTAATGGTTGAAGGTTGATCTTTAATGCTTCAGATTTCGGTGCTCTTCATTAATTAATGTTGGCTTTATCATTTCATTTTGCAGGTGAAGTGGTAAATAACCATGATGAGCTAATGTCCAACTTTTTCGCACAGCCAGATGCTCTTGCATATGGAAAGGTAAGCCTTGAGACAAATTTCTTGTTTTCTACGAATGATCTTTTTGGAGTGGAATTTTTTTTTTGTAAGAATGATTTTTATTTGGTACTTTGTGATATTAAATTACTCCTTTTAATAGAAGAAGAAGAAATGCTTTTGGTGTTATATTGAAAAGATAATTATTATTTGTAGACCTGGTTTATGAAGCTATTGCTTTTAGGTTTTGGCATCTAACTAGATATTGTATTTGTGCAGACATCGCTGGAACTGCAAAAGGAAAATGTTCCACAACATCTTATTCCTCACAAGGTAACTTGCTTTGATCCTCTCGACCAGATGTTTGGTTTAGGGCCAGGTTACTAATGTTAACTGTTACATCATCCACAGACATTCTCTGGGAACCGACCTTCTCTTAGCCTCCTGCTTCCATCATTGAATGTTTACAATATTGGACAGGTTTGCAGTTCCTTTCTACAAAAGTTTGTTCATCTGAGTCTTTAAGCATATGTTAAGCAGAAAGAAGAAAAGGAAAATAACTGTTTGAGGAGTTTGCAATCTGTATTTATCTGATAGCTATATGTTTCCATTAGATTTTTCGTTGTTGAGTTTCATTTAGGAGATATCATGTGCTTCATGCTTGGTCCTTATGAGTAGCAACTGTTAACATCAGTGTTTTTTACTGATTTCAAAATTATTTATTCTGAAACAATAGTCACATGTTTGTGAGGTTACCAGTTGGATGCAGTGACTAAAATAGATCAAGGATTTGGTTTGTTTACTCAATTGGCTGTTGAACAAGTCATATGCTAATTTTGTCCTGATTACAAATCTTCTAACTCCCAAGTGCCGACAAGTTTAGGCATGAACCATGTTAAAGGATTTTTTTTTCTTGCAGTATTGTTTTATATGCAATGCCTGTGAGGCCTAACATTAACCTTTCCTGTGTTTTTCAGTTGTTGGCAATCTACGAGCACAGAATTGCAGTAGAAGGTTTTATATGGGGCATCAATTCATTTGACCAGTGGGGAGTTGAGCTAGGAAAGGTATTTTCACTTAACAACCCCCTCGATGGCTATTTCTAGCCATGCAATCTTCCCATTCAAGGATAATAACTTTGCTGTTCAAACTATGCTTTGCCTTGTAATCACTGTGTCAATTTCTAGAATATCTATTTAATCTTTGTGAATGCAGGTGCTGGCTACTCAAGTCAGAAAGCAACTTCATACATCTCGTAAGAAAGGAGATTCAGTTGAGGGCTTCAACTTCAGCACGGCAACATTGTTGAAGAGATACTTGGAGGTACGGTAGTGTCTCTTATTCTTGATCTAAACAGGAACATTATTGAAGAATTAATCGAAACTTTTAAAATTCCACTGAAGTGGTGCTTAAAACTTTTTCTCTTAAAACTCAATATCCCTTGAATACACAAATTGAAATTCATACCTATAACCGACATTAAAAATACTGCACAAAAAAGACTAGATTTCTTATTAATGTTCCGATTACCAGGTTTTCACAATAATCAATTTTACTTGAACTACTTTATCCAGATTTTAAATTTTAAATTGGTAGGTTTGGTTATCGATTTCTACTTGGCAACCATAATTGGCAAGAACCAAGATAGTATAATCCGAACATCAGGATTTGTTGATGGCAATATGTGTCTGAGCATTGTTTTTCCTAAATGAGATGTTTAGTTTTATGGTGTTGCTCTGTGACTGGAAAGTCATTTTATCTTTCAGGCAAGTTCAGATGTCCCAGCTGATCCTCCCACAGTTCTACCCCAGATATGAGTGACTTGAATTGTGCAATTTTGGCTTCCTTGAGCAATAAAGTAGTGGTTCCATCTCATGTAACAGCTTTGTTGAAATTATGGTGGACTCTAATATTTAATAAAGACTCCTATATGGGCGGCTACTGTAACAAATTTTTCAACAAATAACTTTGAATTAACAATTATTTATGAGCTTAAGTAACATTTGAAATAACCTAGAGAAATACTACATTCTTATTTCGAACAGATATAAGTTAAAACTATAACAAATTCTAAAATTTTCACCCTAAATTTTTTTAAGTTACTTTATATATTTATGGTCCAAAAATCCATCAACTACCATATTATAAAACACAAATCATCACTAATAACTAGCAGAGTGGGAGTACTGCACAAAAAAGGAGGCTACTACTAAATTTTCTAGTACTGATTAACAAAATAATTAAGACACTTGCGAATTACGCACCCTAAGGATAGATTGATGAGTTTTAATTATAGCATTTCAGTCAAAGTCACTGTAATATCTTCTAATTTTAAATCAAACACAATTAAATTCTTCCTCTACAAAATATTAATAAAAGTCCGCTAAATTCTTATAATTCCTAATTGAACTTGTGTAAGTGAAAATGCTGAGGAAAGAATCACACTTCG
This sequence comes from Carica papaya, assembly GCF_054855325.1. Classification (NCBI taxonomy): domain Eukaryota; kingdom Viridiplantae; phylum Streptophyta; class Magnoliopsida; order Brassicales; family Caricaceae; genus Carica; species Carica papaya. The sequence goes on from NC_142309.1 coordinate 25,043,930, forward strand.
CATTGGATATTGAGAAATCTAAAATATTGACGAAATTCCCAAAATGCAAGCGAGGAGTTTCAACTTAAAGCACCTAAACCCTAGTACTTGATTTCAGCCATTAAAATTCCAGGTCTAATAAACGAAACAGCCGCTTCTTGCCTACCATATAGTCAGAGGAATTACACAGGCACGTAATAAGGCCCCCATTAGTAACAATAATCAGTGGATCAACCATGACTTCAAACGCCGGTGGATCCAAACCCTCCCTCGCCCCTACTGGTCGAATCTAGATCCTCAACCTGCACCACATCGGGCGTCACAATCTTCTCGATGATCAACTGAGCGATCCTATCACCTATTTTCACCTCGAAATCGACATCAGAATGATTGAACAGTATCACCCCGACTGCGCCTCTGTAATCTGCGTCAATCACGCCGGCACCAACGTCAATCGAATGCTTCCATGCCAGACCTGATCTCGGGGCTGCAAGTTATGTGAATTACCTCTTGTAAGTTGAGGAATAAACCAAACTCATTTCGGGGACAAATGAGGGAAGAGAGAGAGAAAGTCACCTATACGGGCATAGGTTCCTTCAGGGATGCCAATACTCAGATCTGTTGGAACGAGAGCCTTCCCTCTAGCGGGCACCTTAGTCTCAGTCGCACTACATCAAAGCAAAGGAAACCCTAAAACCTGAGCGCTAAATTTCAGGACGATCTACGGACAGAAAATTGCATTATAATTGATTTACCTGGAAAGATCGTAACCAGCTGAGAGAAGAGAAGCCCTAGAAGGCAAAACAGCTTTATCTGAGAGCTTCTTCACTCGAAGTGGAGACGGAGGGCATTGAGGAACATCGTGGACGCCATTGTGGTCGAGCTTGGGGATTTTAGGTGATGGTTCTTTGACTTCAATGCCATTGTTCTGTACCTCTGATTGCGTCATCTTTAGGAGCCTGTGAGATCGAGTTAGAAAAATATTGCTAGCGTTCCAAGAAATGGAGATAAAAATTTGAGAGCAAAAATTGCAGAGACTCTTGTTTTAATATAGAAAAATGCCCGCGAAGAAGAATGGTGTTTTCGATTTGGTGGCGCCAGTTATTCCCGCCATCTTTCTTGCGGGACAATCACGCCTTTCGCGAAAAAGCACAACTGCTTCAGTTCCGTATTATAGGAAGGGGTGCCGGACCGGGTCTGGCGGTTTTTTTGCCTAAAGACCAGAATCTAACAAAAACCGGCTCAGATCGGTTCGGTTCTCTGATTCCAGGAGACTGGAGCAGTGGCGGCAGCGCGAGCAAAAGGCTGGTTGCTTGTCCCGTCGCCGTCAGTCTTCAGAGGGTGTGAAGGCGGAGAGAGAGACTAATTTAACCCACAGGTTTGTTTTTTATGAATTTTAATTTAAATCGGGCTCAAAGTCAATCTAATTTGTTTTTTTAGATAAATTATTAAACACTTGTTTTAATTTAATCTATAATTTTTTTTATTACAATTTAATTCTCATTATTTTTTACTTATTTCAAACTGTTAATTCCTTATATTTTCATAATGACAAAAATTTAAAACATTTTTAAAACAGTTAAAAAATAATTTAAATTAATTAATATAATTAATATATTAATCAATTAATAAAGATCTATTTTTATTATTATTAATTTATTAATTAATTAAAATAATTTTTAAATATCAAACATAATTTCACTATTTTAATTTTTTTCTGTTAAAAAATAAAAAATTTAAACACAAGAATAAATTAAAAGTAAAAAAAAAAAAAAATTGTATCTGGAATACTAATTTACTAATTTATTCTTGTTTTTTCCCTTCTATACTTTTGTAAGGAATTAGCAACATTCAAACTGTACAAATGATAAATGATTTACAAAAAAGCCTGAAATTGGAAGCAGCCTGTCTGAAACCGTGGGTGACCACGTTTGACCTTAAGAGGCTAATTGAGTCTGCCTACTCCGAGTTCTCGTTGCTCCCTAAATTGAACATAATGTGTGGAAAACAATTACATTAAAGAAACAGCAGTAATACCTTTAAAAAAAATATTGAAAATGATTGTTCACGCGGGTGTATTTACATGCATGATACGCCGTCACCAGGATTGTTCATAGGCATACAGACACAGGTATTAGGTTGTCCACTTATTTCACCAAGATTCCATTTATATGCACTAGCATACATATGCATGCATGAATTTACATATAACCATTACTCCATCAAGTTCGTAAGGAGGGAAGTGAGCCTAATCCTAAAGAACCGTTTTACTTTTGTCCCAATTCCTCATTCCTTTAATCAAGTAAAGATCTTAGAAGCCAGAATGTCACCGAGTCCAAACTTGAATGTTTTTACTCAACCCCAAAAAACTAGACTGGTATTACTGAAAGATCCTATTCCATGCAATCCAACCACATAGAGTGGGAACAAGAAATCGAATTCCTTCACAACCCAACCGTTAGGCTTAACATTTGTACACGCCAGTGGCAAGCAAAACTAAAATGTAACTCAAAGCGACCTTTCACTCAGGCTCTACTTGGCTTTTCAGGACTTGGATTAGTATTTGAGAAGCAAAAATATACTATTATGTTACTCTGGGGATACCAAAGACATGCAAAGAAGGTAATGTAGTATCCAAGAGGAAAACCATACTGGAATTATGAATTTTTCTTTCGTTGTAAAATTGAGTACAGATATAATGGTGTTCATTGACAGGTTTATTTTGCAAACTGCTGCCAGAATTTCACGAACCATAATTTTTCAAATCATTCTTTCCGGTGAAATTTTTATTTTATCTAAGCAAGAAGAAAACTAACAAGAAGAAAAGAAAGATAACTTACATCTTCATGTATGTTAATAAGTTCTGACACTGACGTATCGCCAAAAACATTCAGTCCTTTCTTTGCCTTCCCTGCACCAAGAAATCAAAACAATAAACTTCAAAACCATCCCAAACAGAGTGAAAGATTTAGACCATGGCATAAACTGAGGGAACGATTTTAGACCACGACCCTAAAGTATCATTTCTATCTATACTGGTGCAAACCCTAACTCTGTACTTCTTGGGAAAGGAGAGTGACCATGAAAAGCCTAGGCTTGACATAACCTATCCAGGGCAACTGGATAGAAACCAAGTGAAAATCTGGATATAGACCTCAGGAATATATATTGTGAAAGACATCACGATTCATTGTTAATAACGGTAACTTCATTGTCTTTCAAAATTTAATCTACAAGCTTTTTCCTGGAAGACAAACAAAATAACATAAGACACCAAGGGAGGGTCGCCTGTATATCCTAGTTCCTCAGACAAGTAAGACCACGACCCTTGAAATGATCAATGGGACTAATTCAGACTTGCCAAGATTGATTTTCAGCTGAGAAACTACTTCAAGACACACCAAAATACTTTTGCATTCAGCAACACTTCCCTATATCCAGCTTGTAAAGCAGAATATGGTCATCCGCAGAGAATAAAATTCTGTTACCACCTTGAAGCCTCCTAAGCCATTTTCCATGCCTCTCAAACGGAACTCACAAAATGACAAGAAAAACCCCTGAATTTCATGGTTTTCTTTCTGATAAAAAAATAATCTTTATTAAGAGAGGAATGAAAAAATACAAAGCAGATAACATATTCAGTTGAAAATGATTCAAAATAAAAGAAATAACATAAGTAGAGCACAAAGAACAAAATGGAATCACTGGTGATCACATGATTATGACTTCCTAACTCCTGTGGAGGTCAGTGTCAAACACCTTACTCATAGCCTGACTTCTCCTTGGAAAAGAAACAGAGGAAAAGGAGAGTTAGTCAAGAGGGATAAGACAGAAATAAGAGATTTTTTTCCTTAATGATTTCATTCAAACCAGAACCTCTTTTTATAGGCCAAGGTTGGCAAGAAGAAGTGTGCCCATTTGTTTGGTCCGCATGGAGGTTACAGCCTGCAAGCGGCTATGGTTACACAGTCAGATAGTTACAACTTCCTGATCACCCAGTCTTAGCCTATTTTACCTTTCTTCCTATAGTAGACTTTGAATGGTTTTCTTACAGTCAGTAAGAGAGAAATCAAAAAAATCTCCATGAATATTGGCTCATAAGGAGACCAAAATTGTCATCTTCTCCCATAACATATCAACCGGAAAATACAATGATTTCTTTATAATCAAATTGTCCAAGGTAAGTGAGATGTGTCGGAAAACCTTGTCTATAGCCTCCACACCATCTCACATCGAATGAGTAGGTCATTATGGGTTTCCACTCCTTTACAGCATATCACACAAATGTTTGGATATAGAGCATGATTGGCCTTTGGTTTTGCAACAAATAGTTGCTGTTTAACCAATTTAGAACTGCAGTCTATGCGAACACCATCACCTTAGAATGAACCTTGACTTGCCAGAATGCCCTGGACATGAGACTATGGTGACAGTAAGGGTGTTTGGTGATGGGGTCGAATAAGGATTTACAAGTGTTTATATCTGCTGGCTCCAAAGTCCTAGACCCTGCAATCTGATTGTTAGGATGGAAAGATTCAACAAGGCTCAAAAAGGTAAAAATTCCTCAATTTCTCTGCCATTCAAGTTAGGGAAAAGTGAAAATTTAAGCTTAAATTACCATTGAAAGAGACAAAAGCTGATTGATTGGAGCTTTGTGAAGTGAGGAAATTCGAATAGGTGAGGACATAGAGTTCACGAGGGGCCTTCATCCGTCCAATGATTCTCTTAGAAAAGGATCTCAAAGCCATCTTTCATATTGTAACGGGTTAGAGATGTGTAAATGCGAAGCAAGCTGGATATCGGCTTCCATGGTGCTACGTGGATCTTCCAGCAATTGCATCCCACCCATTCCATAGAGTGTCATGGATGCTATTGGTCACTATATGCTCAAGAAATTTGGTTCCTACAGAAAACGCGATAATCACTAAACCTATAATGACAAATTACTAAATTTTGGACTTACAACATGCCTTGCATTTCACCAAATGATATTTCCATTACTCTCTAACCCCTGTTCAAAATGTTCTCATCATCCCCTTTAGTCTCTCAATCACCGTCATAGGTACATTCAACAAAGACCTGTAATATAAAGGGATACTAAAACTACAGGACTGAATTAATGTTACTTTATCCCCATCAAAAAAGACCACCTATCCAACTCTCTAACCACCAGATACTTCACAAAAAAAAAAAAAAAAAAAAACCACCCGTCCCAAGAAGACTTGCATCTAGATTTGCCACCTAAGGAGATGCAAGTTTCCTGCACCCTATTGCCTCAGGTAGGCTGCTCACTGTACTATCTGCCATATTTATTCCTGCCAAACCACTCTTATTCATGTTGAGGTAGAAACCAGAAATATAGTTAGATACATTCATTAACATGAGCGCATTGATAATAGATATGTGACAAGAACAAAACTGTGTCATCAGTGACTTAGAGGTAATACACCTAAACTCTATTATTACCAACCACACATCTTTCTATAACCCTTTTTTTAATCCCCAAATCATCATTCTACTCAATCCATCAACAGCCAATGTAAAAAGAAAAGGAGAGAGAGGATCACCTTCTCTGGTACACCAGGTAACCTGAAACCAATCATGGGCCTTACCACTTACTATTTCTTTTTGAAATATAACCTTACCATTTACTATAACCTCGAAAGAGACAGAAAACAAACAACCTTATATTTATCCTCCACCTATATCCAAAATTTTCTCCATCCATCACTACATCCAAGAAATCTCTATTCACCCTAGCATAAGCTTTCATAAGTCTAGCTTCAGAACTAGCCCTTTCCTTTTTGCTCTGGCCATGTATTCAACAATTTCGTTAGTTATAACGGATGCATCCAAAATTTGTCTTCCTCTCATAAAGGCACTTTGATTTGATGCTAAAGTATCATGTAGGACCTCACTAAAGCGTAGGGACAACACCTCAATAATTATCTTATAGACACTAGTTACCAAACAAATAGGACGGTACCATTTTTTATTCATCTTTCTTGGCATGAGAGTAGTAGATGTGGAGTTCATACTTCGATACATGTGTATGTGTTCAAAAGGAACTCCCCAAAAAACTTCATCAAATCATCCTTTATGATTCACCAATATGATTGGGAAAAAGCTCCACAGGTCCATTCTGACCAAGGGATTTCTCTATGCACATCACCCAAACAGCTTTCTGAACCTCCTCAAATGGTCTCTCTGAATACTTTGCTTTGACAATATTATGGGTTGCCAATGAATACTTTTTAGACGGTCTAGAAACCTCCTCTTCATTGTACAACTGCGATAAAAGTTAGTGATTCATGCCCAATTGCATCACTATCAAGCTCTACAGTCCCTCTCTCTAGTTCTAACTCCTTAAACTCAATTATTCTCCTCCTACCGTTACCTACCCTATGGTACAAGCTAGTACTGGCATCCCCCTCCTGAACCCATTTCATCCTAACCTTTTGCCTCAAGGTTCGCCCCTCTTCGCGCATGACCTCCTCAAGCTCATTTTTAAGCACTCTAAGTCGAGTGATTTGAGGTTCAACAAAGCTGTCCTCTCATGCTAGTTTGTCTAGTCCCTTCATCTCCTCCAGGATCTCCCTCTTCTTCATTCATGTCTTCGAATACCACCTTATTCTATATCCTCAATCTATCGTTTAGATACCTCAATCTTTTCATAAATTACTACCGTTGCCAACATATCATTGGCCCTTCCTGCCACCACTCCTTTACTTTGTTGTACAAACATATTTCCAAACCTAAAAGGAGCAGGGCTCCATTCAATCAAGATTCTAGAATGGAGGGAAAATATCTGATACAGCTTGAGGTAAAACCGCTTGTACCGAATCTAGATCCTCCCAACAAGTGCAAAACCAGGAAGCAACTAATGCATGAAGAGGATCTTCCTTGCCTTCTACTTACCAAGTAAATTAGGGATTAGAAAGGAGGAGATTATGCAACATGCAGTCTGATAAATTCATTAAATCCTTGTGTGGTCATTGTTTCTCTCCCACCATCTAACTTCTCTGGGGAAATCTGAATGCATTGAAGTCCCCATCCAAGCACCAACATAAATTGCACATACCCGACAAGAACGATAGCTCCGCCAAGAAGAGGGACATATAGCTTGGGTTCAGCAGCACATAAACACTGATCATCCACCAGGTTCCTTACCATTTATTTTCAACAACACTGACAAGGAGAAAGATCATTTAATCATATCCACTATACTAGCAGTCCTAATATCCCAAATTATGAGAAAATCCCTTGAGGCAACTAAAGACAGGATCGTCACGCAATCCTCAAAGTGCGACTCTGAAATACTGCAGATCACGATTGTACCTGATGACTCTTTTTCCATTTCTTGTATAAATACTATGTCAGAGCACGCCCTAGATAATACTTCCTTTACTTTCTTCCTCTTAAAACCAATCCCCAATCCATTAACATTTTAACTAACGATCCTTATATAGTTTACTGCTTCCCCCTGTCACTCCGCCCCGACTCCCTCGACCTCCTTGGGTAATTGTGGTTGCTACTCTCTTTATCCCCTCTTCTTTTGTCGCATATAAGTTTTGAGTGACATTCCAATCCTAACCACCTTTTCCGATTTATCCACTAATCTGAAGTCTAGACTGTCCAAAAAGGCATTAGGATTTCTCAAATCTGAGTTTGTCATTATTGGTTCGAATAACATGGTTTTTCATGCAGTACATGGTTTATTGTTACATTAGAGATGTTCCGGCCATCCCAAGTTTCGGGCAATAGGAATAAGGAAAATTATAAAATAGGAAATCTAAAAATTCTAATTCTTATAACATTTAAAATCTATATAAAAAAGAAAATTAAAATATTATAATTACTTCAATTGATAAGGAAAAGCATAAAAGATGATATCCAACATATTCTAATTTCTATGACATTTAAGATCTATTAAAAGAGCACTAAAATATTTTAATGCTTAAATAAACTTAAGATAACCTATATAACTTTAAAGTACAAATTAATAATAATTACAAAAGGTTCCTTTGACAGAAAATTTATTGCAAATTAAGATCTTGTTCTCAATCAATTCTCTGGATTATTTGGAAGGAAAGAGACTATAGGATCTTTGAAAATAGAGAAACTAATCTTACTTCTATCAAGGATAAGTGGCTGCATTTTTTTGGCTCCATTGTTCTTGGCCACAATCTTATTTCTTTTGACGATTTTGGTTCTATTGTAGATATTCTCACAGATCTGTAAATCCTTTTTTTTACATGAGATACGTCCCCTTGGAATCTCGTTAATATTATTGCTTACTTTTATCTCAAAAAAAAAAAAGATCTCGTTCTCCATCAATTAACCTCAAAGTATTTTTTTATATGTTATATATGTCAGCGACTCACTTGCAACACCTTAACTGTCCAACTATAGCGCCTGCTAGAGTTATCAATTCCAGGAGTCTTTTAGTGTTTCCCTGAGTATATGTCTTAGAAAAGAAAAGATGGTGCTGAGATACTAGCTAAACAAGCATTAATACGCAAGCAGGCTCGTGTTGACTTCAGTACCCAAAGACAGCCTATAGAATAAACAAGAGGAGAACCAATTTTGCAGATTGTTTACCAGCCAGAGGAAATGTTCTGCTGCATAACTTCTGCGTTTCATGCTTTGATAAGGTTTCGGGCTTTCGGCCACCAGCACTTGCTCTTGTAAGTTCAGTTTCTTCTAAGCTATCAAAAGAAGATTTTTTTATGAGATCACTGCTACAAATCCTCCAGAAATATTAGAACAAATGATACATAGAAGTGATATCCCCTTAACTACGTCTAAGATAGTTTCAATACAAAAATCCATCAATAGAATTCCTTTTAATGATACATTATATTCTGAAAATAAATTTAAACAGAGTTTACAGATCATATTTGGCAAAAGATTTTAAACACGTTTGGGCATCAACAAAAGAGTGAAAGCTAACATCTTCGCAATATTGAGTATATGACCAACAAATCCAGCTTTTTTTTTCTGTGAACAACAAAGCCAACTAATATGCAAATGTTCCTTCATATGACAAGCAAGAACTTTTTTATATAGAAAAATAGAAAATAGCTATGCAAATACATAACGCGAGCTCCCTCATCAAGACATTAGAATTGCACCCCAATTTCCTCAACCCTATATATTGCCAAGAAAGCTTTCTTTCAAACACATCTAATTTTTTTATATAAACAAAAAGGCAGCCACTCAATTTTAGTTCTCCCCAAACTTCTTATAATGTGTTTTCCATTTAGTTGTGGGCAAAGCATTCCTGAAACACATGCAAGCACATCTGTATGTATGAATCATTTATACACAAGACATACATTAATGTTGAAACAAAAGAATATTATCATCCACAATGTGTCAAATTACTAGCTAACTGACAATTCACCTGGCCTGCAAACTAAAGGAATTCGAGTCCTTTGCTGATATAGCCTCCTAATACCAATATAACGAAAACAACTCAGTTACAAAATTATGGTCTCAAAAGTAGGCAACATAACAACCATTAGTCAACTTGATTGGAATCAAAATATTAAACAATGCAAGTTTTAACAAAACAAGCACTGAGCAAAGTTCAAGAGGGAAATAATGGAAAGTTGTGAATTACAATTTACTGCCCATCTTTTGCCTAAAAAAAGTTTGTTTTAGCAAGAAAATTCATTATTCCGCTTATCTGCTAATCAGTTTTGAAAAAATCCCAAGGTGCCAGAGAAATATGCGATCATGAAATGAAACAAAGAAATTCTATTTGTAATTTTTTCTAAAATGCCAAATCTTGCAGACCAAATAGAACTCATCCTAGCCTGAATCACATTAACCAATCTATAATTGAGAGATTCTTTTGGTACATAAACGTAATGTGGCGTGGCACCTTTGTATTCCACTTACTCTTTCCAAGGAACCATCATTCAGGATCTCCCAGCTCTCACTATCCAAGCATACTAATTCTACATCTCCATTGTCATAAATTATCTACAATCAGAAGAGAATTGAAAGCATTAGGTCATTACTGCAGAACAGGAAAGATACGAAAAAACAACATATAATGGACTTATAGGAACTTGTATGTATTTTCAAAAAGAACTTGTATATGACATACACAAGTGAATAGTTTGATGGACAGCTATAACTTACTGTTAGCAATACCGTTAATTTATCTCACAAAAACAAAAAAGAAATACATATTTATAACTGGTAAGACATCCAAGAAAATCAGGGGACTGATAGAGATTCTATAGACAAAAATCTGATTTCCAATCTCGAACATGCATAATTAAGTTCCAAAATGAGTCCAAATGCATATTTTCACTGTAATGGAAAGAAGAGTACATAAATTAGAAACTAGTCAAGAAATGCTCATTTTAGTTATTATTTATTATTAGTGCCATTCTGAAACTAAACTTCCCCAGCAAAAAGAAAACAATGATTAGCGAAAAGCAAAATCAAATAGCCAAAAACTAAAGCAAATATAATACTACTTACCCCTCAATTATGTGTTTCAAAGAATCTTCAAAAAAAAAAGAAAGTATCTAAAAGAACTCTATAATATAATATAAATTCTGACGACGAAAACAATCAAGTACAACATATTATACATATTTACCTTATGAGTATTGTTTCTAGAGTTAAAACTGTCCACAGAGCCAAAATAGATGCTGGCAGAAAATCCATTAGAATTGTTAAGTGGAAATCCACATCGTGTTCTCAAAATTATCTACTTCAAACACAAATTCTTACCATCCATCAACTGGAGACAGTAATTTGATCCGCCTCCCAGTCATCACTTCACTCTTGTAGCAAAAATCCTTTAAAAAAATTTATGGTTGCATAAGATTGGGAAAGAAAAAACTAACAATCTCAAGGAAATCCTCTATATGAGTACGTATCCACCTTTGAACTGCAAGGTTCTTGGAACATGGCAGTGGAATTTTTGGAAGCTTCACCTGTAACGCTACCACTTGCCCTGATACCATTCAGACAAGTGGTAGTTTTTCTCAATTTCTGGGCTACAACTTCTGGATCAGTTGGAGAAACTTTTAGAGTGATGGAACTACCAGAAGAAAGTTGCTTCTCCAAATTTTTTTCAGAAAGTTTCGAAGGAATATCAACGTGCTTTTTGACAGTAGAACATTTTTTCGGCAATGCAACTAATCCAACATCAGTTGGAGACACACGTCTTCTGCTGCGTCTCGAACTGATTTCCTTCCTTGGACCATCTTTATGTGTTTCATTTGCCCCACTTATTGGCACATCATCTTGCTTGCATGTTGCAGTCAACTGAGTGTTGATAATAACTGGTCTTTTATTCTCTTGATGCTTTCGTTTAAGAAGAGTTGAAGGAGGCTGAAATGTAAAAGAGAAAATGCTGTTTGGATAGTCAAGGACAAACTAACAGAAGAATGGAACTATAGGGATGCAAAGCATATGGTTAACTATTAACAAGAACACTCTAGAAACATACCAAAGAGATCTGATACTTAAACATATCTATTATTCTCCCCAAAAAATTTTGTTCAAAGGGGAGTGGAGTATGACACTTCAGGTTAGCCTGCAGACAACAAAAAGATATAAGATATCATATGATGTTTTACATATAACCGACATTCTTCATCTTGTTGAGAACTTGCCTCTTCACTATTCTTAGTAAGACTTATCCTATAGAGTGACGATGGCAGCAAAATCAGCCCACGTGTGCGTGATGAGGAGATTCCAATTTGATTTAATGCACCAACAGCTGAGATCCCCATGTCAGCAAGAAGATGCAGCTTCTGCATTTTGAGCACATGTCAATTTTAACAACTATCTAAGCCTACAAACCAAATAAATACAACGCAACGCTTACAGGTGTTTTCTGAGCATCAATAGCATCATCAGCTCTTTTGATGGCACGAAAAATACAAAGCAAGGAAGCAACAGTGTCATTCACAAGATCTACATCGCCATTAACAATGCTAGTATTAACTAGCGCTTGCAACATTGAGAAGAGAGGACTGTAAAAGAGAGAGAAAGTAAGAACTATCCTGACCATAATAGATAATAAATCTCTGCAAGAAGAAATAAATCCCACTTACTGACAGAATTGAGCATATACTTGTTCATCCTTGCAATCCTCAGGCGGAAAGTCCTTACTATGAGCCAGAACATGGATCAAGAACACCACTATATATGCTGGGTAGTCTGTAATTGCCATTCCTTGCTCAGAAGAAGTTTGGTGGATTTGAGCTTCTCTACTATAATCCTTGATAAATTCTGCCATATATTTAAATGACTGAACTTAACAGTGTCAGTGGACATTATTGGAAAAAGAAACTAGAAAAGAGTAAATGAAATCAGAAACAATTACTTGAAAGGCAGACAGACATACATCATCTTGTAGATCCTTGAGGCAATCAGAGGTAGAAAATGCAAAAACACAGGCATATCTACTGGGTATAACACGCTCCTTCAACAGCTTACGAGTTTTATCAAGAAATGATCTCCGAACAAAAGAGCAGGTGTCCTAGAATATGATATGAACATTAAAAAATCAAAACTAAAATGAGCCAGTACCTAAACAAGAATAACACAACCATCAAGGCTACGATTTTGAAGCCCACCTATGAAGACGAAATATAATAGGTTCAAAATCCAAGTTTGTACAAGTGGAGGGGCAGCTTAGAGGTCAGACAGATTCCTCATTTGCATAATTTAGTCTTAGGAAAAATGCATGTTAAGTTACTTCAGCAGAGGCACCAGCTATATGCTGTCAAATTAAGGATTAGCACTCCTCACAACAATCAAACTTAAATTAAGAATGTGCGCTCCTCACAACAGTAAAGCTTAGGTTTCATTATGAATAACAGCTATATAACCTAAACACGCGAGGTGGGAGAACATTCCCTTCAAATTTCCCTTAAAATTATCTTTTCAGAATTCTCTTAGCAGCTTTTCTGTCAAGCACAATTGAAGTTGCTCACCTTTGCCATCAATATGGTTAAGCAGAAAACCTCAGAAGAAATATGCAAGTTCCATCTTCTGGAAAGCTTGAGAACGGATTTTGCTGCAGCTAATCTGATATGAGCCTTGTCCCTTTCACTTCATTACATCATAAGCAGAATACAAATAAGCATAACTAAAATCCATGAGCATTTTTAAATTATACATGCAGCCAATAAGACCCTCAGATTCAGGCCTGCTACCATCTAACCATGCAGCCATAATTGTTTTTTTTGTTACTTTCAATCCTTTTCTCGCTTTTAGTGATGAAAGCAACAACTAAACTCACATACATGCTATAACATAATGCTAATAATTGAATGAAAATGCCTATCAGGCCTTCAGAAAAGCAAACAGGCCTGATTTCTTTCTAATTAAGAACAGGGGAATTGTTACGTCTGTTGAAAGGATAATTTATTAATTTAGTGGATTAGCTCCCTAATGTTTACTCTGTTTTTTTAGGAGAATTAATATTAGTAAGAAAATAAAATACATTAACCAAGGATATTATAATTAAAAGCAAAGGTATCTAATCCCAACAATCCCCAAAAGAGTACCTTGATTTGGTAGCACTAAAAGCATCATTCTTTTCCAGCATTTTTGATAAGATGTCCAACAAATCATCAATTTTCCATGTAACCTGGGATCTTTGATATGGCAAAAAACTCTTGACAAGCATTTTGAGTCCATATATCTGCAAGGGAGGAAATTTTGTTTGAAAAGAAAAAATACATATGTATTCACAGTGCACCAAGAGGAGGCCAACCATACACAAAATTGTTTCGCAAGAAAGAAACTACAAAAAAAAAGATTTTGTCATGAAACTCAAATTCCCTTTGACCAATAAACAAAAGAAAAAAAATCAAACTTCCCTTATTCAACACTTACCTTTAATTTGCAAGAACAACTACAAGCTAAAGGCTCATCGTCAGTAATTAGATCATCTGATGATTCCACCTGGAACAGATAAAATTCACATTCACCATACAACAACTAGCTTGATCATCCAAAACAATCTAACTACATAGAGATATAAAAAAAGTTTACAATTCCAACCAAATTACTTTAAATATCTTTTCGTATATGTATGAGGTGATATCTCTATTTTGAGTTTCAAAAGCTGAAACAGAATGTTGGGAAATACAGCCTAGAGACTGCAAAACAGTTGGAAGGTTTTCCCCATTGTGCAGAGAATCCACCAATTCCTGAGAAGATATATAAAAAGCTTAGTCATTACTTGCCACAGATATGCACTAAAAAGGAAATTGGCAATTGAAGATGAATGAAAATTTAGAGCATGATGCAATGTAACATTTTTTATTTTTGATACAATGTAACATTTGCGATCTAGTTTGGACTTCCTTGTCAAAGAACAAGAATAGTAAGTAGTAACTAAAAATAATAGCCTAATATATGAATGAAAATTTAGAGCATGATACAATGTAACATTTTTTTTTTTTTATACAATGTAACATTTGCGATGTAGTTTGGATTTCCTTGTCAAAGAACAAGAATAGTAAGTAGTAACTAAAAATAATAGCCTAATATAGTTGCAACACTTGTCATCCAAGTCTTATGTAAGCTAATGTTAATACAAACTTCATAAACTAAAAGATAGTCCTCCCCCCATGATCATACATAGGGAGATTTTTTGATGTGCCTAATTGATTATCACTTGTATATTCGGCCTGCACATTCACTACCAAATCAAAAAATAGAGCAAGTAATTAATTGCTCCACATATAAGTACTTGCTAATGAGCAAAGATTCGCAAAGGATTCATCTGTCTAAATAACTCTTAAGGGAGTTTTTATCTTTGCTTGTTGGTGCTAATAAACAGCTTTAAGAACCGTGTTTAACTCTATCCATTTGGCAGTATAATAAGCATGATTCTTATTAAATGTCAAAGAGCTGCGTTAACCAGCAAAATAACACACACCCAAACCTGAACTTTTTTGCATCAACTTAAAATACTTAGTTGACTTCTTTATCCAAGCATATTTACTTTTGTAAAACATAAATTAAGTACTTATCTTTTATAATAACCATCTTTATGTACATAACTAGTTATCTTTCTAAATCAGCAATTAACTTAATAGGCACCTATTACTTTAAGTGGACTTCCTTTCAGCATCTTAACCACCTCTAAACTCAATATCAAATCCATTCTCACAAACAAAAGCAACTAGCCAACCAAATCTTTGCCCCGATTACTTCGCTTCAGACATACAACCAGTCCTCATACTCAATTTTGTCCTATCTAACATCTTGGAAAAGGTCAAGTTTGCTTACTACTATCAAGTACAAGAAAACTGGCATGATATTCATTTAAAAAAATGCAATACCATTCGCATCCTCACTGTCACCAAACTACACACACACACATAATACCTTACGGGTAGAAGAAAGGAGTACAAATACTCTAGATGCAACTTTACCATAAACAAAGAAGGAAAAACAAATGAAGGGGAAAAGTTTAATTAAACCCTAGTGGATAATCGAAAATATAGATTGAATTAAAAATTCAAATATGTGTGGAGAATCCAAATAAGTGAAGTCAAGATAGATAGACCTTGCATAATTCTGAAAAAACAAATTGCTGAGAAGAACCACTCAGCGAAGCAATAGCAGAAACAGCATATTTGGCTTGAGCACGACTTCCTACGAAGCACATTCTCTCCAGGAATGGGTAAAAGTCACTATATCAACCGAAACATGTAAACACTTATAAGCATTAGAGAAAGAATAAACCATTGGAACAGAAACAAGTGCAAATGAAAAAAGAGCTTTTTGACATTAGTAACAGATAATGACAATTTTTTTTTAAATAAAAAGTATGGTATGTCTCATTAATTTGCAAGTAACAAGGAGATGTCAACCCATGTAAAAAATTTATTTATATATCTATCAAAATATCAATAAGATCTCCAAGATCCTCCATATAGTAAAGAGGTTGATCCGTAACCAAAAAACCAAGATTTAGAACCATCTATCTCTAATGCTCTCAAACTCATCTTCCACTCCTTCAAAAGCTCTC
Source organism: Carica papaya (assembly GCF_054855325.1). Taxonomy (NCBI): domain Eukaryota; kingdom Viridiplantae; phylum Streptophyta; class Magnoliopsida; order Brassicales; family Caricaceae; genus Carica; species Carica papaya. The sequence goes on from NC_142309.1 coordinate 25,059,939, forward strand.
TTTTTTCTTTCTTTCTATACTATCCAAAATATAATGAGAGGAATGAGAACCACATATTTCATCCCACCACTAGTACCTTTTCATGCCCAGATCTCATTTCTTACTATACCAACCATCGTGCAACAAATCATCAGTATTTTGTATGCCATGGTGCATAACTTGTACGAAAACAAACACCCAAAAAGCAAGATATGGTTGTAAGTGTCCACCTCCCTCTTACATAGGAAACAACCATTCATCATAATTTTCCCCTACTTATTAACTTGTCAATAGTGAGAATACACATATCCCTACCTCCCACGCATAGAAAGCAATTCTGAATGAAACATTCACCTTCCAGATTACCAAAAATGAAAATCGGTCTTAATTTTGCCATTTCTAACCAAGTAACTATAGTAAGACTTAACCGAAAAGGTTTTGGTGGAATTGATGGTCCAAATATATTGGTTATTACTCACGTCCATAAAGACAGAGAGTTTATTAAGTTAAATCTCATACTCATTAATTTGCCAATTATTAAAGTTTCTTATCACTTCAGCATGCCACTCCCTATCCCCTCTTCCCACCGTCTCTGAACAATTCATGAATTGAGATATCCTTGGGCCGTGTAATAGTAAAGATCTAGAGAAACTAAAACTCAGGTTCTCCCCTTTTAAGTCAAGGGTCCTTCCAAAAACTAATTTTATCCCCATTGCCTACCTTCCACCTGATGCATTCCTAAAATTTATCCTTTCCATGCATATTGTTTCCATGTCCTCTTCTCATGTGGTCTTGACAAATCTCTAGAATACCATTCTCCATCTCCGGTCGTGAACTTTGCCTTTATCACTCTCCACCATAGAATATCTTTCTCTATCATGAACCTCAAAAGTCATTTATTCTGTAAAGTCATATTCATTTCCAACTAGTGACCTCAAACCAAAACCACCTTGTGAAAATGGCTTTTTGACCTCATCTCAAGTCACCAAGTGATATTTTTTCCTCTCCTCAGAATCACCCTAGACGAACCTATAGTGGATTGAGTCCAATTTCTTTGCAACACTAACTGGGGTAGTCAAAAGGATATATAGTACATGGATAAGTTGTCTAGTATTCTTTTAATGAGTGTGATTCTCCCCTCTTTGGTCAAAAGATTTCTTTTCTATCCCGCCAACCTGCTCTAGAATCGTGCCACAACAAGATCCCACGTCTTCAAATCTTTACAATTGGCCCCCAGCGGCAACCCTGGGTACTCAATCGGCTGCTCATACTTTTACATCCCAATACACTTTGCCAGCCTAGCAGCATCACTCCTATCCTCTAATCTCACCAATTTTGACTTTGTATGGTTGACATTTACGTCTGAATTCACTTGGAATCCCAATAAAACACATCTAAAATTAAGTAAAGCCCCTTTTATTTTGCTCAGAAAATACAAAATTGTCGTCAGCAAAGAATAAATAGATTACTTCCTCCACATGCTCACCCGTTCCCACTTAAAGGCCTCCAAACAACTCCATCTCCCTAACTTATCAACATTTTATTCACCACTTGTGTAACAACAATAAAAATAAGGGAGATAAAAGGTCACATTTCTCGAGCTTCCGAAGGCCTTGAAAAAAGAAGATGGTCCCCCATTCACTAAGACCGCAAATAATGTAGTGATAATACAAGAGTTAATCCACTTGCAACATTTATCCTCGAAACTCATTCTTCTAAGCGCATCAACAAGAAATCCCTAACTAATATAATCATAGACTTTCTGCATATCCAACTTACATAGCGCTCCTTCTCTATTCCAGGATAACAAATTATCCACAACCTCATTAGCTACCAGTGTCAAATTCATAATTTGTCCTCACATAAAAGCATGTTAACACTCGCCGACCACTTTATCCATTATTTTGGTCATCCTTCTGACTAACACCTTTGCAATAAGCTTGTAAATGGACCCAACTGAACTGTTAGATCTAAAATTCTTTATATTATCTGTCCCCTCCACCTCAACAATAATTACTAAGAAAAAAGAGTTTAAGGGTTTAATAAAGGATCCAGATTCATACAATTCCTTAAAGAGCTCTACAATACCCTCTTTCATTGCGTGTCATAATTTTTGAATAAAAACATATGTTGAAACCATCAATACCAGAGGTTTTATCCTTTTTACATAACATGAGTACCTTAAAAATTTTCGCTTCAGCAAACTCTTTTTCAAGTGAGACATGACTTATCTCGTCCATGGATCTGACAATAATACCACCCAATTTGGGCCTCCACTCAAACTCCTTGCTATATAATTTACAGAAAAACTTTTTAATTTATTGCCTCGACTGTTCATCATCCTTCACAACCTGGCCATCAATCTCCACTTCCTCTACATAGTTGATTCTCCTATGATAATTTGCCATACCAAGAAAAGAATTTTATGTTCACTCCCCTCCTTAGTCCACCTAGCTCTCAATTCTCGTCTCCATGATATTTCCTCCATTCATAATCTATTTGTCAGTTCAAACTTTAAAGAATCCTCGCGAGCCAATTCTTCAATGGACAAAACATCTTTGCCCCTCCATCTTATCAATTGTCTCAATATCTTTCTCCTCCTTGCTCTACTTTTTTATTTCAGTTTTCATTACCATCATCTTTTGAGCAACTCTGAACTAACTCTACTATTCACCCTTGTCCCTCTCCACTATTCAATAATTTTATCACAAAAGTCATTAATCTTCAACCATTTGTCTTTAATCAGAATGAGTGAAGGCCCTACTTGATCCCATTCGAGACAAGGCAAATCAGAAGGTGACTAGATTTATCTGTTTGTGACAAATAAGTAATTGGTAACGAAATATGACAATATAGAACAAAAAGAACATTACCAGCAAAATATATGTTCACCATTAGTCTAAATTTATTTTCAGCATTTACATAAACTATCCATGATATAGATACAGTTGAAATTATTGAGAACATAATGATATTCAATAAGAATTAAAGAGTCCTGAGATCATAACCATAAATCAAAGACAACTTAGTCCCAGAAACCATGTGGAAAGAAGTATTATATAACAGCACTAAACAGAAAGAAGCAAAAGAAATTACCCAAAGTCAACAGAAATATGTGGACCTGCTTTTGCAAAAACTTCAATCAGCTTATCAGGTAGAGAATCCCTTTTCTCCAACAACCTTCGGAACTGCTCTTCTGAACCTCTCAAGAATGAGGGGAAAATGTTGATAACACCCTGATTCCAGTGCACGAGAGTGGTTTTAAGCAGATCAACTTAAATATTTTTAAGAAATTTAACATATGTACAACTACTTTTATTGAGCACTATTGATTATTTGAATAGACCATCAAATGATATCTCCATTATCCATTTTTCTTTTCCTCCAATTCTTCATTGACAATTCTATCATGAGGAACTGGATATTATCAAATGTTAGAGAACAAGTAGGAAAAAGAAAAGCAAAAGGAAAGTTGAGAATTTTACAGTCCCAACAGGCTAAAGCCCTTAAGCTTTGAGGTTGTTGAATTTATTAAACTATTAAGTAGATATTCTTCTCACCAAAAGAAGTTTGATCGAAGAGGCATCAATATACTTGTTTCCTAAGCTGTTGGTGTAAAGCTGATCCAAAATGCATTTTACATGCTCTGAGCTGAATATATTACACATGCACTTTGAGGAAAGTGACCGTAGAAACTCAAGGTGTGGATGTTTATCACCTATCATTTTCAAAAATTTATCCTGAAAAAGAAAAAGAGCTATAAGATATGAGCAAGAAAGATGTCAGATGAAGAGGATTATTACCCGAATCTGATAATTTACTACAAGCAGTAATATATCAGATCTGGATGAAACACTTCAAGAGATAATTCAATTATGTCAGGTCCACATACAGCACTGTAGATGTAGTGATACTAAAGAAGCCACGTGCAAGTATTATAAAAATATTAAAAAAAATGATGTTACAATAAACTGATAAGCAACATACTCTGACAGTTTGGGCATTTGCAAAGGTTTTTTCATCTAGTATCCCTGCCAAGAAATTGAAAATGCGATTATCTCTAACTTGGTTCAATTTATGAAAGCACTCTTCAGTTTTTGAAGGATCTGGAAAGGAAGATGACATCTTTGTAAATGAAATTCCAATTCTCTTCTGCATCTCTTCCAAAGAATGCTCCTGCACAAGGAAGTTTTTACGCCATAAATCAAAGATTATCACATATGAGAAACAATAAGCAGAAAGTCATAAGCAACGTACCTGCAATACACTAATACAAACCAAATACAACTGATGCAGAGTAGGAAGATCCTAAGGTGGACATGTTTCAATAAGAAGATACATTTACGTAATTGTAATGTTTATGCATTATTGAGGTACTGAGTTTATTTAGCGACTAGTATTTATGGACTTATCAATGGTATAAGTTTATCAATTCCTGTATTTAGGTATTCTCTATTTAAGTTATTCCAATTAATTAGCTTATTTTTCTATTTTGTAGAATTAATATAAAGACTTTAGAATTCCTGTTTTGATTGTATATTGGTGTCTATAAATAAAGCACTCTAACTTAATTATTGATAGATTATTCATGATCATTAGTTGAATATTGAATTAATTTGATTACTGGGAACTAATATCTCCAATTTTGGTTCTTAATAAATTTTCTCTCAAACATTTTTTCTCAAGCTCTTTGTGTCCTACATCAACAACAAAATCCAAGGTGTAATTATGTATATATTTTTCTAATATATACCCAAAATAAGATGTCAAAAAATAAAGAAATTACTAAAAGTCAAATACCAGAAACAGCAACGATGCATGGAAAGAAAACGTCCTAGATAACCAAGAAATATAGATCATATCTGCAATGCTCATTCGAGGGTTAGATATGCTCAGACATTCTAATGCTTTCTCAATAGATGCATAAAGAGGCTCAAATTTCATAAGTGGCTCATCAATGGAAGGACCAGATAGACATAGCAGTAATGTAGAATGTCTACTATCCTCTTATAAATTGCAAGAAACACTTGGTGCATGTACCTTCTCCTTCCTCAAGGCCAAATAAAGTTGCATTTCGGTTTGAAATCTGAAAACATGTGTAACTGATAAGAAACCAGCAATCACCATCCTCATCTTTGTCAGAAATTATTATAATCCTCATCTTTGCGTAACTATACTTCATTACCTGTGTTTCTGAAATAAAATTGTATTCAGTGCCTTAACATGAAGAGGATTGAAAAGATAAAAGAGATGGATCCAATGCTTTGTCCTCTCCTCAAATGAAAGATGAACTGGAAATAACTCCTCCGCCAAAACAAGCTCCATATTTGCATACCTGAAAAATTAAAGAGTCACTGGTCTCATTGCTATTAAAATACCAATTTCGAATTCATAATCTATAAGGTGTTAGTAAGCACACCTGAATTCTTTACAATCTTTGTCAAAGCAAAGCATCAAGATTTTACATGGAATATGCTCAAAATGATCACATATTGTCATGTGGCCTTCAGAACACTTGTTACAATAATCTCGGTACACTTCTATCAATTTCTGTAGTGCCTTTTTCCTAACACAAATCTGCTTGTAGAAAACCATGACTGAGAATCAGGCAGAAACAATTTAAGCAAAACAGAAGTCCTCTGTAGCAGAATTACCTTCTTATCCCTAAGTCTTTCACTAGTTTCTGATATCAGTTTTGGTGGTACAAATTTCATGTTAGATTTGGTAATATCAGAAGCAGCAATTACTGCCTGCATTCGCACCCTATCATCAAAGTCTAACAGACGTTGTTCAAGTGCATCTGGTCAATTACAAATGAAGAATACAAGCATTATACTAATTAGATTTTGAATTAACAGAACCAAGGGGCATGGCACACACAAAAAAACATTTTTTTTTTAGAACAACTTACTGAGAATTTCAAATGCTTCAGTGCCAGAAGGATTGGCTAGATAGCAAGCTTTGGCACATTGTAGAGCACAAACTCTTACTTCCGCAGATTTATCAGAGAACCTTTTTAAGAATTCCACAAAAAGATTGGGGTATCTTTGTACAACATGGTGGTCAGGAAGCGCCAAAAGTTTTCCAGTTAAATTCATAGCTCTTATTCGAACATCAACCTGATCAGTCTATGAAAAATATATATGACATTACTTTTACAACCAAAAGAAAACAGCAGAAAGAAAAGAAGATTCTGAACAATAATAGTATGGTTGTATTCAAATCCAATAAATAGATACCTGCAATTCTTGGGTTAAGCTTGGAATGACTGCAAGAAGCATCTGTGGAGCACACTGGAAAATTTTAAATGTAATATCATGATAAGATTCTTTGAGCTCACTCTGTACAACATCTCCGTCCAAAAAACAAGACGTCAAAAACCCACAAACGAAAGGCTCAAGTTTTTCTTCACATTGTTGGATGAGGGAAACAGCAAGGTTTGAAGCAGCAGAAGCATTCTGCAATTTAAGCACAAGAAAAGCCGGGAATTAAGAGAAAATGAAGTAAGAGATTCTAACTTCATGCAGAACCATAAACATTCAGAGGCTATAGTCAAAAACTTGACAATTCAGAGTTTAATTTAACTGGAAACTGCACAAAATCCATGAAAACTTGAGAGGAAACAGAACTACTCACCTTGCAGGGCTAGGAAACAAATGTTTCAAAACAAATTATTGGGAGAAAAGGAGAGCAAGAAGATGTAGTCTAATCACAATAATAGTAATAATAATTGATTAAACTTCAAGTCTATCCTTTCCAAGTTTATGGCATATGAATGGTTAACAATATCAAAATCATTAAAAGATATGCATGCAGAAAATTGAATTCAAGAAGCAAATCTCATTGCATTTGCATTTTGAAAAATATCACAATTCCTCTAACAGGAAAAGTAACTATATCACACAGTAGGTGCATAAAGATGATTAGGAGCCAATCAACTAAACAATAAAAAAGCATAACCAAATGTAGAAAGATGAAGAAAGACAGAATCTCAATATCAGTCAAGAGAGCACCAAATAGCAACCCTTTTCCATTTAAACCATGCAAGATAAATGTTTATATATCATTCACGTATTAAAATAATTCATAATGCAAGATAATATTGTTTAAAGCTTCATATGAACATGAATCCATGGGAACAGTTGGCACAAACACTTACCTTTCCTTCCTTCACAAGATTCTGCAAAATAACATCTATAATGGACTGAGAAGATTCTTCATTTACAATATCACTCATTATAGAAGAAATATCATTGAATAAACTCTGCTGGTGATGTTCTCTGTAGAAGAAAATTATAACATCATACAGTCATTACAAAGTATCCTTTTAGAGCAAAATTATTAGTATTAGTTACACGTATAACAAAGTAAATGGAAGCTCAAAACTAAAACACCTTACTACCATAAGAAAATAAAGAATGACTGAACTGAATCTAAATCTATACTGATTAAAATCCAGTAGAGGCTCCAATCATAGGTGACTAACTTTCAACCAACTGTGCACATGGATTTCTCAGAAATACAGGATTTCTCAGAAATATATCATTTTCTAGTTTGCAAAGAAATTGGGAGGCTCTTTTTGGCTGAGGCTTTTCCAGTTTCTATTATTGTTTTCTTTTTTGTTCTTCTGTACAAGGATGCCTTATCCCCTCTCTCTTTTTGGAAATTTTTTCTTCTGCTCTTCTTACCAATACTTCTTTTAATAAAAAACAGTAGTAAAGAAACTATCCACTCTTGCTGAACCAATTAAGAGTACTCTATGTTTTAGCCAGGGATTAAAGCATAAAAAGAAGTCTAAACAAGAATGTTCACATACATCTGCAACACTTATTACAATATCTCCAACTTTAATCAAGCCAGAACAGAAAGCTATATAGTTTCACCTCTGTAATTTAGCCTTATTCAGATATAAAATTTGTAGATCTATTTCTCACAATTCAGTATTGAAATCTGGTCATTAGTTATTTAACACAACACTACTATTTTTTTTAAGTTCTTATTTTATAACTTCTTTTTTCTAGTATTGACTTGTTTAACCGCAAACTCAAATGTATGTTTTTAGAAATCCAGTTATGTGCAGATTATACTCCAGAAAGGTAATTATTATATATATTAACTAACTGTCATATGGACATAAAAGTATTACAAAAAAACACATGGTTTGAATTTGAGAAGGCCAAACTACAAAGAATAAAATTATAATTGGATCAAGAAAATACTATTGAAATACAAGAAGCTCTTGATGATCTAACAGTCATTCTGAACCAATTTTCTTGATAATAGAAAAAATTTGGAAGATCAAGTTAACAAAAACACATATAAAAACAGCATACTGTAGGTTTAAAAACAAGCATGGAGGAATACTCGAAAATATATTCTTATAACAGGCATGAAAAGGAGCATCACCTCACAACAGAGAAAAAGATTTTGAACATTTCAAGAACTAAATCGGGGCAGTCAATGTCCAGCATTATCACAAAACATTTACACCGAGCAACAGTCTCTAGAATTTTAACCCTCTTTGAAAAGTATGGGCTCGTAGCATCTGCTAGCTCCACAAACACGCTAAGAATCAATCGGAAGATGTCCTGAAATTCATAAATAATCGGTTTTGCAATTAGATGCTACAGAAAAGAAATCTGAGATGGGCAATGAAACCATAGGTCTACATGAAAAGATGCACCCTGTATTCTTACATGAAAAGAACTACAATATATGCACATATCTATATAACACTTATACGGACATGTTCTCACATGACCATGCTTTAATATGTGTGGGAAAATAGGTAGTGAGAGCTACAACCACTAGTCAACATATAAATATACTCTACCCTCAGATATTTATCTTCAAAAGGTGGTTCAGGTGCCAGAATTCTAAATACTTCACTGACACATATGGACACCAAAAGCCTAACTTCTTTATCACCATGCTTATGGAGGCCATTCTTGATAATGGATTTTCTCAGAGGCTTTGTAGCATCTTCTATATTTTTTGCAGCTTCTTGCTTCTTGGAAGTTTCATGGAGCGAAGGTGGTTCCATTTGTGACAATGCACTGGCAGCTTGCTGCAAAGAAAATGTATGAAATATAAGAAACGGCAGAAATATTTGCTGGAAAGATAGATACACAGCTTCCAGCAGATTGGCATAACAAACATGTAATGGAAACCTCCGGTCAACTGGCCAACTTCACGGAAAAAACAAAAACAAAAACAAAAGAAAAACTACAGTAAATTTATAAGACGATTCTAAAATTACAACACCTAGAATTTCTTGTCGCGCATCCTACCTGATTTCCATCATAAACTTTAAAACGCAAGAGAGATTCTTCTATCCATAAATCAATAGTTACAACTAAAACCACCCATACAACTTCGGCTTAAATTCTGCCTCCTTAACCTCCTTGAACTGTAACAGCTAAATGTGAAAATGCCCAGCAGTATCCGATGAATGTATTCGCATTTTACCCAATAGAACCATCTAATGAAACACAACAGCGTCGAAGGTAAAGTGCAGTCCAAAGGAGATGGGCCAACGATTGTCATTATTACGCAAGAGAACATCAAAATTCCATAAACATTTCGAGATTAACCCTCATAATTTTAAAGGAAAAAGAAAAAAGGAAATACCGATAGAAAAATCATTTAACCAAACTGCAGTGAAGCAAAGATTAAAAGAAAAATATCGTGAGAGAAACATTTACGCAAAACTACATTCAACTCCGTCTTTTATTTTTCACTTACGCGGAGCGATCTTAGAAGCAGATCCTTGTTAGGGCGAGTGAGTTGGCCAAGTTGGCCGCCGATTGCAGAGACGAGTTGTAACGGGGACTCTTGCATTTGATGATAATGGTTGATCGCGAAAATCTATAGATGATTTCAAAGATAAAACAGTCGATTGAAGTGAAGAGAGAGTGATGTTCTTCAGTGGTGATGGTAGTTTTTGCACAATCTCTAACAGGCAAAAAAAGCGGGCGGAGTTCCTGATTCTGAGAGCGCAGAAATTTTAAGAGAAAAGAGACTCCCGCTTTCAGCCTCCCCCGGCCCCCACTTTAAAATCCTAGTTTTGTTTTTCCTTTTTTCTCTGATGATAATGAGCACGTAGACCCGGTTTCGAACCCTTATAGTCACAAATAAAAATTAAAGTATTAATCATTCAATGTTTAAAATGTTAAATCATTGCCTCCCGATGTTTTCGCTCCTTTTCTTCCTTTTTAATATTATCCTGATTTATTTAATATATTTTATATATTTCTATTACTTAAATAATTTTCAATAATATTAGTTGCTATTTCAACCATTTTATTTTTCAAATGATGACGTGGTAGTAATTTTTACATTGTTGTTAGATTTAACACTCAAATTTAATGGGATAATGTAAAGTGTAATGATTTGTAAAATTTAGAGTTCTTTGTTTTTTTTAAATGTAATTTTTATATAATGTATAAAATTGTATGAAATTTTTTGTAATTATCTAAATAAATATAAATTAATTTGTTGATATAACTAAATTTAATAAATATAAATTTTGTGTATTGTATATAATTTATCCATCAAATAGAATGGTCAAATTATGTGTGGTAATTTAATTTTACGGTCCTTTATTTTTATTTTAATGTTTTAAAATATTTAATATAAATAGTAAAATTTTATTTTATTTTATTTAAATAGTAAACTTATGTTATTAAAAATATAATAATAAGTAATAGATATAATATACTAACAAAATAATGATAAACTATAAGAATAATATTGTTAACTTTATGATATAATATCTAAAATTATATAATAATTTGTTAAGAACAAGGTAAAGATGTTTATTTGTCATATTTTTGTATTAAATGTAGCACATTGTTGCCACGTGCATTTACTTGTTTTACAAGCTATTTAATATAATAAATATAATTACTTATAAACATTAAATAATATTATGATAAATTGTCATAGTTTTATATAGTAATTTATGTATTTTTAAGTTATCAAGTGATATATATATATTATTTTAACATGTAATACCTATTAATCTATATATATATAGAATACAAACTATATACATATATTCACTAAATAATATATGTATATATAAATTCAATTCAATTTATACTCTACAAACTATTTACCGTGTAAAATACAAAAAAGAAACAATTTATTGATTGAGAAAATATGTTGAATAATATTTGAAAGCAAAACATCTAACCTATGGTGGAAACCAAATAATGCATGCCATCAATTACGAAGTTACTTACAAATTGTATTATATGTTTACATAATAGAACATAAAATTTTATGTTTTATTTATTTATTGTTGATTGCATAAATTTTTGTTCTATTTTATATTTTTATACGTGATGATTACATTTAAGTATATTTTAATATATATTTAAAAAAAAACAAATGATAGTAATATATAATAATTTATAAAATATTATATTTATAAATATTTCAGTTATAATTTATTGTTTATTAAAATATATTATTTTTGTATATAATAAATGAATAAGTTATGTATTATATGTTCTATTACATTAATTAAAAAAAATTAAGTATCCTATGTAATATGAGATAAATATTATTATTAGCTATTCTAATATTGTGATAATGTTTTAAAACATAGTTCATAAATTTTATGAGGATAAGGTTTGAAATATGCAATATTAGATACGTTGGATAAATTATAAAATTAGTTCATAAGTTTTAGTATTTATTATAATTTAATATTTAGTATTTGTTGTTATATTCTTAATATTTTTTCATAATAATTTACTATTCAATATTTTTTAATTATTTTTTACTATTAATTTTATTAAATTTATTGATTAAATAAAATTAAAATAATTAAATTATATTCGGATACTTTTAAATTAGTTTGAATAAATAATATTAACTAAATAATTAAATTAATAAATTAATAATAATATTAAACATATTTTTTATTATTATTAGTTTAAATAAATAATTAAAAATATTAAAACATAATAAAAAAAATTATTCACCCAAAACAATTACAAATTAAATCATAACAAATTTAAACATTTGAAAATTAATTTAAATATTTATGGTAATATATAACAAATGCAGCGGAATTCACGCTCGCTGGACTGCACCAACTGCGAAAAACTGTTACGCTGGTAGTTCGTTAGGTCAGCCAATTGTAGTCCCGATTCCATCCTTAAAGCCTCAACAGTCAAAACATCTGCCTCCAAAACCCGAAAAACAAACAGCGAAAAAATGGAGGCTGCAAACAAAATTGGAGCACTGGCAACGAGATTAATTGACAATAAAACGGCGATAAACGTGTTCCTGGGCGGATCGTTCTTGGCACTGGGCGTGAGATCGTTGAACCAACAAAAAGACATCGAAGCCCTAGAAGCAGAAAAGGAATCGCTCATCAAGTCCAACAAGGCCATAAGGGAGGCCATGTGGAACTGGAAACAGCAGCTGTTCGCCGAAGCCACCGCCGCCGCAGATAACGCTCTTGTTCCTCTATCCAAACTCAAGGCTATTTACGGCGAAGCCTCTACTCCTCAATCTGGTACTCCTCTCTCTCTCTCTCTCTCTCTCTCTCCATAGACAAACATATACGTAATTAATGTCCTGAAAGTGGATTTTGATGTGCGTAATGAGCAGAAATTGCGGCACTATTTTCTTTTTCGTTGTAATTCCAGAAGTACAAAGAGTTTTATAAGATTTCCACACGATTGGTTAGCCGATTTAGTTTATATGCGCTTGTTTTTCTTTTCTTTTTCTTTTTTTTATACTGTGCTGTTCATTTAGGCAATATTTGTAAAAGACGAATTTTCTTTGTCTAATCTATTTAGAAATTCATACTTATACCAAAGAATATCAAATTTGATAATATTCCAATTGCATTATTTTAATTTTAATTAAAATTTATAATTTATTTTATTTTAATCATAGGCTTAGAATTACTTTTCTGATTTTGGTTTTGTAAATTAAAAATGGGGAGTGGCTTTTCTCTAATCTGCTTTTCATTCACGGTATGCTGTTGGAAGTTTGTAAGATGCTGGTTTTTGTTGTCCCGTTGGTTAATCTATTTTTGTATAAAATCTAACAATCGAGTGGTAGCAAAAGGAGAATCAATCTGAAAATGGGTTGATGCTGCAATTTCAAACATAATATGGTAATTGAGTGAAAATGGTTGAGAATTGAGTTGAACCAAACAATATCATTTAATATGGGACATTGTTAATTGGCTCTGTTGCTGAAGTTTGCCTGTTCTAAGGATGCACTTCTCACAGCAGAATGATTTTCACTGACTTCTAATAATGAGGTTTTTCCTTACAATGTCAATATAGTTATAATTCAAGCAAAATGGATGAGGTTGAGGCTTCTTCTGGTTATGCTAAGCAGCTTGACCCTTGGTTGGTGATTAATGATTATGAAAGTCAGTCTAACTGTGTTATGGGCATAGTATTGTGGATAAAATATGCTGAAGTGATAGGTGCAGTAACTCTACATAATGATGAAGTATTTGAGGTTCTTTGAGTTTTACCTGTTGCACAAATAATAAGGGGGATGGATTAATAGGTGAAATTGCAATATTTTTAAGTAGCTCTTACCGTGACGATGACTGGCACGGAGCCCTGTTGAGCCAGTCATCATTTTGAGCTTTCATTTGCATTTAAATCCAAGTGCCCCTCCCCCATCCTTGATGTTTATTATCAGTTTTTTAATCTCAATTTTGTATCTTCCTTCATTCTTGCTGTTAATGAATTTGGATTTTCCCAGTGGCTGCATGGCAGCAATAAGATAAATAGTTTAGTAATTTATATTAATTTACACGTCCGGTGTTCACCAACTGATGCAATGGTAGTTAACACGATTTGACATTATTACAACGAGACTACCAGGTTAGCTGCGGAAGAGTCTGTCAGTTTTTTTTTTTTAAATTTTATGCATTTTTCTTTTTTTTTTTTGGGTAGTCTGAAATTAATTCGTTAATGTCATAAACTAAGCTATTGTGGCAAAATTAGGGACTTGCCAAAAAAAAAAAGGATTCATAGCAAGGTGGTTATGCTTGTTTGCTTTAGACATGGTTATATATAGTGCTTCCCTTTGTTTCAGAAATAGGAAACAGATCTAAAGAATATTTATTGTGCTAATTCATTTCGTGCATGTTATGGATTCTCTGCCCGTAACACTCTCCATCTTTACTTATTTTTGCTCACTCACACGGGCACAAATACATGTCTTACTGGTTTCCAATTCTACAATTTTCTTAATGCAAGTGGAGCTTGTTTTTTTTTTTTTTTTGCAACAAATTAGTCCTGCTCTTGGACCCTTGGCTTAGTGACATTGAGATGGAATGTCAGCTTGTGACTGATGGGGAAAACACATTTATGCACATATGTTTCCCAGATTACGGGTCATCTAATGGGGTTTAATGATCATTCCAGGAGATGCAGGGAAGGAAGATGTGAAATCACCTGCTTCTAGATTTGTAGTCTGAACATTTGATACTTCTTGAAGATACAAGTATTGCATGGTAGATTGCATATAAGAAAAATTTCAGGCGAGATGAAAAAGCACTTGGGATACATCTTAACTCCACCTTAACCGGCATTCAGAACGGAACACAGGCATGGGGTAGAGTAATAATCCTTCTGTGGGACTCTGCAAAGATGCAAAGAACCTCAGTTTTTCTTGTTCTTGCAAGAACCTTGATGATGGGGTGATTCAGTTTCTTACCGAGACTGTTCTTGAAAATGGTAAAAAGTATTGATGAACTTTTTTTTAGTCTGAAACGTGTGGTAAGTTATAGGTAGAGTGATTTCTTTGATGTTGTTCCAACAATTTTGTGGTTTAAGAGAGTTGCACATTATGTTTAGATAACAATATTGAATGAATAAAGAATTAAGAAAATGCAAAGAGAAAAGTAGTTTTTAAAATGAAAATGGAAGAAAATACTTCAGTTGTTTGAATAATTATTTAAATAATAAATGAAAAGAAATGATTGCTATAATATTTTTGGTTTAATTTGATAAAAATAAAACAATTAATTACAAAGATAATCAAAATAATAAGAACAGAATAAAAATTTTTATATTAAAAGTTTAGTTCATATCATTTGAAGGAAATAGAGAATATGTAGTATTCATAATTGCGCTCTTTTTATCACTAACTACTAATTATGGTTTTTAATTCAAATTGAAAAAAGTGTGACCTTTCTGCAAATAATTCGTCGAACATTCACATAGTCCGCCGGTTTGACGAGATTACGCTGGAATCTGGCTCTTCTCCATGAACCTAAGCAGTCATACTCGCAGCGGAAGAGGTGCTGCCTCTCCAGTGGTTTGGCTTTCGCCCTAACTATGCCCGAAACTTCTGACGAAGTGAGGGCCGGAGTCCAGTTGAAATCTTTGCAATGATTTTCTAATTAAGAGAAAAAAATAATCGTTTTTATCTATTATATTTTACAATTTATTTTTCATGATTCAATTTTCGAACTGATTCTAACACCCTTTTCACAGTTTTGACCGCGGAGGAGATTATCAGGTGACCTTGATGGGGGCAAGATGAGGTGTCTGCCTCCGCATTCTCTTGCTTAGTTACAGCTTCTAAAGATTACTCCCTAAGCGAGGACGGATTTTGGGTCTCCTTCCTGATTAGTTGAGTTTTGAGCGTACACAATAGAAGGTACTGATAATTCTAATAATTTCCTCTGCTGATTGAATCAACGTCTGCTTTTCTGTCACAATTATGCTGTTTCATTCCTGTTTATATCAGTCTCTTTATTTGATTGTCCATATTAAACTGCTTTAGCTTACTAGTCTGCCAGTTTAGTCTATTTGATAAACTCCTAGGGACTTTGCTGTTGCTGATCATTGAAGATTGCTATAGTCTGGGTTTTTTGGTCTGTCAAGCACTCTCTCTGAATCCCTAATCATAAGTATATTTTATTTATCGTTTATGATGGTTGTTTGGCTTTCTTTATTAGTTATTTAATATAATATCACATTTTCATTTAATTGTTTGAGAGATATCAGACTCGAAAACTAAAAATCATGCCGTAATTTTTTTATGAAATTATTAATAGAAATGATATACTTTATCCATGTACCCACTGTACAAAATATTCATTTAGTAGGGCAACTATTAATTTACAATTTGGATAGATAAGGGTGGGTGGGATGTTTAGATTTTGGAACTCTGCTGAAGGTTATGGGAGTATTCAAAACTAGAATGCTCAGTTTTGCGCTTGAGTTATCTGTATACTCTCCCTTCTATATATGGTTTTTCTGCTCGAATTTTACCATTGTTAAACTTTATTCAAACATTATGTTTCATCTTACTTTTGTTGCTATGCATTGTTCTCTTGCATCGTTTTGTGAATTCAAAGGATATAAGTACTTTTTTAATTTCTGTGAAAAGAGTTTCTTGAGGATAAGATTCTGAACCTTCACTGATGCTAAAACCACAGTGTTGACCATATTCTTGAAGAGGAATTGATGGAAATGAATGGAGGAAGCGATGTAAGTGCATCTGCCAACACTCTTCTACAGTGGAGCCAGTGGCAGTTACTTGATTCTATTCTCCCTACAGGTGGTTTTGCTCATTCATTTGGTCTGGAAGCAGCAGTTCATGCGCGAGTAGTTTCGTGTCCTCAGGGTCTTCAAACCTATGTGACTCATGTGTTAGATAACACTGGGAGTTTACTGCTCCCCTTTGTCTACTCTGCGGCTCTGTCTCCAAGTTTAGAAACCTGGCACAAACTTGACAGAATGTTGGATGCAACTTTAACAAATGAAGTTAGTCGAAAGGCATCAGTTTCACAAGGATCAGCACTTATGAGAGTGGCTGCTACTGTTTTCCCAGAAGTCCCCTCCTTCAAAACCATGAGGGATGTGTCTCTGACATCAAGAGCTGTTTCTTTTCATCATGCTCCTATCTTTGGACTCATATGTGGGCTTCTTGGGATAGATAGCGGAACTTCTCAAAGAGCTTACATGTTTGTGACAATGAGAGATGTTATTTCTGCTGCAACAAGATTGAATTTAGTAGGACCAATGGGGGCAGCTGTAATGCAGCATCAGATTTCTCTTGTCGCTGAAGTCCTGACGAAAAAATGGATGGACCGTGTAGCTGAGGATGCTTGCCAAACAGCTCCTTTGCTTGACACTGTACAGGGCTGCCATGGTTATTTGTTCTCTAGATTGTTCTGCTCCTGAAGTCCAGGTAAGCACTTCAATACTTTGGCCACTTTTGTTAGCAATAATATCAGGTTTGCTAATTAACTAGTGAACATGATTTTGTTTTCTAAATCTATAATTCCGTTTCATGGGCATCAAAATGGTAGATGCACCAAATTTATTGTTTTCTATGAAAAGTACACATTATTCTTGCGTACAGAATATATTGTTTAGTGAACATGATTTTGTTTTCTAAATCTATAATTCCGTTTCATGGGCATCAAAATGGTAGATGCACCAAATTTATTGTTTTCTATGAAAAGTACACATTATTCTTGCGTACAGAATATATTGTTTCAAGTCAGCTGAACACAAGAAATTGTGTAGAACTATATCTATTTTTTTTTAAAAAAAATCTGTATCCTATGAGGCATTAATATGCATTTTCTAGGAACAACTGGGGTTCAATTCAAACCGTATTTTTGAGACCCAATGCAGTATGGATCTCTAGTATAGTTACATTGCTATCCCAGGCAGTGGCTCACGGTATTCAATTGACCCTGAATAAAATCCTAACATATATCTTACAAATCCTGATGTTGATTTTGTTTTTTCAGAATATCTTAAGATATCATCTTCTTTAACAAATATGTTGTAGTAGTTGTGTTAGAGAGAAAATAAAATTTCACATTTTAAAATTTTATAGAGGTGAGGGGTTAGGGGAGGTGTGGAATGTGGATGTGGTGCAGAATTTGAATGATTGAGAGTTTGGAGAATATGAAGCGTTGCTTCAGTTTTTCTCCTGTGCTCATGTGGCCTTGAATAGAAATACATTGTTGTGAAAACCAAAGCAAGATGGACAATTCACTGTAAAATCATTTTATGATGTGCTGATGAATTCTAATGGTAACGAGACTATGGTGTTCCCTTATAAATAGATTTGGAAAGTCCATGCTCCGTCAAGAATTGCTTTCTTCACCTGGGAGGCAGGGAGGAAGTGCATTTTGACTATTGATAATCTGATGAGAAGGAATAGAGTAATGGTGAATGCATGTTACTCATGCAAATCGAGCAATCATCTTCTCTTATGGTGTCCTGTCATATATAAATTATGGCCTATGGTTTATAGTTTCTAGGTATTAATTGGGTTGGGCCAGGATTGGCGAAGGAGGAGATTTGGGCTATTTCTTTGTTTGGGGGGGTGGGTGGGGAGAGGATGCATTTTGATTCATAGTTGAAGTTACTTTTGAAAAGGAAGGTACTCAGAAAGCTAATAGTTGGAAAAGAAATGACACCAACAGACACCATTATAAAACACTTTTTAGAGTTAAGAGTTTTTTTTATTTTTATCTTGTTCGATTCACCATTAAATTTTATTCACCAAAAATACCATAATTAATTAAGTTACATTATATATGTTCTATTCATCATGTGATACTGAGTTGTTGTGGGTTGATAAATCAAATTTGCTTCTATTCTGACGAGAAAACCTTATCTTAGAATTCAACAAGAGGAAGAACTTTTCTTTTCTTTAATCACTTTTGGCTAGTTTTTTCGTGGCAGCAGGGACCATGTCTCAGTTAATTTGAAATATGCACCTCGAAAGAAAGTGTATGAGGTTTTGCATTAACCATGCTGCCAACCTAACAGCTTTTTTGGGAAAAAGGAAAAAGACACTGCATCAACCAAAAATTTTATGGACCACTACTTACTCATTTTGTTTGTATGCAACTTGGGCGCCTTAACATTGACATGCAGATAATGTTTTTCTACTTCAAATGCATTTAACTCAAAGGTTTGCGGGTTCTTTATACGCACACGCACACGTTTGATCGTGTTTAAAGAGTTGATGCTCGTGTTAAAATTATTACAAAATAAGGCTGTGTAAGTTATATCATTTTGAATTATTTCATCTCATCTAATGTTATATTAGACTCAAAACTAAACTGCATAATTGAATTTTGATTAATTGGAGTGTTATACTTAACAGGAGAAAAGTCAAATATATATATATATATATTACAAAAAGTGACTGGGAATTTGGCGTACGCACTTATTTTAAAAGGTATATTAATTGATTGGTTTCTGTGCAGCATTTGGCCTAAAAAGGCAAAGACAGATGAATCATTACTTACTAACTTGTTCATTACTCTTTGACTTCTGGCTTCCATTAAATTACCTTCAACTCTTTATGCCTACTCAAAGTGGTGCTAACATGTTTTGCCAAACCCATTTCTCTACCTCTGCTTAAACATGTATAATACTTTCTCACATGCATCACTAGATTCAAGGAAATGTCCCCATAACTTAATTCTTTCTTAGTTCATGACACTACCAATCAAGTCTTATACCGCAAATTTGATGTTGATCCCTATGCATTTATTTACATCCAAGCTTTTAAATTATATTTTCCATTCAATTAGCAGGGTGTAGTGTACAAAAATTATTAAGCATTTTACTATTATAACACGATTACTTATTTTATTATTTTTTACTTCATACGTATATTATTACTCTTTGAAAGCACACTCAATTTATTACCTAAATTACCCAAAAGCTACACAAATAATCACTGACAAGAGAACAAAAAAATCATTTTTTTTTATTGCTTTCTTATTGGTTGTATCGATTTTTGTCCCATTTTTTAGTCATATATACGATTACCACATTTTAAGCACATATTTGGTGTTTTTTTTTTAAATTTTAATAAATGATCAGATGGGTAGTTTATAATAATTTATAAAATATCATACTTTTGTTTAGTTTAAAAAAAATAAAATAATAAAATATAATTCTTACTTACGTTGTAACATAACATAAAACAAGTATTTTAGTTCCTAATTACACAATTAGTTGAATATAAAATCATGAGATTTAAAACCTTATGATATTTATTTTTCGCTAAGTAAAGAATTTAAAAACTCTTCGTGGCGTACGAAGAAAAAGGATATGTTTGGCATATTCTTTGGTGTCAGTTTGCCGAAACAAAAATAACACATTTTTTTATTTCAAGTAAACCTCATTAATTCGCCTTAATTAAAAAAACCCAAACAGGGAGTAATTTACCGTCTAGGTTAGGACACTTTCTACCTATTTTCAAACACCCACGGGCCACGGCAGTGAAATAGGATGGGTGCTTTAATGTCTAATTGATTCACTGTTAGCTAATCATTATTATTATTATTATTAACAACTTTAAAATATTGGTAACATGAGTTTATTAAGAATTATTACAATATTATAATTGAAGAAAAGTAATAATTAACTATTTTAAATATAATTAAACACTAATTTTAAATAATTACATTTTACTTCTATTTTTTTAATTAAATAAACACTTTTAAACCATCTGGGGGGATTGGAGGAGAATCTTTTTTTTACCCCACCAATTTAAATGCACATTAATTGATTTTTAATTACAACATTAATTAACCTTTTTTTTTTTAACTGTACGAAAGCAGTTTTACATGGAATAGAAACAGAAAATTAAACCCCACAAAATCCAATAATGCGATGTAACCGTAAAATTTCTTATTTACTGAACGTCTATGGTACTATTTATATGTATGTATGTATATATAACTCTGGAACTTTGGAAATCTAAATGAACCAGAAATCTATTTTTTTTTTTTAAAGAAATGGATAGGAAATTAGGGTCAACGTCAACGTCGGAGAAAAGTATATTCATTGAATGGCTGCGATTTTGCTGCCTCTAACAGTATGAAGTTCAATCTAG
Organism: Carica papaya; assembly: GCF_054855325.1. Taxonomy (NCBI): domain Eukaryota; kingdom Viridiplantae; phylum Streptophyta; class Magnoliopsida; order Brassicales; family Caricaceae; genus Carica; species Carica papaya. The sequence continues at coordinate 25,080,804 of NC_142309.1, forward strand.
GTTGGGTGGGGGCCCACTTGAGAGAGAAAAACTAGTGTACTATCTCATGCACACGGAAAACACTTAGTTTAAACAAAATTAAAAGAACAGAAAATTAAACGAGAGCATTTTTTAGTTTTAGTTTGCAGAGAGAGAGAGAGAGAGAGAGAGAGAGGAGAAAAGCACATGATTTCAATGGCACGGGAGAAAACGAGAGACGTTTAGGTTCAACCAGACAAACCTCACACAAACACACAAAACAAACCACATGGCAGAAGAGTTTGCCCCCTCCGTTACGCTCTCCTCTTCACATTCTAATTCTAATTAGGGTTTTCTAGTCTCTTTCTTTTTTTTTCTCTGTTGCTTAGCTGCTAATTCAATTGTCCTCTCTCCTATTTCTCTCTCTTTCTCTCTCTCTATCTCACTATTTAGTCCTCGAGAACCCGTGAAGTTTGAGTTGGGTTTGTGTTTTTTTTTCCTTCTCCTTTCTTTTAGTTTGATTTGTTACCTTTGGCGATTTGGAGAGAGAGAAAGATAGAGAAATGGAGGAGGGTTGGTTGTGTCAATGGAGTGTGTTCAGATCTCTTCTGGCAATTCTCCAGTGGTGGGGATTTAACGTCACTGTGATCATCATGAACAAATGGATCTTTCAGGTGTGTTCTTCTTTTTATGGTTGGCAATTTGTGATTTGCTTAATTATGCCGTTTTCTTTGTATTGCAAATTCAATTTTACAATGTTTTGGTCGTTTTGTGTATGTTTTCCTTTATTGATCTAATTGATTTCATTAGCTGGGGAATTCCAGTACTATTATTTCAAATTTAGTCTACTTCTTCTTTGCTGTAATTCAAACGCCAGGAATTCTGGCCACGCCGATCTACACCATGGTTATTATCAGTTCTTTTAATCTCAATTTGTAGCTTCCTCTCATTCTTGCTGTTAACGAATTTGAATTTTCTTCAGTGGCCACGTGGCGGCAGTAAAGATGAATAATTTAGTAATGTATATTAATGTAAATGTTCAGTGTCCGCCAACTGATGCATGGTGCTTAACCCTTTTTCCTGACATTATTATAAGGAGACTGCCAGGTTAGATGGGCGTAACAGTCTGTCAGTTTTTTGTTTTTATGCATTCTTTTTGGGTAATCTGAAATTGATTCCTCGTTTTCGTAAACTAAGCTACTGTAGCACATTAAGGTCGAACTGGTTTAAGGAAATGCATAGAAAAGCTGTTATACTTGTGGCTTTAAACAGTTATATGTAGTGTTTCCCCTTGTTTGAGAAATAAGAAAAAGTTCCAAGGATATTTATGATGCTCAATTCATTTAGTGCCTGTGGAGAGCGTTTAGATGATGGATTCTTCCCATAACATTAGCTCATTTATGTAAAATGTTCATATGAATGAAAGGGAAAGGCAAGCTAGTGGTTGTAAGGGCTGATATAAAGTCGGATGTGTACATATAGCTTGACCCTTGTACTGTGACATTTGAAAGACCTTGAGTTTTTCAGTCTGTAATGTTCTTAGGGCCTTCGGGGTAATGGTTGCTTGAGTGTCATGACAGTTAATTAAGAAAACTTGGAGGATCTGAAGATAAATTGTTTGAGTTCTATGAATCTTTTTTTGGGAATTTATAGTTTAACACATCACAAAGTTGGCTTAATGCGTCACCCAGATGTTCAGAGTTTTTTTTTTGAGACTGTCAAGTGGTCAAAATCTTATTAATGATGTAGCAGCTGCCTTGTTATTGTGTAACTAATAAACCATAGAGGCTGAATGCATCTTCTTAAGTGCTTTATTTTCCTTTATGATCTCCTACATATGTTTTATAAGTAGTTTAGTTATGTTTATCTGATGAAAAATAGATATACAAAATTTTTTATTTCTTTTAACTTTTGAAAAAGAAAAATCAGAAGGGCCCTTTTAATCAAACTTTATTTATTGAGTGCTGGATTAGCATGCCCATTTTTAGTTCTCTTGATATTTTTAACTATTTCAAGGCTTTTTACAAAAAAAAATTGATTCAACTTACAGTTGTATTAACTTAGATGAAGTTCCAATTCTCAAGGCTTTAGGGTTTGATTCTAGTTGTTTGTTGGACCTGGAAATAAAATTTGAAAATGTTGGGCAAACTGTATCTTGTTTTGTCTTTTATGTATATCATTTTTGTTAGTCAGCTACATTTTTCTAGGACATTTTAGTTATTTACGGAGGAACCTGCCATTAGGCCCAAATGATAGGTCTGATTTAGTTTTTGTTGGATATATTAAATAGCAGGCAAACCCTGATTCACCTGCATGGGGTTATCAATTGTGATTCTGAAAAAGTTTTGTTGATCTTTGATAAGTGGCTTCCAAGGGTATAGTTTGATCAAGAGCTAAAACATTGCGTTCCGTGCCAGTAAAGTGAGAGACCTTTGACTGAACTTATTTTGCTATTCTATGATGTAGTTTCATTCTGAACGATTTGCTGATGAATAATAATTAGCCCATATCAACTTGGCAGTTGCTTTCTTATTAAGTTATTCAATTGATACCTAAGCTCATCCATTTGTCAACTGTTTCCCTATTGGTGATTAAACATTCACCACATTTTTATTTCAACTGATTACTGTTAAATGAAGTTGTTTGATGTGCATGGGTATGGTTAGTCTCTGAAATTTTGCTTTGTTTACCTTCCATAGAAATTGGATTTCAAATTTCCTCTGTCAGTATCATGCGTTCACTTCATCTGCTCATCCATTGGAGCATATATGGTAATCAAGGTACTGAAGCTTAAACCACTGATCGTGGTTGATCCAGAAGATCGTTGGAGGAGGATATTTCCCATGTCTTTTGTATTCTGTATTAACATAGTGTTGGGGAATGTAAGCTTACGATATATTCCAGTTTCTTTTATGCAGACAATAAAGTCATTCACCCCTGCAACTACAGGTCAGGCTCAGGATCTCAACACAAGCTATCTCTTTCATTCTGTATTCTAGTGTCACAATTGTATCTGACCTCAATGCATTTGGACAGTTGTTTTGCAGTGGCTTGTTTGGAGAAAATACTTTGACTGGCGCATTTGGGCTTCTTTGGTGCCCATTGTTGGAGGAATACTCCTGACATCTGTTACAGAGCTTAGTTTTAATATGTTCGGATTCTGTGCTGCCTTGTTTGGATGTTTGGCTACTTCTACAAAGACTATCCTTGCTGAGTCTTTACTGCATGGATACAAGTTCGATAGGTATTTTCTATGTCGTCGTTGTTGTCTTTACCTATTCTTATAGCTTTGCTTCATTATTATGAATGCCACAATAGAATTATGTGAACGTCAGATAAAAAGGATGGCAAGAGTCTTAATCTAGCCAATATGTTTAAATTTTTAACTTTTTATTGCTTGAAGTTTATATATGGATGAGTTTTTGCAAATTAGGTTCTTTGTTAACGTCGTAGAATAGCCTGGTTGGCAGCCTATCTTGTTTGTAAAGCAGGATAGGCAGCTTTGGGGAAATTATGTAGGCAGATAATTGTTTACATCAGCTAATGCTGAAGGTATGAACTTGCCTGGCCATAATTATGATACTTTAGTTTACATATATCTGGAACAAATGATTTCCACAAAAAAGTATGGAGTTCATTTGTAAATTACAATTTTTTTAGATCATTCCAAGTTATGGAAATTATTTTGAAATATTCTTTTTGAATTGAGGAAGTCCATCTTTAATTCTGTTAAACATGGTGGACTTTGAAAATCACATGTTACCAAACATATTGTTAGACAGAAAAAAGAGAACAAATTTATATAGAAGAAAATAAGGTCTCCTCTACAAAAACCAGAACAAGAAAGACAAGAAAGGAACATAAAGCGACATGTCCTGAAATGCAACATGGCAATTCAGTCCCATTATAAAGAAGCGAAAGAAACCCCTTTGAAAGCAAACAATGTTTCTTAACCCAAAGTGAAATGGCATTATAGGAGTTGATCTGGAAGATTTTTGCACTTGTTTCCAACCATAAATCCATATCCTAACAAAGAGAGCCCCTTTCCATAACCTCTTTAGTTTCACCTCTTCTCCTAAATCCTCAAGTATTTGAACAAGTGAAGACATCTAGGGTAGAGGGGCAAATCCAAAAACTCCGAAGAAAAAACTACCAGAGCCAATTCCATAGCTTTTAAGGCACATTACAAGAGACAAACAAATGGCTATTGGATTCATAACTCCAGAAACACAACATGCTAACATTCAGCAATAACACTCCATTAAGTATGCGAGCTTGCAGCAAATACTTACTCTTAATCCAATTTAGTATAGTAGTCCAAATGGAAACCTTAAATGTAGGAGGATTTTTCACCTTCCAAGAACTAGTGACAGTTATTTTCCTTTCCAAATATGATTAGTCAATGGTATTCCATGAAATATTCTAATCGTCATTTTGCATCAAAATTAATTTTTCTTTGCAAATAAATTTCTGATTCAATTCCCGACAAATGAAATGAAATTTAATTGTGCATTTGTTCCATAGAAGTTGTTCTTTTAACATTGACAAAATCGTTCTAAACCAAGCCTTAAACAAATAGAACTGAAAGTTCTGTGGCACTAGATCATCTGGCTCGTCCATTTATGTTGCCTTTGGGTCAGTAGTTTTTTTTTTTGTTAAAATTGTATATTACACTTTGTATCTTCTTAGTGGCCACTGAGGATGTTTCCAGTTCTTTTTTTTTTTTAAGTATAAAGTGTACTGTTTCCAGTTGTTCTGACTTATGAGTGCGGTTCAAGATTGTTGCCAAGAGTTTTTAATGTCAGGCAATTATATTTTGGTGTAGACTGGGAATTGCCTTTTGCTCTAGATTTCCATTTTGTTTTCGCACATATTACAAGACTAACGACCTTGGATTAGGGAAAAAGGGAAGTATGTTTGTGCTTATTGTATGCAATATGCTTATGGTGTGGGAGGACAGCTAGGATTCTTGGTCCTGTTTTGTCATAGGAGCCATTGTTTATCAATTTCTGGTTACTGCCTTGGATAACTTGATCGGGGTTATGGGTGCTTATCTGTTAAGGTTTAATATGTTCATCAAGTCTAACACCATAGCGACGTATTTAAGATTTTAAGTCCGGTGTGATATTTTAAAACAAACGTTATGTTTGATTCTATGCCTGTGTTCTTGACCAGATGTTTCCTTAAATTCTGTCCTGGATGTCATGGAACTAAAAAAGATAACCCCTCTCTCTTGGGTTTGCCTTGGGTTCTTCTTTCTCATATTTAATGAGGTAGACATGCCTTCATTCTGTGAGAAGGAAGGCGGAGGTGATAATATTTGAGCATGAAGCCCATATTAAAAATTGACATAGGTGATGCTATCTCTTTCTAATTCTTTCATTTACAACAACTTAAATTATGCCAAGAAATTGAATTGCTTTAGCTTGACTTCTGGAATAGTGTGGGCCTTACTTGGTATATCTCTTATCCTATGAATGCTGTATAACATGTGCATCCATGCATGGATGAAACTTTTAACCATGACTTATAACCTCATACTTCACTGAGTTTTCTTTTCCTTTTGGTGTGTACTTGTGTAGTATAAACACTGTATACTACATGGCACCTTTTGCAACCCTAATATTGGGAGTGCCGGCTATGCTACTCGAAGGCAATGGAGTTCTGGATTGGTTTCATGCCCACCCGTTTCCTTGGTCATCTCTTATCATTATTTTCAGCTCTGGGGTGCTGGCTTTCTGTCTCAACTTCTCCATCTTCTATGTTATTCATTCCACAACTGCAGTTACCTTTAACGTTGCTGGAAACCTTAAGGTGAGACATCAGATTCTTAGCATTATTACTATGCTAAGTTAATGTTTATCATTGTTGAATGCGACTGGACTTATGCTGCTCTTCTTTACTGAGCATACAGTTTTTTCAATTAATTGGGTAAAATGTTTATACCCTTAATTTTTGTGGTTCCATCCCATCTTATTAGATTGTGCAGACTTCATAGCCTGTTTTGGAATTGTATCTGGCTAATCTATTTCCTGGTCTATCAGGTTTGCTTATTGGCTTTATGTTTATTCCGTGCAGGTTGCAGTTGCTGTTTTGGTGTCCTGGTTGATATTCCGGAACCCGATATCAAGTTTAAATGCTGTTGGATGTGCTATCACACTTTTAGGATGTACATTCTATGGGTATGTGAGACACATGCTCTCCCAACAACCACCCGGCACTCCTCGAACACCAAGGACCCCAAAGAATAGGATCGAGCTACTTCCCCTTGTAAATGATAAATTGGATGATAAAGTCTAACTAAGAGGTGCCTGAGGCTTGAGGTTCTTTGCTGTTGGAGGTCATTGATACAATCTTAAACGGGGGGGGAGTCTTGTGAAGGAGGGAGCCACTTTACGTGTGAATTTCCATCAGATTACTCAAAAATTTTCTAATATATGTCCTTTTTGTCTTACTCACGATTGCCTTCTAACAAATATATACTAGCAAATGATAATTACAAACTGCTAGCAGGGGTGGAGTATAGCTTTTAGCACAGCAGTGTGATACACTTTGGATTCAGTTCTAGGCGGTATCTGAATCCCTTGGCTTCTTAGCATTCACTTGATCGAGTAATATGAAACGCCCGTATTTTCCATAATGATTGTCTCTATGATGCATAATTTAATATTTGGACATTTCTTTATAGAATCTACTAAAAAAACTGTGGATTAATTTGTTCATGTCCGTGGTCTGGGGATCACTTGTAGCATCCAGCATATTCAGCTTTAGAAGAGTGCAAAACATAGTCTGCAACGGTAGCATGCTGTGAATTTATGAATACTCTTCTGGGTTTTAGAAGCCAAGATTTATTAAATAATTATGAAATATTAGAAAATTAATTCAACGCATGCTACTTGGGGACACCATAATAGCACCCGTGAAACTTTTGTCTGCCAATCAGGGCAATTACTGCAGGGACCTCATTGCAAGAAATCTTAGGTGAATTCTGCCACTCTTTAATGGCAGCTTTAATTTGCTACCCACAGACCCCTGCTGCTACAGTAACAGCTTTATAATTTACTGCCTTCAGTCATCTGGATTATCAATAGTAACAGTCGTAATTAATTATACACTGCTTATCAATGATATAGAAAGAAGAAAGTTGTAGTTAGTAGTTAAAGGTGGGGATGAGACTAGAAACTAATAATACAGGCCATTTTCCCAAATACTATCTTATGCTTCCAAAGCCTTTTTGCTTTGAACCCATCTAAGCCAACAGCCAGAAATCCTTCTGCCACCTGGTGCTGATAAGGTAACCACCCATGCCTTTGCTCTGCTTCTTTACTCCTATTGTCAAGCAATCAGCACCATTGATGCACTGTTGTACAAATTCCTCCGACCTATTGGTCCCACAGAGGCTGCATTAAGAGAGTGATGATGGTCAAGATGAAAGGAGAGTTAAGATCTAGGGGTGGAGAATGCAAGATGGCATAAGTAGGGAGGAGAGACCCACCAGTTGATGAGGGCAGAGGATTTCTTCTGACCCAGAACCAGTACAGACACCTCCAGTTTCTTCACTTGGCTCATCACGGTCGCCAGCTTTGGTCCTTGGATGACCAAAACTTCTACTTCCACCTGAACATTTGAATTACCCAAGTAAAAGATGAAGTCAAGGACATAATCAGATTCATTAAGCACACCCACATCACCATCATACTATACATATATATAGCTCCTTTTTAAAAAAGCAAGATAGAAATTAAAAAAAAAAAAATAAATCTGGGTTCTGGAAAGTAAAAGATAAACGATCAAAAGAACTGAAACTGGTAAAGTTGTTCCCCACTTCCCCCTTCAAAAGAATAGAATCGCAGTAACATGAGGTGAAAAGGAATGGTTAAAACTATAGTAAAACATAAAATAACCAGAGATACCGCCTCTCGCCAAAAAAAAAAAAAAGAAAGAAGGGATCAACTGGGATCTATCAAACACAACAAAAAATGCATGTTTTCTGTAGGCAAATTGTATAATTACCCCTAAAAAACAGAGCAAACCATGAACACTAGTGTTTAACTTGGTGGGAAGCGTGGGGAGGAACAGAAAATTTAGCGGTTGAGCATTGAAGACCCATCAAAACCCACTTCCTCATGAGCATATATTTTACGTACCTCAGGTCTACAAGCCTTGCAAAGCGAGCCAAGCGAGTGAGCAAGGTTAGGCGTCGAAGAAGTACTAGTCTCATGGGAGGCATTATGTGCAGGATGAATAACATGCAGAAGAGTAAGCAAATCAGCCTTATTAGCCACATGAGTCAATGCCCACATCATAGCGTGCTTAGAATGCGATGCTTCATCCACAACAACCATCACTCTCTTCTTCATTACCAAGCCACCATTGTTGTTGTCACCACCAAGCCCCTCCATTTGGCTCAATCTTCTCTCCCCTCTAAAACCGCCGTTACTGTAATTGTTCTTCCCACCCCACCTCCTCGATGTTGATCTCCAAACTTCTCTACCACTCAGTTGTCTTAAAAACGAAGGCATTATCACTCCCCCCTTCTTCTAAAATTGTGCTTTATATTAGCCGGAAATATCAATTATGGATTGTTCCTAGCTCGTGATTGACAATTGACAAGACCCAGTAAGGTCAGCTCTTCCTTGTGTAGAGAGATTGAGAAGGTGGGTAAGGTCGGGAAGTACAGAGGTTTTTAATTTCAATGCAGAGAAAGAGAGAGACCAAAAGATTGATGAATTGAGGGGGGAAAGTTAAAGAGGAGGTGGTGGTGGTGATGATGATGATGCCAACGCAGGCTATAAAGTTCACGGGAATCACTGTCTTTACTCTTAACTACAGTCTGAGCTATAAAACAGTAAATAATGGTGCTGGTCAGTTTTTGATGATGAAAGAGAGGATTCTCTCTGTACTATACTCTACAACTCACCTCACATCTGTTTCTGATTCCCCTCATCAATTATTTATAATAAAGAAAATCTTAAAGATTTTATTTTAAAGAAAGAATTTCTTTTAATTTCTGATTATCTGCATCCGGTGGGGGGAGGGTATCATATTATTATTATTATTATTATATGATAATGTTTGGATTAAATAAAAAGTAATATTTCTTTTTAACATAACAACAGAAAAGAGCCATGCATAGAGCATTGTGGTCCATGTCTGGGTGGGACTTCATTGAGTTCAAATTGCTGTAATTAAAAATTAAGCGTACCATATTTTTGTCAGGTGATCCCCCCCCCCCCCCCCCCCCCATGGGCTGCTTCAACTTTAAAAGATGCCCAGCAGTCATGGTAAGGTCTTTTAGTTTTGGATCTGTTCCAATTTTCTGTAAATTGCAATGTCAATATGGGTATCTCAATTTCTTCTTCCGAATAAACAATGGGCATTTTGTACCATTAGTTTTTAAGTCATTTTCAAAGTACAAGTAACATGGGAATTATCACGAGTTTTTTAATGTATACAAAAAAATTCAAATTAAAGTTAAAAAAATAAAATTTGCTTTTCATAACAATTTTTCCCAACTTGCGAGAGAGGAAACAATTGTTTTCTTTTGCAGCTTCTCCCATTCACTCAGTTTGTCAGTAAAACAATCTGACCACCTCAACAGGCTCAAATAATAATTAACATGCAATTTTTAAATAATTTATTTTGGTAATTTTAGGGGGAAATGTCAGAAAGTGGGCCCTCGTGAATTGAGGTGAATCAAGTCAGAACCCTGCTGGTCGTACTTCCAAATAATTGCCCCCGGCTGAGACGCTAATACTGCTCCCATCACCGAAAATACAATTTTAACCCTCATAACTATTCAAATTTACCCATTACCCCTTCATTTTTACTCTTGTTTTTTTCTTCTGTTTTTGTTTTTGTAACTCCAATGCTCCAATCACAACTTATACTTTTTAACTTTGACTAGCTTCTTCCCCTTGTTTCTATATATATATATATATTTTTCGAGAGTATGTATTATATTTTATTAAATTAAATTTATTTTTATATACACAATATATTGTAAGTATTGATGTATTTTTGTGTTAAATTCATCTGATCTCCTCCATTTCAAGGATAGTGTAGTTTGGCTTTGTGGAATGAGAAGAGACTCCTAACTTTCGGGCCGTGGGGTTACTAGATAATGGAGTTATCTCAGATATATTATTCTTATCAATTTGAGTCATCATAATGATTTAATCTCGGATTTTGTTGTAATCTTATTAGAAAGTTTTACGTATTTTTTTTAAAAAATAAAACCTCAAATTTAATCAATTAAAATATGAAAGAGTAAAAGGAGTACAAAAAAAGAAGAGGGGGGGATTAATGGAGTTTCAAATTGAGAATAGAGACGAATTAGCATTCAGCAGCAGCATTTCTTGCATCTCGCGAATATAATTATATATATGTATGTAAAGAGTAATGGGGGCGGCGGTATACACCCTCTTTTTAATATGAATATATATGGATATACTTTTTTAATAGGAAGAGAAAAAAACATATATTAACGTATATAATTATGGTGTCATCATTCTTTTCACTGGTTACGAGCTAGCAATATTTAGCTGCGTTCAGATCTTAACCAGAATTTAACACGTATGCTGCTGTTGGTCTTTTATTTAAAAGAGTGTGAGACCAGTTCATGATTCATGTAATGTATTCCACACAACATTTCTATGTGCTCGTGCAATACAGAGGTTTTTTCTAACATTAATATTAGATAAAGACTAGTGATGATAATTCATGAAGACGACTGGTAATAATAGAAAGTAGGAATAAAATATAGTTGGTGATTTAATATAAAGATGAATTATGTACTTTGTTTAAACCACTGCTAATATCACTGTAATAACTAGTTGTTTTACTCAACTGATATTAATAGTATATCTATCTATACACGATGAGTGGTGCTTATTTTAATTATTTCCTTTTTGGTATATGAATCTCAGGCCAAAAAAGAAAAGGAATATATCAAGAAATATAATTTTAAAAAAATCAAATTTAAATTCAAAAACGCTGGTCAAAGCTTGGTTAGAAGTTTGAAACCACTCATTAACTTAATAATTAATACACTCATTTTTTTAATAAAGAGTTATAAATTCGAATTCAACTATAATCTCATATATATATTTTTATTTAAAAACTACGTATGTGTTATGGTAATTAAGGTTTATATATCACTGCATGTATTTTTTATTCAAAAATTTAAAATGCATGTCATTTTTTAACACAGGCAACAGCAAACACTAATAACTTGTTGACATGAAAGATAAAGAATAATTAATTCAAAATAAATATTTGACATACATGATCTCTTGTATGTTTGAGGAGAGCTAATTGTCGAAGACTTGGTGGACTACAGTTCGGGTTGACCAACTGCTCGAGTTACAAATAGAGATTACCAAAGCCCTTGCCTGAATCCTGTAAATACAAGCCACAAAGCCACGACGACCATAAAGCGCGGTCGACAAAATAAACAAAAAAAAAAAGGAAACGAAATGAGATACACGTCAGGTTAGTTGTGAATTTAATTTTAGAATGTCTTACTAATGGCCAGGGCCCTCAACCACGAGTTCACGAGTCCAACTAAAAATTACCACATACCGAATGAGTTCTAGATTTCAACGCTGAAAGCTGTAATGCTTCTCTTTATTACACACATAAATACATATGAGTATATGACCACCATCAAATAACCAAGTCAGGTATCCGTTATTTAATTAAAATTTATTTCAGTTTGAAGCACCAATTATAAGGTTTACAAGAATAAAGATGGAAATTACATCCCAGATCGAAATACCTATTAGAAACGACTTCTTTCCTTCACAAATTGAGGCACTGCATCAAGATCCAATTGTGGGGCATGAACCACAATGCTATGGAGAAGCAGCATAAAATAGTGCTTCACACATTTCTGGGTCACTGCCTGAAACTTGATTGCATCCGCGCAATTCCTGATTTCTGTTCTAAAAATCTCTTCAGTTTTGCCTCAGAGAAAGATTCACCCAACTAAATAAATGTATAAGTGAAAGCTAACAAGTTAAACTCTGTTAGTGATCTAAAAGAATCCTCAATCCAATAATACCCGCTATTTAGGATGTGGCCTTTCTGTACATGCTGTATTGACTCAACAATGAAATATCCTCAGGGGACAATGATAGTGCACCAGTACTCAAGTAATGTCGAGCAGCTCTCCTTGACCTACAAGTTATGTAAATTAACTTGGATTCAAGTAATTTTGTCAGCAGCAGTTATTAATAATTTGCAAGAAAAACAATCTACACCAAAAGCACAAACCTCTGTGTCCGTCCATTATCAACACCTTCTGAATGACGAGAAGCATCAGATCTTGATATGGTTCCCAATGCAGAAACATATTCATGAAATCCATCACCTTTCACGGCCAAGGATGCCCTTGGAGAAACTAGGGACTTAATTATGTTAACGAGACATGATATATTCTCACTGCATTGCGGATGCCTGAGGCCATGTATTGTAAAATGAATAATGACACAATGCAACTTATAGCATGTTTTGGTAATTTTACTTTGAATAAGTCAAACAGCAGAAGAGCATGCAAACCAAAAGATAGTACTACAAGTGATCACAAGCGAAAATGGCAAGTGATTTGTGATTTTCCATGTCAAAACTATCATTTATGCAAATAATAGGTCTTAGCATATCTTAAAAGAAGAGGTTGAAGGTATACCTTCCAAATGCTATCTCACATTTTTCTAAGCTCGCCTCTGAAACCTGTCCATCATTTAAGGTGTTACTCAGTCCAACCTCCTCTTCAACTGCCCACCGTAGTGCAGTCGTGTTAGTTTTAGAAGTCAACATCTGCCCTCCAAAATCTTCATTAGTCTGAGAAAATATGTTTGGTTGGCAAGAAGAAACATCTCTTGCATAAATGCAAAATCTATGTTGTGCCATAGTGGAAGCCATCTCCAACTGCTCATTATTTGATAGTTCCAAAGGGTCCTGCAAAAGTACATAATCAGCATCTAGAGTGCAGAGGAATAAAAGCAAAAGGAAATAATGATATACAATAACACTCACTTTGTTCCGGCAGTTGGAAAGCAAAAGGTCTGCTTCCGAAATCACATTGCACATCCCATAAGTATGTTCCAGAAGTTGAAGAGCATGTTTTGGCTCTGAAGCAACATACTCTTTGAGATCGTTGCAATTATCACGAAGTTTTTTCCACGACTCTTGTACTAATTTGTTAATTCTGAACTCCAATTTCTCCATAGGCTCGGACCTCCTCTTAAAATCTATGCGACTACACTCATCCATAACTTGAAACACTCCAGACACACTCACTACATCATTATCATCAAAATCATCCAAGCTCTCCTCTTCAGATAATTCTGCAATAGCATCACATGTTTCTGCTACATTGCAATAAGACACCGTTCTGGACAACACCTCTGTTTCATTATTAATTTCAGTTTCAGGAACGTAGGATGATTCTGGAACACATGAAATATCAACTGAGTTGCAAATCTGGTTTAGCCATGAGTTACCATTTCCCATTTCTGAGCAACAATGGTTTTCGACAAATTTTTCTGCTTCAAAACAGAGTGGCACATTAGTTAACAGGTTTGTATCATGTTCCATTTTTGGATAATCAGAAGGAAATCTACTATCATCTTCCAGGAACAAATTATTATCTTTAATCTTGTCTGAAGCAACATGATATCTATCATTTAAAATTTCATCTTCAGAATCTGAAGAAACGACTAGCTTTCGCTTTCTCATAATATTTTTCCCAGGTGGAGAATTCTGGTTTCTGGTGTCACTAGGAATTTCAGATGAGGCAATAAAAGAGTAATTCCTCCTTAACAACCTTTCCTTCTTAAGCTCTATGTAGTCTGTTCTTATATTCTGAATTCCCAATCTGTCTGTCGTGTCTTCATTGTCAACTTTCCTTGAATTTCCTTCCATTAGCAACAATGCCTCTGTGATCTCCTTCTGAATTAGCTCAGACAACTGGGATGGGAGATCCCAGGAAATAACCTTTGGTAATATTCGATGACTAGCATCAAGGTCAAATAGCAGTGGGCCATAATTCTTGTGCAACTTATCCACTGTGAAATGAAAAGAAAAATGATGAAAGGAAATCATATTTCCCAGACTTCTATGCATTACTGTTCAACAATCAAGGGCATTTTAAGAGCGATTTGTAAATCCTTCCGATGCATTCTCATATGTTTGGAAGGGATATACATTTATCAACAAAAATGAAGCCAAACAATACAATGGAATTTTTTATATAATTAAGACAAAAGTTTGTGGAGTTAATTAGGAGAAAATCATGCTAATGTTAAAGACATAGTAGTAAAAGCTTCCTAGAGTAAATCACATACAACCTGTTCACTTTCCAATATGAACATATAGAAGGCTGTTACTATGGGCTGACATTCACAAAGATTGATACTGTAGTACATCAATTGTGCAAGACCATGTGTAGACTGTATTGTCAATCTCAAAAGCTAGTAAAATAGTTATTTCAAAAGCTAGATAGCCAAGCATTTTTCCGCTACATTAAAGTTTGAACAATTCTGAACAAAAGCCAATTCGAATTTCAAAGAATTAAATGTTATGAGACTGCACTTATGCTACCTATGCCTTGAATTCCATTACCTGAGACTCCTCAGGATCAGACCTGCCAAAATTTGGAGATTACTGCAGGAAAATCTTTGAGATATGGGCATAAATACAATAAAGTGGTTGCATCTAGCCTTTTGCTAGAATGATTTGTTTTTTTCTGTTACACACACACACACACACACATATATATGTTCTAAGTAGAGTTTCGGGTATGGTACTTTCACAATGAAACTCTCAAGTTTGGTTGTGGTTGCAACTCGAGCAAGAATAGGATTTAAGTATATCATTAAAAATTTTTAATTTTCACAAATGTTCTCATCTTCTTCCTGACTTTATTATTTGAATTATTTCTTCTAGACATAGACATTAACTAGGTAAAAATGACAATACTTGATCAACTGCCCCTGGTCAATTTTTCTGAAAATGGTGTCACCAAAACAAAAAATTGTTTTTTAAAATGAACAAGAATGCTAAATCAACTTTCGATAGTTGATGTACCATGTAGTCATCCAGCTAGCAGATTTTCAAATGCTTAAATGATGTCCAGCAACCTATAATTTTGCAGTGACTTGTTTAATCTTTTGAGATAATACCAACAAATTTCATAACTTTAGTGTGCAGCAGAATAATTAACTTAATTGTGACTTCTAGTTTCTCTAATACTTTACATTACTTCCCTTAGGAAACATTACCCAAACTTAGACAAGCTACAAACCTCAACGCACTTTCGTAGATTTGATAACAAAACATCAGGAAAAAGTAATACACATGCAGGGGAACTATGAGTCTCATTGTGATAAACCTGTTCTATGTCTTCTACTCTGGCACCAAAACTGCAAGTGCATGATAGTTTTCCGAATATCCCCTTGATAATATTCACTGAGCTGCTCTATTAAATGAGGCTGAATGTCAATTTTCTCTGCAGCACAAATCTATGGAGAAACAGCCAAATCAACAAAGGCGACAAATTCCCATAAGCAGATCTAATTATAAAAGTACTATAAGTGCATACTTTAGAAAGATGGCAAAGTAGTTCCTTCGATGATGGCATGGAAAAGGATAATTCTAGCCTGTCTAAATTGTCTGGCAGAACGGGATTCTTATCTGTGAATTCCACAATAATTTAAGTAATGGGAATATGAAGACCAACCAAAATGGCAAGAGGAAAAGAAAATATTCCAGACTAACAGTTCTTACCATTGCTAGTCAATATTAGAGGTCCCTTGGCTCTCTCTGCAATTTGTTTTATGGCAGCAACAAAACCCCGATCATCCTGAAAAGAAATATCCACATCCTCAACGATAATTAAGGGCCTCACTTTGGTCTGATTGTTTCCATTTTCACTCTCCATGCATAAAATTTTCCCATATGTTCTGCTGGCACCATGATTTTCTTCCTTATCTAATCTTGGAATCAGTTCAGTGACCTTGTTATCATCCTCATATACTGCTTCGTCATTGACGACTTGAGCAGATTCTATGGTATTATATGAATCAACAGCATTTTCCAACGACCTGGAATAAGTATCTTGTCATGTAGGATATTTCTATTCTAAAAGCTTTCCAAGTATATTTATGATTAGTTGCAAAAAGGAATAAATGAAATGTTCAACAGATGAAGAAAATTGTTCTTTTGTATACAAAGTGACGAACCTTGTAAGGCAATGGGATTCCAAAGCCTCTCCAAATTTCTGCTTCACAGCAGGTCCATTACGACACTCTGATGCATTAGACTGAAATAGGTACATTAAAAAGATATTATTATTTCCTTACAGATTGTTCTTGTCATGTCGAACTACTGAATTTGAAGAGGAGAACGGTTTGATAAATAAGCCTATCAGTCATTTAGCTGCATGCAAGTATCCATTCTAACATCTGTGCAGAATAGTGGATAAGGCAATCATGCATTGTAAGATTGCTTCATAAAAAATATTAGATGTAGAAGAAATTCTTCAGTTTTTCTTTTGCAGCAAAAACCGTCAAAGTATTCAAGACATCTTTCTCCAGCTGATTCATAAACAAGTCAGATCATATAAAGATGTTGTTATTGTATAAACAGTGAAAAGGGCAGTTTCATGCCATAGGGGCTTCGGAAGAGTCCTTTTTGTTTCGCCTTTCCTTGCATAGTTAATCATACTTGCTGAACATCAGTGAGTTCCCAAATTTTAAACTCAGTCTTTCAGTTGCAAGTTGTGAATTCATGCAAGAACAGGACAGCAAGGAGGAAATTCAACAAAAAACTCATAATAACTACCATGAAAAAGATTAACAAAACTAATTATAGAGATTATAGTGCTGGTCAACAAATTTGGCAAAAAAGTTTGAAATAACTACATAGATTATAGTACCTCCAGAATTCTAAACCCTTGCTCCCTTGCACAAGCATGGATAGCCGCAGACTTCCCACTCTGTGATAAGAGAAATATGTTTCAACCATGATATAAACCAAAGGCACAACAATGAAATGAAAGCTTCCATTTCAGCATGGTGCATCTACAACCATTATATGGATTAAAAAGGAAAAGCTCCAGGTATTACAAGTGCAATGGCAAAAAATTGCTGTATCTTCTCCCACTACAATTTACCTTAGAATGCAATTCCATGTGACACGCGGCAGAAATGAAGTGAATGAAATAGTGATGCTCCTTTGAGAATTATCAAAAAATGTGACACCAAAAGCTGATACATACATATTTGACAAAGAGGCATGGGCCAAAAAAAGATATATAGATGGTTTTTTTATCTTTCATATAGATGGACGTCTTTTCCAAATCCTGACATGTAAACATACTTGAACTATAGCTAAGATAGATAACTCCAAAAATAGGAAAACAATATGAATTAAGATCCAATATCATAAATAATAAGAATTGATGTTTAAGTATTGAGAAAATATAGCCAGACAAATCTAAATTTTGCATGCATAATGAGACTCCTGATTCTTTATGAAACATCAAAATATCAAAATTCTTGAGTTCAAGAGAAGCACAAAGAGAATTCAATTCAAATGCCTAGGAGTCAGCTAAGAATTCAACAAATGCCAAAGAAACCACCAATTTGCAAGGATATTAATGAGGATGAGTAGAACATCAGGATGTGATAATATGCATAGTAATTGGTTTAGCTAAAATATAGCAAAAAATAAAATATGCTATAAAATAGCTAAAATATGTTTTCACGCACCCCTACTGGTCCTGTAACTAATAGGACATTTTTCAGGTTATCCCATTCATCTACATTTGCTGAATCAGAGTCATAACCATTGTAAATGTAATCACTATCTCCTGTGTTGTGCTTATCACCATTGCTGGAATCTTCCATTGCTCGAAAACCTTGTTCATGCCAAAGACGTAGCCACTCATTCATAGACCTCACAGATTCAGCATTCCCACAAACCTGTAGGAAATGGTTTAGTGAAAAGAAAAAAGATAAGGAATAAAATAGAAGATAATTTCTTGATTGTCTCTAACAGGATAATAGCAAAAAATAGACAAGTTCAATGTAATAAAGCTGATCCAGATAAATGACCTCTGAGGACTTCTTTGGCTGGTACTTATCTGTCCATAAGATATCCTCAAGCTGATTACTGCCAACCAATACAGTAAGGGCATCAGTCTGCAAATCCAGCAAGGTAATCATAGAACTACACTGCCAAAATCTATTGAATTCTATATGGTGAAGTGCATAAAACCACTGAAATGTGCCCACCATAGTTCCAGGAGATAAGAACAACTTGAGACATGCAGCACGAAAATGCTTACATAAAATAATGGTACAAAAAATAAGAACTACATGTCAGTTATATAGTTGTTTGCTTTGAACAAGCAATGCTGAGAATGGTTAAAGCATGACAAATTTATGAGGGATGGACTTATTCTAAGCCTACTTACAATAATGGGAAGAATCCATGAAGACATATAGGATAACGAAAATTTAACATATTTACCATGTAGTAAGCCAAAAAATGACATCAAACATATTATGGAAAAGGCAAGGTTTTCAAGCATTAATTACAGTTTTAATGAAGAAGACTTCCCTGAATTACTAATAAGATGCCACTCATTTGATAAGAGCAGGCGATGATTCCATCGAAGTTAAGTTATCACAATAATATGTTTCCTTCTTTCAGCAGCATAGGGATTGGAAACAAGCATGCAAATTTAAAAAATTCCTAACCTTTCATCAAAGAATATGTTTAGCCTTTCACTATCTGGTTTTATTGCATCATCAGTATGTCCTGATAAGAAGACAACTTCATCTACCTTCAAAGGCTGCCAATAAAATGACCATTGTGACTCAAAAGAATGGATAATGTGCTATTATTAAACTACTACACCCAATAGAGAATCAAGCAGTGGATACGAAAGAAAAAAGAGAAGTGCAGAATAAATTACACATTACAGAATGTTGTAATATGTACCCATTCTGATTCACCTAAGAGCTGACAGCATGCCACCTGCTCATCGACTATCGTGGTAGGGGCTATTGGCAATTTCTCAAAAGAATCTTGTTGGATAAGGCATGGATTCCCCACCTTTTCTTGAGCAACTGTTACATCAGATGGATCTAACATACTAGGAAAACCATTAGAAATGAAAGCATTGACAAGGTCCTTCAAGACCAATGTGAATGAACCTTCTAAACCACAAGTTGTGTCAATACGGGTTTTCTCACAAAATGTCCAATTCTTCCAATCAATGGATGTAACATCATCCTGCAAAGAAGACAACATTCGGTCTCGGATTTAAAAGAAAAAGAAGGAATAAGTATGCATGTTGAAGTCAAAACATTAAATGCAAAGCAGACCCAATAATACGATACCTGCATTTTTTCGAATACATGAATAGGACCTATAAGAAAGTTTTTATCCTTTTTCTCAACTAGGTGATTACTCTCGGTTTCAGATACCTCCTGGATTTTTTTCCCTGTTTTCCGTGATGAGAAAAATGGATGCATTTGCTTTCCCGCAAACAGCCGTGAATTTTCCTGATAAAGCCAGAAAAAAAAACATAGATTTTACAAATTTTATTTACACCATATAGTGGAAGTTAACAGTAGAATATATGCTTCAAGGTCTTTAATTTTACGTCACAATGTTTTGTTTTCATACCTTCCTGATTCACACCTTCCACATAATCTATGCAGAACTGCTATATATATTAAGTCGTATATACTTTTGAAACCAGGCTTTCATGTACTAGCTTTCTAAAGCACCGAAAACACTTAGAGAAGTACGCACATTAGGAAACAGACAACATCCATATCCAACAAAAGGATGTACAGCAAAAAGATTATTCAATGGAGAGAAAGTAACAGAACTAAGACAAAGCAAAAAAACCAAAACCACTTACCTCGGCTCTCAATTTTGCCTCCAGCCGCAAATTAGGGATTGGAGTTGATAGATCCTCATTCTCAATCGAATTAGCTGTTATGCTCCCATTGTTTGTACCATTTTTCTTGGGCGTTATCTTCGCAGGAGATTTCTTCATCTGATGATCAAACACAGGAAAATTGTTGACCGAGAGGAATCTCGACTAGAAGATAACAGAATCCATACTAAATTCACATCAAATTGTTACTCAAATTCCCAAGATTAATCAAGCTCGTCTCAACGACATTAAGCAAATATAAGTTTAAACAGTCACGGTTAATCATAAATTGAAGCAACTAAGAGCATATAACTAACCTTCTTAGAAGCTCCATCCTGCGGTGTACTCTTTCCCTTTCGCCTTCTCGTCTTCTTGCCTTGGCTCCCGCAGTACTCCTCGTCTTCACTGTTCCTATTTTCCTCATTACAATTATCACATTTCTGATCGCCCGTGGATTCAACTTCTGGAGGTCTATGTGGGAACAGTGTTGACTGGACGAGTCTGCGGCGAACACTTCTCCGTTCCATTTGATTAGAGCCAATCACCGTCACCTGCCCACCTTCCTCGGCTAATTTTTCCATTGTTTATTTAATTAAAGTTCTGTTCCGTCAATTAGGGATTAGGCAATTTTTGGAATTTTGGTTTTGAAGCAGTGAGAAGAAAGTAAGTCCAGAGCGAACCTGATCTGGATTCGGGGAGAGAACCATGGAGGGAATGAAGATTTTGTTCCCGCCTTGTAAAGGGTTTAGGTCAAAGTAATTCGTGCCATGGTTGGGTAACTTAAACGCGATTTTACCATGCGTTTTGGTTAACAATGAACTTATCTGTCGTCTGTTTGAAATATTTAATTGGTCTCCCGCTATAAATTTTAAATATATATATTATATAATTTTCAGTAAAACGATTATAATTCTCATCAGACGAATATTTTTAAATATTTATTAAAATTTAAAAATATTTAATTTAAAATATATTTATTTTTTTATCGAGCTCGTCATCACTGATATCATATACAATTTTATTTTTTGTTTAATAGGTGTGCTAATAATTGTCAATTAATTTATAGTATATAATATTTTTATTTTTTTATAAAAAATTATTTAATGAATAATAAAAGTACACAAAAACAACAATTATTCTATTTGTAATATATTTTTTATTATGTATAAGCTATGATATGGGTAA
This sequence comes from Carica papaya, assembly GCF_054855325.1. NCBI lineage: Eukaryota > Viridiplantae > Streptophyta > Magnoliopsida > Brassicales > Caricaceae > Carica > Carica papaya. The sequence continues at coordinate 25,101,907 of NC_142309.1, forward strand.
TTGATTAAAAATCAATTTAAACTAAACCAATAGTGCATAAATGAATTAATTATTAATGATATTATAAGTTAAACACTCTCGTAATCACGTTTTAAAAAGTTACTTATTATTAACTTTTACCTTCCTCAAGAGCAATATTGTTGATTTAATTAAAATTTAGATCCTCCTTGATAATTTTAAAAATTTGAACTTCTGTCTCTGATAAATCCTGCATTTTAATTTTATTATTGTTTCTGATTTCTTTTAATATTTTCTACTACTCTATTCTTTAAAATAATTTTAAAAAAATTCATCTTCCAACTATAATTTAAATTAAATTAGTTTTATTTTATTAAATAATGTAATGTTTATTGTAATATTATTACATTAAAAATATAATTAACTACAAATATAAAAGTAATAACTCAAATAAAAAGGGGATTGTGCATTTATTTAAGTTATACTTTTAATATATAAATATAAATAAATAACTTATAGGAAAAAATATAATAACTACAAAATAACATGATATAAGCACCGCAGTAACTTCGACTTTTTCCGGAAGGATGTAGGAAGTTCCAACCCCTCAGGGACATGCACGTGACTTCAGTACGAGACAGTGTAGGTTACGCGCCAAGCTGTCGAGTGGAAGAACGTACGACGTCCGAACAGCAAGAAAACCAGAAATTCTTTTCCTCCAGACCAGAAAAGAAAAAGCAAGGGCGGACGTAGTGGCATCAAAAGTGGGGTACAACATATATGCAGCCATTCTCAAAAAGCAATAGAACGAAATGACTAAAACACCCTTCTTTTAACAAGATAAACTGAAAACGGTTGTCGTTTTATGGGCTTCGCTGGTGTACGTTATGGTGAAACGACGTCGTACTGGATGAGGAACACTTTTGAAGAAGTGGGAAACGCAGGATTTGGAGAGGACAAAATGGTCCAATGAAAAAGTTGTTCGTCTCGAAGATCGAAATTCTGACCTGTGTCTGTTCACTCTATGCTACGCATCTGTCTCTTACCTGAGCTCCACTCGTTTGAAAAAAGAAAAAGACCTTTACCTATCTCTCTCTTCTCACCGACTGTAACTGTTGGTGAGCGCCGGGCGAAGGAGAAGTTAGCCGAACCCTAAGCTTTAATCTTCGCTTGAAAATCTATCTGAGTTCCTAAAGGTCCCAAAAGATCAGTTTTAACTGTCTTAGATCCTTGATCTAGTGTCCCTCTCTTCATAGATATTGTAACTGTCAGCACATTGTTGAGACGACCGAGAAGAAACAGAAAAAGGAAACCCTAGAAACCTTGAAGACCCAGTTTGTTTTCTTTCAAATACTAAACCAGCTGAAAAAACCCATAATTTCTTGGGGTTGAGTTTTCAAATTCTCCCCCAATCCCCCCACCCCCACGGCGGAAAAACCCATATTTTTCGTTTTGGTCGTAGCAAAACAAACGTCTCTCGCACCTTCGTTTTCTCTTTCTCTCTCCCCTGTTTCCCTGTTTCCAGTGAAGAGGGACGAAGCAAACATAAAGCATAAAATTTCCTCCAAGAAAATGAAAAACCACAAAGCACCCGTCATTATCTTCTTCATTCTGGCAAATGTAGCTGCTACAGTGACTTCGAAGTCCACAATCGAGCCATGCTCGAACTCCGATTCCTGCAACGCCATGCTCGGCTACACTCTCTACACGGACCTCAAAGTCTCGGAGGTAGCCTCCCTCTTCCAGGTGGACCCAATCGCCATCCTCACCGCAAATGCCATCGACATTTCTTACCCCGATGTCGAAAACCACATCCTTCCGTCTCAGCTCTTCCTAAAGGTTCCTGTCAATTGCTCCTGCGTGGACGGTATTCGCAAATCCGTCTCGACCCGCTACAAGACCCGCCCATCGGATACTCTTTCAACTATAGCAGATTATGTTTACTCGGGTTTGGTCTCAGCGGACCAGATCAGAGAGGCCAATTCTATTTCGGACCCTTCTGTTCTTGACGTGGGGCAGATTCTCTTGGTGCCTCTGCCCTGTACTTGCTTCAACGGGACTGATAATTCTTTGCCGGCGATTTATATGTCTTACGTGGTTCAACCTATGGATACCTTGGCGGGAATCGCTGCCAGGTATACGACTACGCTTACGGATTTGATGAATGTCAATGCCATGGGGAGTACTGCTATTAAGGCCGGGGACATTCTTGCTGTTCCGTTGTCAGGTATCCTGTGGATTTGATTTTGATTTTGATTTTGAATGCCAGGTGTTTTATGGCGGTATTGACTGATAAGGAAAATAAATAAATTGCTCTCTGTTGTTCATAAAACTATGTACTTTGTTGAGATTAGAAAAATGGTGCTGTTAATTTGTTTCCTCCTATATTTGGGTATGTCTTCTTTTTTTTCAATTAGCAGGTTTTTTTTAACTACTCTTGCAAATAAAGATGTTGAATTTGAGTATCTACAATTGCTAAGTCTAAATTTGTTAAGGCTAATGCCTATACAGAAACTTAGGCGATTTTTGTTAGGCTAAAAATGTTTTCTAGCTTTTCTATATGCATTTTGGAATAAGGATAGAGAAAATGACAAATGATAGAATTTGAATATTTTAAAATGTTGGTTTTAGGAGTTTCGACGACCTCTTTTCTTTATGTTTGAGAATTCCACAAACACGCATCTCTTATATAATTAAACACGTATGAACTTCAAAAATGGAAACCAAAAGATGCTTTAATCTATATCGAAGCTTGGTTTCTTTGGTTCTAGAGTTTTTCCTGTCAAAATGTTTGGTTCTAACTTTGGGACATTGTTTGAAGGTTAAGAATTTTGTTTTTCTGTATTTCAGCTTGTGCTTCTAGCTTTCCAAGATATGCCTCTGATTTTGGACTGATTGTACCAAATGGGAGCTATGCTATAACTGCAAGCCACTGTGTGCAATGTAGTTGTGGGCCTGGAAACCGAAAGTAATTCCCTTGCCTTGCTCCAAATTGCGGTTCATTAATGGGTTAACTCTAGTAATTTTAAAGCTTTTGTATTTTTATTTTAAAATTATGTATGCCAATCTGGAGTTTAATCAGTTTCCTTTTGTTCTTTGAGTCAGCTTGTACTGCACGCCTGCTTCTTTGGCAGTTTCTTGTTCAAGCATGCAGTGTAAAAACAGTAACCTCATGGTTGGGAATGTTACGGTGCAGCAGACGAGTGCTGGATGCAATGTTACTACTTGCAGTTATGATGGTTTTGTTAATGGCTCCATAGCGACCATGTATGATGCATCTTTCTCTAAAGTGTATTCGTGATTTGACTTTTATCTGACACTTGATCCCTTATTCTCGTCTTTGTTTATGCTGCAGGTTGTCTACATCTCTTCAACCTCGATGCCCAGGTAAAATTTAATTAAAAGCTCTTGCACTTTTGTTTTTGGTGCAGTTGGAGGAAGATGAAATGTTCCTCTCCTGGTTAGCTTTAGAAAAAAACCTATATTCACTTATTCATAAAAATATTAAGAGTTGCATGTTCGTGAAATAGTTAACGCACAACAACATAGTTTCTGGAGAATACTAAAAACATTCATCCTGAACTATTTCTTTTCATGATTCATATGCGAAGCAAAATCAACAGATAACATAGAACTTCATCGTAAGTCTTCCTGATGATTTCCTTCCTAAAAATGATGCAGGACCTCAGCAGTTTCCTCCACTCGTAGCTCCACCTACGACAGTAAGCAGGGACTCAACATATGCACCGGCACCTGCGCCTGAGTCAGCTGGTGCTGGGACGACGCTGCCACACCCATCAGTAGTCCCAGGAGGTAGGTCGTTTCCTGGACTTGGCCCAGCGGCCAATAGCCCTATAGGGAGTCTTTCCGATGCTTGCTCATTGATTAATTCATTGGCCACTTTACCGGGTGCACTTGCCTTGTATTTCTTTGTCGAATTTATGATGTCCCGCAACTTGTAGTTCTGTGCTTGCAACCGTTGTGAGTAAGATGGTGGGGGGTTCTGTTATTTATGCATTGTCGCTTGGTTTTGATCAGTCTCAGAGGTGTATTGTATGTAATCTTTTATATTTTTTACAATCTTAAACTGATGCGGCCAATTTCTTGTACTTTTTAATGGAATCTTATTTTGCTTCACCCAGATTTGCATTACTGGATATACTATGAGTTTGTCTGTTTGTGGAAATTCATCCCTCTTCATTATTATTTGGAGTCTCTGAAAGTGCATGGCCAATTCTGCTTTTGCCAGTACAGAAACTTCAACTATCTATAAATTGCATCTTCGGATGGTTTGTAAGGCAAAATTCCTTGGGCAAAATTCCTTCTACTTTTTTTCTTTTTTGGGTTATACGATGGTAAATCAATGAGAAATTGAAATTACTACTGCCCACGGTAAGTTAATCCATTTCTTTCACTTTTCTATTATTGTATTCTTGGCTGTGTTGTAGGGACCTTCTTTTTAAGGACAAAAAATAATGATTTGATATTCATATTATTATTTTTTGTTTAAATTAATTTTTATATCCATTTTTGATTAAATTGGTCTTTATATTTTTTTAAAAAATTTAATTTAGTCAATTTTTTTTAACTTACTAATCATCTCGTTCACTTATTAAATTTAAGAACGCATGGTATTTTTTTATTAGTTTCGGTGTAAATTGATATTACGCGATATCTGATATTATGTTAAAAAAATTTAATGTGAACTGATTAAAAATTAAAAAGAATATAAAAATTAATAACATAAGCTCCCCGTGTGATACTTCGCTAAACACTTTTGCTCCATCTCCAACACTATTTGAAATTACCTTGTCAATCATTTAGTGAGTTTGCTTTGCCAATGTGCAACAAATGATGAGTGCTCTCCTTCTCTTTATGCTTCTTATTCGAAATTAGGTCTATGTATTAATTTTTTAAAAAAAAAACTCAATTTCTTCGCTCTATATTTATTAGAGTTTTCATTTTTTTTATAAGAATGACGAGACTAAATTGAAAGATCGCTGTTGTGTATTTTGTAATAGTAAAAATGTAACGGCCCCGGAAATTTAAAATGAAATGTATATTAAAAATATCAAATGCGGAAGCGAAGTCAAAAATTCGATTAACATTCCTTACACTAAAACCAAAAACGTGCTCACAAAATATAAAAAATCAAACTACCTAAAGAAGAAACTTGAAAGTAAAAGCTACGAATATGACTATGGAGTCTTTAGGCGTCCCATTCGTCGTCATCCTGCGGAACCGGCTCGGGAACGATGTCTTCCTGATCTGAAATGATTAAATAAGGAATGAGCTACACTAGTCCAATAAAGACATCACGATATCTCACCGTCACGGAGGTAAAGGTGGGTAGAAAACACAAAAAGACCAATTGAGCATAATTTACAACAAATTCTTTTATCAATAATAAATCCTTCACCATCCACTTACCTCGGTGAAATCCATAAAACAGTATACGAAAGCAATAACATTATCATCATCATGAAATCATATATGAACTGTATAACATAATACTTATCAAGCCTTTTGTAATTCAATCGTTACACAACATATTTTCCTCATTTACCAGCCCACTAGTATCCATGGGGATCCATAGGGGTCCCGCTATCCGTTAACCTTTAACACTTGAAATCAGATTCCAGGGTCGTCCCCATACCCCATCCGGTATGGGCGCCAAAACTATAAACCTCATTACCCCGTCCGGTATGAGGGTGAAACGGGCCGTCCACATACCCCGTCCGGTATGGGCGCCAAAACACATAAGATCTACATACCCCGTCCGGTATGGGAGACCACAATCCTGGTAGGGTTCCCTACGGACCCGGTCCGTCCACCATCTCCCAGGATATCTAGTCAGGCTGACCACATTATACAATTACCCATTTACATAATCTTTCATTCTCTTTTCCATCAGACAGCATTATCAATCACATACAAACAAGCAAAACGGTAACTTATGCCAAACAGACAACATACAGCATCAATATCCCAGTCATTCAATCCATAATCAGTAACACAGTAAAATATGCACACGAAACTATAAAATGAAAACATCAAACCTCATATTGCATTTAAAACTGTAAAACAGGCCAAATGACAGTTAACCGACAAACACACTAGACTCGGGCTCCATTAGCGACCTTAAGCAATTTCACACATTCGTTGGTTCAAGAAATACCATTTTATGATCATTGAACTTTAATACCGTGATAGGAAATATGGTGAGGGATCCTTACTCGTTTCGGGGTCCGAACACGGCTTCACAGTGCGCCTACAAGCTGTTCCTAATTTTTCCTGAATTTTTCCCGAGGAACTGAAACGCACTACTAGTACCTGCACGTGTTCCAAAAAATCCCAAATTAGGCCCAGGGCCCCTTTTTGGCCAATATCACAATTCCGGCACGGCGGCGGCGATTCGCTTCGGTTTGGCCGTTTTCGGCCACACTTGCATCGATCCTTGCGATCAAACAACCCTAGGGCCCTCGGGGGGCCAAAAAATTACGGAAAACCGAAGCTTACCGGCGGCGGTGCTCTCGGGTGCGGCGGCTCTCCGGTGAAGTTCGTGTTTTGGTGATTCGACTTCGATCAACCTGTATAGGAAAGAATGGTAATCACGATGATATAAAAATTGCATTAAACGGAGGCCGGGAAGGGCCTCATCGGAGGCAAAAACCGAGAAGGGGCGCGGCGGCGCCGTTGGGTTTCGACCGTATTTTCTGGCCGTTTGGCCGAGATTTTGGCTCCGATTTGGCCACAGGGGAAATCAGCGTGGAAAAACGAGTCGGGGGTATGAAATTTACCTCGATCAGCAGTCGGAAATCTCCCCGGTGCGGCAGCGGGTGGCGGCGGCCGGCGTCTCCGGCGTCTGGTTCGTCTTCTCCGGCGAGGGGCAGGCGGCTAGGGTTTTTGTGGTCTGGTGTGGGGGTTCTATTTATACCCTTTTGCCTTTTGATCTCAGCCATCCATTTTGTTTTGATCTGGGCCGTCCGTACGCACGCTTGATCTGGGCCGTCCGATAGCGCGTACGCGGATCGCCAACGTGGCCCGTTCCCAGTCGACGTGGTTTTGCCACGTGGCAGGTCCTGGTGACGTGGCTGCTGATGTAGCCCTTTTTTTTTTTTCCTTCTTCAATTTCCCGGGCGCTACAAAAAACACATACATGGAAGACACGAGGATAAGTGATATCATGCTATATGTGATGGGTGGTGACACCGCATAATTAGTGGGAGTCTAGTGTTGCAAAATACGAAGAGATATGCAAAGACAACTGATTTAAAGCGTTGATTAGTGATTTATCATTTATTAGATAATTAATTGTGAGGTTAGGTGAGTTGTTTGATAAAAAATAAGACAAATGAAAAAGTATGACAAAGTAAAGAGATAATACAAATCTTATGATTTATATTACCTAGTTTTTTATTTTTTAGACCGATTTAAATTTATTAATATTATTTTTTAATATAATGATATATCACGTAATTATTTATTTACAGATTGATCAATTAGAATGTATTATATATTATTATACACGTGATACTATTAAATTAAAAAAAAACTAAAAGTATAAAAATAATTTAATGAAAAATTGTGATAGTAACTAATTTAAAAAAAATAATAATATAAAGACAAAATTATTATACTTTGATCATATTTTGACTGATTTTGTAAAAATTGAATAACATATTGTAAATAGTATATAAAATATATGAAAATGACGTATTATAACTATATATTACAATCAAATGTTACATCATAATTCTTTGATACTAATTCTAATTTTTTTTATTATATTTTTGTAATTATAAATAACTTTAGATTATTTATATAAAAGTAATGACATTTTTTATTGTTGATTTAATCATTAAAGTTTTCTTAGTATAAATTAAACATTTGGTTCATGTTAGTATCTGATTATTCATAATTATTCTATTTTAATTATCTTCTTAAATCAACATTATTTATTATCATTAAAATTTCGAACAATGATTAAAAATAAAATATTCCAAAACAAAATCCAATGTAGATGTCCGAGAACCAATTTGTGCTAAAAAAAAAATTATTTTTATTGATTTTGAAGGCAATAATAGAAAGAGAAAATTCAGTTCAATAATGGGCTCAGCCAACAAACAGTCCAGATTAATTCTGCTCCTGGATTTATATATCCGGGACTGGGACTGGACCAATTCCCGCCAAATGAATCTCCAAGGGACAAATCTATTAAACAAGCTACACAGCTAGCGTTTTCGTCAACAGCTCGCGGATGGCTTCAATGTCTTGTAAGCTCTATTCAGGTATGCGTTTCTTCCTCTGTCTCATTGCGTGCATTTATGTTTATATGGAGTGTGTATATATATGTTAGTGTATGTCTTGTTTGTTTGGTTGATGATCTTCCTATTTTATGTGTTTGTTTTGCAGATGATGTTAGTCTGCTGGTCGTGCTGCTTGACACAAATCCCTTTTTCTGGAGTTCTTCTTCGCTCTCTTTCCATCAATTTCTCTCTCACGTAATCTTTCTATCTCGCGTTGAAAGAAGAGAAAAACCCTAATCTACACCAATGTGAATCCTAATTGTATGTTTGCATATGTGGAAATCGTTGAATAATCGAACGCCTTAAAAGACCCCAAGTAATCAACCGGGAAAAAAAATCATATTGATTGAACTTAGTTGAGGCTGAGCTGTGTTACTAGTTGATTATTATAACGACATGTTTAAAATGCCATCGAAATTAACGAGCAAACTCCTTTTCCTTTTTATTACATTTAAGTGTTTCTCCATTTTATTCTCATTTCCAATGTGATTGTGGCAACTTACTAGCAGCATATTTTTTTCTTTTAAGCAAAAATATGGTTCTCATGTTTGAATCACGTACAGGTACTTGCTTTTTTGAACTCAGTTTTGTGCTTAAATCAATTGAACCAAGTCGTTGTTATTGCTACTGGATATAATTCCTGTGATTATATTTATGATTCGTCTTTGGCTTCGAACCGGACCTATGAGAGTGGGGGAATGCCTGCTATCTTTGCCGGCTTGTTGCAAAAATTGGAAGAATTTGTGATGAAGGACGAGACATTGAGCAAGGAAGAGCCAGAGGGGAGGATAGCGTCGTCCCTATTGTCAGGGTCATTATCAATGGCTCTTTGTTGTATCCTTGAATTGGTGCTTGAATTTATTGCTTCTTTCCGACAAGAAGAACAGTTTTCTGTTTTCCTTTTGGGTGTTAAATCTGTTTGCAACATGCTTGGTCTTCAGGGAACTGAATGACTGTTATACCATGTAGCATTCAAAGGCAGTAACTTAACTTGGAATTTTGACGTTTCTTCTAATATTGATCCATTTTAGCAACTGGATAATTATCATAAAGAAAATGGGGTAGCTTTTGGAGTTAATGAAATGATATTCTTGCAAGCTTTTATTTTGTTTTTGATGATAGTTAGTTTATCCAAGCACCATAAATGCTCAGGGAGTTGTATGTGAAATGGGAGTGCAGTTTTCACTCTTTTTTTTGTGAAAGTTTTGAAGTGGATCTTAAATAGATTGTTTGATCTGACTTCATGAATAGATATACAGAGAGTTTTTCGTTCTGGACCACTCCATCCTCAACCCAGAGTGAGTATTCATATATTATCAAAATTGATCTCCTTAGTTAATCAAGCTCACTTGGTCTGTTGGCCAAACATCAGTATCCCTACCTTAATGAAATCAAGAGTGTAGGTCGGACTCTGCCAGGGGTACCCCCCTCCCTCCATACTCTAGGGAGTACACTAATAACGTACTTTTGACCAAGTTAAAAGAAAATATTGTCTATTTTTTTTAGTAAACTTTCTCTACAACTTCATTGGTTGAAGGGGCCTTCTTGAATCATAATTTCGAGTGTCATAACTTTATGCTTTTCCTTTTCCTCCTTTTTATTGTGCATTTTCTACAAAATGCAAAATGGTAATGGTACTGATATATTATTGCAGATTTTATGCTTGCAGGGATCTCCAGATGGACCTGAACAGTATGTACTAGCCGTTGTGATGCTTTTGAATTATTTACCTTTCTTTCGTGTTGGTTTTATTACAAAGATTTTGTTCTCTTCAGGTATGTTTCAGTCATGAATTCTATATTCTCTGCCCAGCACTCCATGGTACTCAACATTGCATTTAACTTTTAACTCTTTTCTAATCTGATATTGTTTACCAAATTTCTTATTGTAAATACTTGACTGCTGTGTTATTGCATTAGATTTTATTGGCAGAATTGTTGGTTATAAGTGATTGGATCAGTTTTGGAACTTAGATTTGTTATTCTTGAATTTTTTCCTTCATACCTTTCCTAATGGGAATAATAATATATAAGGATCTAATTTGCATCTCATGGTAACAGCTAGTAATCATTCCTTGTTATATTCATGTATGCATATAGATATGGTTTTATCTGTGTAAAATTGTTGCATGCTCATATCTCTCATTGTTTATGTTAAGGTTAGTACAGGTAATTAACTTCTTGTCTTTCTTACTGAGATGGCTTTCTAAAGAAAGTTTGCCGACATGTGGGTTTTAGATGGTCATAACATTTTTCTTTGTTTGCCATAATTGTATTCAAGCAGTTTGTCTAAACTCCTATTTTTTTAGTTGAGTTGAGGTTATGAGATAGTCTAGCTAAATGTTCTCTCTAAGTAGAATATGGCTGTTGGATGGAACTTTGTATTGGTCATATGAAGTTAGCAAGTTTAGTGAGATGATTTGATCACTAATATTTTAGAATATCTTAAAGTTCTGCATGCAGATATAGCAAGGAGTTAATTAGTGTAACTGTGTTGTTTTTTGCAAGGTTTTAGTTAGTTTCAGATATTTTAATACATTAATTTATTTCTATTATTGTTGTTGATGTTTTCTTCTTACTATTGTTATGACTATTGTTTTTATTGTTATTTGAATTCATAGCCTTTGCGAGCTGAGAATTTTTAGCCTCTTGCTAATTGGCATGCTTTGACAGGTTCCTATAGATTCTTGTTATATAGGTCCTCAGAATTCTGCTTTCTTGCAGCAGGTAATAAATGTATTCTTATCTCCCAAAAAAAAAGAAAAATGTATACATATTCTAGTAGTAGTTCTATTGATTGCTTCTGATGCAAGAGTAACAGGCTTCCTATATAACTGGTGGTGTACATCACAAACCTCAACAATTGGATGGCTTGTTTCAATATCTCACGGTATGTTCTTCACTTGAGTAGACAATATGGAACCATTTTTATGATACCAAAATTTTCTGTTGTCTCCAGCTATGATATCTGAATAAATTGTGAAACTTTTGAAGGTTATCCACCAAGGTTCGAAATTCTTTCCATCCCTAAAAATATTAAGCAACTTATTTTTTTTAAAATATTAAACAACTTATGAAAAAGCTTTTTGGTTTAGATAACAATCTTCTACTGTTAGAACTGTATATCCTTGAGCAAAGCCCTTCAGATTTAATTGCACCTCCTTCTCAAAAAAAATTTGGTGGAGGATATGAGCAGGGTTAAATCTCCTGTTATAAAAGATTAAAAGGTAGATTTATTCCATAAGAGAAGGGAAAGATAAAGGTCTTCAAGGTACAATTGGTTCCAAAACCCCAATCCTTTGGTTCAAGTATCACCCGATCTCCAATGAGGAAGTTTTAGGGGACATCTTAGAAATTTTGGTTTATACCTGTCACATTTCTTCCTTTTCCATACAGGTGGCACACTTTGCTAACTTCTGATTGATATATGTCCTTTTTCTATTAAAAAATCAGTTCTTTTTCCATCCAAGGGTACGTAGTTTCCTTGTCTTCTTTTTTCTTTTATGACTATTTTAACCAAATTCTCCAACTCTTTCATGTATCAAAATCCTAAGAGAAATCATCCAAATAGAATTCCAATTCTATTTCTCACTGCAAGATCTAACCAGTGCCAGTTGCATGAAAGCCAGCTGCTTGCACTCTCCAATTTTAGAGCCGCACCCGTATCGGAAATCATACACATTGGTGTGGATGTTGGATTTATGCTTGACCATTCATCAGCATGTTAGGCATCTGAAAATCCCGATGGTCCAGAACCAGAGGCTGTGATATTCTCTAACTAACAGAATTACTAATTTTGAATGTCTAAATCTTTAACTTTTTTGCATAAGTTGTTATTAATTAGCTATATGTTACCGATTTCTTTACAAACTATTTTTTTTACAAAAAAGATTACATTAGCTTCCATGTTGTTTTTATTTTTTGTTTAAGTAACCCCAATTTTGGGACTCTTGTTGACAAAGTCCCCATATATTTGACTGCAAAACTTTTGTAATATTGGATAATTCATATCCTAGTCCCAGCAATGTATTCTGAGGGTTTAGAAGTTTGGTTTATGTATAAGTCTTTTTATTTAACTTGTGGTCCTAGGACTTGTTCTTATGATCTAAATATGATTGTCAACAGCTTTGGTCATGAGCTCTTGTTTGTCTTCTTAGAGAAGAGAGTAGATATAGAGAGGAGAAGAGAAGAAGGGAGAGAGTAGAGAATGCAAGAATAGGGAGAATAAGAGAGAAGAGAGTTCGAATTTGAGGAATTATGAATTCAAATTTATGTTATTCCTCTTCCCTCCAACTACACTATTTATACTAGGATTCAAAATTCGGTTACACCTGAAATGAGCAGAAAAAGAGAATTTCCCATTTTCCCAAAATCTAACTTACAATTTTTCCTTTTTCCTTTGATACAACTTTAGTGGTTTCCTTAGATTGACCTGCAGAGGTTCTTTTTCTTCTTCTTCTTCTTTGTTGCATTAATTTTGTTGTCGTCTTTCTTTTCAGACAATTTTTGCAACTGATTTGCATTCTCGCAGTTTCATACAACTTCCGAAGCCTGTTGGTGTTGATTTCCGTGCCTCGTAAGTTTAACAAAGTGGATAGTTCTTTTTCCACTTCACACTCTTTTATAATGTTTTTCCTTATTGCTTCATTGATTACAATGATTTCATTTTTGCTTCATTTTTGCTGTCCTATGTCACTTGAGAAATAAAAAGGGTGGCAAATAAAACTCCAAGGAATTTTGTATTGTTGTCCTTTTACAGTATCGTGGCTACAGCTTCCCTTTGTTTAGTATAGTACTGTATAATACTTGCTTTAACTTATGGTCTATGGTGTATGGTTGGGCATTTGTGGGTTGGTGCGGGTTTGGTTAAGGAGGAGATTTGGGTGTTGTGGGGTGGGGGGAATTTGTTAAAAGAAGAAATGTATTAAATTTATTCCTTTAACTATTCTTTGGGTGGTCTAGAAAAAAGAAATTGGAGGGCTTTTGACGGGGTAGAGAGTGGCATTTCTAAACTAAACGACAGTTGGTATCATTATTTTGGCTCCATTTTTTGGGGGCACGACATGTATAGGATGGAAGATTTTGGATATGTCATTGATAGTATTATTGAGATGTAAATATTTTTTGTAAATGGATTGCACCCTGTTGGTGCTATAGTCTAATATACTGTTTATACTTTTTATCTCAAAAAACAATTACTTTCTTTAACTTAGAACTGGTTAAAATGTTTCTGCTCATGTTTTAGAAATACACTAGATGAATTAATCTCATGTTTAGGACAGTTGTTTGCCAAGAACTATTTCCTTAATTCTGAGAAAATTTTAGAGAAACTTGGATGAGAAGCAATTTTGGCCTCTCTTCCTTCTCCTTTTGAGTCTACTGCATTATTTATGATGTTCCTCAATCTTTATCTTTAGAATGTTTTCCTTGATTAATTATGTCTCGAACACCCTTTAGCCTGATATGATATCTGGTTATCTTGCTAAAGAAATCAATAGCTGTTTGTTGCTTCATTCACAATACACTGCTGATCAACTTGTGGAAATTTGCAGGTGTTTTTGCCACAAGAATACAATTGACATGGGCTACATCTGTTCTGTATGTTTGTCCATATTCTGTAAGCATCAAAAAAAATGTTCAACCTGTGGGTGAGCACAATTACCTTAATATTTGTGTTGTAGAGCTTTACGTGCTTCAATTCTTCTCATAGTGTGAACTTTCAGATGCTATCTTTTATATTTAACAAGCTCTTTCTGATACTTTGTTGGAAAATCGGACTAGTAAAGCTGCCGGGGCCCCTAATGATCTGGGTTTGTCTTATTGTAGTTTGTGTGTGATGCAGGTCAGTATTTGGTCAATCCCAAGTAGAAGCTACCAACACGTCAAATCTAAAGAGAAAGACTCCAGAATCATAATATATATCCTCCTGTGAAGCATAGAAAGTAACTTCTCTCCATCCATATGGTGCATTGTCAGAGGAAATGTTTTTGATCTCCATTATATAGTGCTTTTTCTAGTTTATAAAATTATAACTATGAGCAAAGGTCTGTTTACTCCGGTAATTTTGACTGCAGACTAGAAACTGTGTTAATGTGCGCGGAGGGTGGAGCAAATTTTCTTCTAGATAATGGCGACATGCTTAATGGAATCTTTAAATTATTTTGTCAATTTGTTTTATTAAATGGTGACATTGCATTTCATGGACAACCTCTTGATCTTCTTTCCTGAGTATGCAGTGTGATTCTTCACTCTGTCACTGCTAAATTGCTAATACAACAAGAAAGAAATTTTCAGCAAGGAGTGGCTTCCCAGCAGAATACTAAGATCGTGTCGTTCATGAAGTCAGGTGCTAGCACTTTGAAAGGATTTTGGACTGATTTTTGTCATACATTTTGGAATGCATAGAGTTGGTTACCTCCTCTCTCCCGGCTATTTACTTGGTACTTTTCACAAACGAGTCTGGTCTATTGAATGTAGTACTTCAAAATTGGTGAAATATTATATCGTTATGAATTTATTTCATTGGTGGCAATGTTGAGTCACTTTATTCAATTATGACCTTTAGAAGGAAAAAAACAAACTAGAATGTTAGTCTTCTGAAACTCCGACTCCTACCCGTTGGGGGGTGTGTCTAGAGTTAACTATGTATCTTTATTGAAATTATTGTTCCACTGTGCGGGAAGTATCTGTGGAGCAACATTGAGAAATCAAGGCAGTTGAAATTATCTTATGGTTTAGTCAATTGAATATTTTATGGGTTTTACCAAATTTTTTAACTTAAATTTGCAACGAATTACTCCATTTCTATAATCTTGTTTTTACTATTTATTTTCTGAAAATTGGCCTTTATTAAACACTTTTACAATGTCTATCATATAATAAAATAGATATTACAAACTGCTAAACATGGTCCACACAAAGATCTTTTCCTTTTTTCCAAATCCAATAAATATGGAGTTATAACATATTGGACGATTTTTTTTTTCAAAGGATATTATGAGAGAGTGTGAGGAATTTTTAGTAGAAGCTTTGCAATGGAGCTCTGGAGCTAAATCCTGACATGCCAACTCCCAGCTTGACAAGTAAAATCCTGATCAATGACAATGCACCAATGATGTGCTTGGAAATTGATCATGGAAATGGATCAATTAAATATTCAATGCAGTCGCTCACTATAATAGAGTTGAAAGCATGTATTTACAATATTTACATTTGTCTTCATGGAATCAAGAGAATGGAAGTTCAGCTATTATGCACACACGCAAACAGCATGAATTTTTTGGGTATAAATTGATTACGCGACAACAATCATCTAGTGGAAACGGTACTTCAGAGAGCCTTTAGAACAACCATGGCCGTTTTGTGAACACCCTTTGCTGCAATTTTTAAAACACCACGGCTCCTGTACAACCTGAATCAAAAACCCATGTCAAAAAAGGAGAAAAGAAACATATTTAACTTGTCTCCAGTATATTTTAAAGGAATGGAGAAAAAGCAGTCTTATGTCTACTGGGATTTTCATAACGGCACAACTCAGATCAACAGAACAAAAAATCTATTCAAAAAGATGTAAGCAGAAAATCCATTAAAAGCCCATTTGTATGTTATTTTTTTTAGGGAAAAAGAACTGAGTAGCAAGGCTACTAATGTGGCTGCTCTTATTTCATTATACAATGTCTTGTTTGAGTCATAGTTACTACGTTAAATTAGCCTGTCTGTGCGGCTCAGTAAGACCAAAGTAGTCTAAAAAGCTCTCTAAATAAAATTCCTTTCAAGGAAGATATAAGATTATCCAAAATGTCAAAAAAAATTTCCTACATTAACATTGTCAATATCTTTTGCTTGAAGCACTAGGTGTGTAACACTTGATTACTATCTTAATGGTAAAAAAGTTTCATGTTACTCAATTGAGAAGAAGACAGTTGATCGCAAAAACTTCTGGATTTCTCTGTATGAAAATGGAAGTATAGTTCCCATCTTTTAATAAATGCGTAAAATATTAGGTTTTAAATTTATTCACTAGTTTCCTTTTTATTTTTCCCTTGACAACCTCGAGCAGTGATTTACCGTGAGTGCCAATGAATGCAAGCAATGCTTGAAAGATGAAGTACAACTCACCCTATTAACGCAAGCCCCCATGTTGAGAGCGTATAGAACATTTTTCCAGCATGCCAAATATTCATCACCTTCTCCAGCTTCTCCAGCTTGCTCCCACCACCCAACTCTTTGGCCAAAACTACAAAATGATTGACGTCACTAAAATAAGTAACAAAATAAATTTAACTAATCAGAATTATACTATGATGGATCCAGATAGTTCATACCAAAGTTGGGTAAATGGTGCTAAGCGTAGAGCTAAAATATTGAATTCGGCCAATCAATGAACTCAAAAAACAGATGAACACAGGTTTTATAACGTCCAAGGCATCAAGTTAGGCAATTGAAAGAATCATGCTCCATCAGGAAAACAAAGAAAAAAATCAACTGAACAGTGCCAAATCATTCATGACCTCATGCACACAATAATGCATTCTAGTGCTTTGATGTTCATCAAGTTGATATTCATGCATGCCCATGAATAGCTAATTACTAAGATAGTAACAGGACGAAAAACTAGAGATTAATTTCCTTATGAATCATGTGACAATAAAATCATAAGGTTCTACATCTTAATATTTTACAGGCAGAAAAGCATTGAGATCAGTTGGCGAAGCTGTGAACTTATACCCTGGCTCTAGTTCCGGGGTTGCACATTCTGGCCTGTAACTATAGACATGCTCTAAGCAGGTTGGCCTGCTTTAGATAAAGCCAGAAAGAAAAAAGTTAAAACTGTGAACTTACTTTTCTGCAGCTCCTCTGGTGCCAAACCCTGCAATTCCAAGAATGTAAATGTGTAAGGCACAGCCTGAAGAGTTAATATTGATCATTACGTTTAAATTGCCTGGTACCCGAGCTTTTGGATGTGAAATCATGCATTTAGCCATAAAGTTGGCAATGCCATCTACCACGTGTTCCTCAGTGATAATTACATAATTTTCATCATCAATTCCACTTCGTTCTTCGACCTTACTTGGAACCATGTCATCAGTGACCCATACCCACCAACTGGGTTGATCATGGTCAACATTAATGAGGACTTCAGCTGAATGCAAATCTTCTCCTAATCAATGACCCAAAAGGAAAGGTAGATTATATGGTTATACAACTTAACAAACAAATGTAGGTACAGCAGAAATCAATGTACACATAGAGAGAACAGCAATTGGTTTGATGCAACAACCTGTGGGCTCTCTGAATGGGAACTCGTTGCCAGTTCCATCTACTGATGCCTGGCTAAAAGAATTTAGCCGAGTCAAGAAATCCTTAGAATTCACAGTAGATATTAGACGTTTGTACAGCTGCATTTTTTGAGGAAAGAAGAAATTACGCGCAAGATTAAGACAAAAAATCAATCTAGAGTGAAAATTATAGTTTAACATCGATAAAAAATTGCCATTTCTCAACCAAAAAGCTAAGCAGGAAAGTTAAGCAGGACTCTCCATGTCATGAAAAAGTCAGTAGCATTTGTATCCTAAAAGTATGAACTTCCAACAAAAACGGCATAACGAAATTGATAATTGAACCCCATACCATACCCAAATAACAAAAAAAAGAAATACCAACTCATCATTTGAACTTTAGACTTCTTCTCATGAACGACGCCAATACACTCATTGACATAGTCATTTCCCGAAAGTAAAGAAAGCTCAAACAATCAAGATATAGAAGCAAAATTTTCTTTAAAAACGAAATGAACACGCAATTTACATACATCTGGAGGGCAATCTTGTAATAGAGCGGGAGATTCGGAGAGATTTTGGAGAAGCTTGAGGTTTTGCTCGAGTAAGCTCCTAAGATGCCGGTTTTCTGACCTAAGAGATTCCAATTCTCGTCCCAAAACCTTGGTCTCATCACCGTCGAGTAAGTATTGATCATCATGAGATTCCTCGTCCTTATGGGGGTTGCCGTGATGGTGGCAGCAGTCCACGGCAGTCCATGCTATGTCAGCAACCTCCAAAACTGTCTTGGCAACCTCCATCGCGTCATGGCCGCCCATGATTTCTTCGCCTAATGGTCTTGATTTCAGGTCCTTTTCGTCAATAACCGAACCCTCAATGATGACCGTGTTCCTCTTGGACGGAGAGATGATGATTATCGTTTGCGTGTCAGAGATTAGTTTTATTTATTTATTTATTTTGCAAGCAGGCCCTTCAAAAACTACTTTTTTAGCCATTTCTATTTTTTATTTTTTGCTCTCCTGTTAATAAAAAGTTGTGTATTTACCTTTTTTTAATTAATTAAATTAAATATTGTTAACAATACTATTTCTTTTAATTCTTTTTAAAAGACAAAAATAATATTAAATATTTGTTAGTTGGTTTTTAACTCTCTATATTATTTAAAAATTTAAAAATATTTTTAAAAATCAACTTATCTGATTTTCTATTTTTAAAATTTATAAATATATTTTTTAAAAAAATTATTTATTGTTTACAAATATCTTAAGATTTCTGAAACGGCTCGTGAAGTTGAAATGAAGTAAATTATAAATTAAATGCGAAAGCAAAATAATAGTGTTAGGCTTTACATTCCTTACACAATAATTTATGATATCCAATAAGATTATGAAAATGACTATTCTAAAAAAATAACTAATAATCAAAAAAATAAATGAAAAATAAACAAATTCAATGTTCTACTCACAACCTTTTTATGGATTGGGCTCTGAATCTTGATTCTCTTGATTTGAAATGGTTAATTGAAAAAGTGAGTTACACTAACCCAGTAAGAATATTACGCTACTCATCGACACATAAATTAATATTTGTAAAAATCATAAAAATAACTAATAGAGCTCTTGATTTAAGTAAAATTCGTTTATCATAAATAAAATCATTTACTGCATATTTCTAAAACTGACCTATAGAGTCAATAACATAACAATATTATAATTTTATATTCAGTCGGAACAATAACTTTCTCATTTATCAGTCTACTGGTATCCATGGGACTCCATAGGGATGTCCCTACTACGCGTGAACTTTTTTTTAACATTTTCAACTACCAGGCCGTCCATATACCGCATCCGATATGAGTGTTAAGAAATATCATCCTTCAATACCCTATTCGGTATGAGGGTGAAACGGACCGTCTTCATACTCCGTCCGGTATGAGTGTCAAATTACCAATCATTGATACCCCATTCGATATGAGACAACGTTCAGGGTAGGGTTCCTTATGTACCCGGTCCGTCCACAATCTCTAAGGATATCCAGTAAGGTTATCATTCATCTTTTCACTTAATTAAACAATCTTTCGTTTACCTTTAATTTTCAATTTCTCAATTTTAACTGTAAATCACGTAAAACATGTAATACATGCATCAAGGAAATACAATTGAGTTATTATACCAATTCGGGTGTATTATCATGCATTCAAACTGTAAAATCAGTCAATCAGTTAAACATGACAAGCAGTAATAAATAACCGGTTCTGACTTCATTAGTAACATGTAATTAATTATAGATATTTTTTAATTTGTACAAAAGACCATATTATTTATAATTAAATTTCAATTCCATAACAAGGAATAGGGTGAAGGATTCTTACTCAAATTGATGTCCGAAATGCTAAACTTTCAAATGCGTCTACTAGCGGTCCCAGGTTCCCTAAATTTTTTTTTGAGGATTAAAACATACTTCAAGTACCTACAAATACTCAAAAAAATTAAAATCAGTGTTAGAAACCCTTTTTGGCAAATTCTGAAAGTCCGGCATGGCGGCTCCATCGTGCTCCAGCGATGGCACTGCCACCTGCGGTGGCAGTTTACCTCGGGTTGGTTGTTTTTGGTCATTTTCGGCTGATTTCGACCAGTTTTGTACCCATCCATGCGAGAAAACACATTAAGGGGCGGCGGTTGGCTGAAAAAAGTAAAAAAAAATCAAAGCTTACGGGCGACGGAGTTTTTCGGTGCGGCGGCTTCGCGGGCTCACCTTCACGGTTGAATATTTTGCTTCGGTCAACCTATAGAAAAAGAAATAGTGATTACAATAGTAGAAAAATTACATGAAATGGGAATCAAGAAGAGCCTCATCGGAGGTGATTTTTACTTTTTTTCGCGGCAGCGCCGTCGAGATTTACTCGCGATTTTCGCTCATCAACCAGTTCTTTTGTTGTGATTTAGTCATAGGGGTATTTAAAATTGAATTTCGAGCAAATAAGGAAAACTTTACCTCTTTTGGCGGTCGAAAGTGGCTCCGACACAGCGGTGACGGTGGTCGGCTCCCTTCTCGGCGACTGGCTCTTATTTTCTAGCGGGGGGTATGGCAGCTCGGGTTAGGGTTTGGTGTGAAGATGAGTATTTATATATGTCTCTTTTTAATCTGGGTCGTCCATCGCATTTTATCTGAACCGTCTGATTGTATTTAAATAAGAAATAAATCTGAACCGTTCATCGTGATTTAATCTAGATCGTCCGATTGTGTTTAAATAGGAAGTGGATCTAGACCGTTCATCATGTTTAATCGCGACTGTCTAATCACATCTAAGGAGGGAATAGATCCGGACCATCGACGAGTGCGGAAATAAATCTGGATCGTCTAATTGCGGGCACGCGGATCGCCAGCATGGCCTTCTGCATGGCACCGTGTCAACGTGCCTTACCACGCGGTACGCTTCTGTTCGTCGGGGCTGCTGACTAGGCGTCCTATGTGACAAATTTTTCTTAAATTATGTTTTAACTCATAGTTTCTGATTTTTCTTTCAAAAACACATACATAATCCAAATTTTCACACATTTCTCCCAAAATTATTTTCAATTTCATCATCCACCTATTTTTTCATAATTTTACATTAAATAATAATTTATAAAATCAAAAATTAAATTTTATACATAAATTTTGAATTTTACAAATTAATTTCGAGTATTACAACTCTCTACCCTTAAAGAAAATTTGGTTCCTCAAATTTGCCTCTCTCTCATTCAATCAAACAGTTGGGGATACTGGATTTTGAAGTCTGCTTCTAGCTCCCATGTGGCCTCTCTGTGTGTGTGATTATGCCATAGGACCTTAACAAAGGGAATTTCTTGGTTGCAGAGTACTCTGCTCTTTCGGTCCACAATACCCACCAGTATTTCTTCGTAAGACAGATCCTCCTAGAGCAAAAGGGGCTCATGGGCCAGGACGTAATAGGGGTTCGAGTTGTATTTACATAACATAGACACATGGAACACATTATGGACCCTGAATAGTTCTGGAGTCAGTACCAGCCTGTAAGTGATGATGTCAATTCTGTCTAAGATTTCAAATGGCTCAATAAACTAGAAATTTAGTTTTTTCCTCTTGCCAAACCTACTAATTCATTTGAAAGAAGTGACATTAAGGAACACTCAATCATCTTTCTCAAATTTTAAATCCCTCATCCGGGTAACCGCATAACTCTTCTGTCTTGTAACGGTCCCGGAAATTTAAAATGGAGTGTATATTAAAAATATCAAATGCGGAAGCGAAGTCAAAATTTGAATAACATCCCTTACACTAAAACCAAAACGTGCTCACAAAATATAAAAGATTAAACTACCTAAAGGAGAAACTTGAAAGTAAAAACTACGAAGGTGATTATGGAGTCCTTAGGCGTCCCCTTCGTCGTCCTCCTGCGGAAGCGGCTCGGGAACGATGTCCTCTTGATCTGAAATGATTAAATAAAGAATGAGCTACACTAGCCCAGTAAAGACATCACGATATCTCACCGTCACGGAGGTAAAGGTGGGTAGAAAAACACAAAAAGACCAATGGAGCATAATTTACAACAAATCCTTTTATCGAAAATAAAACCTTTACCATTTACTCACCTCGGTGAAATTCATAAAACAATATACGAAAGCAATAACATCATCATCATCATGAAAACATATATATGAACTGTATAACATAATACCTATCACACTTTTCGTAATTCAATAGTTTCACAACATATTTTCCTAATTCACAAGCCCACTAGTATCCATAGGGATCCATAGGGGTCCCGCTAACCGTTAATCCTTAACACTTGAGATTATATTCCAGGACCGTCCCTATACTCCGTCCGGTATGGGCGCCAAACCATAGACCTCATTACCCCGTCCGGTATGAGGGTGAAACGGGCCGTCCCCATACCCCGTCCGGTATGGGCGCCAAACCATAGACCTCATTACCCCGTCCGGTATGAGGGTGAAACGGGCCGTCCCCATACCCCGTCCGGTATGGGCGCCAAAACACATAAGATCTCCATACCCCGTCTGGTATGGGAGACCACAATCCCGGTAGGGTTCCCTACGGACCCGGTCCGTCCACCATCTCCCAGGATATCTAGTCAGGCTGAACACATTATACAATTTCCATTCACGTAATCTTTCATTCGCCTTTTCCCTCAGTCAGCATTTTCAATCACATACAAACAAGCTAAACGATAATTTATGCCAAACACACAACATGCAGTATCAACACCCCAGTCATTCAATCCATAATCAATAAAACAGTACAATATGCATACGAAACCATAAAATGGAAACATCGAACCTCATGCTGCATTGAAGACTGTAAAACAGGCCAAATAACAGTTAACCGACAAATACACTAGATTCGGGCTCCATTAGCGACCTTAAGCAATTTCACACATTCGTTGATTCATGAAATACCGTTTTATCATTTATTGAACTTTAAAACCGTGATAGGAAATAGGGTGAGGGGTCCTTACTCGTTTCGGGGTCCGAACACGGCTTCGCAGTGCGCCTACAGGCTGTCCCTAATTTTCCCTGAATTTTCCTCGGGGAACTGAAACGCACTACTGGTACCTGCACGTGTTCCAAAAAAAATCCCAAATTAGGCCCAGGGCCCCTTTCGGCCCAAATCGCAACTCTGGCACGGCGGCTCCGCCGTGCTCCGGCGACGGCGCCGCCGCTGGAGGCGGCGATTCGCCTCGGGTTGGCTATTTTCGGCCGTTTCTTGCCGAATTCGGCCACACTCGCATCGGTCCCTGCGAGAAAACAACCCTAGGGCCCTCGGGGGGCCAAAAAATCACGGAAAAACGGAGCTTACCGGCGGCGGCGCTATCGGGTGCGGCAGCTCTCCGGCGAGGTTCGTGTTTTGGTGATTCGGCTCCGGTCAACCTGTAGAGAAAAGAGTGGTGATCACGGTGATATAAAATTTGCATCAAACGGAGGCCGGGAAGGGCCTCATCGGAGGCAAAAACCGAGAAGGGCGCGGCGGCGCCGCTGGGCTTCGGCCGTGCATTCCGGCCGTTTGGCCGGGATTTTGGCTCCGATTTGGCCACAGGAGGTATCAGCGTGGAAAAATGAGTCGGGGGTACAAAATTTACCTCGATCGGCGGTCGGAAGTTCCTCCGGTGCGGCGGCGGGTGGCGGCGGCCGGCTTCTGGTTCGTCTTCTCTGGCGAGCGGCAGGCGGCTAGGGTTTGTGGTCTTGTGTGGGGGTTCTATTTATAACCCCTTGCCTTTTGATCTCAGCCGTCCATTTTGTTTTAAATCTGGGTCGTCCGATCGCACGCTTGATCTGGGCCGTCCGATCACACCCACGCGGATCGCCAACGTGGCCCTTTTTGGAACAACGTGGTTTTACCACGTGGCAGGTTCCGGTTGACCGAGACTGCTGACCGGGCCTGCTGACGTGGCTGCCGACGTGGTTTTTTTTTTTTTTCCTCCTTCTCGGTCCGGGCGCTACATGTCTGCTCTGAGCCGTCTGAATGTTCTTCCTGATTTTAACTATTTTGGCTGTAGTCTCCTCTACAAGATTTGGGCCAAATAATTTTTTATCACCCACTTCTTCCCAACAGATCGACGATCTGCATGGACAGCCATACAATGCCTCGTATGGAGTCATGTCAATACTTGTTTAGTAACTGTTATTGTAGACGAACTCTATTAGGGATAAATGATCATCCCAATGGCCCTCAAAGTCAAGAACACAAGCTCGTAGTATATCCTCCAGTGTGCTGATCGTCTTTTCTGATTGTCCATCGGTGTGAGGGTGGAATACAGTACTAAGAGACAGTTTCGTTCCCATAGCTTATTGAAAATTAGACTAGAACTGATAAGTGAACTTGGAGTCCCTGTCGGACACTACTATCATTAGCATTCCATTAACCTGACTATCTCCCGGATATATATTCTTGCTACCTTGTTCAAGGGATCAGTCATCTTGATGGCTAAGAAGTGGGAAGACTTAGTGAGTCAGTCAACAATTACCCAAAATGACATCATGTCCCTAGTGTGCTCTAAGCAATCCTATCACGAAATCCACTGTGATATATTCTCACTTCCACTCCGAAATTGATAATGCCTGAAGTAGTCCGTTTGGACGTTGATGCTCTGTCTTGACTTGCTGACATACCAAATACTTAGAAATAAAGTCGACCACATCTCTTTTCATCTTGTTCCACTAAAATCGGGGTCGCATACTTTGATACATCTTAGTGCTTCTGGGATGCATGACAAACTTTGAGCTATGGGCCTCTGTCATGATGTCCCTTTTCAACTCACTGTCACCTGGAACACACACTCTGTCCTGACATCTAAGCAACCCACCGATAGAGACTCGAAATTCTGAATTAATTCCCTGTTCTGCATCTTTCTTGAGAGTTGCTAGGGTGGAATTAGCGGACTGAGCTTCCTTTATCCTCTCGATTAACTCGAGTTGAATAGTTAGATAGACCAAACATGTGACTCTCTTCAGGTCCTGAAGTTATACCTGTTGTGTGACTCCTATTACCCTATATTCTGAAATCATCAAGTGAGCTAATATGCTTGCAATTTTTTTGCTGAGTGCATCAGCTATCACGTTGTCTTTATCCGGGTTATGTAAGATGTTGCAATCATAATCCTTGAGAAGTTCTATCCATTTTATCTTATGCATATTGAGATCCTTTTGAGTGAATATGTCTTTCAAGCTCTTGTGGTCAATATAAATCTGAAAGGTCTCCCCATACAAGTAATGACGCAAAGTCTTTAAGGCG
The DNA here is from genome assembly GCF_054855325.1 of Carica papaya. Lineage (NCBI taxonomy): Eukaryota > Viridiplantae > Streptophyta > Magnoliopsida > Brassicales > Caricaceae > Carica > Carica papaya. The sequence goes on from NC_142309.1 coordinate 25,127,221, forward strand.
TGGATAATCGCAGCAAGTTTTAAGTCATCGTTGGGTAGTTTTTCTCATGACTTTTCAACTGTTTGGACCCATAGGCTATGACATTCCCATGCTGCATCAGAATACAACCCAACCTTAGGTAGGAGGCATCACTATAAACTGTATATCCATCCGACGCGCTCGGCAAGGCCACCACAAGTGCGGTAGTCAACCATTTCTTTAATTATGAAAAAACTCCTTTCACAATCCTCGTTTCACTCAAACTTGACGTTATTTTTTATGAGCCGAGTCAAATGAGTAGCTAGGCTAGAAAACCCTTTCACAAACCTACGATAATAACCTACCATCCCTAGAAAGCTACGTATCTCCTTGACTGAGTCAATTTTTCCTAGCCGCGCACTGTCTCAACTTTTTTGGGATTCACTGACACTCCATCATTTAATATGATGTGTTATAGAAAGGTAATCTGCTCGAGGTAGAACCCACATTTACTCAACTTTTCATACAACTTTTTTTCTCTGAGAACCTGCAAAACTTGAATCAGATGGTGAGCATATTTCTCTCTGCTTTTTGAATAAACGGATATCATCGATAAAGATAATGACAAACTGCTCCAGGAATTATTTGAAAACCCTATTCATCAAATCCATGATTATAACTGGTGCGTTGGTTAGTTTAAATGATATGACTAACAACTCATATTGTCCGTACTTGGTTCGAAATGATATTTTGGGAATGCCTTTTGCATTGACCTTTACCTAATGGTAACCTGAACGCAGGTCTATCTTAGAGAAGACCTGGACACCCTACAACTGATAAAAAAGATCATCGATTCTGGGGAGGGGGTACTTGTTCTTGATCGTGATCTTGTTCAGACCTCTATAGTCGATACATAACCTCAACGTCCAATTTCCATTTCTTGCAAATATGACTCCAGCACCCCAAGAGGACACACTATGTTTGATGAATCCACTATCCTATAATTCATTAATATGTTTTCTCAGCTCCTCTATCTCAACACGGCTCATGCGGTAAGGAGCAACTGAAATAGGCTGGGTACCTGGCTGAAGGTCTATGATGAATTTAACTTCTCTGTCTACTAATAGTCTAGGTAGTTCATCCGGAAATATATTCGAGAAGTCTCAAACTACTGAAATCTCTTGAATATAAATTTATTTATTGAGTTTGCTTAGTTAGAGAAAACAGCCGGATTAAAGCACTTGCTAATAGAAAAATTTGCCATGAGGGAACAAATGTTAAATTTTTTTACTAATTTGTAAATGAATCCTCATTAGGAGGGTTGAATACAAGTTTCTTATGAAAATAATTTACGGTGGTGTGATACGCTGTTAGCCAGTTCATTTATAGGATTACATCAAAGTCCCTCGTGTCGATCTCTATTAGGTCCATACTCAATTTCTTATCTGTTATATCTATGATACAGACTCTATATATAACCTCTCCCAATAGTGTCATACTCCCAGGAGTAGACACAAATAACATAGAATTAAAATTTTCAAGTAATACATTTAAGGTTGATGCAAAAATATGTGAAACAAATGAATGTGAGACACCAGTATTAATCAAAACATATGCAAGATGATTACAGATAGTGTACGTACCCTGTACCACGTATGAGTTGGCTTCTGCATATTGCTGAGTGAGGTTGTAAGCCCTGTCTTGGATAGGAGGTCTGACCTAGTTCTGATTTCTCGGGCACTTTCTCGTATAATGTTGAGCACTCCCACATATGCAGTAAGTATTGTTAAAGCAATAGCAGGGTTGGTTCCAATGATCCTTGCCACAGTGCTAGCAAGTCCTACAACGTCCTGTTATTAGAATTTGAGGGGGAGCCTAAGTCATCAGCCTAGGTCTCTTGTTCTGTTGAACAGATGTAGTAGATGCTGGTCCGCGGTATGAAGCTGAGGGCCTGGGGTTCCCTATTGTTGGAGGAAAAATGCAAAGGTTCTTATCCACTAGACGTGCTTTGGCTAGAACAGCCGAGTAAGTATTAAGCTCGAACACATACAGTTGCTGTCTGATCTCAAGACGGAGACCCCACTCGAACTTTTTTACGTTCCTACCTTCATCAATCATGCTCTTAGGGGAATACCGGCCCAACTCTAGAAACTTTTGAGCATATTCTGATAAAGTCATGTCACCCTGGAACAAGTGTGCAAACTTCATTTTCTTCAGATGTCGGAGATGTTTTAGAAGATATTCTACATTAAAGGCTGTCAAGAATTGTTCTCAAGTGACTGAACGAGCTGGGTGGCCTGCTTGAGTTGTCACCAGCGGCCTGTCTCTCCCATTAGCATGTAGGTGGCAAGTATGACTCTCTATTTGGGAATCACCCCAAGAGTCGTAAAGGCCTCTCTGTCTTAGTCAACCAGTATTCGGCCTCTTTAAAGGATGATGCCCCTGCAAAAGTAGATGAATTTAGTCTTTTATACATCTCAATGTAGTCTGGGTCCATCATGGGAAGAACTAGGTCCCTTGGAAGAGGGACTAGATTGTGTTCAGGATGAACTGGATGGCCTTGTAGCGGTCTCCCATGGGGCAGTCACTATAAAAAATGCTCTCTTTGAAAAAGGGGGTGTCAACCGGATGAGATTCGTAAGTCTATCACTCAAGTTACGGGAGTGACTCCATTTGCCTTAACCTATGGCCACAATGTCGTACTTCCAATGGAGATCACAGTGTTGTATCTCATAGTAGCCCATCAAAAGAACTTAACTCCTCCCAATCTAAATCAAGTTGGTTTTACATGAAGAAGATTTGGCTCAGCATGTTCTATTCGATACGGGTAGGAGAAGTGGTATTCTTTTCTTAAAAAAATAGAAAAAGAAGAACCAAGTCAAGATGATACAGATCAGTGGTGGTACTGGATGATACGGTGGAGGCACCAAATTATACCGTGGTAGTGTTGGGTGATGCAGTTGGGGGATTGGGCTATATTGTGGTGGTGCCGAGTGATAATGTGGTTGGAGTACCGGATCATACTGTGGTGGTGCTAGATGGTACTGTGGAGGAGCAGAGTCGAACCAGGGTAGTTCAGGATCCTCTCGCTGCAGGTGTGGCTCAACCTAGGGCAGCAGGGGAGGGTTGGGTAGTTCCCTCCTTTCCTTCCGGACATGCTGGACAACAATAAGTCTCTCCAGTATTTCAAATAGCCAATCAACATCCTCTTGAAGCGAACCCTCCCAGACTACTCGGTTTAGTGGGAGTCTTCCTCTCCTCATCTATTTGTACCTGCATTTCACAAAAAAATAATTGAGTGATAATTCATAATTTTTGGTGTTTCCTAAGGATTTTGTGCAATTAATGGTTCCGAGAAACAAGGCTTTGATATCAACTGTAACAGTCCATGGACTTGAAAGAAAATAAATTATAAATTAAGTGCGAAAGTGAAATAATAACGTTAGGGTTTACATTTCTTAGACAATAATTCAGGATACCCAATAGGGTTACGAGAATGACCATTCTAAAAGAATAATTAATAGTCAAAGAAATAAATGAGAAGTAAACAAACTAAACATTCTACTCGCAACCCTCTTGCAGATCGGTCTTTGGATCTTGGTCTTCTCGATCTGAAATAGTTAATTGAGAGAGTGAGCTATACTAGTACAGTAAAAATATCACGCTACTTACTGACACAGAAATAAAAGTTGGTAGAAATGATAAAAATAATTAATGGAGCTCTTAATTTAAGTAAAATTCGTTTATCATAAATAAAATCATTTACTGCATGTTTACCGTAGCGAGATTTCTAAAACTGACCTATAGAGTCAATAATATAACAATATCATAATTTTATATTCAATTAATCGGAACAACAATTTTTTCATTTATTAGCCTACTTGTATCCGTGAAGGTCCATTGGGATGTCCCTACTACGTGTGAATCTTTTTTCAATATTTTCAACTAAGGACCGTCCCCATATCCCATTCAGTATGAGCGCCAAGAAATACAATCTCTCAATACCTTGTCCAGTATGAGGATGAAACGGACTGTCCCCATACCCCATCCGGTATGAGCACCAAATTACCAATACTCGATACCCTGTCCCGTATGAGGCAATGTTCATGGTAGGATTTTCTATGTATCTTCTAATTTTTCAATTTTAACTGTAAATTATGTAAAACATGCAATATATATATCAAAAAAATACAAATGAGTTATCATACCAATTCAGGTGTATTATCAAGCATTCAAACTGTAAAATAAATCACTCAGTTAAACATGGTAAACAGTAATAAATAATCGATTCTGCCTCCATTATAATTTGTACAAAAGACCACATTATTTACTTCAATTCCATAACAAGGAATAAGGTGAGAAATTCTTACTCAAATTGATGTCCGAAATGCTAAACTTTCAGCTGTGCCTACTAACGATTCTCGAGTTCCCTATATTTTTTTTCGGGGATTAAAACACATTTTAAGTACCTAGATATACCCAAAAAAATTCAAAATCAGTGTTAGAAATTATTTTTGGCCAATTCTGAAATTCCGGCACGACAGCTCTGCCATGCTCCGACGACGGCACCACCGCTTGTAACCGCGGTTTGCTTCGAGTTAGCTGTTTTTGGCCAGTTTTAGTCAATTTCGGCTAGTTTTGTACATTTTCCTACGAGAAAACATGTTAATGGGTATCGATTGGCAAAAAAAAGTTGAAAAACCCAAGTTTATTGGCTGTGGAGTTTTTGGTGCAACAGCTTTACCGGCTCACCTTTGTGGTTGGGTGTTTTGCTTCGGTCAACCTGTAGAAAAAAGAATGGTGATTACAATGGTAAAAAAATTACACGAAAGGAGAATTAGAAAGAGCCTCATCAGATGTAGTTTTTACTTTTTCCTACGATGGTGCCATCGGGATTTACTCGTGATTTCTATCTTATCCACAAGTTCTTTTGCTCTGATTTGACCATTTGGGTGTTTAAAATTGAATTTCGAGCGAATTGAAATTTTTTTACCTTTTTTGTTAGTCGGAAGTGGCTAAGGCGTGGCGGCGGACGACGGTCGGCTCCCTTCCCGGTGACTGGCTCTTCTTCTCCGACGGGGGGGTCTTATGGCTAGGGTTAGGGTTTGGTGTGAAGAAGAGTATTTATATCCGTCTTCTTTTAATTTGAACCGTCTATCGCATTTGACATGGATCGACCGATCGCGTTTAAATAGGAAGTGAGTCTTGATCGTTTATCATGATTTGATCTGGACCGTCCGGTCGCGGGTACGCGGATCGTCAGCGTGGCCTCCCGCGTGGCATCGCGTCAGCGTGCCTTGCCACGAAGCATGCTCCGATTCGTCGGAGTTATTGACTAGGCGTCCTACGTGACACATTTTTTATAAATTATATTTTGACTCCAAGTTTTCGATTTTTCTTTCAGAAACACCTTTAGAATCCAAATTTTCACACATTTCTTCCAAAATTATTTTTAATTTCATTTTTTACCTATTTTTTTTCCTATGTTTACATTAAATAATAATTTATAAAATTAAAAATTAAATTTTATACATAAATTTTAAATTTTACAAATTAATTTCGGTTATTACAATTTCTGTATTAAAAATATATATTTTATTCTATGAAACGAATATATTATGCATGTCCCATAATATGAAATAAATTTTATTGAGGTTAATTTTTGTGGAGCCTCAAATCCAAGTGTAATGAGGTCACTTAGAATCACAACCAATGAGCCCACAGTTCTTTACAAATACAATAAATACAAGCTCTTATTGTAATTAGAGAAACTATTACCTTAATACTAGCGGTTAGGTTATACATGTGATTCAAAAGTCGATCCTAACAAAGTATGAAGGGAATAACATAAACGACAGGTAAAATTTGTTTCAAATTATTATGAAAAGTCTAATAATATATACATTATTTAAGGGGTTGTAAAACTTCGATATTAAGATATTTTGTTAAATAATTTAAATTTTATTTAACAAATTATTATTTTTGAGTTGACATAATGTCAAATATTAAAATTGTTAGTGAAATTATCAGTATTATTACTCTGGGATACAATATTCTATAATAACACAAACTCGACATTCTTCAAACAAGTCTCAAGTATAAATAATATTTACAATGTTACGTTACATTTTTAATTTCTATATATTATAATATATTTTATAATTAATAATGTTATTTACTCAGTCACTTTAAATATAAAAATTTTAATTGAATCATATTTTTGTGAGTAGTGCATTAATAAAAATTTAAAAATAAAAGCTTATTCTATAAGAAGAAAATATTCATACCCATCTCCTTCATAAATATGAAATTTATTATTATAAAATATCCTGTTGACTTTTTACTTAAACACATACTCTATGTACTTCAAAAAATCCGACCTTCCTTTTCCCTTCTCTTTCCCCCGTTAATATAACATACCCTCCTTTGAAAAAGAGGGGGAGCCTGTTCCTTTTTTTTTTTTTTAAATGCTATATGCATAACATATTTATTCATTCAGTCTTAGAAGTTAATAAAAAAATTATGATCTTATATTTGTTTTCGCGTAGGATATTATGTGCAAAAAATAATAATTAAGATAAATGAATAATATACTTAACATTACATATTTATAAAAAATAAATGAATGCAAATAAAATACATATTTTAAAATTTTGAATATAATTAATAAATACAACATTTTGATAAAATAATTTAATTTGTTAAATCGTGTGTTAATGAAATATATTTTTCTACATCTTCATTGTTTAATTAAAAATAATACTATTCAAATATTACGTTATACATAATTAAGTTAATACTATATATATTTATTATTTAAAATAAAATTATTAAATATGTGCACCAAAATGTATTTAATACCTTATAAATTTAAGATTAACTGTTTGATATATTTAAAATTTATCAATATCAACTTATATTTTATAAGGTAAAAAACCACAAAACATCCTCAAGTTTGAATCATACATAAAATTTATTTAAAATAAAAATATATATTTATTTAAAAGTCTATATTATTTAAATTATTAAAATTTAAACTAAATTTAATAATTTTCTAAGGTGAATGCGGAGTTGAATTTGAGTCATTTAGAGTATAATAAAATATTGTGATATTTAAAAATTTATAAATTACCAGCGGAATTTGCCACGTTTCTTTAAGATTCTATCCGTCACTGAAATTGATTTTAAGTACCTGCGCCACTAACGTATATTTCGTGACGATAAACTGCGCTCATGAACGGCTAGGATTTTTCAGTGTGTACAGACGTGGCCGAAACTGGAGGCTCTATGAAGATGGACGGTTCTGATCTCACACATCGGAGAGATCACCAGGCAGGTACACTGCGCCATTCGCACGCTAACATTTCCTCTTAAATGTTGCACCCCCAGTCAAGGTTTAACAGGACAAAGATCAAAGCAACCCACACAGACTATTTTCGCTCTCTTCCTTCCCTGTCGTTGCGGGTGCAGGAAACCTCCCGACAATGGCCGAAGATGCGCTCGGCAACGGTGCCACAGAAGTAGACACAAAGGAACCAGCTCAGGATAGAGTCGACCACGGGCAAGGCACGGAGGAAACATGGACGAAGGATTTACAGTCCCGAATTGTGGCCGCTACGCGCGCTCGTGTTTCTTACTTATTGCAGCAATCAGAGTACTTTCTTTCTCTCTCTCTCTCACTCTACGGATATTTTTGTACGTGTTAATGTGTTTGTATTTAGGTCTGCGTATATGCAGCGGTCAATTGGTAAGATGACTTTGTTCTCCGAGATTTTACTAGCAGGTTGTAGGATTTATGGTTTTTGTAGTGTTCTTTTTTACTTAGGGGGATTTGGTTTCGATTTGACCTTTTTTTGTTATTTGAAATAGTTGATGGTGTTCTTCTTTAGAATTATTTTGTTCTACTAATCTAATCGGGTTTTTAGAAAGGCAGTGGATTATTTCCATGGATTTGTTGAAGGGAATTTGATATCTTCTTCAAATATAGAAACATTTACTGGAGGAAGGAATTCAAAAACCATGGAAAAATTTGGTCTATATTAGCGGCTCTCTGCAGCACAGTGGCTGAGTGAGAAATACATTAAAAGAATGTATTTTATTCATCCCTGGATTATCTTGCTACTTTCTTTTTTAAAGAAAAATCATCGCTGCAAAACTGCATCTCTGTAAGAATGTTTGCCAAAATTATCGTAAAAGCCAAGTCTAAATTTATAAATCGTATACATATGAAACATGGATCTCGTCTGATGCCTAACAGAGAGGTCACTCTTTGTTGGTTGTCAGCAACTGGAATGTTCTTAAGTGGAGTGCCGTGAAGGTGGAAGGCACAAATGAGATGGTGATAATTTAAAAGTACGGCATTATTTTCTAAACTGGTGGCAACCACTTGGTGCCTTGTTTATAAATTTCTTTTCTCCAAAATAAAAACTAAAAAATATGACACAGCTCAGAATGTGAAACAGTGGCTGGTTGTGTTATTAGTGGATTGAGAACTTATGTGCTGATTCTTTCATGTTGTCTGCATAACAGGATTTATGACGTGTGCAAAAATACTTTTTAGAATTTTGAAACTCTTGGTGCATAAAAGACCTTAAAAGAAGTGTGTTATTGGTAGTTTGGTTTTCTCGTTGAACTTTTTTCTTTGAGATAATTCTCGATGAACTTTTTATTTCCTAATTATGTTGAACCAAAGGTTTACTTCAAACTATTTTCTTTACTTTTATTAAATAGTTTATTTAATATTAATGGAGTGCCTTGCAGTAGCAGAATGGTTATGATACTCTTTTTCTTTCTCCGCTTCCCTTGTTCCTTGTGCAGTTTTATTACCTTTGAGGGTGTTAGGAGATTGTTAGAGGAGGACTTGGGGTTGGCTAAATATGCGTTGGATGCGTATAAGAGTTTTGTCAGGGAATGTCTTGCAGTGGTAGGTTTACTGATCTGAATTTTTTTTTTCTCCTGCATTTTTTTGAGCGAGTCATGCTTTCAGCAATATGATTCTATTAGTATTTTTGCGGTATCATTCTTTCTATTAAACGTAAATAAATTAACATTGTTATATTTAGGTGGAAATGGGTAACTGGGCGTACTAGAGTGGTAAATTTGATTTTGAACTGACAGTATATGCAAATGCACAGAGGTATGCTGCATCTAAGATTTGAAGCTCTTGCAGCTTCTTTGGTGCTATGCTATGGAGTGGCTTTCAATTGTGATGTCAAGGCAGGATTCTGCACTTTGTCTTGTATTAACTTTAGCATTGCCTTGAATCACACAATGGATCTGGAAAAGCTTGCTGGGATATATACTGATTTGGGGAAGTTTGCATATGATTCTTTGTGGCAAAATATTTTGATAATTAAACAGTTGGAGCAGAATTTGTTGGTAAAATTAAGTAAGCTGTAACATGGAAGTAATTTATAAATTGTACTGGATGCAATCAGAAAATAAGGAGCAAGTTATGCCATGCCCATAATCAATGAAAAGTAATGTGCATAAACCAAGAAAAATGAGCATCTTTATTTTAATGTGATTTGTCAAAGACCCGCTACATGATCAAGCAAATTATGCTGTTCTGTTTGTTGAATTCAAATTTGTGAAAAAAACCTGCTTCATTTTTCATGGTAGTCTTTAGAAGGTGTTGGTGATAATATGTCCGAGGATTCTGGAAAGGCTGGAAAAAAAGACACTGGTTCAACTGCAAAGGTATCAGACTCACCTCAAGGAATCAAGTCCCAGAAAGACGTGAAGGAAGCTTCCCCTGAAGATGAAGGGAAAATGGAGGGCTCTCCTGTGATGGGTCTTCTTACAGCACATAAAGCACCTAAGTCTGAAACAAAAGAAACACAACATAAGGAAGATAAAGATGTCTCTGAGAGCATGATAAAGGAAGCCATCAAGAAAAGAGTTTCCTATATATTAACAAATTCCAAGTATGTTAATTTTGTGAGTTAGTTATTTAACTCAGTATTATTACTAAAATACTGCTATTTTGATCGTTATTTGTACATAGAATATTGTATTTAAACCGAGCAATTCTTTTATGTTTAGGTTTTCATTTCTGAATTGGTCTTTGACGTAAAGGATGACTAGTTGTTCTTTAAAGGAATAACTATACTGATAACCTTGTTATTTAATGGCAAGATAATATTATGTTTTTTTGTATTCTTGTGTTATCAAAACTCTCTTGTAATAGTAGGATTCTACAACTTGTACATATGCTATACGTACCATACTGGTTAGACTGAAAGTAGTAATTTATAAATTGAAGATTGTATGAGAGCCATATTGATTTTTCCTCCATGTTTTGCATTTTTTCCCTCCTGTTCTCTTTGTCTCTGTATTTACTGTTAACAATACTTGATCTCTTCTTCAACTTAGCAACATTTTCTTTTGTTTGAGCTTTGCCATTTGTCTCTATGATCCTCGCTTTAGCATCTCCAACATCCATTACTATGTTAAAGAAGCTCTAGACTCCATGAATTATCTGGTTTAGAAGTTTCTCTTTCTTATGATATTCTAGGAATATGGGTTTGTCTCTCACATTGATGGAATTGGCTCTTACCCTTCTACTATTTCCGAGTATGACAAAGACATTGCCGACCTAGAATCTGTTGTGTGCAAGCAAAGCAATGCCCTTGTCTTTTCCTGGGTCCAAGCCACAGTCTCATCTAAAATTCTTTGTTGTTTGCTCGATCCCAATATCTCTTATTGCTTGTGAAGTGCAGACCACAATTGAACAACTTCTCCAGGATCCGTGCATTCTTGACTCTTATTACTTTAGTTTGAATTTGCAGTACATCAAACTAAATATATTATGTGGATCTATGGCATCCATTAGGCATTGGTCTACCAAAAATGACATGGTTTTGAGGATCCTTAAAGGGCTTCCTCTCGACTACTAAAATGTTTTTATTAGTCTCAATTCCCAAAAACAGTATCCTCATTGTTGAAGGCTCTGGAGGGAGCTTGTCTTTAACCTCCTCATTGTTTGAGGCTCGGCAGTCCACACAAAATTTCCATAAGGCATCTACTTCTTTGACGAGGGTGATTGGCTTGGCCAAATAATGACTTGTTGTAGCATATCATTACATTGCTGAATCTCATCTTTTTGATAATGAGGATAGCGATATGGATGGGCAACAATTGGGTTTTAAAACCTCCTATAGTGTTACTTGGTGCTCATCATTGTGATTGGGTGGAAATCTAGATGGAGGCTAAAAAATTGAGTCGAGGCAACAAGGACCCACTGTAGCTCCAATTGCATGCTTGTTTCTATTGCAACCATTGAGAAGCGAGGAGTGATGAGATTAGAATCTGGGTACCTTGCAATGTTATAACAAGAACAGGATATAAGAAGGACATCTTCAAGATGCAAAGTTTCAGCTTGTCAGACCCTATGTTTATAGCCAATTAAATCCAAGCACATCCTCGAAACTGTTCAATCGAAGGATGAATAAATCCAGGCAGAAACAAATTGTACCTAGCGGCAGAGGTATTTGCCTGCACACTCCCAGTCTGCAAATTCTCTTTGTTTGTCATCACTACTTCGAAGCCCTCTAGGTACTCCACCATAATTCACAGATCAGAAAGAAATTCTTCATACATAAACCAAGCTCTACCAAAATCAGTGAGAACAAGTAAGGGCATGTCATAATCTAAGGCTTTGACCTTCATTTTGAGGTGTAGGTGCCTTGGTAATGGCGTGAATCTGGATTTTCAGCTCTGATGATTCATTTTTATATCTCCATAAGTTGTAGCAGACTAATTTTTTACAACCGCAACAGGGTAAAAGAGGCTCAGCATAGTTAAGACACAAACCTCTTTGTCTTTATTCCTCCATGGCTGCATGATTTTTAGCCTCCCTGGAACTTTCAGCTTGCCAGGTGATGAGGTACTTATCTTCTTCAGCTATGTGTATGCTTGCAGTAATTCAGCCATCCAAGGGGACTCCATCAAAGTGAGAGAAGTCCAACTTAGCAAATCAAGGGATCGTGCCTCCCTGTCCATGCTATTACCTGCACCCAGGGGCTGTTTTTAGCGATGCTCGTTGCTGCTTCCCTCCATTGTGCTGCTATTGTCTAGCTTGGCCTGTGAGAATTTTCAATAAAGACTCTGATAGTTGCATTATGTGCTCTCCTTGCTGTTCTTGAAATCGTGGCCTATCATGCTTCCTTTTTCTCCTGCTGTTGGTGTGCTCTTCTTGATAAACTGTTGCATGGAAAGTCAGCATATCACTCATGAAGTCTTGCTTTTAAACACTTTGTTATTATCCCAAGTCTGGATTGTGCAATGATCAACTGACTGGAAACATGCGCAAAACTTGCTTGTTGGATTATGGCATCAATGGTCTATGGTTTAGGGGTTATCGAAGAGAATCATTGTTGCAGCGAATATTTATAGGGACTGCTTGCTCCTACAACCTAGGATTCAAAGAGATGTTTTCATGTCTAAGTCCAAATATTCCCTACCTTAAGAACTTGGAAGTAATGTTAAATTAAAGTACTAATACAATATGATTCCTGGTGAATTCCTTGGCTACATCTAACTAAGATAGAGTACTAAGGAGAATCCTAAGTAGAGGCTGGAGTCAACTCAGACTCTGGTGGTGCATTTTCTGCCTCTGCATTGTGTTTCACATGGGTCCCGGGGCTGGTATACCAGATTGGTATTATTGATTGTTGCTTCCAGACATAACATATATTTTGTAGACAATGCGAGTTTAATTTATCCAGGACACGGTACTTAAACTAAAGTGTCAGGCAATAAAAAATTCTTTGATTACCTTTGGAATTATTGGGGAATACAAGCACATTTAACTTCAGAACCTCTAATGGGATGGCCGGTTGGGGGGTTGGGGTGAGGAAAATCTTAAGAAAAATTCCAAAAGTAAAGAAATTCGAAGGTGAGGAAAATAAAAGTCATTGAGAGCACCATAAAGGAAGTCTTCAAGAAAAGAGTTTCCTATCTATTAATTCTATGTGCTTTCATTCTTTGATTTGGTTATTTAACTTGGATCCTTGGATAATGATCCTGCTTCATTAGTCATCATTTTCTACATAAATATATGTTTCCTGTACTGATCTTGGATGTAAAGACAATTACCAGTTATTCAGGGGATTTAACATATAATAGCATTACTTGCTTTATTTCAGGGAACTTACAATGACTGGACTTCGTCGAATTTTGGAGGAAGATCTTACACTTGATAGGCATACTCTTGATCCATATGGTGATTTCATACGCAGCCAGGTAGATGAGGTGAGTTTAGTTTGTCCTTGAGGTACTACATAAACCAAAGTATAAGGCAATGGAGTTTCTTTTGCTTACCTCTGCAATTGATTAGGCGATACAAGCAAATGTAACTTTGGAACCTCTAACTGGGGTTGGAGAGAAAAATCTTAAGAAGAATTCCAAAAGTAAAGAAACTCATAGTAAGGAAAGTAAAGGAGTCTCTGAGAGCGCAATAAAAGAAGCCATCACGAAGAGAGCTCCCTATTTTCTGAAAAAGGCCGAGTAAGTTTGAATTGGTTATTTAATTTAGTATTGTTGGATTAAGGTCCTGCTATATTTAATCATAATTTTACATGTAAACATTTGTTTTTATCCTAATAATTCAGTTATGCATCGGTTTCATTTTTCTATTGGTCTTCGATGTAAAGGGAAATTAACTCTTATTCAGGTAGAGTTAAATAGATAATAATAATATTCACTTGCTTATTTCAGGGAACTTACAATGACTGAAGTCCATCAAGTTTTGGAGGAAGATCTTAAACTTGATAAGCATGCTCTTGACTCATATGACAAATTCATACATGAGCAATTAGATGAAGTGAGTTTAATTTCAGGAGGCAGTACTTAAACTACAGAAGTATCAGACAATCTAATTCTTATGGTTACTGCTGGAATTTGATTAGGCAATACAAACTCATTTGGCTTCAGAACCTCTGGCTGAGGTTGGGGAGAAAAATCTTAAGGATTCCAAACATAAAGAAAGTCAACACGAAGAAAACAAAGAAGTTCCTGAGACCACAATAAAGGAAGCCATCAGGAAAAGAGTTTCTTATATAAAAAAAAATTCAGAGTAAGTTGATTCTTTGAATTGGTTATCTAACTCAGGTCCTGCTTACTTTTTTCTTATTTAATTCCAAATTCCAATTTTTATATTAATATTACTATGCATAATTACAACATGATTTATTTTCAGTTAGAGGTAATAATTAGTCAGGAGATAAATGGAAAAGTAATTAAATTGCCATTTGTTTCGTTGGATTAAAATACTGCTAGTTAAATTATCATTTTCTATATACATACTTGTTCTATTCCTAGCAAATTTGTTACAGGTAGTATATACATATTTGTCCTATTCCTAGGAAATCTGTTACATGTAGGTTTTCATTTTTCGATTGGTTGATAATAAAAATATAAACACGTAATAATCTCACTCACTTTTATTTCAGAAACCTTACAATGACTGGAGTTCGACGAGTTTTGGAGGAAGATCTTAAACTTGATAAATATACTCTTGATCCATACAAGAGTTTCATAACTGAGCAGATAGATGAGGTAACTTTAACTTGGTCATGAGGCCGTACTTAAGCTAAAAATTCAGTCAATCTAATTTCTTTTCATGCTGTTGAAAATCAAGTAATTATAGTTTCTATATCATAAATATTTACTTCCTAATTAGAAGATATGACACCAAGATTGACCATCTCTTTGATTTGACTTGTCATTTACTCTGGAAAATCCTTTCACTAATTAGGAAGATTTTTTTGTGTAAATATGGTAATTTTTGTTTTATAAATACAATTCTTGTATTATTATAAAAAACCATGAAAAACACAAAATTTTCATTCTTCATGGTATTAGAGCAATTCTCTAAAACGAGAAACTTTTTCCTCCTTGTTCAATAGCCTCAATCGTCTCTACTATTTCATCTCAATCTGTTACTAACTCTAATGGAGGATTTGAGTCCAGTGCCTTTATCATTACTGGACACAAATTGAATGACCATAACCATCTTCATTGGTTGCATTCAGTTATGATGTTCATTTGTGGTCGAGGAAAAGATGACTACATTACAAGTGCATTCACTAAACCAAAATCTGAAGATCCACTCTACAAGATGTGGAGAACTGAAAGTAACATAGTCATGTTATGGCTTATAAATTTCATGAGGAATGATGTTGGAGAGAATTATTCTCTATGAAACAGCACAAGGAAATCTGGGATTTGCGCGTGAAACCTACTCAGATAAGGAAGATACAATGGAAGCTTTTGAGATGGAAGGTATCCTCAATGACCTCCTTCAAGAGAACCTCTCAGCCACCAATATTTCAACCATCTGTGTAGGTATTGGCAGCAATTAGATGTGTATGAAACTACTCAACGGGACTGGCCAACCGATGCAGCCAAGTATAATAAAATTGTTGAGAAGAAATGAATTTATGAGTTTCTGTTAGGATCGAAAAAAACCTTGATGAAGTTTGTGGTCGAATCCTAACAATCAAACCTCCTCCTAATCTGCAAGAGGTACTAGCTGCAGTCTGATAGGAAGAAAGCAGGAGAAAGGGAATGATGGGGCCTGGGAACTAGTCCATTAATAATAACGATTTTGCATCACAAAGAACTAAGGACAAGCACACCAATAAGGAAAGGCCATGGTGCAAGCATTATAAGAAACTTGGACACACCCGTAACACCTACTGGAATATTCATGGAAAACCACATGATATGGAAGCCAAAAACCAAGAGGGAGGGATGTGCAAATTATACTACAACCAAGGAACAATCAAACCAATTTGACTAGGAGCAGTTGGAAATCATTCAAAAGCTGCTTGTTGATGCACGACCGACTTTTTTTACTCCAAATTCCAGCCCTTCAGGAATAGCAAATGTGAGGCACAAAGGTATTTTTTCAATAATTCTCAAAACTTATAGGGTGGACAAGAAAAATTTGTGGATAGTCGATTATGGAGCCTCTGATTATATGACTGGTGATGTATATTTTACTCGAAATGTCGCTACTTTTCATGAAAATTTTATTGTCGATATAGCTGATAGATTGGTCTCAAAAGTGATTGGTAGAAGATCTATGGTTATATTAGAAAACCTGACCCTCAATTCAGTTTTATTTGTTCAAAATCTAGACTGCAATTTTTGTCAGTTAGTCAACTTACAAGGGAAAAAAACTGAGTCACTATATTCACCTCTAAATGTTGTATCTTTCAGGATTTAACTTCGGGATGGATGATTAACAGTGTTTAATTTGGAACTTTACATGCTCAAAACAACCGAACCTCATGATAATTTTTTAATGGAAAGAAGACAATGTCAATATAGCTGATAGATTGGTCTCAAAAGTGATTGGTGGAAGGTTTATGGTTCTATTAGAAAACCACCCTCAATTGAGTTCTATTTGTGCAAAATCTGAACTGCAATCTTCTATCAGTTAGTCAACTTACAAGGGAAAAAAAATTGTCGCTATATTCACCTCTAAATGTTGTATCTTTCAGGATTTGACTTTGGGATAGATGATTAACAATGTCGAATTTGGGACTCTACATGCTCAAAACAACTGAACCTCATGAGAATTTTTTTGCGGAAAGAAAACAATGTTTCTTTGCCATCAAGAATAAAAATAGTGAAATAATATTATGAAATCATCGTTTAGGTCATTCAAATATTCTGTATCTCAACAAACTCTCTCATTAGTTGTTTAATCATAACTTTATTGAATTTTAGTCAGAATCCTGTCAATTATCCAAATATGTCCGAAATACCTATCCTATCCAATAATATAAAGAATCAAATCTCATTTAAGCAATTCATATTGATGTTTAGGGACCATACAAAGTCAAGGTTTGACTGGAATAAGATGGTTCATAATGTTCATAGATGACAACTCACACTTTACTTGGGGATTTCTAATGAAGGAAAAATCCAAGGTTGTAAATTGTTCAAGTTCTCAATAAAATAGTGCAAACTCAATTCAACAGAAAAATCCAAATCCTCCACACAGATAATGCCAAAGATTATTTCAGTTTTATCCTTGGAAATATTTGATCGAAGAGGGAATTATCCACAAAAATTCATGCATTGACGCTCTTCAACAACATAGAATAGCTGAAAAGAAAGAGACTTGTATTAGGAATTACATGAGCTATCATGATTTAGTCTCATGTTCCAAAAATTTTACGGGGGATGCCATTCTCACTACAGCTTACTTAGTCAACTGGATATCTTCCCATGTCCCACAATTCCATTCACCTTGTCAAGTCTTCAAAAGTGCCTATCCATCAACATGACTTGTCTCATCAATTCTTCCAAAGGTCTTCAAGTGTTGATAATTTGTTTGTGTTTCTCAACAATTTAGAAGCAAATTTGATCTCCAAGCCATAAAATGTATCTTCATTGGATATACGCCAAATCGAAAAGAATATAAATGTTATTCTCTGGTTACCCAGAAATTCTATCACTTTATAGATATTACATTTTTTAAAAATGAACCATTTTATTCTAAGAATGATGTTAAGGGGGATAATGGAAATACGAAAGAAATTTTTTTTTTTTTGGAAATTTGGGAGCAACACCCAAATACAAGATCCCAAATTTGTTGAGTCAAATCCTCCTAAGTCTATTGTTTCCCCAAACATCAGTTCTAGTTCGAAAGGTCCCTTTCAGAGTATTTCTCCAAACAATGAGAAAGAACTCTTAATATACTCAAGAAGACAGAAAAGCCAGACACTTACGCAGGAACAAATGCACGAAAGAGCTAGTCATGAAGCTGGACATGAGCCATTTTGGGAAGAGACAATCGGGTAAAACTTCTGACAAGTTGACATTACAAGATCTCGATTTACCAATTACTTAAAGGAAAAGAGTCAAATCTCGTATTCATCATCCTATTTACAACTTAATGTCATATAAGAAATTATCACTTGAATATCATGCTTTTTCTACTAAATTCATGGAAATTCAAATTCCTAATAGCATTCAAGAAGCCATGCAAGATCATGAGTGGAAGTAAGCTGTTATTGAAGAACTCAAGACAATTGAGAGAAATAGTTCATGGGCCTTGTTCATTAACCTTTGGAAAAAAAACCTCTGGGATGCAAGTGGATCTTCACTATTAAACACAATGCAGTTGTTAACATAGGCAGATTCACGGGATAGAAAAAACATTTCCTTTCTAAAGGGGGCGACTGACTTTGATTAAAAGTACTTCTGTGAATCTCCCTATTTATTACTTGTCAGTGTTGACTATCCTGGTCAAAATTACTAAGAAATTAGAGAGTATTCAATGTAGCTTTTTTTTGGAGGATGATGACAGTAACAGAAAATATCATTTGCGTCGGTGGGATGATGTGAAGAGGGCTAAGGGGAAGGGGGGCTTGGGGCTTCGGTCTTTGGTGGATTTAAACAAAGCTTTGTTGGGGAAGTGGTTATGGAGATACCATACGGAGGAGGGGTTGTTGTGGTTTAGGGTCATTGGGGCGAGGTGGGGGGACATGGTGGGAAGAGAGAGTGATAGGAGGTTAGCTAGGCCTCATGGGATGGGTCTTTGGAAGGGTATTTGTTTGGGGAGGGAGAAGTTCTTTGAGGGTATTAAGTGGAAGATTAGGAGGGGCAACATTATTAATATTTGGGAGGATGAGCGGTTGGGAAGGGGCAGCCTGAAAAATCTATTTCCAAGAGTTTATAATTTAGTGTTGAGGAATAATGTGGTGGTGGAGGAGGTGTTTAGGGGTAGGGATGGGAGAAGCGGGTGAGATATCGATTTGGTTAGAAATCTGAATGACTGGGAGATTGACGAATATACAAGGATTCTTCAAGTTCTTATGGATGTCCATTTAGATACATGTAATGATAAAGCTACTTGGAAATTCAGGAAAGATGACGCTTTTACTGTGAAATTATTTTATGATTACTTGACGTCCAAAGAAGATAATAAACTGAATTTTCTTGACAAACAAATTTGGAAGGCTAATGCACCTTCGAGTATTGCTTTTTTTTGCTTGGGAAGCTGAACAGGAGTGCATCCTTACTATTGACAAGTTGATGAGGAGGGGACATATTATGGCGAATGGGTGCTACCTTTATTTGGAAACTGTTGATCATGCAACCATCTTCTTCTGTAGTGTTCGGTGACATATAGTCTATGGCATATGGTGTATAGCTTACTGGGTGTAAATTGGGTGATTGGGAGTTCGGTAAAAAATGAATTGTGGGTTTAGGACGGGATGGAGATTAGATATAAGTTTTCTAAATTGATTCATTTGTCTATCTTTTGGGTTATTTGGAAAGAGAGAAACAATAGAGCATTCAATTGGTGTGTGAGAGATATTGGAAGAATTAGAGATAGATGGCTTCACTTTTTTGGATCTCTAATTCTGGGTCATGATTTGTATGGGTGGAATGATTTTGGAAAAGTTTTAAATGTTCTAACCGATTTGTAAATAATTTTATATAGGAGTGATACTCCATTGGTGTTACATACGTAGTATACATGCTTTTATTTTTTTTAAAAAATATATAGGCAGATTCAAGACTTGTTTCATTGCTAAAGTCTTTACTCAAGCCTGTGGTATTGACTACTAGGAGACTTTTATACTCGTTGCAAAACTTAACAACATTTGAGTTCTCTCGTTATTGGCAACAATTCTGATTGGAAGCTTCATCAGTTAGACATCGAGAAAGTCTTTTTCAATGGAGAGTGAGAAAAGAAGTGTGCATGGAGATCCTTGAAGGTCTCAAAGATCAATATTAACTCAAACAAGGTTTGTAAGCGAAATAATCTCTCTATGCTCAAGCAATTGCCCATAGCTTGGTTTAAGAGATTTTCTAAGACTGTAAGAAATTTGGATATGTCCAATGTTAGTCAGATTGTACCCTATTTGTTAAACATTCTCCTAGTTGAAGGATAGCTATCATAATTGTTTATGTAGATGATTTTATCTTAACAGGAAACCATGAAGAGGAGATTATAGAACTTAAAAAAGTTTTAACTCATGAATTTGAAGTCAAAGACCTAGGAAATCTAAAATTTTCTTTGGAATGGAAATTATAAGGTCTCAATTAGGAAGGTGGTTTCACAAAGAAAGTATGCCTTTTATTTACTCAAAGAAATAGGAATTTTGGGTTGTAAGCCTGCAAATACCCCAATAGAAGCAATCACCCAAGGAAAAATGAAGAAGAAAACAATGAATCGACTAGTCATCTACCTCTTACACACACGACCAGATATTGGCTTTACTTTTAGTTTGGCTGGTAGTTCATGAATAATCCTATTAAAGAATACATGAATCGACTATATCATATTTTAAGGTAGTTGAAGAAAACTCTTGGAGGGCTTCACTTCATATAAGACTAAACAAGAATATCGAAGTGTTTATTGATGCATATTTGGTAAGATCTAGTATTGATTGAAGATCCACTTTAGGATATTGTATTTATGTGTGGGGAAATTTTGTTATCTGGCAAAGCAAAAAACAGAAAATGGTTGCTTGGGGTTAGCGGAAGCAGAGTTCAGAGCTATGACCAATGTGATGCGTGAAGGAATGCGGTTAAAATGCTTACTCAGTGAACTTAACATTCAAGTAATTGGTACTATCAATATGATGTGCGAGAGCCAAGTTGCTTTAAGTATAGCTAAGAATTCTGTTCGTCATGATAGGACGAAACATGTGGAAATAGATGGATACTTTATCAAGGAGAATTTAGAAGGGGGAATAATTAACATCTCCTATGTTTTCACTATTCAACAAAGAGAAGATATTTGGACTAAGATGCTAGCAAAGACAAATTTTGAAGATATGAGGTCCAAGCTAGGCTTACATGATATTTACTGCCTAACTTGAAGGGGAGTGTTAAAAATCGAGTAATTGTAGTTGTTATATCAGAAATGTTTACTTCCTAATTTAGAAGATATAGCACAAAGGTTGACCAAACCTCTTTGATTTGGTCTGCCTTTAGTTCTGGAAAATCCTCTCACTTATTAGGAGGATTCTTATCAAACCTCTTTGATTTGATTTGTCATTTGTTCTGGAAAATCCTCTCACTAATTATGAGGATTTTTTTGTGAAAATATGGTAACTATTGTATTGTAAATATAATTCTTGTATCATTATCAAAGGCAATAAAAAAATACAGAATTATCATTCTTCAGTTACCTTCGGAATTGATCAGGTATTACAATCTCATGAAGCTCCAAAACCTCTATCTAGGGTTGGGGAGAAAAATCTTAAGAAGAATTCCAAAAGTAAAGCATCTGAGGGAAGTTCTGATTCATTAGAAGGTGAGACTGATGAGGAAGAACATAAGGTGAAATCCAAAAAGAAAATTGTTCCAAAAACAAAAATGCAGAAACCAGAGCGGCTTAAAAAACGGAGTATACCTGAAAGTAATACAAAAGCGTCTGCCAAGAAGAGGATGAAGCCTTCACAAAAGAATTCAGTGGATGATATTAATGCAGAAGACAGTGAAATTATCTCCGATGATAGCCAGCCTCAATCATCTGCTGAGAAGCCTATGAAGGTTTGCCGTTTTCATTTGTTAAAAATCTGTGCAAAGGTAAAGTTCTAATTTAGTCAGTATCCTTTAACTCAATTTTACTATTATGCAGAAAAAAGAAGTATTGACTCCGGCATATGGAAAACAAGTAGAGCATCTAAAATCAGTTATCAAAGCATGTGGGATGAGGTTTTAATTCAACTCGTTTGTTTATTAATCCAGATCTTTTTCTGGTGGATTCCTTACTTTTGCTTATTTCATATGCAGTGTTCCCCCTTCTATTTACCGGAAAGTAAAGCAGGTTCCTGATAACAAACGGGAGACCCACTTGATAAAGGAACTTGAAGAGATTCTTGCTAGAGAAGGACTGTCTGCAAATCCTTCCGAAAAAGGTAAAGTTTGCCACTGGTTGGTAGCTCTGGTTATAGGCTCGCAATAGTAAGTGTGCTGTATGCTTTTTTATTTTTGCTCTGTAATATGCTGATTGCTGTTGTGTGGAGGTACGATAGAGTCCAGTATATGTGATGCGCTTAGAGATGGCAAAATCTTACCTGGCCTTGTAAATCTGATTCGATTTATTCAAAAAAATCTGCTGAAAGTTACTTGAAACCCAAATGACCTAAACTAGAAATAACCTAAAACCTGGAAAACTGAATAAGCCCCAATCTGTGCATTTGTAGGGCGGTAGGGATAGGTGCAAGAGAAAGGGAAAAGGAATGAAACTAATCTCTATCTCTAATATATCCTATAATTGAACTGATCTTTTGGAAAGAATTAGCCAAAGTATGTGCTTGGCATTCATATTGGATTTCTTGGCATGCTGGAAATGACTTGGTTAATCATATTCAAATCGCAGGATGTTTTGGTTTTGTTTTGGATTTTTTTTAAATGTAGAACAAGATGTTTTGTTAAAGTTCTTTAACAAACATTTCTTTTTAAAATAAAAGTATGAATTATATTAATAGGCATCAAGGTGGTGCCAACTCGTATGCAAATATTTACCTATCTATCAAGATTTTAATAAGATTCTCAAAATTTTTTATTGAATACAGAAGATGGTCCAAAATAAAAAAAAAACGAGGAGTCTGGAACCATCTATTCAAATCATATCAAAATCCCTCTCATTCTCAATCCCCCTCGCCCCCCCAAAGCTTTTCTATTTCTCTTCTTCCATAACACTCAAAAGATGATGAGTGGAATAAGATCAATTACATTTCCTCCACAAATTATGCTCTTCCCCACTCAAATTTCATCTTTGACTGACCGAGTGATCACCCAGCTGATACTCAATTAACCATAAATCATCGACCATAACTTGTATGCCATCGGACACCATAAAAGGAAATGGCTACAAGTCTCCGCAACTCCTTTATACAAGTACATCCATTTGTCATAATCGTATCACTTTTCATCAATTTATCAATCATCAGAATGTAACATCCATTCGCTTCCCATATGAAGAAATCCACCCTGGGAGGAGCGTTAGCCTTCTATTTCTGTCTAAAAGGAAACTTGCTACCTTCTCCTGCTTAGTCGAATGCTTTAAAGAGATTTGATTGTAAAAGATCCAAATTTACTAAGACTTCATATGGGTTGATCGTCCCTTCTGTCCGGGACAATGGGAGATAGGATAAATAGGAGGTTCTCATATTTGTTGATCTTGCTATCATTGAGGTTTCTCTGTACATCTACCTGCCACTCCTTAGCTCCCCCCATATCTCTGGAAGATTCACTCACCGGAATATCTTTCTGTTACGCTATGGTGAAAATCTACAGATATTAATCTCTTATGGTTCCACCTTTCAACCATGGGTCTTTGACTGGGTAATTGCTGGTCCGGTTGGTGGGACAATTTGGGCTTGGGATGACTTATATGTAAAAAAAAATATAGCAAATTTAATCCCTTTATTGTTTTTTAGATTCTTTGAAAAGAGAGAAATGTTAAAGCTTTTAAAGGTGTAGTGATTAATATGTATAGATTAAGAGATAGATGGATTCACTATTTTAGATTTATTTTGTTAAGTTATGACATTATTAGTAATGAGAATTTTGGGAATATCATAGATACACTGACGTTATTGTAAATTTTTTGTACATGGGTAGTAACTCCGCTTTTTTGGTACCTTATTAATATATACTTCACACTTTTTTTCTCAGAAAAAAGTGGGTCTTTCGAAAAACTAATTCGGTCACCCTTTCCAGCCTTCCATTGATACCCGTATGAAATCTGGCTCTACCCATGCACATCTTTTTCCACAAGCCTTTCCGTATGGTGTTGTCAAGTTCTGGTGTATCTACCTTTCTCATCTACACTATACTTGACTTCTATCACCCTTATCCACCATGTACGCTCTTCATGCATAAACCCCCACAACCATTTACCTTGTAGGGCCAAGTTTATATCCACTAGGGACCTTAGCCCCAATCCTCTGTGAGTGATAGGCTTCTTGATCTCCTCCTATGCTACTAAATGAGATCTTCTTCTTTCATTTGAATCCCTCCATAAGATTCTACATTATATGGTTTCTATTCTCTTGGCAACACTTGCTAGAACAGTGAACAGAAACATGTAATAAATGGATAAATTTCAATGTTCTTTAAGTGGGTGTTACTCTCCCACCTTTAGAAAGAAGAACCCTCTTCCGTCTCAGCAACTTCTTCTCAAAACTATTCATCACTAGATCCCGAGCACTTATCTCTTTGTAATTAGCTCCCAGTGGTAACCCAAGTACTTAATTGACAACTTAACAGCTTTACAACCCAGCACCCTCGCCAACCTTGCAGTATCGCTATGATTCCCCAATTTAACCATCTCAGACTTGGAAGGACTAATAGGCAATTTGTTTAGTTAATTTGTCATAACAGTTCCAATCTTTTGAATTCATGCATAGTACTAGGGAAAACATCACTTCGTGTAAATTTCCGGACTGGAGGTATCATGTTCCTTCTTATTTTGTCCAAAATGTAAAGGGAGAAGGTCATGTTTATGTAAAGGGCTAAATGCATCATCTGTACTTGTAATTTGGTTGGGTATGGGAAAGGAAAAGAAGAACTCTGGACTCATCTCGTCTTCCTTTTTGGAACTTATGGTGTTATCCCCTGAACTCTTAAAGCATCTAGATTCTAGGTTCTGTATTGCCATTGATTGCTATTTAGTGGAGAGTTGGTGTTGTGTATGAGGACACAATGTTTATCTAGAAGTATGCGAATATAATCATTGATGTGCTTCTGTTCCTGTTCCCGGTCAGTCTTTCATGGTATTAAATTTGCAGGGTCCAAGTTCATTGGTTTTCTGGGATTGGTGATTTTAGGAATTATAAGAGGGTGTTTGAGATTATGTACAAAAAGTATGTTGATAAGGTGCTTTAACTAGCTTAAGGTACATAAATTGTTACTTTAAAAATAAGCAGTTTTGCATTTAGATTAAGTTTGGCTTGCAAAAAATAAATAGTTATTTTTTATAATTTTTTTATTAGTCTTAATTTTAAGGGGATATTTAAGAGAGTAGTTAAGTAAATTTGTTAGATAAAAAAAATTAAGAAACTAAAAAAGTTCGGGGTGCTTATTTTTATGTTATTAGAGTCAGTTTTAAGAACCTAATAGCATCCTGTTTTTAATGTTAACAAAGTGGAATTTGTACAGTGTTTTAACTGAAAGTTGGCTACGTATGACTGGATCATTTTCTTTTAAAATAATGCTGGTGGTTGAGATTCAGTAGGAAAGTTTCATCCTGAGTTTGTTATAATAGTTACATGAGAGGATGATGAATGCATTAATACAACGAATTCTGATTTCTTTTTATCCGCAGAAATCAAGGGAGTAAGAAAGCAAAAGGAAAGAGCAAAGGAACTCGAGGGGATTGACGTGAGTAATATTGTTTCAAGTTCACGCAGAAGGTCTGCCACCAGTTTTATTGCTCCACCAAAGCCCAAAATTCCAGATGAAAATATTGTTGATGATTCTAAAGATACTGATAATGAAAATGAAGATGATGAGGGCGATGATGAAGACGATGATAATAATGACAGTGATGAGAGCCACAGTGAGGAGTTTGATGAGGGTAAGTGTTTCATAAATTTTTAATGGTTTCTTTTTGTTTGCTGCTTACTTTATGACTGGGCTTGGGAATTAAGAGAATGGTAGTGGTGATTAGTGAAGGTTGTGGTCTGTCATCAATATTTTAACATAGGTCAAGCACCGTCAATTTCAGTATTTCTTTTTTGCAAAGGATCAAACCATGCTCTAATGTAATAAGTAATCTTGATGCAGACGCAGAGTAGAATATTGTCACAACTAGTATTTCTCCTAGCTTTTAGTTTCCCATAATTAATTTCAAGCTTTTCTATTTAAGTCATTTGACCCAATAGGGTGCTTGGTTTATTAAAAAAATCTGCTTAAAAAGTGCTTCAAAGGCACCTAGGTGCTGATTAAAAATAATTAATTATGAGTTTGGTTAAAGATGTTTACTAAAAACATAGGTAAAGTAAGTATTTTGAATCAACATCCTAAAAGTCAGGGGAATTTTTCTTTTTTCTTTCCTCCTTTTTTACGTGAGAGGTAATTAAATGGTTTTCTTATTACTATAGCAAACTAATATTAGAATAGCATGATTAAAGTTGGTTATGAGTATCTAATAAATAGCTAACTCATTACATTACCAAATAGGTAAATTTGAATAGAGCGTTTAGAGCTACTCATAAATACTTTTAAGGCAAATCAAGGCCTATATATTGAAGAAAAAGAATCACAAAATATCCTTATTATGTAATGAAGCTCTGGATGGTTTTTGGTTCTCCTTTTTCTTTTTCAATAGTAATCTTAGAGCTCTATAAATTATATGGGCTAAACATCATAATTTGTAATCTCATATTAATAGGAGTTAGAATTCCATATCCTTGGAAGACTTTGAGTTAACAGACTTGTTTCCTGCTGCATGAAATTGCAAATTCCTTCTATGATACTCTTCACCTGTAGTAATTATAACTAAAATCTTCATGCTTAGTTTAGTAAATATGAATGAACTTTTTGACTGCTTTTGCATACGAACTAGTTAATCTTCATTTATATAAAATTTAAGAATAAATAAAGTTTGGTCTATGTTATATATATCCAAATAAAAAAAGGTACGTAATATATTATATTGATATGGAAACACTTAATACTCTTTTATGTTCACTTTCTAAATTATTTTGTGTTTGTGTAGAAGAATATTTTGACTATTGAAATGAAATGTGATTTGAAAACGATAATAAAAATATTGTATAATTTGGAAAACATGATTTTATTGTTTTAAAATGCATACTATATTTTCAGTATCATTTCCCAAACCATGTTCTCATTTTCATCAACCATACAAATTTTTCTATACAAACATAGGTAAATTTTGACAAAACGTCAGAGTTTTCTATAACTAAAGAGGGCCTTAGTTTCTTATTGCTCTAATTTGAATGTACAATTAGTGAACATTGAGCATTCTGTAATATCACTGATTGAGCATTTTGTAAGTTACAAATTGGAAGTCATCATCTTGTTTCTCCTTACATTCTCCCTCTACCGTATTGCAGAAGAGGATGACGAGGAAAGTGATTAATCCAGTATTAGAGTTCAAGATGTCCAAGAACAAGATGTTTGGGGCAGTTAGAAAAAATAGATGTATTATTATTTTTATTTTAGATAAATTTCTTTTTGTTATTCTAATATGTGGAGTTGGTGAGGGATCCAGGATCTATCTCTGCTTGGGCTTGTCATTGGTATGATGATCCATGAACAGAGATTCGTAGAATTGTGCAGTATTAGTTTGATCCAAAAGGTGTGTTCTAAGTTTAAGACATTTTTCAGTTGTAAATATGCTGATGGCTTGTGAAAACAGTCAGAACTGTTCATGTTGACCATCGTTAATTTCTTTTTCGACTCACATTATTTACCCTGATTGATGGATCTGAGGTCTATTTTTAAGAGGAAGCTAAATCTATTCGAACCTCCTGAATGGATCCCCATCCAACTTTGTGGTTGTCTCATATGAATCAGGCAGTTTGTGTCAACTAGCCAGAGGTTTTGATTGAACGGTGGAAATTTCTGCCACTTTTCTTGGTAGGTAATGCTGGAATTGGGTAATCTCGAAGGTCTTGCCTCGATTTTGATGTGGTTTTTTCCTTGTTTTGCAGAATGTAGTAGAAACCAAATACTAACATGATTGAGAAAATTATTGTGTGAAGATGTTATTTTTTAGATCTAAAACTGGAATTTTTCATATACTCCCAATACCACAGGTGCTATTTCTGAAGCAGCCTGTTCTGTCGAGAGTCATTCAGTTGAGCATCCATTCAGTAAGTGATGCCACTGGCTACTAGTGTTCTGTTGCCCTCGTAGTTATCAGATATTCAGAGAAGCTAATGGCAGTATCTATAAATGGTTTAATATGGTTTGATCAATAACTTCGCCTCATAATAGAGCCAAGATCTGTTTAGCCCGATGGTAGAATATTGAAATTCAATGTCCAAAACGATTGGTATATTTGTCGGGGGGGATTTTGTTGTGTTTTAAATTTATAGGACAAATCATGAAACTTTTAGGTTGTTTAATGTTCAAAAAATATTTTGTTAAATTACTTTTTTATGAGGTTTAAACTTTGATTCATATAATTTAGGTTTTTTTTTTTTTTTTATTAAGAAAAATATATACAAAAATGTTGGCCAAAAGATCTTAACATTTTCTTTTCCTATTAGAAGTACGAAGATGATCAGGAGACAATTAAGGCCCCCTAAAATGAAATTGTTATTATCATTAGAATCAGCTCTTATAATATTTGGGGAAAAAAAAAATTTCAGGGAGAATATAAATGTTATTCTGACTTTGTAATAATGCATACAAAAGGTCAAGGATTTTAAGGAGGCTTAATCTACCAATAACTAAGTATTGACTTATAAATTAAGTTTCAAATTTTAATTCTTTTAAGAGATTCAAAAAGTTTTTTCGTGAATTTTCTAGACTTTTAAAGTATTAAATCTTCTCAAATTTCCAGTTTAGAAGTTGAACAAATGAACTTAACTGGATCCTAAGATGCATAATTTACTCTATATTCTCTATTATATGTTAATACGCTATCATATATATTAAAATTTTCAAAAATAAACTCTAAAACAGTGTCTTAATGTGATAGTACCATAACAGGCAACACGTTAATTTTCATAATGTATTACGAAGGGGAGACAAAAAAAAAAAAAAAAAGGAACGCTCTTCACTTGCAGATCAGGGAACAAGTAGGAAATTCACTGGTTTTTACAGGGAAAAGTCCTTTTCTGAAGAAACAAGTACAATTTTTTGGTCTGACAAAAATAAAAATAATTTCGTTAAAACTGTCTTCTAAAAGAAAACATCCAGTATACACCTATTACTTTTTTAATGAAAGATAAAAAATATTTTTTGAGTTTTACAGTCCTCGGATGTATTTTAAGGGGTGTAGCATTAAAGCACCCTTGGTAACACCAATCATGGTGGTAATACATTGTTTTGATACAGCCCAGAAATGTTGGTCCATGTAAGGGCATAAGAATGCAATGATCTTCAACCTTAAACAATAGAATCAGCCTTCTCAAGCTCCAGATTCAGAGGTATACCTTCCGGTCAGAGACAATAACTATTAACCTAAAAGTTGGCTTAGTGAAATGGACTCTCCATCAGAAGATAATGATTCAATAGATTGCCTCGGGGAATAAACTGAGGCTTAGTATGACGGTAACTTGATCTAATTTTCTGTAAACTGTAGGATCATGAACCAGTATTTTCTCTCTCCAAGAGAATACGCCTTACTTCATTAGCGAGATCTATAACATGTTTATCTTTACATCCTGTAGGGTTAAAAAAAAAAAAAAGAGAAAATCTGCTAGAAGCACAGTGTTGCAATGATTTACAGCAAACAAGCTGAGTTCTCAAGGATGCGTACCCGATTGAACGAGAGCCTTTTCAAGTTGGAAAAGGTAGTCTCTGTTGGGTCCAGAGGGGCCTTCGGCGTTAACAATTTGACTGCAGAAATGGGAAAAAGAAAAGGAGAAAACTAGTTATTCATAGCCAGGCCTTAAACCCAGTAGGAACTAAGGTGCACTATAATGCAGGAGCACCCATTTAGCAATCTGCAATCAGACGGGAGAACAAGGTCACCTCCTGACAAAATTTCATAGCAATGTCATCTGAACTTATATTTATTAAACATAAAAATACAGATGTTTCAAGGAGCAGAGCAGATAAAACCGTTAGAAATTTATTATAAGTTATGGACTGTAGAGACCTTTCTCTTCTGCAGTGCGGTCAGTGACAATTGTAGTATTAGGTCTTAATTTATGAGCCTGTGGCTCAAAATACATCTAGAGGTGAAGTTTCATATTCATGAAGAATTTGTCATTCAAATGAGTGACATTCTCAACCGACAGCTAAACTGCACATATAGACGAAACATACTTGGCAATATCTTCAAGAGATGCTGGCCCTAGATAATTTTTGTTGAGCTTCTTGTCAGGAGATGCTATGTATCTGCAAATGGTGTCAATGTGGTTCTAGTTAACTCTAGGAAATACAGAGTACATAGACATAGTAGGCCATGGCTGCTTCTACCACTTACACCATGACTCCTGAAATTGCTGGAGTTGATGCATTAGGCTCCTGAAATATTTATTAGTAGTCATTATATGACTGATAAAAGCCTAGCATCCATAACTGAAGTCTTAGCACTCAGAACTCACAGTGAAGAAGTCAAGATAAGCCTTTTTGTCATACTGTTTTTCTCTCACTTCTAAATACTGCCATAAAAGACAAAGAAAGTGAAAGAAATAAATCAACAATTGAATCAGAAAATAATAAAATGTGGTTGAAACAAACAGATTCACAACCAAAATTGGAATAACAAGGGTAATTCTAGAAATTCTGGATGATAAAAGTACAAGGTACGTCAGTGTTCTAGAAGGATTAAGTGCTCACAACTTGTATCGACATTCATTCTTATGAAAGAAAAACCAAAATACAGAAGGAAGGGTCTGGCAAGCTTATAAGGATAAATGTACTTTCTGACAGAAGAGGTCTAATACGAAAAAATAAGCTCATCTTTGCCTTTTCGATGCCACCATTTTTTTATGCGTCTAGACATATTCATGCTTGATAATTTAGCTAAATTATGGGTATGTGTCTTATATCATGATCATGTGTAACTAAAACAGGATTCAGTGAGATGACAAGAAGTTTCCAGGAGGCCTTTAACATGAAGAAAACACACTGAAATAGCCAAAAAATAATGAGCAACCTCACATACACTGGAAGCATAAAAGGTACAACACAACTACAAGAAATCAAAAAGAAGAAAAGAAAAAGCTACAGCAGAGAGCAGGAGTAAACTAACAGCCTAAGTTTGAAGTAAAAAGGCATACAGAAAACAATACCGTGAATGCAGTTTCTTTATCTTCCTTCTTAGAAATCTTGTAGGCAGCTCCCCACTGTGACCTTGCAACATCAAGGAACAATCTACTTCAGATATTGAGTCTCATTTGATAATCTTGCATCCATATTGAGAAAACAGATTTTATGCATATTGACAATGTAGTTCTGTTGTGGTAGGGTAAAGCTTAAAAATCATGTGTTGTTGAAGGAAAGCAGCTGCATTTTATTTTTAGACAATCTATTCCTGATCTATGCCTGTTTTTCTTAAAATTCAAATAGAAGTATTAGTATTGAGAATCTTCTATTTCCACCATTAGATATGTAAATATGTAAATCATGTAATTTCCACAACCTAGACATTTTTCCTCCCTTCAAATATATTTCCTCTGCAACAATGTTATGGATGTAAATACCCAGAATCATGACATGATAATTGAGGATTTCAGCTATGTTTCGCGGGCAAGAATTCATTTCAGAACAGGAGATATCGACAATAACGCTTCTGACTCCTCAAAAACTCTAAAAAAAAGAGGCATAATTCTGATACTTGGACCAAAAAGGGAAGGAACATAATCTCCCGCTACAATACCTTGATTATGGCGGGTAAATTAAGAATAACACTGATATTACGACCTAAAAATCATCTCTCTCCCAATCAGATATCCACATGAATCCATAAATTATCGAACTGCAAGTAGCAGTCAATCAATCACGAGCCAATTATTTCCTTGTCATGAAACCCACCAATTAAAATCAATTCTGTCGTCGGTTATCATAAGAACCCATAAATTAGAAGCCAATTCTTTCCTCCATTACTAATTGCTAGAATATTTTGTTGAATGTTTGAACCTCCACTGTAATTGCTAAGTAACTCTGATAGTTTCAGAACTCATAACCATACACTTACTCCTTGCGTATTCTCATTCTTATCATTATATTAGACGTATTTAAACGAAAGTGAAAGCAAGAAAGAAAGAGCACATACACAGACTTCCCCATCTGCAGGAATCAATGTGACTGTTCTTCCTGGATAATCGATTGTTCCTCTGTGATCGGTGCTTCCTACATCAACACCATTTAATGATTCATAAATAATGAGTCCATACGTATCCAGACATTCCAAGAAAAGGAGAGAAGGAGATAGAACCTTGATAGAAGACACGGCGGTACCCCTTGATGAAACCAACGAGGCGCTCATCGTAGTTGAAACCGGCTTTCCATATAAGAGAACCATATCCAAACACCCACATAACCATTTCCCTCTCTTCCTCTGGCCTTCTCGGCTTTTTCTCTGTTTCGCGGTAGAAGGTGCAGAGAGAGAGAGAGAATCGGAGGAGACCGGGCCAATTGGAGAAGAGAGAAGAAAAATGATCCTACTGGTCTTTTACTGTATGAATCTGACGGCGGGGAGAGATGTTAGAGTACATTCACTTTTATGCTACTAACCAATTGCGTCCAATCAGATATCTCCGTGGTGATTAAAAAAAAAAAAAGAAAGAAAGATACTTGTAATTGACTGGGACACAATTCTTGTGGGGTCCGCCGGAAATATTCCTGTCTGAATATTTTAGAAATTAGCATTTACGAGTTTATAGTTTTATTGTATTAAATTAAATTATTATTTCATACAAAATTTGTCCAAAAAAAAAAAAAAAAGCCAAATGACCCAATGGAAACTCCTACAAAATCATCATATGAGTTATTTGGCAAATTTAAATTTCTATATATTCACTATATGATATAAATAAATTCATTCATATTCATAAAGTTCAAAAAAAAAAATTGTATAGTTTGAAAATGAACTTTGATTTATAAAAAAAAAAAAAATTATTTTGACTAATATATTCAAAAATACAACTATACACAATATAAAATTTACATTTAGTAGCAAAATTGATTGCAAAAAAAGAAAAAAAAAAGATAATTTCTATTTATAAATAATAAAATTTCTTCAATTCTCAATTGATTTAGAATATCTTTTACATATAAAAAGGGTGGTTCACAAAAAATGTCATCTACCTTCTACAATTGCTTGCTTAAATAATTTTTAACGTGACTTAATCTTAATAATTATATTTTACACCAAACTCATTTAATTTAATCGATTTAAATTTAGATTAAGTAAATAAAGAGTTAAGTTGGGGCGAGTTCAAATTTAGTATTTCAAAACTCGTGCGAATCTAATTTGTTATACATATATTTTAAATATATTTATCTTTTATATTAATAAATATAATTAATATATATTTAATTTTAATTTCGTTACTAATAAATATAATAAATCTCTTGAGTTGGGTTTGGGTCGAATAACTCATAGACTCAACATAGTTTAAAAAATTATGAGTTTGAATTTATTCTTCAAGTTGAATTTGAATATAATACAATTCGTTGTAAATCTATCATGTTGTCATCTCTACTTAAATTAGTGAGTATATGATATTTTAAGAAAAATAATCCGTACTTATTATAACTTCTTGCATTCAACTATATATTTCAAAAAATTTAACAAGTTTGATTCTGTTTTGTTTTCAATAAAGAACTAATTGTTGTTTAAAAACTTGATCAAACCCAACATTCGATGAAATTTTTTGAGATCTATTCCCTCGTAGATGAATAATTTCAAACATTTATCATTTGCAATTGGAAACAATGAATTTAATGGTTATTTAACACACAAAGTATACGTTGGAGGATTTCTTGAACAACTTGCTGCAAAGAACAAATTTGGTGTACATCTAATAGGCCCAATTTCAAGAAGATTGAGAAGAAACATGAGCTTGAATAGAGTTAGGCTAGAGAAAAAGCGACTTATAGGGAATATATCACATGGGTTTTGGCATATACCGCAATTTGAACTATGTTGAGTTGATATTCTATTTACCCTTATTCGCTTATATACTTTGCACAACCGAGGGTGGTACGGGATGCAATCCCATATCGAACAAGTAAAGAACTTGAGATCAAATGCTATTTCTGCTTTTGATGGGAAATTTCACAGATACAAAAAGATGCCTCCAATTTTATGAAACTTACAAAAAAATATAAGTAAAACAAAAAAAAAAAAAAAAGGACAGAGGCTTATACAGAATAATAGCTTCCACTCCAACATTGTAGCATAAATTTTCAGAAAATATATATATATTTTTTTTGGGTCTTTGAAAAATTATAGCTCCTAAGTTGAAACAGTCTTGTTCTTCAATTCATAAGCGGTTTCATGGGAGGTGTCGTTGATTTGTTTGACAGGATCTGTGATGGGCAATTCTGGGGTTCCACCTTTTTCATCCTCATCAATGATTATCGCAGAGCTCTTATTGTCTTTGCTCTTTCCCCAAACGACAGCGTATAGGCCAATAACTATGAAAATGGTTCCAACCACACTGCCATTTCATCACAACACCAACAATCAATCCTCTTTTTAAAACGTTTGAATATATATATATATATATATATATTGGATATTGAATTATGATATAATATAATAATGAATATATATATATATATAAGTACCTTCCAAGGTGGATTCTTTCAGATAAAAGAATAACACCCAGAGCTGCAGTGATGATTACACAGAGAGGATTGAAGGTTGCTACAAATACCGGCCCTCGATTCTTCATCACCACGCCTTGCACATAATATGCGATTCCAGAGCACACCACTCCCTGCTTAATCAAAATTAATTATATTAATCACGATTTAATAATAATAATAATAATAATAATTAATTACTCTTTTTCAAATTAATCTGCCACTCACAGAGTAAGCAGCGGCAAAGAGCTTGGAGTCCCATCCAATTTTCCAGGCGCTCATGTTACGTTCCATGACAAGTGACACAGCCGCACCTTCCACCGTTCCCATTAGGCATATTAGTACTGTCAAAGACAACTCTGCTGGGTACTTCTTCAACGTAAATGACTGGTCACAGACCACAATTTAATTAACATAATTATCATTTAATTACTCATAATTATCATTAATTGATTAAGTTGTGCACTAATTACTCACTTGCAAAATGAGGAATCCTGACCAACCAACAGTCCTACCAAGAAGCATAAGGGTGCCAGCGATCCAATGCTTGTTGACAGCGTTGACGGGGCCTCCGTGATTGGTTGATCCGCCGCTGTTTATGAATTGAAGGATGGGTCCTTTGTATAAAGTCATGAGCAACGCTCCTGTTACCGTGATTACCGTTCCGATCACCTTGGCCTGGCTATATATGTTCTTCATATTAACCTTCTCTAACCTGCAGATTACATTAATTAAGTAATCAGTTAGATACAAATTTTGATCAAGTATGTGATTATCAGATCAGGATGATGGAGAACAAGAGAGAGGCATCTGGTGATAAGGTGGCATGATGGGACTGCTGGCACTAGCTGGTAAGTACGTGCTAATTCTTGCACTAAAAGAGTTGGAGATGAGAGGATGAGATAGTTTAATAATAATTAAATGTATTTTTAATTTAATTGAAAAAATATATTATATCCATATACGTATATATATATATATATATATATGTAGGTATGTACCTGAAAGTAATGGCCAGTATGAAAGTTATGGCAGGAAGAACATTGGCTGTGGCGGAGGCAAATGTTGCGGACGTGTATGTCATGCCTATGTAGTACAGGTTTTGGTCCAGCACTGGCCTGCAAAATCATTAACCCACAATAATTCACTGTTAATTTATGGAAAATTAATAGATTATAATCAATTATGATGCATATGCGTATGAACAATTAGGAATATTCATGGAAAACAAATTACTTCTAATTAATATTTTTACTCTTAATTAATATATTAAGAACTTCAATTGGTATGATCACTTACCCATATTATGTTCATACGTTCATAGTATATATATATATATACATACACGTACATATATGTATATAGTCTCTCAGACCATGCATGTTATATTGTTAAACCAATACTGAATTTAGTCCTCATGTAATCATACAAATATATGTACATATATATCAAGTGTTACTTCTTCCATGTCTAAATCCAATATTTTTTTCAGAATGCACAGGTATGTATGTGTATATGTATATATAATATATATAATTATACTGATATATATGTGTACATTTCGTCTTACACAACAACAACAAATATCGCTGGGAAGAAATTTAAGATAATTATCAATTTGGAACGCTGAAAGTTATTGATTATGTAAAACCTAAAACTCATATATACATACATATGTTGTCCATGTAGGAGATTAGAATATGCTCGTGCATGTTGCATGGTATGTTACATAGATAAAGATGGGGTGTAAGTAATATGGCATGCATACTCGATAAAACCAAGCAACATTATTCTTAGGAAGATGGGGAACGTCATCTTCGGTCTTATTTTCCTGCAATAAAAACCAAGCAAGCACCAGTAAGTTTAAATATCCTTAATTATAAACATAAGAAATACATAAATATATGTGTGTATATCGTATACATGTTAGATAGATAAGAATGGAAGAGGCGAATGGAGAAAAGGTAGATGGATGAGAGACCTCTCAAGAATTAAAGCGAAAGGTGCCATGACAAGGGCGGCAATGGCATGACGATACACAGCAAGTATGTAATGGTTCATGCCCCGGTTCAAAGACACCAAGGTGATTATATACATCCCTGCGTATCCAAACTGCATTGACACCATTGCCAGGTATGGCGTCATCTTTTTCAGGATTAAAGGCACCGTATTGAACATCCTTTCTCTTTCTTTTTGTTTTGTACGAGTTTCAGAGGCGGTACACGCTGCTCATGTACTTGTTGTGGGTATGACAAGGAGAGGAGATGCAGGGTGGTTTTTATAGGAGGAAATTATTACACACCCCATTATTCTACATATATATTATATATATATATATATATTAAAATCACACGTCATGCAATTTTTTCTTTGTCTCTCTGATTTAGAAAAATTATTGTATGGGCAAAGATTCTTCTGATCCATTTATGCAATACAAATAGTATTATATGATATTATCCTAATTTCTGTATATTCCAATCAAATAGAATATCCTTACCTGTAGAAAGTTACTCTTAGTATCTCTCTGAATATACTAAAGCTAACTTTTTCTCCCTTCTTTTCTATTTTTTCTTTCTGATTTTTAATTCTTTATATGATGACCTCACATCTCAGATCTGCATATCTATATATATATATATATGTATATATACACACACTCACACACACGAAACATATATAAAGACATATAACATAGATCCCATTATACCCAAAATGAAAAAGATATCTCCATTATCAATTTAATTAGCACATGTAACATGGTTTTGTATATGATTATAATTTTTCACTTAATATGCATGTTCGTCTCTATTAGTTTATATATATATATATATATATAATTTTTTAAAATTTTTTATTTAATTATTTAATAAGTTTCTGGTTTTATTTTTTATTATTATACATATTTTATTCTTTTATATCGCATATATAATATATATTTGTCTTAGCTTCTAAATACGGATATATAAAAAATTAAAATGTAATAAATTAAAATTGAAATACTACGTATTATAAGATGATAAATAATTTTTTTTTTAAATGATAATTTTAGGTAAAATGAAAACTAATTATCACATGCACCAAACTATTTGCAATATATATATATGTATATATATATATAAGGATAAACAACAAGAGATAAAGCATATTAGTTATGCATTTTTTGGTTGTTCTAATTATTATGTACTATATATAAGACGATATTAATTTGTAATCTATTAGATACGTATGAGTTTGCATAATTGATTGTACTTATGGAATTATTTTAGAATTTTAATTTTTAAAACATAATACAACTTATTTATTTAATTATATGTTCTTAACAGATTAATTTATTCACAAATTTTACAATATGATCTCAAATTAAGACTTTCACCTGCCTTTAGATTTATATTTGATATCTAACTAGCTAGTATCTGTGTAATATATATATATATATATATATATGTATATAGACTATATAAATTTGACAAAAAAAAGGTTTAACCTAACCTAATCTCCCACCATGAAGTATCTTTGCAACTATTAATCTTTGGGCACGTACGGCATTACATTCTTCCGTAACACCAATTATCCATAAGTTTCGTATTAATTAATATAATAACTTAATTAAGGCTTAATCTTTTTACCAAACTAGCATCACCAAATTTTCTTTCTATAAAAATCTTTTAAAATTTTATAATTGACTTAAACCTAAAATGATGGGTTAGCTTATCAGAAGAGATAAATGATTGATAATTAAGATCTATCAGAATATAAGTAACAGATAATAATATATATATATACATACATATACATATATATAAAGCAAAACCCACGTGACCACTCCCGTTGTGACACGGTTTTTCTAAAAAAATCATTAATCACCAAATTATTCCATACCTCACTTCCATGCAAAGACAAAATAATCCAATATATATTATTGCATAGCATGTCAGGTGCGACCTAATTCAACTTATTTAATATGTACAAAAGAGTGATAATTATAAATACCTATACATACATACATACATACCATACATACATATATATATATATAATAACTACCAGCAAATGGCAATAGGTCTTAGTGCTCCAAGACAATGCTTGCAAATGCATGCGGTGTCGGTGTGGAGCCTCTATTTCTATAGGTGCTATGAAGAGTGGATAGCATTTCTGAAATTAAAAGTTCGATTACCTCACCTTACCATATATGTACATATACGTGTATTTACGTATTTACGTATATGTATATATATACATGTAAGTAATGTAAAAATATTCTTGAACTTGCACATAAATCTTTAATTTGATGATAGGTAAAGAGGCCTTTAGGATTAATTTACGAGAAATTAAATCAAGGTTTAAAAGAATATATCAAAGAAAACCATATACATATATACGCTTGTATCAGACATATACCCTATCTACTTGATACGTTCATATATATATATATATATACACACACACACACACACACATCATATACCTAGCTGATTAGATAGTATTGGTTTAGCATGTGATGATGAGCATCTTAAAAAACTCTAGTTGCCTATAAAGCATATATCTGAAAGAAGAAGAGCTGTAAAGATCAAAGAAAGCATATGCTTATTGTTCTTCGCTTGGTAGCTGAATAATTTTTTAGGTATATTTCTTACTGACATGCTGATTCATGTGAAGCGGAGAATAGTGATTTCTAACCGTACTAAAGCAAATGTACTGAAAATTAGTATATTTTTTAATGGGGACATAAATTTTAGGAGCATCAATGGCTGCCATTTCTGACCTTATATGCACAGTTCACGTACATTAATATTATATTAATATTACAACGAATGATGAACATCATGCGTTAGGTTCGGGTCATGGGTCATAAATAATTTGCAGTTAAAATATTGGATAACATTGGATAACTCTAAACGAATAATGCTGAAACTTTACTAAAAAAGATATAAGAGACATATAATAAGATTGCCATAATCACATGTATGTATCCACGTATATATATATATATATGTATGCATACTTTTGCTTTTGGACATTGGTATATATATATATACACACACACACACACACACACACACACACATATGTTAGTACTAGAAAAAAAGTAGGAAATGTATATAATAATATTTTGGGCAAATGAGTGTTAAAATACATGGGTAGGCAACTAAAGTTGGTGCTTTCGTGTTTGGATTCCAATTTCTAAAAACTTAAGTTAGTGAAGCACCTCGTAAAAATTAATGGGTAGCTAACTTTTTTAATCATGTATGGCAAGTAAACTTTATCATAGTAGGTAAGCAGCCATGAAAACGTCATTTTTCCCTTGATGTTTAACTAATTATTGTATGATTAGATATATTATATCATTGATATGCATATATATATATATATATAGAGAGAGAGAGAGAGAGAGAGAGAGAGAGAG
Organism: Carica papaya; assembly: GCF_054855325.1. Taxonomy (NCBI): domain Eukaryota; kingdom Viridiplantae; phylum Streptophyta; class Magnoliopsida; order Brassicales; family Caricaceae; genus Carica; species Carica papaya. Next base: position 25,167,038 of record NC_142309.1, read on the forward strand.
AAGTGTATGATAGGTACAGAATTAAGATGAAAAGATGCGGTTAAGAATTATCTTCCCACTAGAGGGGAAATATTAAAGCAAATGATAACAAGAGAAACATAATAAGATAGTGAATATATAATTCTTCTCCTGCATATTTATGGATTGAATGACAGCAACTGAGAGAGCTTTTTTGTATGATCCACATCACAATTTCCCGTTTCTTCATTATCGTGCTTTACAGCACATCAACAGGAATGACCAATCTTTCTCTCTCGTTCTATGTGTCTCACCTCATCATAATTATTTGTTCTAAAGAAACTCATACAATTGCGGAAAATCTTCATCCACATATTTGTAAATTATGCCTAAAACACTATATATGCATACGCATATATCTGGTTTCTTTAAAGTTTAAAACCCACTTCCATTTTCTCCCATTTCTATTTTATTCAATGCCCAGAACCTAATCCAGTTCGACCCCTCAATTTTAGCCCAAATATAAATAAATAGAGCACACCTTAATTGAAACCCAACCCAAATACAAGTCTTACAACACGCAAACACAGACCGTTCCTTACGAAGCCCGATTCCGGCCCAACAGAACGCATAAATCTAGCTCAGCCCATTCACTTACTCTCCTCGGGGACGACACCATTTTTTGGGGAAGGGTGAAAATCTCTTTTTTGATCCACCTTCGAAATGAAAGTAGAGAGCAAGGAGAAGGGCTTGGCAGGGTAGCAGGGCCGCTACTTGGCAGAAATCCATTGGAGAAAGCTCCAAATTCGAGCTGGAGTCGGGCGAAAGCTCACGAAGAATCGACCATTTATTAGCCGGAGTTTTTCGGAGAACTTTAATGCCGTCCTCTTTGTGTTCAAATTTTAGAAGGATTGAAACAAAAAGAAGAAGAGATGGTTACCCATTTCAACTAAATGCATATCACCATATGGGTTGCGGGGGAAATTGATAATTTAAACCGAATAAGTTGAAATTCGTGATTCGTCTGTCTAATCAGTTTGACTATGATGATCGGATTCATGGATGTCAGTCTCTTTAATCTCTCCTCATCACTACCAGCTTCACAGGCAGGGGAAATGCTCCCCCCCCCCCCCCCCCCCCTTTTTTTTTTTAATCTCGAATTAGGGAATTTCTAAAAGATCCAGTACTTAGTTCGATCCATGGACTCTCATCAAGAATGCTTGGATATCAAAAGATGTCGGCCCATTTACTTTCTTATTCTTGTTCATACTTTTGTTTAGTAGATTACATTTTCTCTCAGAGAATTTTCTCCCAGCTTCCATCGCCGACGTTATACGTCCTTCTTGAGTTTTTGTTTTTTTTTATAAAGAAAATTTAATTTTAGTAATGAAATACAATTAATCTCTTGTCTTGTTAAGACTTAACTGGGTCTTATTTCATGCAGAAACTGACCCAAGGGACCAAGACAAGCTAGTTTCAGAATTTGAAACAGGAGCACTGTAAACGAAAGTAAAATTGGTGATTTACTTCAATTACTTGCATTGAAATCTCAACAGTAAAAAGTAAAAGTAACAAGGTAAATACATATGTTTGAATATCATCTTACCTTGAAACAAAAAAAGAAAAAGAAAAATTAGGAAAATATAGATAGCAGGCAGCCCTGATTACAAAAGATGAGAGATGAGAGAGAGAGATGTTATGTTGTCGCCGGAGTGATGTTGTTGTTGTTGGCGTCGTTGGTCTTTTCGTAATTACTCGTTACCGGCAATTCTTGATCGCCAAATTTATTCGTATCTTCGTTTCGACGGTCTTTGATTTTACCCCACACCACCGTGTACAGTCCCAACACTATAAATACCGCTCCGATTATGCTGATCGGGTCCATTACATTAATACCATCATTAGTTAGTTAATTAGTCAATTAATTAATTAATTAATTAAACCCATCATTAGTAATTAATTTAATTACCTGCCAAGGTGGATTTTCTCGGCTAACACAATGGCTCCAAGAGCTGCAGTGATGATCATGCAAAGAGGACTAAATGATGTTACAAACACCGGTCCCCTCTGCCTGTTTAAAACTCCTTGCACGTAATATGCCATTCCAGAGCACACCACCCCCTATATTATTCACTTTTAATAATTAAATTATATACGTGCACATATATAGATATAATTTTACGACAGAATATATTGTGATAGCCATATATATATATGTACTACTCAAGTGAAAAGGAATCATTACTTAACAGTGCATCAACTTGTTTACAATATATACACTTGATATTATTAGATGCTCAGTTTGGTTATGTACATATTTTGGAATCTAACAAAAAAGTAGTTATACCCATTGTAAGTATCGAATATTGTGTCTATACATATATATATATATATGTATATAGAAATATATACGTACGGAGTAAGCTGCAGCAAGAAGCCTGGAGTCAAAACCAATTATCCAGACACTCATGTCACGTTCCATAATAAGGGAGACAATCGCACCTTCCACCATGCCCATCAGGCAAATCCATGCTGCAAGAGACAGCTCCGCCGGATACATCTTCAACGTAAATGACTGATCACAAATTACCCATTCAAGAATCAAAATTATTAATCACTCCAGTAATTCAATATTATCGTTAATTAAAAAATTTTAAAAATGTATAATTACCTGCAAAATGAAGTAGCCAGCCCAGCTACAGCAACTGGCTAGGAGCATGAGAGTTCCGGTGACCCAATGCTGGTCGGAGGATCCATCGGAGGTGGTGGTGGCGGCGGCTGCATGGTGGCTGACTCCACCGGACTTGAAGAACTCAACGATGGGTCCTCTGTATAATGTCATGATCATTGCTCCACCTACCGTGATTCCTGTTCCTATCACTTTTGCTACACTGTGCACCTTCTTCAAATTAACTCTTTCCAACCTAATCATCAACATTTTCAAATTTTTTTTCTTCAATTGTTAAAAAAATTTAACCTTAATATTGTAAATTAACTCAGTAAAATTAGAATAGTAAAAAGTAAAACGTAATTTTATCTTCACCAAAGCTAATGACCCGATTAGTCATTAAAAAAAAGTTGATGAGTTTTTTTTATTCGCATAGACATTAAAATTATTCAATACCTGAAAATAACAGCCATTATGAAAGTAACGGCGGGAAGGACATTGGCAGAAGCTGAAGCAAACGTCGCTGAAGTGGCCTTCATCCCCATATAATATAAGTTCTGGTCTAGCACTGGCCTGCTCCATAATAACCACACTAATTAAATATATAACCAAATTTTATTTATAAAATCAATTTCTTGCTGACGAACTAATTTAACTTAAAAAAACGTAGTGTGTGTGTATATATATATATTTCAGTTTGGTGAAATAATTAATCAACTGAAGTTGAATATTTAAAGGTGGGAAGAGTAGAGGATTACTCGAGGAAACCGAGTGCAATAATTCTAAGAAAAACAGGAAGGGTCATCTTCGGCCTGATTTTTCTGTAACAAAAGTTAAGAACACAAGATTCATTAAGTAAGCGAGAGGTATAATTTTGGGTGAAGAATGAAAAATTATGAACCGATGAAAAAAAAAAAGAAGACCTTTCGAGAAAAAAAGCAAAGGGAGCAACGACGAGGGTAGCAACAACATGACGATAGGTGGCGAGAATAAAATGGCTCATTCCGTGCTTCAAAGAAACCATGCTAATTACATACATCCCTGCAAATCCAAATTGCAGAGACAAAATAGCCAAGTAGGGCTTAATTTTGTTTAATCTCCTCAACAACATTTCACTTCCCTTTACTTCTCCCATGTCCTTCTACTTTCTTTCTAATTTTGCAAGGAAGCTACTAGCTTACACTTCTCTCTCTCTTTGGCTGCTGCAGATAACTAGAATGGAGATATGGTCTATTTATATATCCCATTAAAAGCAAAACACAGAGCCACCCACTATTTCTCACACTTTCCACACACCATATGTCCAAAAAAACAATTATTACCCATATTAATTAACTTAAATATCTCTTAAAATACTCTAATTCTTTTTATACCTGTTTTATTTTCAACATGGTTGAATTTAAGATATAGTTTTTTTGTTTTTCAGATACAATATAATTTTTTTAAGTAAAAATTTATATATTTTATTAATTAAATTATATATATATATACATTAATTATAATATAATTTTATAATAAAAATATACTCGTAATCTTTTATAAATAAAATGAGATATCATCTATCACGTCAATAAATGATTGACAATACACAACACAATTAAGATCTATGAATAAAGTTACAAAGGAATTAAGAATAAATTTAAAATATTCTTGCCACAAAATAAGTTACTTGAAATACTCTTGCCATGAAAGTTACAAGACTGATAATAAACTATATATGTATTTAGATATAATATTTTTATTATATAGTAAGATACATTGATTTCAAACTTTATTCACTAACCCATCTAAAATTATATTATATTCTATATATGCGTGTGTGTGTATCGAGGCCATATATTCTATTTCTAGTGTAGGCTTCTGTTAACTAGGATGAAATGAATAGATTCCCCTCATCTCTTAGTTTTCCATCAGGATGATGACTTCCTAAATTTATTTTGAGATTCTTTATCCATTAACAGCCCCATATTCCAACAAGCTGCCTAGAATCTTTCACTTTGCTGGAAGTTAATTTGCGGGATTATCATCGTTAAACAGAAGTTAATTTGTGTTAATTAATTCCATCTGTCTCCATCCACATACGATTAAATTAATCACACTCTCTTTTTATTTCTTAATTAATTTATTTAGTTAAATTAAAGATTATTAAATATGGGAATTTAAGTGGAGGGGAGGGGGGATTTGATTTATTGACCACCAAATCGTATTAAAGATTAATGCTCGAGGATGACGACATATGGTGGTATCAAGAGTTGGATACCATTAATTAAATCACATGGTTGCTTAATTGCTATCAATTTGATTCTACACTCCCCTTTAATATATTCTGATCTTAATTAATCCAATTACCAAATCAGATTAGTGCAGTGATGTTAATCCTTAAGTAAGTTCTTCAAGCAACTTACGAGTTGTACGATTTGTGTCACTCACTATATTTATGTGCTATTGCTTGCCCAATATATATACGCTTCTCTCAGTTGTTATTGTCATAATAAAAGTATAACTAGTTAGTTGTTCTACTTGTAAAACTTTCTTCTAGAGTGCTCGTTGATAATATGTAATAATTTAGATCGACAAAGTAATATAAAACAAATATTTTATTGGGTATATATATATACGTATAGTCATAGACGTAAGCAGATGTAAAATCTACTAATTTGAAACGTTAATTTTGACAAAAATTGGAAGTGGACCACTAAAATTATATGCATCAACGAAAATCACTGATGAACAGATACTCTACATATGCAATAATTCTTTGTGACGACGTGTGAATTAATGTAACAATTTTTGAATAATCTGAAGTTATTTTCAAAGAAATATATATATTAATTCTATCAGAATATATATATATATATATATATATATATATATATGTATGTGTGTGTGAGTGTATAATTGAAGATGAGTATAAAAACAGATGGGGAGACAATTAAAAAAGTTGGTGGTTTCGTGTTCGGATTCCAACAAAAAGAAAAATAAGGGTAGTGGAATACCACCTTACAAATCGGAAGCAATGTATAGATATGGAAAGCTAATAATTATAGTAGGTAGGCAACCATTAATATTTTAAAATTTAATAATAATAATAATAATTTAATTAAAATAAAAAACTTAATAATATACAAGGTTGTGATTATCTTTGCATGTAAATTACACGTCAAAGAAAATCACCAACGCCCATGCAACGATCTTGATTTCCATACCAATAAATATTTAATTTGGATTAGTTAATTATAAATAATTAATTAATGAATATGTATATATAGAATAATTGGAGGAATCTTTTATTCTCCATCGTCATAAGTGCTTTTTTTTTTTCATGTTAATTTGCATCCAAACAGAGGAGAAAAGTAAAGTTGAAAATGATAGAATATCGCATCACATATGGACAGAGACCGATATTCAGAAAGTTTTCAATCATGTTCTCCATCATTTTTTGTAACCTTATGATACAATATATATATATATATGTATGTATGTATGTATGTATGTATGTACATAATAATTTATTACTTTTCTCAAAAATAATTAATGATATTTTTGTTTAATGTAAAAAACACAGACATCTTGATCCCAACTTTAGTAGCAGACCTACTCAAAATTTTTATTTTTAATCATCAACTTTTACAGTTTGCATTTTAAAGATTTTGAATTTACACATTTTGAATAAATAGTCTTAAAATTTTTTGATGAGGAATAGATGGAAGTTTTTGGAAATCACCAGAACTTGGCCTGGTTGATTAGTGGCGGCCACTTTCACACAACTGGTCCGGTTCCTGTCCGATTTTGGTTAAAAAATTGCCATAATCCAATATATATATATATATAGAGAGAGAGAGAGAGAGAACTGTGTTTTTGGGCTCTACTGTTATACAGTGACCCACCATCTTAAGTCAGCAATGCCCGCCAGGTGTTCTCATAGTGGAAAACAAAGCTAGATTCTATGTTGGCTTCACACACCTGAACTGATTATATACATGTATGTGGGTGTATATATATATATATATGCATTTATCTTTCCTATTTCACATTCCAACATGGTTTTTCACATATATTTATTTTTTTAATATATAGGAAAACCCATGTTGGAATTGCATTATTATTCACCGACAATCCATTTTCTGTGGACTTGCAAGTACTTGATTAAGTTCCTTGATGGAAAATACGAACTGAACGAAATATTGAGCTCATGTGGACGATAGTTTAAGCGTTTCCATTAATTTTCTCATAATATAAATTTCAAGAAAAATTAATATATATATATATATATATGGATACATGTTGATGTATTTGACGCGATTATAAAAACCATGCAATAAAATACATATACACATACAAATGCAGATACATATTTGTTTCACTTCCAAATCATCAAGGAGTTGATGGTGCCTTAGTAGTCGTAACTGGTAATTCTTGCTGTTGGGGATGATCAATGGCAGAACCCTTCGTAGGGGAAGAGTAATCTTTGTTTTTACCCCAAACGACGCAGTATAGACCCATTGCTATTATCACTCCTCCAATCACACTGCAATAAGTCATTATTAAAATTAACCATCAAATTAATAGTACTTATAATCATTTCTTACTTGTGAGTTAAAGAATAATCCAAGATTAGTTCCTAATTTTAAACAAATACCTTCCGAAGTAAACTTGTTCGGCTAGGATAACAGAAGCGAGTGCAGCTACGATGATCATGCAAAGAGGGTTAAATGCTGTTGCGAACACCGGCCCTCTCGTCTTCATCACGACTCCTTGTACATAGTACGTAATTCCCGAACTCACTATTCCCTTTTTTGTAAAAACTTATAATTTAAGTTCGAGATAGTAATAATAATAATTTGTTATATATAAAAAGAAAGAATGGTGAGTAGTTTATAATTACAGTGTATAAGGGTGCAAAAAGCCTGGAATCCCAGCCAACAGCCCATCCGCTAGATCGACGCTCCACAACCACCGCAATGGCTGCACTTTGTAAGGTGCCGGCCAAACATATCAACGATGATAGTGAGATCTCTGCCGGGTACTTGCTAATCGTTATAGACTGGATTAAATTAAGTTAAAACATGTTTAGTTAAGATAGTTTATACGTAATCATAGGATTGATTAAATTAAGTGGTATATGTATAATTACTTGTAAGACGTAGAAACAGGACCATGCAACACAACCCAGAAGAATTAGGAGTGTGCCGGCAACCCAGTTTGTATGGTTGTGAGAAGAGGTGCCGTGAGGGGAGGTGTCTTTTGACCAGGGTAGATTAAGGACAGGGCCTTTGTATAGCGTCATAAGCAAAGCTCCTCCGAATGTTACAAGTGTCCCAATCATCTTCGCTTGACTCCTCACTTCCTTCATCTTTACTCTCTCTAATCTGCTTATTTTCGATTAATTAATTAACTAACTAACATGTTGATTAATTATTAGCAAAATATGTGCAGTGTAATTAATTATGCATGAAGGTACGTGATTACCTAAAAATGACAGCAATTATGAAGGTAATAGAGGGCACAGCGTTCATAATTGCAGATGTAAATGTGGCTGATGTGAATTGCATCCCCAAGTAGCCGAAACCTTGGTCAATGATTGGCCTGCGAATTAATTAATTAATTAACATCTCCTCTAATCACCTTTGCATTTAATTATAATTAACCAATATATACATATATATATAATAATTAATAATTTAAAATGTATATACTTTAAGAATATAATAGATGTGGGGGAGAAGCAATTACTCTAGAAATCCGAGGATCATTATTTGGAAGAAAATTTTCAATGTCATCTTCGGCCTCACTTTCCTGCAAAATTTATCACACATATATATATATATATATAAGATTACGTGTGTTAGTATTAACAAATTATATTATTATTAATCATATTATAATTAACACATTAGTACTATCTAATTAATAAAACATATAAATCTTAATTTAAATATATATATAAGGAACCTTTCGAGAAGAAGAGCGAAAGGAGCAAGTGCGAGTGCAGCAATAGCATTGCGATAGACGATGAGCACGTAGCGGTTCATGCCATGATTGAGAGTGGCCATACTGATTATGAGATTACCAGCAGACCCAAATTGCAGACACACCATAAGTACATACGGCTTAACCTTTTCAAAAATTCCTCTTAAATTTCCCATAGTAATTAATCTCGTACACCTTACACCTTACACCCACTTCAACTGTTTCTCACACTATATATACACACACACACACACACACATATATATATGCACCCATACCCATGTCTTCCTCTAGATATACTACGTACATATATACATAAACACCCTGAAATAGAAAAAAAAAAGGTATTTTTATTGATGATATATAAAAATACTTTTAAATATTAATTAGTTAATTCAGGGACCAATTTCTTTTGCTTTCATGACTAATCTCTATCTGCCTGTTCATTCACAGGACTCTTTCTCTTGTATATTTAATTAGTTTTTATGATTGTTGAGTTGGAGGTGGAAAGCACCTAAGTTCGTATGTGGGATTTTGGAGATGTGGTTGTGGATAGGGATATACATATAGGGGATGAGGATCATGTCATTATACATCATAACTATTAGTGATGTTGGATTCCTTAATTTCACAAATTCACAACTTCATTTAATTAACAACCATAGTTACAAACTTGGTGTATAGAACTGAAAATAATGGTTTAATTTTTTCATCGAACAAAGGTGGAATATGTATACACTTATAATTTTAATCAACGGTCAATCAAATATAATTACTTAATTTGTGTAATTTGTTGTCAATAATCTAATTTGTAAATAAAAATACAAGCATACATGTACATACATACATGTACATATATATATATATATATATAGATGTGTCTACTATTTATACGTAATAAGATTCATTATTGTATCATTTTCGAACAGTTTCCCATACCAATATATCCAAAAGATCTTTCGATCTGTCATCCACATAATGTACAACGCACTTGCATCTCATGATTGGATCTTTTGTTTTTACTTTTCATATCTGATAGAACTGTACTTCAACTGTACAGATATATAATACATATGTATGTGTAAAAGATAATTACATGGGACGAAGAAGACCAGGATTCAGCATTATAATTATTTGAAGTGGTGATATAAAGACGAAGGCCACAGTGGTTAAGTGCTTCCTTGTTCACTTGCCAAGTTAAAGTGAATTCATTCTCATCTCCTGGGATAGTTCTCTATTATTACTCCTTTATATGTATGTATATGTGTGTGTGTGTGTGTGTATATATATATATATATATATATAAAGGTACTGTTCTAAGTAGTATACATCTTCAGAAAAATACGATCATCTCGTTAATTACGACAGGCATATATTCATATATGATTCTTACATATGACTGATGATACACGTACATACATAAATAGTATTTCAACGGGTCAGGAGGTTTATAATTAAACCTATCGTGAATGGGAAAAAATATACATATATGTGTATATATATATGATGGTGGTTGTGGGTTCAATTATTTAGGCATAAATAGAATTAAATGCATCGAGTTTTCAATTTAAAATTCTGCCATGGAAGAAAAGCAACAGTCCATGCATAATGCCGTGTATCGTTGATTCATATTCAGCATGCATATATAAATATATAAATATATAAATATGTGTGTGTGTGTGTTTAAAGCAAACCATTGAAATTTCAATTCCTTTACTTTAATTTGTTGTAATTGCTTCAACCACTCGTATCATTATCAAACCCTCCACCACCAATCTTTCTTTTGCTTGACAAATGAATCTTTTTTATTTTGTTCATTACATAATGATTGAAATATTAAAATCAAAAACTAATTATAAATTTTTACTAAAATGTAACGTATTTATATTTTAACACATTTTCTGTTCATAAATACCTTCAAGTACTAAACTAAATCGGGCACTTTAATTTGTGATTTCTAGATTTGTTTTAAACTTTAACATTAAATAAATTTTAGGATTATCTGAAAATTTCAAGTAAAATTATACAATTGAACTTTTTTTTCTTCTAATATTGTAATGAAATTAAAAAATAAAAATATTAATCCAAACTTTGGTATCATTTTTGTCGAAAGATTCAAGTGAAGAAAGGGTTTACATTTTTTTTTTTAAAAAAAAGACGACAATTATCAGTACAGATGATTAGTAAAGCAGCGTCAAAATTAGATTAGATTAGATTAGTGCCAATGAAAATGACAATGAACCCTAGATATAACTTTCTTTAATGGATGAGGAAAGAAGGCAAATAATTTAAAGTAAACCTCTTTCGATTGGAAATCTAATTTACAGTTTAATATTAATCTTAGACAATGTAAATATACACTTCAATTGATACAAATAACGACACAAGTAGGGGTTCTGATAATAAATCAAACGTGTATATGTATGTATGTACACACATCACAAACACATAGATGTATCTAATCAAATCGAGTAGTATAGACAAATGTTAGATACAAAATCTATATGAAACTTTAATCATTAAGCAAAAGGTTTGTTTAATTAATTAACTATTATCATTAATTATATTATTAGGGTACTGTTATTTTCCAACTTAACCTAAAATCCACTCAGAACTAAAGAGAAATTTGAAAAGCATTAAGTGGGATCATACTATAGCTCGAGAATAATCATATAATAATAAGAGACTTGCGTATAGAACATAGAAGACAATGTGCGAGATATAATTAAAGAGAAGAGAAGATGTATCTTCTTGCTCTAAAGCATGAGGCAATCTAAAGTGGGGGAAATTTTCTTTATGATCATCTATAATAATTTAGTTTCTTTCCTACTCAAAGAAAAAAAGAAACCAGTGTAAAAAGGTGCTTTTCTCTTCATAAAGAAAATGAGGAATTTCAAAAAACTAATCTCAACAAGGCGTGCCCGGCACGTTGGGGTTCCTTGCATTAATCAGTCACATTCCATATTCAGATCATAAAGAATGTGGGGAGCAAATAGTAAACCAAAATTTTGACCAAATATAATTGTGTGTGTGTGTGTGTGTGTGTGTGTGTGTGTCAATTAAAGGATATCAATTCTTCTGAATTGAAATCCAATTCCAAATATGGAAGCACTTTAGCCTCTCACTAACGGAAGCTTTTTTACAGGGGTAGGGTTGATAGAGAGATTCCTACGTCAATTTGATTCCAGTGTCAATCTTAACAAAATGCAGATAATGTAGTGATGGAGATTCAAAATTGGTATTTTCAAGAAAGTTTAGTTGAAAAGTAAGTTGCATTCTCTAGAGATTAAATATAAAGGAAAAAAGAATCAAGCTCTCTTTCACGTAGGTGATGGGGCCTAGAATCAATCAATTGGATTCATAACTTTTGACGAACCTCACTTTTCTAAATTAATGCAGGCAGACCTTATATGTGCTAATTTAAGAAAGAAGACAAAAATCACATCAAGTAGTGGTCTACTAATCTCACAACTCATGAATCATTTAACTAAAAGTCACCAAAGCAGGAACAAAATAGAGCTAAGAAAAGCCAGGCTTATCTGAATCACTCGGCAGTGTCAGGTTGGCATGACCACCTTTTTCGTCTCACTTCTTTTGCCCAAGTAAATACATTTACTACCATCAAACCAAAAACAAGTATTAGTAAACAGATGATAAACACGGATAAACTTAGCCATGCATAACATAAAGGAAAAAGGAGTTGATGGACATGGAACCAAAGCAACCCGAGCACAAGTTCTTGTCAATATCCTTTAAACTAATGGACTGGTCAAAGGCAGCAAATGCGTTATGTGTGTGAATATAACATGCCAGCACATAGATCTTCACTTTTTATACAGTGTAAATTGCACTGCATTTGACCCACACAAAATGGAGGAAAGAAACAAAGACAGAGAAGAAATTAAAGGACGCAGAGAGAATAAGTAGTTTTGATGCAACTTAAATTGATTTCAATTTGAATATTACTTTTTTCTTTTCTGCTGGCAAACAAATTATGTTGCAGAAAATGAACTGAAAAGTAAAATGCCTTAGTATATCAAAATTGAAAATTTCTCATAAGATTTACTTGACTATTGCCATATACAATAGAAGATCTCTTCTTGACAAATATATATTGTTTTCCAAATAACACATCTAGAATTATTTAGTCATGAAAGGCTCATTATTGTCTCAAAGCAGCCGCTATCTTCTTTTGTATGAGCTCTACTCCAAGACGAGGAGATAATCTAGGGAGAGTTTCCTGAGAACAAAAAAAGAGAAAAATATATCACTCAAAATCATAATCAAATTGATAAATAGGAAATCACATTCAACATGAAAATTATTCAGGCCCTACTTCATGAGTACTTCCACTTGGCTCTATCACATTTACAAGTGGACAAGAAGGGTCCAGCGGTTTGCTGCTTAACAAAAGCTTCAACAATTATTGCTAGTATATTTGATATCCCATCATTTGTGTCATAAGATAGCTTTCTGGTTTGACAAGTCAACAAGTTTACAATAAGTAAATTAACCGACCAGATCACTTTGTCCTTGTGGTCATGTTCTGGCCTCACTGCAGGGGATGCTCAGGTTGAAGCCCAGAATGGGCCTTTACATTATCAAGAAAAAAAAGTACAGCAAATCAGCAACCAAGATCGTTTGTTCCTCAAAAGAAAAAGCAACCAAAACTATTTAGCTCTAGAATCTTACGGCTGAAGAACATATCCAAGAGGAAATCTGACTGAAAACTAGAGAAAGTGGTTACCAGATATGATGCTAAGATTAGAAGACATAATGTTTCTTCAAAAAATCACCAAGACATGATTACAAATATATTTCAATGTCTCATATGATGTATACAACTTTATTAAGCCTATTCAAGTCAATCTCTTCAAAGTATTAATGCATTATTGCATCAAACACTATCTTGAATAAATACATCTGCATATAAAATCTCCAATTTTGTGTAATATGGCCTTCTCAATGTAAATTTGAAATGCTTCCTGCAACTCAAGGTTGATGGAAGTAATAAATACAAGGAGGTTTTGAATGATGATGGTCTGATGGAACCTTGTTGAGAGCCACAGGCCTGTGCTATGCTTGGTGCAGTACTGTTTGAGACACAGCTAGAAGCTCATTTGCTTTAATTGCATTGCCAGTTTGGAAGCTAAGAGAATTCCCATATGACAAGTTCTTTACAGTTTCAGACTGCTTCCTAAGAAATTCCTTATACATTCCCAGAAGTATGCCATGAGTTGTGTTTTTTTTATAGAAAAAGGAGTATTAATAAGAAGAGAAAGAGATAATTAGATATTGGGAGAATAATATATCCCCCTAAGACCTTCATATAGAAGATCTGAAAAAAAAAAGAAAAAGAAAAAGAAATATTAAAAACTATATAGCATAACAAGAAATAAAAACAAAAAGAAGTAGAAGTCCTCGCACTTAGAACTATGAGGCTTTTGCATCCCAATTCCTGTGAAGCACAGGTAAAGTGACCCATAGAGTCATATGTTCCTCTAAATTCAGGCTAGTCAAAAAGTAATTGTTCCTTTTTTTTTTAAATAAACAGCGTAAAAGTAATCGTTAAAAATTCACCGATTCCTTTCAAGCCATAAAGTCCACAGCCATGCAAAAATTGCTCCTCTCCTCAGGGGTTTAGCCACCTTCAAATCCCCTCTCCACATAACTAAGCGTTCCACTGAAGGGTGAATAACCCATGAAAAACCCAACAAGTCGAAGAATCACAAGCAACAACTTCCTCTATTGGAGAGAGTGTGGCCCATAATACAAGAGTAAAGGATATAACTGGACAAATTTTAACCTTCTGAATGGGTGGTTTTCTATTCCATCAAAAACCATTTATTTAAGCTCTTTCTTAACACCCAATAAGATGGAGAGGGGAATGGAAGCGCTGGCTTTTCCTCTGCCTCTGCTCAAGCTCAACCTTCAGAAGCTTTAAGTTCCCAGATAGACCCTGCAATCACCGATTAATGCCCAGCACCCTTATACAGGTATGGAGTAGATCAGCTAGAGATAATGACGAAGTGATTGACAAGCAACTTTGAGGAAAAGACCTAGGCGTACAAGTGACCTGAAAACCACTTCAAAACCCATAATCATGTTGAGTGCCAGATAACTGGCAGCTGGCTGAGGTAAAACACTATTTTGTGATCCTGCCTTGCGAGTACATCAAGGTTTCAAGAGAACAGTAATTGATACTATTATAATGCACATGTCTTTTGACATCTAAGTACCCAATGAACTCAAGAACAACTAAAAAGCCTGCATTTGGGAAAGGACACACGGTTGCGCAATACTGAAGAATGAACCAATTTCTAGTCCAGAGGTGGCGTGAGAGAAAGAACCTTGACGACCTAATCTGAATTTAAGGGATGAATTGAAGATGCCTACACCAAATGCACTTGTCCTCAAAATATAAACTTAAGAAATTGGCTACAGTCTATTGCTGTAAGGGAAAGGGGGAAACTTATCAAGAAGAACGTAGCAGCTTAAGACATAAAAAGATTGAGACAAGCATTTTCAAGAATGATGTGTTGTGTATATTATTGAGTAATGTGACCTTATATATACAAATAGGATAAGAAAGGAAATGATAATCAAATACATATGATGTGTTTTACCACAATGTTCTTTAACTTAATTCAGCTTAATTATTTACACATTAAGTACATTTTTTAACACTCCCTCAAACTGAGGAATAGACATTATCTATTCCCACCTCGACAATGGTAATTTGGCATAATAGTATATTCAAATTTTTGGTCAATATGTCTGCAAGTTATGAGTTGGCAGGCATATACATTGTACATATCAGGCCACTATTTAACTTCTCTTTAATGAAATGTCCATCAACTTCAATGTATTTTGTTTTACTGTGCTATATTAATTGTGAGCAATATTTAAAGTCAACATGTTTATGTGTTTGAACCTGTTTCAGTTTAGAACCCAGATTCTTCCTCCTTAAGTACACCTGAATAAATTTCGAGTCCTATATGGTTTCTTGATAGATTGATTTTCTAGTGGGTTTCGATGGACTTCTTGTGGCGGTGTAAGTGGAGCTTAGATAAGTGGTAAGGATGGAAAGTTGAGTTCAAACAAAAATCAGTATCCTTATCTTCAAATATAGGCTCCAGCAGAAGATAAGGTTAGGAAGAATAAAAATGTCTCAACAAATGTAACATGCACAAATATATAGAATTTTTGCGTTGGTAGATGGTAGTAGTTGTACCCCCATCCAGAAGATAAGTACCCCACAAAAATGCACCTTAAGGCTCCAAGATCAAGTTTCTTCTCAAATATTCTTGGGACTAGACAGTTGTGTCCCTAATTCTGGGTAGAATTTTGAGAATGTTTTCACAGGACTTTCAAAATCCAAAATTCTTTAGGGTGATCAGTTTACAATATAGATGTCAGGAAGAACTGCTTCCCCTTAGTATATTTTGGGACATTATCCTGATATAGGAAAGGTCGTGTAGTAGCAAGAAGGTCACCATTTTTTTATTTTGTCACTCCCTTTCATTATGGAGTGTGGACACATGAAAATTCATGAATAATCCCTTCATGGTAAAAGAATGATGAAAATGTTTGATTGAAAAAAAATCTTTGCACTATCAGTTCGAAATCTTTAATGTGGGTTTCAAATTGAGTTTTTATCATATTACAAAATTGAAGTATTATATGACTCGCATCAGATTTTAATTTAAGTAGGAGAAATCATATGAGTTTTGTGCAATCATCAACAAAAGACACAAACTATCGAGTTCTATAAATATTAAAAATTTAGGATAGTCTCCAATTATCACTATGAATTATTGAAAACATAACTATACTTCTTTTGTTACTACTAGAAAATGTTACACGTTTATATTTAGTAAATTCAGATATATTGCAATGCAAATTTCTATTAAAAAAATCTTTAATTAAAAAATGAAACATAAGCTTCAAAGTTGAACAAGATGAGTGTCGGAGTCGTTTGTAGTAGAGTAAAAACTTGTTGATGGAGTCTGTAGTGATGATGGAGAGAGATAACCCAGTTGCATCCAACTAATACAATTTGTTTCCAACTCCGACACTCATCTTGTTCAACTTTGAAGATTATGTTTCATTTTTAAATTAAAGATTTTTTTAATAGAAATTTGCATTGCAATATATCCGAATGTACTAAATATAAGCATGTAACATTTTCTAATAGCAACAAAAGAAGTATAGTTATGTTTTCAATAATTCATAGTTATAATTGGAGACTCAAATTCTAATTTTGAAAGTCACAATTAGAAGGGAAAATGTTATTTTGTAATTCATGTCTTCTGATAATTTAGTGGCTAAAATTAGGGACATGTAACACACTCTCGAGAATCAGATTATGACTAATCTTAATGTTACCTTTTCCTGCAATGGTGTTTAAAGAACCATCAGGAATGACAATTTTTCTACTACTTGGACATGAAACATATGTGTGGAGATATTTTAAAGAGTTACTCATATAATTAGTGACCCCTGAGTATATAATCATTGACTGTTTAAATGGTTTGTATGAGGTATTTAAACTCTGTGAGAGAGAAAATGTACCTGTGCGTGCCAACAAATTTATACCTATGGTTTTTCAAGTTCCTCAAGCCTGCTTCTTTAGCATTCATTTAACTTTGAATTTACTAAGATCAATGGTTCTTTCCTCCTCCTCCTGGCTGACTACATGAACTTGTCCATATTTTGTGGGTTATTTTATACCTCACTCCTTGCTTGAGGTAGTGGACTTCTTATGGAGTTTCTAGCATTTCTCCGTGGTGTGTCTTTGACTTCTTGCAAAAGGTACACCACATATTATCTTCGTCCTCTCCTCCTATTGCTAGTGTGTCAATCTAACTCAGTTCCTTCACCGGTTGGAGTGATTTGGAACCGTTGAATAATGACCGCGCTCTTAATGGAGCGAGGTTTTCGGCATAACTCCTCTCCTGCTTTCTTTTCCAACTCATTTAGCGAAAGCATGTCTTCTTTTCCCAATATTTGAATCCTTACCTGGTCAAATTCTGCATTGAAACCCCCCATTAATTAATCGACTCTAACTTTTCCAACAAACTTCTTCAAGGCTGTTGAATAATCCATAGGAAGGCAGTAGTATTGATCTAGTTTCTGCTACTAATTTTTCAGTAAATTAGCATACTTCGTCACTTATCTACTTCCATGCTTGGAAAACCAAGATTTGATTATTAGATCGTATGGCTGAATCTTTTACTTTGAAATAAGTTTCTTTAAGAGCTTCCCAAACTTCCTTAGCAGTGATAGGAACATACAAGTATTGCTTATCTTAGGTGATATTGAATCCCATAACCAAGTCATTATCATTGAATCTTCCTCATCATAGACATCAAATTGTGGGTCTCCCAGTTTAGATCCGGTGCCCAGAATATGACTGATTTTCCCTTTTTCTTTAAGAATCATCCGAAGTAGTTGTAGCCAATTCAGGTAATTCTTTGCATTCAAGCAATAGACAGCCTGAATTGCTTGAAATTTCATTGAGTTGTTGTGAATTTACCATGTTGGAATTTGCGCCAATAACTTGAGACATAACCTCCTACATGATTTAAAGTTTTCAGGGAAATTAAGGGCAATTTGATAAGACAAACTAATGGTCTGAATGTAGCTGGACAGAAGGTTGCACCCAGGACAGAATTAGTTATGGCAGCTGTACAGAGGCGTGGTTGGAGGGATGCACAGCTGGGTGGCAGGCGCACTGCTGGGTGGCAGGCACACTGCTGGAGGCATAAAGCTGGGTGCAGATGTGGCTCAGAGGCAGATGTGGCTCAGAGGCAGATGTGGCTGGGTGCAGATGTGGCTGGGTGAGTGCGCTGTTGGCTTGCTGGTGCTCATTGCTGCAGGTTGTGGTCGCTGGAGTTTTTCTGATGGCTGGCTATGAAAGCTAATCCCATTTAGGATTTTTGTGTTTTTCTTATTTTGACAATGAAGGTTGATTAGGGTTTGTAAAAAAATTACGGTATTTTTCTTAAAATTCTGATACCATGTCAAGAATGATATGTCAGGTATATTATTAAATAATATTAATGTTATATATACAAGTTCTCCACAACAAGAAAGGAAACCAACAATTAATTACATAGGACGGATTTTACCATAATGTCTTTTAGCATAATTCACCTTAATTATTTACATGTAAAGTACATTATTTAACAGACATATCACTTGAGCTTAAACTCCAATTATAAGCTTCACAATCAACGGGTAAAAATCAAGGATGGATACAACAAATGTTGAGTTCTTGCTCATATCAAAGAGATTATACTTCACAGAATACTCCTAGGGAGCAAGAGGAGGTCCACAAGAATCATATAGTAGTTTTAGGCATACGTAGTTTTTCTTATGGAGCCATTCTTGTGATTTTGAATTTTTTCCTTCATCCTCTATATGCAGGAAAAACAAGGATTAAGTTCTATGCTAGTAAAAAACACTAATTGGGAGGAAGACTTTTAATGCTGAAAATTCTATAAGTAACTCCATTGAAGGGGGCACAGTACTGAAGCATGCTAAATTTGGCATGTATGGTACTCTCCACTGATGTACCCTCTCTCTTTCTTTTACTTTTTCTTTAACCTGTATGTGTTGAAGGATTCTTACTTCATAGCTAGAGCTATACTATCACCCCATAAACAAAATAGGTAACAGATTGTCTATCAAATGATCTTTTACAGGTCAATGTGCATATTCCACATGCTCAAGGATCTTAGTTTTTACTTCCTACACCATTGATAGCGAGGTATTTTCTTCAAATTCTTACTTCACTTCGAATAAGTTTTGCCCAAGACCCTATCAAAATGCCAATTCAACAATTTAGTAAGTTATAGAGCAGCACGAGATTAAACAAACTCCTCCTTAACCAGAAATCGATCAAAACCCAACGGATCAAACACGTTCCCTCCTAGTATGTTGCAAGAATGCTAATACTGGATCCACTGAAACTGTTTTACTTTACTTTGCACTCAATTTATTTATTTTTTTTTTAAATAAAAGAAGAGAATATATATTAATGTGAGGTGCTAAGGGAGCACCACCCATTTACAAAAAATTTACATGTCAATTAGCATATCTACAATAGAACCAAGATTTTCAAAATATTCTAAATTATGTTCTAAAACAGTAGAGGCAAAATAATGAAACCATTTATTTTTTATATTATTAAAATCTTGTTCAAGCCCCTCAAAAGCCCTGTTGTTTCTCTCCTTCCAAATAACCCAGAAAATAGTAAGAGTGATTAACCTATGCGCTTTGTTACCACTCAAATCTTCCCATACTAGAAGTTTGGAATAAACAGAATCTGCCATTACCCAAGAGATCCCCAAAAGCCCGAGTATCATACTTCAGAATTTGTGAGATGTTTGACATTTCAAAAGTAAATGATTACATGATTCAAGAGATCTCTTACATAAGAAACACCTGTTGAAAATAGTATGCCCTCTTTTCATCAAATTGTCAATTGTCAAGATTTTCCCTTTTGCAGCTTCCCAGGCAAAAAAAGCAATTCTTGGAGGGGTACCCGATTTCCAAATGATTTTTGAGAGAAAATGATATTTTTCGTTAAAGTTATGACCGGACAGAAAAGAGTAGAGAGAGCTGACACTAAAGCAGATCCTCACAAATTTTAGTTGCATGTAATTTAAAATTGTTGATGTGAACTCTCATCTCACTAAAGTTCAACATCTTTTAGATGCAGAAGTTGTCATATCCGAATGATCTTATTATGTAAACTATTGGAAGTCTGGGACAACAACTAGTCAACAAGAGAGATTAACTTGCTAATATTTTAGAGATGGAGAAGGCAGAGAACAATCTAACCATCTGATGAAATTCTAATTTAAAATTGTTTTAGAGATGAAGAAGTCAGAAATTCTAATTCAAAATTGTAATATGAGAGTAACAGCTATTAGTTACCATTTATATCAGGTATTGCATCATTGTAAGGACTCTCAAGGAAAGGCCAAGAACAAGACTTGGACTCATCTAGAACACGCTCGTTACTGGTTCCCTTTGGATGCATCCTCACCTAGTGACACCTGTCATTTTGGAAATCCCTTTTTGTCCATTTTCTTACCTATTTTAGGGCCAAAAGGATTTTTTATAGAAGTTGATGTATTCCATGCATAAACTTCAGAGAATGTTTAAGAAAAATATGGGCTAATGACAAGGATAGATCAAGGTTTGTTTCGAGAACAACTATATTCAGCTGAAAAAGATACACCTGATAATACTACAATATTGTCAAACTAACTAAAAGTTGACCTAGATTTACATTATTTTATAAGTCGATCTTCTTTAAAATATTTTAAAGAAGAAAAGACACTACATCCACTACATGATTTGCACAAGTGTTGTGCTAAATAGATTTTTCCTGCAGATGACCTTCCAAATAAATAGAGTTGCAATAATCTGTAATGGGGTGATTGATAAAATACTGCAACGATAGCTAAAATAATCAATCTTAAAAGAGAAAGAAAACATTGAAGGACATCTCCTACTGTCACCCAACTAAATTGTAAAACATTAACCTTTTGTTTCTGTCTAACAAAAAATATAGGATATCAAGAGAAACTGGCCCTCTCATTTAGAACATTATTGCCTGCCATAATATCTGCAAGGTATAAAACCACAAAGAAAAAAAAGGAAAATTTAACAAGATTTTAAAATGAAACCTCTCAAAGCTTTTTGCCACTTAGATATAACATATTTAGGTTCACCTATCATCTCACTCCCCAATGAGTTCTTTTAGTATAATGATAACTATTCAATCTCGCTATGCTTTCAATAAATTCTTGCTTCAACACTATTGGAAGATATGTTCTTCTTCCCCCTCGATGAATGTAATTCCAAGGTATTTAATGGCAAAGTTACGGACTGAAAATCAACCAAGGTAATTTAATGGCAAAGTTGCAGACTGAAAATCAACCAAGGGAGTCTTCCTAAAATGTGGATTTCTGAACTGCAATACTTCCTAACATTAAAGAAATTCCCATTAAAAACAATAATCAAGCACGACACAATTAGACAAAAAGCTTAAAACAACCATCACAAAAAAGAAAAAAAACAAGAAAACAAAACAGAGGAAGGCAAGCCGAATAACACAAACCTCAGTGCCATCAGAAAGTACTCTTGCCAAAACCGGTATCTCATACTGGTAAGCTTTTTCCCACTCTGGATTGCTGGTAATATCCCTCACCTAGAAAAACCCAAGCAAATCCATTTCAATTTATACATACTCGCACACATGCATACATAAATACATTTAAATACATAGAAGGATAAAGAAATATAGAGATATACTTGCCTGCAAATCGACATCGTGGAGGGAATCAGGACCAGAGAGCAAGAAGGCGGCCTGGAGCTTTTCCTTGAGGCCGTCACACAAACAGCAACCGGGTTTCGAGTAAAGGACGAGCTTCCTAGTTTTAGATGTTGGCGAGGAAGAAGAAGAGAAAAATGAAGAATAAGCCGTAGTAGTGAACTTCCACTTGGGCTTTGGTCTTGTAAGTAAAGCCATTGACGATGGCATCGCTGCTATTGCTGCCGCTGCTGCAATCGCCATCCTTCCAAAACCCGATAGCAGGAAGTCGGGTCGGGCCCTTTTTGTGCCGTAAACTAACGGTACTGCAAGATTGACCTTAGTTTTAGTTGGCGTTAACTCTTTGTTTTTCTTGAGCCGTGGCCTAAATGGGCTGATTGTATCTCATAGGCGACGAAGATAATCTTTTTAAAAATTATTAATTACATGTAAATTTCAAACATAATCATATTTTATGTATGCATGTATGATTTAATAGATATTTCAAATCATTAATATATAATAAACTAATTAGGTAATTAATATAAAGGTACAATTTCTTTTTTAATTAACTTACATTTGAGCAGAGTGTTTGAGTGTTATAATTTAATGATTTTGTTTTTATATTAATTTCAATCATAAATTTTATTTTTGAATTAAACATAATACTACAATGTTTATATTGGTAACAATTTTTATATTAAATTTTATTGAATAATATATTATAAAATTATTTTAAATATAATTATTTTTACAAAATTCGTCAATTAAATTAAAAATTAAAAATTTGGTACTAACAAAAATAATTTTAACTCTAACTTTATCTCAAAACAAAAATAACAACAAAAATAATATAATAAAGAAGAAAAAGATACACAATTTTATGTATATTTAAATTTAATTATTGATAATTATAAGATATAAGTTTAACGGGATCTCATAAAATATGAAATTTAATTATGTATAAATATTAAAAAATTTAATTTTTAATTTATTAAAAACTAAAAAATAGTTATAATTCTTAAATTATAAATAGGGTGGTATTATATAAAATATTATGATTAACAAAAGAAAATTTATGTTGAGACAAGCAGACATATATTTTTTTTTTTAACGAAGTCTATTATGAACAAAATCTAGATAAGCCTCTTCTTTACAAAGTAACGCTTCAAATGCCAGAGCTGCAAAATGGAGGCCACTATGCAAACACCGATCGACATTATACTAAACCTTGCCACTTTCCAGTTGGCTGCTTCGCTCATTTCTCTCGTTCGTAACTCTCTGTAATAATTCCATCCCAGTATTAAATATATATATATATATATATACATATACACACACACGTATACATTCATTCATGTTCAACTGTAAAAAACAAATTAAACACACAGAAAATCAATAAACAAAATACCTTAGCTTGAAATAGAGTAACCGATCATGAATTCCATTGACTAATTCTTCAAGTTTTCTCAACTGAAGCTCCACTCCCTGCAAAAAGAAAAATATCTCATACGTACTCACAGAGTTGATTATATTTTAAACTGGAAAATAAATGTGTAGTATCGAGTTAGAAGCTTGCCTCAATCTTTTCCTTTTTGGCAATGGAGGCCCAATCCTTGGCATCGACCCCAATTCTCCAGTTAAGCCCGAGACTTACGGGCGTAGTTTGTTCCCGACTGGCATCCGTCCAGAAACAAGCCATGTATTCACCAGCTTCCTGACTTGTAAATGCAAAATCTCCATAACTCACATTTTGAATTTCGTACAGACGCTTCCCGTACGGCGATGTTACCTTCACAAGACGACATCACTTTTCTCATCAAACTACACTCGCATTACGTATAATCCGTTTCTGTCCAAATAAAAAAGAGAAAAAGACTATATCATTTATGCGAGACTGATTCACCATACCCGAGCACTGATCTTGGGAACGCTTTCGGGATGATCGTCGTCGAACACGTGGTAACTACCCAAAACGACGACGTTATCTCGAATCTCCTCCGACACGCACTTGGAACCCGTACTAGGAATCGTCAACCATAAAGCTTCTGCAACGGGGACGAGATTGCTTTTATCGCTAATCGTTAAGCACAGAAATATTAGGGACAGCACCCCTACATGGAAGCCTGATAGAGAGCCTTTCACCATTGTAGAAAACTCGGCGTCGCAGGTCGTCGTGTCTGATTCTCTCCTTCTGTTTCTTTTTTTTTATTTTTATTTTTTAATTATGTTTATGCTTTATGAAATCTAGGCTCCTTAACTAAGAGCAGGAGATGTTGTCCACGCGCAACCGAGTGAGGGGTCGCTGAGATCTATATAGGCGCGTGAGAAGTAATGCGTGTTGGATTTTCGAGGAAGAGAGATTTTGTGGTCCACTTTGACGTAAGAGGTTGGAAGACCATCCAATCATATTTGGGCTGCGATGGTCAATTTAAAAAAGGCGGTGGAAATGGAAGGTTTATTCCCACGCGCCCTCGTCGCTCATACTCATCACGCACCAGGATAGCGTATAATTCCTACTGCTATAACGCAGCAGTGGTCAACGCAATTTGGAATTTATTTTAAGAGGTTCAAAAATGTGGTTTAAATTTTAATTTCATAAAATATCAATAAAATATATATTATAATTTCAAATCAATTTTATTTAACTTAAATTCTGTATTTTTAGAAAAAAAAAAATTTAATGATGAGGACGAAATAATATTGTTGTAAAAGTAAATATATGAATAATTAGTTTACTTATATATTAAATAATTATAGAATTTGAAAACTCTTTGAATTCTGATTTTATAAGCAAATAAGCGGATTTTGGTCAATGGTGATTTAAAGGTAAATGTTAGGTTCAAGGGGAAAGAATCCAATATAATAATATTGTACCAAGTTT
Source organism: Carica papaya (assembly GCF_054855325.1). Lineage (NCBI taxonomy): Eukaryota > Viridiplantae > Streptophyta > Magnoliopsida > Brassicales > Caricaceae > Carica > Carica papaya. Next base: position 25,191,848 of record NC_142309.1, read on the forward strand.
ATGAAAGCAGTTTATATATATAAATATATATATGGTTAGTAAAAAAATAGTAGCTCTCTCAAGAAGAAAAAATATATTTGTCAGAAAAATTAATAATGTAACAAAAATAGTGTAAATATAAATAATGTTATATCTTCTTGTTATTTAAATGTTATATTTTTAATTATATGTAAAATCGTATTTATAAATATTATAAATTTACGTATATAGAATATACCAATATATAAATAAAATAATACAAAATATATATATTATTATTTTATTATTATTAATAAATTAACTTAATATAAAATTTAATGTGTGCAACAAACTATCAATTTATTAGTTTCGTTTAAAAATGATTAATTATATTTAATAATCATAAATCTTAATTTATTATATTTAAATATAAAATTGTAATATGCGTAAATACTATATTTATAATTTATTATTTTATGATGAATAAAATAAAAAATAATAAAAATCGATAATATAAAAGACAATTATAGTATTAAAATTACGTGTGCGTTTTATTTATTTCTTGTTATTTTGAAAATAAATTATTTTACAATTACGTATTGATTTAGAATATTTTTCAAAAAGAGATATAAAATCGTAGTTTAAGATTAACGAAGCATTAAAATCGTATAAAAACCATACAATTTTAATTTAACTTTAAGGAAATATAATAAATAGTGTTCTCTCTCGTATCGCATACAAACAAATCTGCAACAGTAAATAACTATTTATAGATTTTGCATATGGTGATAATTTTTATTATATAAATACTCAAAAAAAATTAATAATTTAAATAATATCAAAATAAGTTGTTCATGGAGATGAAATTTTTAATTGAATCAATTTTAATTAAATTCCAGACCCGTTATTTTGAGTTGCATTGTTTGGGTTTTACAGTGAAATTCCATATTTAAAAATAAAAATATGGGCTAACAGTAGTCGTCTCTTCATAAATGACTGGATCGTAGTTGACCGAGGTGGCTCAGTCAGTCACTCAGTCTAACAAAACCCATGGCCGCCTCTCGCCGCCTGTTATACGTCCTCCTAATCTTGGCCTTCTTATTCTCGCTATTATCTGCAAAATCTCAGTCACAAGATTCCCAAGAAGAAGAAGAAGAGGATACACCTGTCACCCGCTACCAACGATACCTGAGGTTCAACACAGCCCATCCAGACCCCAACTACACCGCTCCGATCTCCTTCCTCATCGACCAAGCCCAATCCCTGGCCTTAAACGTCCGTTCTCTCGAGTTCGTCCCGGGCAAACCTGTCCTCCTCCTTACCTGGCGGGGTTCCGACCCTTCCCTCCCTTCAATTCTCTTCAACTCTCACCTCGACTCCGTCCCCGCTGAACCTGCCAAATGGCTCCACCCGCCTTTCTCCGCCTTTCGCACCCCCACTGGCGAGATTTTCGCTCGTGGAGCGCAGGACGACAAGTGTATCGGCATGCAGTACCTGGAGGCCATCCGCACCCTCAAGTCCAGGGCATTCGCCCCCCTGCGTACGGTCCATGTGTCGTACGTCCCCGATGAGGAGATTGGCGGCTTTCACGGGATGGAGAAGTTCGCGGATTCCCAGGAGTTCCGGGAGCTGAATGTTGGGTTCGTGATGGACGAAGGCCAGGCTTCTCCCGGCGACGAGTTCAGGGTCTTCTACGCGGACAGGACCCCATGGGGGCTTGTGCTTAAAGCCACTGGTACCCCCGGGCATGGGTCCAGGATGTATGATAACGGAGCCATGGAGAATTTGATGAAGAGCATTGAGTTGGTTACGAAGTTCAGAGACACTCATTTCGATGTGGTGAAGGCTGGGCAGGCCGCTAATTCGGAGGTCATCTCGGTTAATCCCGTATATCTGAAAGCCGGGATCCCCTCCTCCACTGTCAGTAACTTGAATTGCATTTTGGGAAATGTTTAGATATAACCTTGTTATGTGTGTTTGAGTTCGTCATCTATGGTTGATTGTGCTGTACAGGAATTTGTGATGAACATGCAGCCTTCAGAGGCAGAAGCTGGTTTTGATGTCAGATTGCCACCTACTGCGGATCCTGACGTTTTGAAGAAAAGAATTGCAGAAGAATGGGCTCCGGCCACTAGGAACATGACATACACGGTACTTGATGACGCTCTTTTAGCTTTGCTAATATGAGTGTTCTTTTTCTTCTGGATACATGCTTGGTTATTCTAATCTGTGGACGTAGGTTAATACTCTGTGATCATGTTAACGGACTGTTGATAACATCGAATATTCTACTTATTTATAAAGTTTTTCCGCATTACTTCACTAAGGATTAGTTTTAGACGTGTAATGCTCCAAAACTATTAACGGTGGAAGTTGATTCTGTTTGTTCTTCGGAGCTTTATTGCTTGGAAGATAGCCGCAGTTTTAGATATAAGTTAATTGAAAACACAATACTTTCTGAAGCTCATGACAGTTGGATGGAGGAAAATTGAGAATCTCCTCTCTCTCTCTCTCTCTCTCTCTCTCTCTCTCTCTCTCTAAGTTGCCATGTTAGTTAAGGTTATGCTTGGAATAAATGGACAATGGAGTTCGTTTTATTTCTATTTGTAAATGGATTTCAATATCCAGAATAAACCATGAACTTCTAACATATTTTATTGAATTAATTGCATTTTTAGTCATGCACTTTTAGCATAATGGTGTTTGGGTAGTATTATTTGTATTTTGAAGTATATGTTTATGGTTTATAGTTGTTTTTCTTTTAAACCACTATAATCTGTTTCTTATTCCATCAATTTCGAAAGAATTCAAAATGTACTATATTAATTTTATTTGAAATTAAAAGTCGTATTTGGAACAACTTTTAATACAAAAATTAAGGATGTAGGATGAAAGAGAGCTTGGACATAATACTGACTTGATAACTTAATTTTTGGTTCTTGAACACAAGAACCAACTGGTAAGAGTTCTTTTGAAATTGTTCATGGTTATTACCTTCGAGCATCTATTAACCTTATCTAAACTCCTTACATTAAAATTTATGAGCCTGCTAAATTATTTGCCAAATACTTTCTTGATTTACATGTTGAGATTAGGCAAAGATTACTTTAACTAATATTGATTATAAACTTGCAATAGATGCGTATTGTAAAACTATAGAATTTCATGTAGGTGACTGAAGCATGCTTTGCATCCTCTGAACAATATCCAAAAAACAGGTTTTCAAGAAATTATATACCTAAGCTCTTGGCACTTTCCTCATTGTTTGATCTGTTGGACTTAATGTAGTTGCTTGACTTCCCCACTCATATGCATATTGATCCTCCTTTCAATGTAGAAACTTTAACACTTTATCAAGGCACTTTTGAGCCTCTCTTATATTCTGGTTGTGTTGTTTGTAGACCATTGATATGATTATTATGCAAATGTTGAGTTATTGATCTAATAATTAATATTTGAGATCTTCAATTTTTTGTTCATAATGAATTTTATCTAGATATTGTGTTTGAGTTCTCCGTTTCTTATATGAAAAAGTTAGAACATTGATGACCTAAATCACAAGTGTATTATCAACTAATATCAAGGAAGAGAAATCGAAGAAAGGAGAAAGTCTTCTCCGTTCAGTTACTGCTTTGTTGCTAGAGAAAGAGAGAAGACCCTATACATGAGGGACTGAATTTTATATCAAGGGAAAACATGAATGAATATTGAATTTCCTTCTCTACAACAAAGGTGTGCTTCTTCAATTCTTTTCTTTCCTCTGCTTATTCTTCTTCCTTTACTTCTCCATATATCAGGACAGGTTCCTGACAACTTGGTATAAGAGGCAGGTTAATACCTTGGCGGCCAGGATTTCTTCTGCTGCACCTTCCTTCTCTTTGCTCCTCTTTCCTTCTCCATTTTCTCCTCCTCCTTTTTCTATTCTAATAAACTTTAAAACACAAGTGTAGTCATGAACGTAAAATCAAAATCCCAAAAGGATATGTGGACAAAGTTCCAAATTAGATTTGGAAGAGAGCAATGCTGGTGGGATCACAAAAGCAAGGAGTTGAAGATGATGTTGCAAACGAGCTGCAGTTTTTCTCCTTCGTGTGCATCAGCTTCTCCATTGGTAAGTTCCTAAGGACAGAACTTTTATTGGAGCAGAAAGTTGCTCTATATAGGTGGGCGAACATCGACTGGACCGCAAAATCAAGGAGATGAAAATGATGTTGCCAGCGAGCTGTCATCATTTCCTGTCCATCTACATCAGTTTCACATGTCATGAGTTTCCCTTGGTGTGAACAGAAGCTCAATGAAGCACGGAAAATAGTGTGCAAATTATATAGATATCCCTTGGTGACACGTCCTCTCTTACCACGTGGAGTCGTCGTCCGTTATCTTCAAATTTACCACCAATTCTTCCTACTGAAAATTTTTCTTCTGTTGATAATGAGAAGAGTGGAGATAGTGGAATCTATGATTGTTGAGAAGCTGGATGAATTCATAGAGGAGCCAAAGTATGTTAAGAATGTTGGATAAAGGTGGCTTGATGAAAGAGCATAAGGTGCTTGTTAAAATTCCCCAACCACAATATTTTCTAGTGTTATTTGTAGCTATGTATCAGCAGCAAGGAGGTCAAGGGATGATATCACTATAGCTCCTTATGAAGCCATCAGCACCGAGCTCGTTTGAAAATTCAATTAGATTCCAGACTCTAATTGTAGATAGTGATTGTTTCTCCAAAAGCGAATTAAGTTCCGATTGAGTAGAATTTAATGCATTGGCAGTTCCGAATGGTGGTGGATCGCTTGGGGTTTTTTCTTTGTACTGTGCTTTATGGCTATACACATCCTTGATGACAAGGATGCTTTCACGGGAGGATATTGTCAAGACCCAATTAATAGTGGTAAGAGTTTGTTAAAAATAGTTAGTTAGGTTGTTTTGATTAGTTACAGCTGTAAAAGGTGGTGTTAGAATGGAGTTTTATATAGAGGAAAAACATGAATGGGTATTGAAATTCTTTCTCTACCGCAAAGCTGTGCTTCTTCACTTATTTTCTTTCTTCTCCTTGTTTGGAAAGCGTGGTTAGTTGCTTTTGCCTTGTTCTTCCTATGCTGGCTGGGTTAAAACTTCTACCATCAGATTAGTATGGACAGGAATGTATAGTCCTTTGTTTTCATATCCTATAGAATGCTTGTTTTATTTTCCTTTTGCTTTACAAGTCTGGTAACGTATACTAACGAATTTACTAACATCTGCTGCTTCCATATGATGGAACAATGAAAACCTTGCATCCTTGCAGCAAGCAGAGTACGTTTTCAACCTGTTCTCTATACCAAAATATTTCAGATCAGTAGAAGATTCTCATTTGACTTCATCAACATATATTATATCTGTTTAAATAAGTGACATGCAAATTTTGTTGCGACTGATTGTGTGGTTTTTATGCTTTATCGTTGGGTTACTGGTTGATGGCATGGTGGAACCGTGGAAGTTATGGTTGTGAGTCTCATGATTCCTGCCAGTAGCCACTAGTTTATAAGTGCTTCTTTCCTTTGTCCCATCAACAACTGAGCAATAAAAATGGAAGATGGGGCTAATTTCTCTTTGCTTGGCAGATAATTGAAAAAGGACCTATAAGAGACTATTTGGGCCGCCCAATAATGACCCCAACAAACAGTTCAAATCCATGGTGGTCTGTTTTCAAGGAAGCTATTGAAGCAGTTGGGGGAAAACTTGGAAAGCCTGAAATATTGTCTTCAACTACCGATGCACGCTACATGAGAAAGTTGGGAATTCCTGCCCTAGGCTTCTCCCCAATGACAAACACTCCCATCTTGTTGCATGATCATAATGAGGTTTGCAAAGTTTGCCAACTATCTTTGTACAACACAGCTTTCCTTGTGCTTATGCTGATTTGGTTCTTTTCTTACTTAACTATGTTCTACAGTTCCTTAAGGACACCATATACCTGAAAGGAATCAAGGTTTACGAATCTGTGATCAGTTCATTGAGTTCCTTTGCCGGAGCTTCTCATTAGATGATTTGAAGGGGGTGATTTACAGGGAGCAGATGAGATTTTTCATCACTTTCAACATCATGGCCATTTTCCATTGGTATGGTTGTGTTGTGTCCCTTGACCAATAGTTGCAGTTCTGTAATCATGTCGCAGTTGCTTTATTTTAGTTAATTTGTAGATTCCTTGTACATGGATTGCAATAAGTTAACTCTGATCAATTTGTAAGCGCTTCGTGGTGGACCCCTTTTTCAGATAATAAGATGGTCCTTGATCCTAGTTCTTCAATTGCTAATTCCCACCTTTCAGTTTTGAACTTATAGTCCTAAAGCTGTCAAAAGTTCCTTATTATAGTATATAGATTTACTAATGTAGCTGATTTGTTGGAAATCACGCGATGAGTCACATAGTTCAGCACTAAGACAAGCATACTTGGTGCTACTTGATGAATATGGTTTCTTTTTCTTTTTCTTTTTGTAAATAAATATTTATACCATGGATATGATAGAATTCGAGTTTTTGATTATTCAGGTTGGAAATTGTGACTGATAGAATTTATTTTTGCTACATGGCTTGATTTATGAAGGTAGGCCTCACGATCTACCAGATTTGGGTTCATTATTGTATGATGCATGTTTCTCAAAAAAAAAGAAAGAAAAATTACTGCTGATATTGCAAAACTTAATTTTGGATCGTGAATTTTACAAGTGTACTATGGAAATTCTTTCTGTTGCTGTTAGAATCACACCTGACATACCGAAAATAACTTTGCTTCCGTAATTCTGAAAGAACAATAAGAGATCCCTTTATATAGGCCTTTAGGCAATTCAGTACATGGGCTACGACCTCATTTACTCTTTTATGCCATATTGTAGACTGCTTCTGATTCTGAATTTGTGCCAAGTTGGACAGTGTTAATCAGGATTTTCGACGTACAAAAGCAATCTTACTGTGGAGCAATCTGGCTGCATTTACCTAGTAAGTAATCATGACTAATACACACTGTATTCTCTGCTGCGCCAGTCCAGTTATACCATAATTATATCAATTTCATATGGAAGTATATATGTATGTATACTACTACAGGTTTTACAGCTTGCCGATGTTCAGCAAGATAAAACTAGAATTTTCCTTTCTGTCTCTCTTCGAGTGCTTAGAATTAGTGTTGGACAACCAGTGAGAAAATAATTATCACCTGAGTTAGAAGTTCATTTTTAATCGAATGTTTCACACAGGAACTATAATTAACTGAGTCATTGAAGGGTTAAATCTTAGTGGAGTTTGGTAACTAAATTCTCATTTAGAGAAGGAGAATTGAGTTGCACCCCATTGATAATGAACTGTTCTTTTTCCTCCTGATTTCTTGGGTCTATTTTTGTTCTTTTTATATTTTTTATTCTCTTTTATAGGCGGGATATGAGATATTTGCATACATAGAGTGGTTCAAATTTCATTTTATTTAAAAGGGAAGAGGTAGACTATTCACTAGTTGGATATTCCATGTCCGTGCACGTCTGTGTCCATGCAGATTTGAAGAGGTGGATTTATGAAACAGTCTTAAATGTTATACATGATCAGCTCAAAGTAGTGCACACAGGGAGCGCCCCCGTGCATGCCTTGATTTATATTGTTATCCATTAGTAGTATCTCTCTCTCTCTCTCTCTCATTATCTCTCTATATCTATCTATCTATCTATCTATATGTATGTATATGCATATATTATACATCCTGTGTAATTTATCTTAATTTTACAATATTTAATGATAAATAGTATTTCTTTTTTTTTTAGTACTTTAAAAATACAGTTAAAACAAAAACTGGTTGAAGTTTTAATTTGTTGCAAGTTTCTCAATTAAAGAAATTTAAATATCTTAGAATATCTCTTTAGTCCAGGAATATATTAAGTTAGCTGAAACTGAATTCAATTCGATTAAGTTTTACTATCATACTAATGAATTTAAGTTCCTAGTATCATTGAATCTAATATTATAGGTCGGTCATTATAGCTGAAGATATACCTGCAAAGTGAAGATGTTTTCAGTGAGAATTAAACTAATGACTTCTAGGTAGAAAATTAAGTTCTTAGTTACTAAACGATCATGTTGTTGGTTCTTAGTTCAGAGTACTTGTTCACGAAGCAGAAATACGAGATTGCTGCTAGCTGTGTGTAGTATATATGTATATATATTGTTTTTTCTGCACGCACTGCATAACACACATATATAAATTTTATCCTCAAAATTAAGTTGGCTGCTATTTCGTGATATGGGGATTTATTGGATACAGAGTTTGAGAAGGAGAGGAGTAGAATAGAAATGATAAAAAATTAAATAAATTTAAAATCATTTTTCTCCTTAGTTACGTCATCTTGCCAACTCTCATAAATTTTGTGCCTTCTTTCCCATGATGTTCTGGCTTAGTTTATCATATTGCACAACAATATTTACACAGATTATATGTTTGAAGATTGATTTTTCTGAAGAATATACCCATACTGTATGCATAAGCGTATATATGGCAATGGCAAGTTAATGAGTATGCAGGAAGCAACTTGCTGCAGAACAAACTTTTTCAACACTTCGACGGAGAAGTCAAAAGGAAAAAGAAAACCATGTGGGAGGTAAGTTAGAATTAGAAGTAAAGAAAGAAAAATAATTATTCATGAAGAGTTATTTCTTTCTATATATGCAGGATATACATATATATATATATATATATATAATACAAGTCAACAACTATCCTTGGCGGGCTGAGAAATAATAATTGCTCACACACGTAAAAACAACTAGCAGGCATTACGTGATGAGTGATTGCCATTGATATGTATGTAGATATGGTTGTTGGATCAATTGATACCCTCATCCTCATACATACTCTTTTAAAAGAAATTATGATTTTCCTGGAACTTTCTCCATGGATGGATGGTGATCAGGTCTGATGATACATGGTTACATATATATATAATTAGTTTATTTGGGGGTGAAAAGACCTTACCCACGTGGATCCTGCCTCATCATCCTCCTACATGCTTTGATTTGATTCAACCTTCATAGCAGTTTCCTTTTGCCCATCCTGTTCCATTAGTGTATTTATTGAAAAAGTGACAAGGGTCTAATTTTGTTATCTGCATCCCCCTGTTTTGGGTTGAAAATCTTTTGTGGCCCTACTCCCTCATCTCCATCTCCTTCTAATACGGATGTATCTATCTATATTTATATATATATATATATGTGCGCCATTATTATTATTGCATTTCTGATCTCATTGTTGTGTGAGGTACGGAAGGTTATGGGTACGGTGCCAGTTAAGACAGATCTTATATATAACCTTCCTCTGCAACATATATATATATATTTTACAAGTACAACGATTCATTTAATATAAATACATATGTATTGTATGTGTGTTAAGAGGAGAAGAGGGTATGAATCTGCATTTATGGGTTCTTTGTTTTTTGGTTTATCAGGTAGGGACTTGGACCTGGAGTAGGTATGGTATTATATAGAAATATTTGAGGAAGCCTGATTGAAAGTGCTCTTTTTTTTATATTAAAATAAACAGAGAAGATTTCATGGTAGGCCTCAAAAATTCTCCTTTTGTTCACTTTTATGTTTATATTTTGAGTAAAAATATATATATATATATATATATCAATTAAGTAATACATATATATTAACTATAGTACCACATAAATGAACTCCGAATATAGCGGATGTACAGTCCAACTCGAACTTATAATCTTTTTAGAAGAATAAATGTATGAATCATAACACTAGTACATTTTGATATTCAAACATGAAGATAAGAGTAACATTTCATTAGCAAATACTCCCCCAAAACATTATTGTGGCGTTATCTGCTATCATTGCTTTATTATCGTCGCTTACTATGTGATTGTTTGAAGTCTTTGTGTTAGAAAGTATGTTAAATATTTGTTTTATCTATTTCTTGGTTTAAAAAGTTAGAAATATTTATACGTTACACTTTAATATGATATTTTAGTTTTACAAAAAATTTTATAAATTTAACAATCGTAGACTTAACAATTATAAACCCACTACGTAATTTCACGAACAATGAACTTAAACGTTTAATAAAACACTATGAATAACATGATTTAAAAACTCGAAATGTGACATCTGCGATACTAATTTAGTTATCCATAATTCTTCAACAATAACAGCTCGAAAGTAAATTTTTTTTTTTTTTTTGGTTATTAACTAACCAACAATACAACTTTAAAGGATATTTCATAATACTTGTATTAAAAAAGTTACTCACACTAATCCTAATTCCTAAATTTTCTCCACCTCCAAACAAGCTAATAATGAGATAAGGGATACCCACTTAAGATTCCATCACGACATATATGGGGAACGAACTTTTTGTTAGAAAGTATGTTAAATATGAGCATAATTATATGTATATGTATATATATATATATCACTTTATTCAAAATCCACCCCTCCCCAAAAAAGAAAAAAAGAAAAAGAAAAAGGATAACTCTAAATGGTCATTTTTCATATGACTAGGTAAGTCAATCTCTTTTTTTTTTCCACATAAATATAATTGTTGAGATTATGATGTAGTGGGTTTTATATATGTAGATGGCACATGATCTAGAAGAATGCACTGGAAGGCACAATATATATATATATATATATATGTATATATTGAGAATAGTATAGTAAATAAACATACGTACGTATATAATCAAGTTGCATTTACTTATGGTAAATTAAGAAGAAGGTCAACTAATTTGAGCCATATTTCAACAGAAACATCCTCTTCAATAATTAGTTTATTCGGGTCAGAAATTTCCTTCTTATTTCCAATGAACAAAATCCTCGTTTCAATCCCGAATTTCTGAAACCAAAGCTCCTACAACATGTGATCACACACACACACACACACACATATATATATATTATATATTTAAAATTTCATGTTTCAGTAAACAAATAATTATAATTAATTCTTAACTAGCGTCGACTAATCTTTACCTGATCATATATACATACATGTATACATAGTAATAATAATAATAATAATAATAATAATAATGAATTAGTAATATTTTAGAAGAAGAATATATTGAGTTTACGAGAATTACGTACGTGATTTATTTATTATATGATTTAATGTTTATGAATTTATTTATTTGGCAAACTGAAGGAAGGGAAGAGGATTCGTACGGATTTGACGACACTATTCTTTTCACACATGGGTGTGTATATTGGAATTAACAACAGCTTATTCTACTTTGCTCTATATATATATATATATATATATATATATGTGTGGGGATCGCAAGGTAAAATTTATTGATATTGAGGGGGTAATTACAGGTTAGATAAATTAATTATATTATATTTTTAATTTCTTTTTCTTTTTAGATTCAATTTGAAATCATTAGGGCAGGTGAGGATTTACATTTACATTTACATTTACATTTCTACGTGGATTACTAGAAGATTATTTGCTTATGATAAAAACAAGTAATTAACACAGTAAAAGTAAATTTTTTCTTTGAAGAAAATACCCATATATACTTCAATACATATATATATATATATATAGAATATGGTGGGGGTTAATTTCAATAACAAAGACTTCTTACTGGTAATTTGGATTTACCAATTCAACGACGTTTTATTCGTTCAATGCGTGTCTTAATGTTTTCTGCAAAAATCAAAATTTCTTCATTAATTTCCACAAACTTTTATGTTTTGAGTTACCATACGCATGTGACTATATGTATGTAATATTTTAGCTACTATATCTATATTATATTACATTAACTGGGTTGTAATGCAAGCACATGTGTGAATGAATATAAAAGAATTGAGAGGGTCAAAAACACGTTAAATTATGAAGGAACTGTTTTTGGGGGGTTAATGTAGTTGAACATTTGAAATATATGTTTACGGGGCTAAGTAAAAAATTTTCAAAAGGTTGAATGATTTTATTAATGCCAGTCTGCACATCATTAACAAACAACTATTTTTCCCACTTCCCATATATGTGTATATGTACATACGCACACACATACCCTTGAGAAATCAATGCATATTATATCCAATTTTAGTTAAATACAATAATGTGATTGATATATATATATATATATATATATAGTATTTGGTAACTAATACCAATAAAGCATTAATGGGGAGAGGTGTACTTGACTTATTAAGAATTTGTACGTTAGTAATAGAGGCGTAGGACGCCCTGCCTTACAAGAAGAGGGTGTCGGGACCAGGGGCAAGGGCCATCCATAGTTGACATATGAAATGGTCGATTGAAATGCAAAACCTTAATTTGCTTTGCCTGACATTTGTGCTGGAAAGTTGACGAAAACAACTCCAGCTTTTTGGCTTTTGCTACTTCCTTATTGTCCGAGGTGTGAAAACAAAACTCTCCCAAAAACAAAACAAAAGAAAAGTACCCTTTGATAGGGTCTAAGTGTCCTACATTTCTATATGTCTCTCTCCCCACGTGCTCCCAGGTAAGAACAAGTTCTTATTTTTACTGGGTTAACTTCAAATTCAGAAACTAGAAGAACCCAAAAGAAAAATATATATATATATATAAAATTTAAATTAGTGCATTAAGTTAATGTATTAATAATAATAATAATAATAATAATAGTACGTATAGATACATCAGCAACAGTAATTAATGATCGGCAGGAGTAAGGAGGAAGAAGGAGAATAACGCGGTTTCTAGATTTGGGAGACAGACGAGCACCAGCTGGTGTTTTCTTTTTTCTTTCTTGTGTGTGTATATGTATATATACGTAAGCAAAGTGACAGGAGATTTACTGTTAAGTTTAGACTGCGCGTGTGTTGAGTGTCGTATGTATTTTTATTTATTTATTAAAAAAAAAGAAAGTAAATTATTAATTATTAAAAATGTAAATAATTAAGTTTAATTTTGGTATCTTAATTAACAGCTAACTTAATCCTCATTGAGCATCATCAGGTGCAGATCCTCGAAGTTGCCTTTGCCTTATACCCAGAGAATCCTATGTTTTTTTTTTTTTAATTAAAAAGTTCTAATTAACATTAACCTGCATTTTAGTTAATTAATTACCTTTTTATCATTATTTTGTTCAAAGGTATGGTCACTCATTAATTAGATTTCTGATACGACATTTTTACTATTTTTTTTAATTAAATTAAAATCAACCCACGTGGCAAACTTATCACTTTTGCCTTTCTCTCCCCCCTCTTTTTTTTTTTTTTGGTGTCGACTGGGGAAGGGTGTCTTGCGGCCTAAGTCAGAGTAAACTCTTCTTATTACAATTTTTTTTTTTTTTACAGAGTTATTTATTTAATCCAAAGTCAAATGAGATTAGTTGTTCATTTAATCTTTGTTTAGTTAAATAACACCTCCTCTTAATTACTCACAATACGTCATATTAATGAAAACTTGCGTAATAATTAGTTTTATTAGTCTTTTTAAAATTTAGGGGGTAACTATTCTGTTCAAAATTTTCATTTTAACTTTTTCTTAATTTCTAATTACCATAATTTCTTCTCATCATTTCTTCCTTCTTCTCCGTGTGGGTCGGTTTACCCTAATAATTTACATTTAATCTACAAACTGTAATTAGACGTGATATAACAAAATAATTAATTTCCTTATAATATATTCTTAATTTTAAAAGTAGGAAATCTCTATTTCCAATTATATAGAAATATGTAAATATAAAAATAAAGCATGAAAATATCTGTCATTCACCCATATTTCACATTCATGGTGTCGTACTCTTTCCTGACTAAGATTTTCAGCACCTTTTTAACTGAGACCCCCCCCATCTCTGTATATATATATCACTCTCCATTCCTCCTCTAACACTGGCAGCTACTTTCCCAACACCAACAAGAACCATTCACGTATACCTTCTTCCTATCCACATACATACATACATACATATACACTTGCACTCCATTGCTGATCATCGTATCGAACTGCAAATGGTGAAGACGACCGAGGAGCAGAAGATCCAAGCTGAACCAGTATCGTCATCATCAAAACCAATGGCTTCATCGAAGACGAAGATGAAGAAATACAAGGGAGTGAGAATGAGAAGCTGGGGATCATGGGTATCAGAAATCAGAGCGCCTAATCAGAAAACAAGAATATGGCTCGGCTCTTACTCTACACCAGAAGCCGCCGCCAGAGCCTACGACGCCGCACTTCTCTGTCTCAAAGGCTCCAGCTCCGCCGCGAATCTAAACTTCCCCATCACCCCTTCCCACTTTATTCCCGACACCGTCATGTCCCCCAAGTCCATACAACGTGTCGCCGCCGCAGCTGCCAATAGTTTCGTCGACTCAGCCACCAGTAATAATAATAATAATAATAATAATAGTAATAGTAATACTTCGCCTACTCCTCCTTCTACGACGTCATCTTCGGTTTCTTCCCCGTCGACCGGGTCGGATCAGCCGGAGGATGACGTCATGTCGCTAATGCAATCTTTTGAGCCGACATACAGTGAGTTGGTAGCTCCATCGATGGAATACTCGTGGAATAATTACTACAGCTTTGATGGGTTACAGTCGCCGAAGTACGTAGATCAGATGTTCATGAATGTGGTGGCCGATCCGCCGGCTATGGCGGTGGAGGATTTTTACAACGAAGAAGGCGATATTCGTCTGTGGAGTTTCTGCTAGAGATCATCATATCATATATAAATTTTCTATCAAAAATCAAAATTAAATCATTCTTTTGTCTATTCATTTGGGTGTTGATGATTTGCTAATTGCTTCAAGACACCGCTGACAGTTACCGATTTATAATTTCATATTATATTTGAGAATACCAGTGAAGAAGAAGGGAAGATAGGAAACTGATTCACATGGAGGATGAGACATTTTTTTGGACTCTCTGATCATGTGGGTTTCTATTATTGATTTCATTTGTGTTAAATGCAAAGTGTGGTGTATTATGTAATCGTCTTACATTGCAATTATCAATACGGAAAATGTTTAATTAAATGTAATTAATTATATCGTAAGTACGTAGATGAACATATAATTAATAGTTAGTTAAATTATATATCCTTATTATATAAGGATAGAATCTATATGGGTTCATGTGGGTTTCGGCATAGGAGAGTGTGGTAAGCCCTTCTCCATATGGCAGTGTGTCAGAAATGCTCGTCGCTCTGCACTGCTAATTAGTCGATATGGTAATTAAGTTGAACCCACCTGACCTGCCGCGGAAAGTGAATATATACATATGTATATGTAAGTATAGTTATGAATGTATACGTATATATACACATGGTTGAAAAATGGCAACATCGAAATCTGCACTAGATTTAGATGTTGGTGAAGGATGATAATGTAATACATGAGATGGGTTTGAGACATCTCATATGTACTCTATATATTTCAATGTAAATATACATATATGCGGCATATATGAAGAACAGAAAAAGAAGAGCCGAGTGTGTGTATATATATATATATGGAGAAAAAGGTAAAGAAGGCAGGGCATGGCAATAATTTGTCGTTTCTTCTTTGTTCTTTGTTTTTCTGTTCTACATTGTATTCGGTCGTCTCTGTTCGAGTAAGGCTTATTGGGCCTTTTAAGGATTACGGACCCACATCCATCTTCATATTTTTCACATTTCTCAACACATCATGTGTTTCCCTACCTATTATTATTATTATTAATTATAAAAATTTCTATATCAGTCTGTCTTTTTTTTTTAAAAAAAAAATTATAATTATTATATCAACCCCATCTACTAGTACTTAAAATATATTAAAAAACTATATATATATATAATACATTCAAATTAGCATAAACTTCATACTTACATAAATATTAAAAGTTAAAAGTAGTGGTGTTAGTATTTATTTGAAGTCCATTTCCAGTCATAAATCAAAATTATGAACTTTTTTAAAGAAAAGTTGGGTTAAATTAAATTTAATCGAATTAAGTATAATATTTTCATCCTACCCTGTTTGTTTGTTTGTGTTTATTTCTACACAAACTTTGATTATGGAGGTCTTTACCTGCAGTAATTAACTTTAATAATATATAATATTCAGATTATGATTATTAATTATATATATATAATCTTTTCATATCTTAGAATTGCAGTATGGGAAAACAATTTTACTTAGTATAATTGAACGTGTTTGGAAGTTTGCTGGGAAATGCTTAAATGGAATTGGAAATCAAAATTTTCATGATTATTAATTGCTTATCTTGCAGGTGAATGTACAAAATAATTAAAACTATACAATTAATTAGTTTGATAATGTAAATCTTAATTAATGTATAATTACTTTTGAAATTTTGGTCCAGTCATTTGTAATTTTTTTAGATATTTACTCTGATCTATTAAAAAAAAAAAACAGTATATATATATATATATATAATTTAACTCTTTCTCTAATAATTAGTTGTTCGAACATAAAATAAATAATTTTCCAAATAAATATTTATCCAATCCCGAACAAATTATCAATAGGACATCGTAGGCCTAAAAAAGTCAACTAGTGCTGACTGCTGATGATGCGAGTTATTTAATGATTGATGTCCCATTTTGCTTAGTGTTGTTGAAAATCAATTTAAAATAAAATTATGAGTATAATATTTAATAAATTTATTGTAAATATATTATTTTTAAGAATAAACTACAATTATATAGAAATATTATATTAAAAAAATAATTAAAGTGAGTTTAGTAAGTTATTTAAATAACCCAACCCATCTAATTTTAAAGGAGCCCATTAAAGCCGACTGTAACCCAAAATTTGATCCATTCAGCTCAGTTATGGGTCTGAGCTCCAAGTCCTGTTTCTCTCTCATAATTTTGCTCAAATAATTTGTACTGAATTAATAATTAAACTTTATTTTTATATTAAAAAATTATTTACTGTATAGTTTGCAGCTTATTAAAAATATTTTTATTTTGTTTATAGTTGACAGAGTGATGTGAAAATTATCAATAAAAAAGGTTTGTGTATATTTGATTAATGAGGTTAATAAGGAATGATTTATAAATATTTTTATTTTATATGAATGTAATATTATGCATTGAGAAAATATATGTTTATTTAATCGAAATTATAACTAACAAAAAAAAATATATATATATGTATATAAAGTAGTATAATGTATTGAAATATATTGTATAATTTTTTGTATGATACAACAATACTAATTTTTTAAAATTGAATTTCTAATTTTCCTTCGCTGTTATTCTCAATTTTATTAGATGACAAGTGCGACCTTGCCTTCTCAATAGAAAATTATAAACAAGAAGAATCTTCGTCTGATTTTGGGTGCGTTATTATTATTATTTTTCTGATGAGATTCTAGGGTTTGGGTTTTCCTGCTGTTTAGCTTACTCCAAGAATCCCGAGAGACAGAGAAGCAAAAGGAGAAGACTTAAAAGTCCAAAGGGTGTTCACATTTTCGATCCAGGTTTTTCCCACCAACGATCTTTCTTTCTTCTTGTGGTTGCCTCTTACTTTTGTTCTGTTCATCCAGCCACTCTCTTGGATCAAAATGTGGATGGGAATATTTTTTTATCTTTTCTTTTTATAACGATGAGAATTGAACTGTTGACTGCAGAGGTTAATATGAGTGTGATTGAATTCTGCAACACTTCTTCCTTTTGCTTGACAAAATCCAATACCAATCATCACCAATTTGTGGTATCAAGGAAACCCATTTACTCATTTGGAGGGAACTGCCCGAGAACCATTGCAATGGCCTCTACTGTACCTGTACAACCACATGCCAATCAAGGAAAAAGGTTGACAGGCGACTCATTCATCCGGCCCCATTTGAGGGAATTGGCTCCCTATCAGCCGATTTTGCCTTTTGAGGTAATTGGAACTGACCCATTGAATTGTTTGGTTGGTTTTTCTTGATTTTTGCCTTGTTTTACTGATAATGGCTTTAACTTGGTTTTCACTGTACATTTTTGCTTGAATGGGATAGTGAATGGTGTTTGTTAACATATGGAACTAAAAAAAGTTATGCTCTTGGTCACTCGTGTGTCGTATCTTTTTACGATTACTTGTCAATTTAAGTGAACTGGGTTTGTACGTAAAGATAAGTATTACTCGAATGCAAGCAGTATATGTATATGCGGATAACTTGGTGTTCTGTAATATCTTCGTGAATGATTCTACTTTCTGCTTATTGACTTACTGCATTCATTGTCATTTTCAAATAATGAAACGGGATATATTTGGTGATAATAATATTGGACTATCGTTTTTGGTATTGCGAAATTTTTAAAATTTCAAATAGGTTTCAATAGTTGTGCAGGTATATGCATGATAATGTGCTAGGCTTTGTAGAAATAATGAATTTTCCTTTCCTTACTCAAATGTTTTATTAGGCAACTAGGAGATGGGTAATATGTTTTAAGTAGCAGGCTTCGTTTCACAGGTCTTGTCAGCCCAACTAGGAAGAAAGCCTGAGGATATCATCAAGTTAGATGCTAATGAGAATCCCTATGGTCCACCTCCGGAGGCAAGTTAGATCCACAACCTCACTTTGTTATATATCCTTGCTGGTGGTTTGAAAAGTCTTGTAGAACCCCAGTGATCAGTTCTTTAACATTTTATTTGAAGTCACTGTTGAATATCCTTTATCCCTGACTACAAATTTCAGATTCCTTGTAGGTTTTTGAAGCATTGGGCAGTTTAAAGTTTCCATACATATATCCTGACCCTGAAAGCCGACAGTTACGTGCTGCACTCGCTGAGGATTCAGGGCTTGAATCTGATTATATTCTTGCAGGCTGTGGTTGCGACGAACTTATAGATCTGATCATGCGGTTATATATGAGGCCTTGACTTTTAGTTTTGAGATTGTGTTACTTGTTTGCTGTATAACTTATATGATTGTTAGTTTTTAATCATATTGTTTTTTGCCCAATTATTCATCCTATAGATGTGTACTGGAGCCGGGTGACAAGATCATAGATTGCCCTCCGACCTTCTCAATGTATGCATTTGATGCTGCTGTTAATGGGGCACATGTCGTCAAAGGTAAATATAATATACTGTCATATGGCTGGTTCTGTCGGTGTCCATTTTGAAGCTCTCTGATATACTTTTCTCTTCTTGCACCTGGATAATTGGATTGCTTGTTTCTCATCCAGACTGCATTTTTTAAATGCATTCTGAATAATTCGATCAATTGGATCTTATCATCAGTTCGAAGGAAGTCAGATTTCAACTTGGATGTGGAACTCATTGCTGAGGTGGTTGAAAAGGAGAAGCCAAAGTGCATATTTCTAACGTCTCCAAATAATCCGGATGGAAGGTAAATGATTGTTAAATCTGTTATCTTGTAGATACAATTTATTTATCTATCATTATCAAAGAATGATATTTTTGAACTCTGTGGTATATCCTATAGTCATGAAACTATTTGATTCCCTTGCGTGAAGCTGTCAAAACTTCTTGGATTGATGTTATTGGAATAGCTGTGATGTGTTTATAATTATTTGGTTAGTTCAATACGTGTAGAGGTATTTGGTTTCTTCACTTTCTGGGTTTCTGCTGTAAATTTACTTTTGATGGCTTATTGTCTTTGTTAACTTTATTTGGCAGCATCATTAATGATGAAGTTCTATTGAAGATCCTTGAGATGCCTATACTAGTTGTGCTAGACGAGGCATATATTGAATTTTCAGGGACTGAATCTAGGATGAAATGGGTGAAAAAGTATGACAATTTGATTGTTCTACGAACCTTTAGCAAAAGAGCTGGTAAGATTGCACAAGTTCTTGTCTTTTCTAATTGGGTCTTGTATAATTTTGATTTACACAGTGAGTAAAGTATGATAATGTGTCCTTCCCGTGTTACTTCTGGTAATACTTATATTGATTTTTTCCCTTTTCCAAAAAAAAAAAAAAGGGAAGACTTCTGCTACTTCTGCCATAGCAGCTGGTAATTAGCAGCGCCACTAGTTCTTCCTTGCTTCATTAATTGCCTGACTCGGAAATTTATGTTTTTGTACATTCCAAATGAGCTTAAGAGGGATGACTCTTCTGCTTATGCTACTTTTTTTCTGCTTGCCCCTGTGAATATTCAGAGCCTCTGCAACTTTTTGGTGATCCAGGCAGTAAGCCAAACACGACAATATACAGTACTTGCAAAATTCTGTCTTCATTAACTAAAATTTCTTGTATATATGCTAATTTTTTTGGCGGCTAAAGCCACATGCTTTGTGTAACTGTGAGGAAAAGATGAAATCATATGCATGCCTTTTTTTCCTTGTGCATTGCTTGAGTCAGTTTCTATCATATTATTCTTAGGAATGTAATATGATGCAGGTCTGGCTGGACTTCGTGTTGGATATGGTGCATTTCCGCTGAGCATAATCAAGTATCTATGGAGAGCAAAACAGCCATATAATGTCTCTGTTGCTGCAGAAGTCGCTGCATTGGCAGCCTTGCAGAATCCCACTTATCTGAAGGTGCTAAATTAATTGAAATGCCTTTCGCTCTCTTATCTGACAAGATGTTCCGAACAAGATCTTTCGTGGTTGCGCATTACTCCTAATATTAGGGCATGATTTTTACCAGGAGGTTAAAGATGCTTTGGTGCAAGAGCGAAATAGGCTCTTTAAACTTTTGAAGGAAGTACCATTTCTTGTCCCATATCCGAGCTATTCTAATTTCATTCTCTGTGAGGTTACATCTGGAATTGATGCTAAGAAGCTGAAGGTATGTTTTGAATATCTTTCAAACCATATGGAAATTGATTTAAAGAAAACCTATTTGGAAAAAGAAGAATTAAATAGATTTAAACATGATACATCTTCAGTTCCTTTGACTTTATCACAGTGAAAATAATTGTTTAATAAACGTGCATTTCTTTGAGGAGTCACTATTGGTGGTGAGAACGATGAGATTGGTGGTTGTTTTAATCCCTTGCAATTGTTTTCCGTATAATGTTGTGCATGTAACAACTATATTAATAGCTTCTTATGCAGTTTGAATCGCTCATGCGTGAACTCTTTATTTTGCTTAAATCTAACACTGTATTTCATGGAACTCTGATTGAATTTGCAGTTTATTATTTGCATTCAAGTTGCAATCTATTAAGAGGTCAATTTTCATGAAACTTAAATGTGGATCTTTAAATAAATTTTACAAAAATTTATTTTGTTTGACAAATAGCTTTTGACTAGAAGTCTAGAACATCATCTTAGTAAATAGAACCTTCTCTACAGATAGCTTTCGTGAAAATTCACATTGTTAATGCAATTGCAGATATTCTTGCTCTTAATCATAGTCATATGCCAAAATTGTTTATATTACAGGATGATCTTGCCAAAAAAGGCGTGATGGTGCGGCACTATAATAGCAAAGAGTTGAAAGGTTATATTCGCATATCAGCAGGGAAGCCGGAACACACTGATATCTTGATGGAGTGCCTTAGGTGTCTCTTTTGATTCATCGCGCTGATTTATTTGTTACATAGTGATCAAGGCAAAGGGTTTTTGAGCTGCTATATCCTGTTAAAAGGAAGTACTTTTGAGGGGATTCTTTTGTATGGAGAACGATGTTTAAATGCTCTAAACTGATTAATTGCTGTTATTTATATCGACGTGCTTTTGCTGTAGAAGAAAATGATAATGTTTAGATCAATTGAACCTGATTTGATTTCACTTTCTGACTATTTCAAAGTCATTAGAAATCAAGTTAATATGTAGTTATGCATAGGTTGTAGGGCTTCATTTTAAGTGAAATTATTCACAAAACTAAAATAGTGATCTTAATTTACACGTTTTATCAGATTAGTACCAATATGCTTAGACTTGAACTATGGAGCTTGTAAAAATTCAGACTATTGAAAAATTATTTGAACGTATGGTAGAGTTGATGGACCACTTTTGAGATTCTAAGAGCTCTTCAACTTCAACAATCATTTTTTACTGTAACCCAAAAAAAAAAATCATCTTTTAGTTTCTTTTAGGAAAAAGAAAGAGAAATTCATTCACATCACTCAAACCCTAATCCATTTTATTCTCCTTAAACCCCATCTCCATTAAGTCCATCTAAATTCTTCCAAAAGCCTAAATCTTTCTCAAATTTAAAACCTAGGCCCAGTTGAAAATGGAGCCCAATATAGTCCGATCTAGCCCAATCAGACAAGGGCCAGCCGAGCAGCCGCCCTGGCCTCTTAAGGATTCCAAAGTGACGTCGTTTTGGGGTGGGATAAAAATTTGCGAGAGAGAACAAAAAAAGTGGAAACGAAGGCAGAGCCGCAGAAGCTTTCTTCTCCATCTTGATGCTCTCCGTGCTAAAAGGAAAAGGAAGGGAAAGTGAGAAGGTGAAGAAAGCGTGAAGCAGAAAATCAGTGAGCCGTTGATGACAGTTCTTTGCAATTAGCTTAAACCTTAAATATATTCTGTTATCTCATGACATTTTTTGTTCCAATTTTTTTTTTTTTTGCTAGGCGAAGATTCTCCCGCGGATCTTCAGTACAGTTAACTGTTGCCTAAAAGAGAATGGGTTATTCGAAGGATCAACTGCTTACCCGATTGCAGGTTTTCTGTTTCATCTATTCGTTTTTTAAGCACCCTAGTTGGAATTTATAAATTATGCCATTTTTTTCTTATACATAATGTATGGTTATTGTTTTCTTTTTTTTCCCCTGAAATTCGGTAATACAAGAGTTCATGGGGATGCTAACAAGATGGGAATAGGCTTGTTATGCGTCAATTGAAAGTTACTGTTTAGGATGAAGATATATTCATTCTCTTGATTGACTTTCGTTTTAGCTATTTTTGCGTTTGTACAGTGGTTTTTTCTGGTATTCTGATAACCTGGTGCGATGGCACCTCATAAAACGTTTTTTTTTTTTTTGGGTCTAACTGAAATTCTTTTTGTATTGTTTGTAGCTGGTTTTCTAAGAAATTCCGAGCTGAACTTATAACTGCATTAAGGGGCGCTCATTGTAGTGCTCATATTTTGACTGGATTCTTCTTGTCAAAATGAGCCATATTCTGTGCTTGGAGTAGGTTGGCTGTAGGCCTGTACATGTAGGAACTTAAATTTCGCCAACCTCTCACTAGGAATTGAGTGGCTTTGAGATATTGTTACTAATTGAATTGCCAATAATTGCTTATACCAGACAGATTGCAGAAACTTAAAATGTGATTTGACAAATAGTTAAAATAAATGTTTGCGGTTAAGATTTTGTGAAGCAAGATATTTTTGTCAACTCTCACATTTATGACACTTACTGAAAGAATCCACGTCGACCCAGAATTTGCTGCCTGTGCTAAACCACAATTTACTTAGAACTCAATGTGCCTGACTGGAAATCCTGCCACCGTTTGGAACAGAAGAGTTTATTCTAATTATTTCCACCAGAAGCTATCTCTGTATAGTAGAAACCTCATTACCACTTTGCCAGCAAAGCCTTATTGAGAGCCTTCTAGGGAACTTATCCTTGAACAACCTCTGTTAATAAGTTGCCTAATGTTTTCCAAAGCCATATACTTTGTCTGCTGATGTTGCAGTAGAAAAAAGTTTTTTGTAAGAAGGAAGTTGTTTTTAAAAGCTTGTTGTTATTAAAAAGAAAGTATATCGATCAATAATTTTTTCTATAAAATGCAGTTGAAGTCTTGAGGATGTTAGATATAATATTTTGTTTCGTTAATAATGCTTTTGAAAATATTGTCAGAATATATATTTAAAAAAAAATATTGTCAGAACATTACATTTGAGAATTGTTTTTTAGAGTAGCAAATATATTGTACATGTTTGTGTGGTCTTTTGAAAAGTCTGTAATTTGGTTTAGTAAAAATTTGTCAGTTCATTTTTTTTTTTTTTTTTTTTGCAAATGCAAATTTTGTTCCACCTACATAGTAGTTCCCCAAAGCAGCCAATATTTGCTTCTCCTAATTGAAAAGGTTCGAAAGGAAAAAGGATAAATTACTGCTTTTAAAACATTTTTCTTCGAAACAAAAAAAAAAAAAAACCTCTTTTAAAGTACAATACATGGAGCCTCTATCATCTTTAGTATTGCCCTGAAAAAAGAAACATTGCTTACATTTCAATCCTCCGGATTCCCAGCGAGTATATGGGACAGGGAGAGAAAGAGTAGGAAGGTTTAAGTTATCATCCTTAGAACCTTTACACTGTGTGAATAAGAATTTGTTAAGGATCAGAGAGGAAAGAGGAATTCTTAAAGTAAATGAAAGGCAAAGCATTTTCTTTGTTTCTATAACAAAAAATTGTGAATAAAGGAATAGAAAGTATTGTTATAAGGTTTTATTTGGTTTAGGTTTGTAAAGCAAAGGACTGATGTAATTATTAGAAAATTGCATTCAGATCCTTCATTGATAAAATGATAAGTTGGGCCATTAAGGTAGAACAGACAAAATCGAAAATTTATTAAAAAAAAAAAAACAAAATAGAAAATTAACCTTTGAATATTTAAGGTCTTTTTCATTTTATCTTTTTTCGCAAATTTGAGGAATGGAAAATTTGACTTTTTAAGGGAGAGCAAGGGATGCTCACTTTCCCTTTATTTTTATTAATTTTTTTTAATCCAAATAAGAGAATAAATGGTGGGCCCACTTCTCCAAAGCCAAACATAATGTTATCCTCCACCTTGCTAATCTCTTTTTTACCCTACTAACAATGGTTTCCTAGGTTTTAGCATCTTTAGTTTATGCTCTCAGTTATAAGTCATGAATTGTATTGGGAAAGGGCCAATTTTGCCACCCAAAAATAAAGCCATTTTCTCAGTCACCACTCCTTCACCAGCAGGGTTTTCAAATTTGCACTAGTTAACCTCAAGGTTTGACTCTGCATGAAAACATGGAAGTATGCATTTGATGTTTTGAGGATCTCTCATATTTGGCTTACAAAAAAGTAGTGATATCATCAACAATATTAGTTTGGATGAGTTTTTAGATTGTCCTTTGATCAAAATCCATCCTCAGAACAGATTCACCTTTTTGGCTTTCAAAAACATATAGTTGAAAGTTTCCATGGCCAAAATATAAATAAAAGCAAGAGAAGAATCTCCTTGCCGGATATTTTTTTTTAAATAAAAAGGATAGAATCTCCTAGCCTTAGATTTTATGATTGTGACAAGTGCTCGTAAGTTCTCTTTGTGATCCAATTTACAGAGAAGACCTCTATTATGATTCTTTATGAGAGCATCGACAATTTTTTCAGAAATCTTTTGAACAATGCTTTGACCATCTATGACAGAAGAGCCTGAAGTTGCACAACACCAAGTGGCAACTTAATTACTTTCCCTGCCAACTAATCTGCACATAATGCATCTAATATCCATTCGCCTCCACAATATCTAATGCACGTGGTTGATCTTGCGAGTAGGTTGACCACAAGATCAACCCCGTGGCTCAACCTACTCGCAAGGACCTTAGAAATTATTGTGCAAATTCTCCCTACAAGATAAGTCAGTCTAAAATATTAAGTTCTCTACACTGTCTACTTCAAAAAAGCACAAGAAAAGGTTGCATTGAAGCTAGCAACAAACTGCTCTGCCTTATAGAATCCTTGAGCATTTCCAAAATGTCACTCTCGATAGTGTTCCAATTATGTTGGAAAAATCCATAAAAGAACCATTGGGTTTGGGAGCTTTATCACTAGTATAAGTATGCAAAGAAACAATTATATCCTCCTTGTTAAAGCCCTCTCTAAATGAGTTCTATTCACCTGGCCAGGAGGGCAAACTCCAAACCTTCAAGTTTGGTTGCTACGTCTCAAAATACAAGTGAGTATGGCTTTTCTTAAATACTACTCAACCTGAACCTCCTTATCATTCAAAACCACTTCTAGAAACAATTTACTTCTTTTAAAAAGTTGCTTATATTATGAAAGAACTTGGTTCTTTTCACCTTCTTTGATCCAAAGAGTTCTCGATCCACCTCTAGGGCCTAGATGATTTCTTCTAGGAGTAGCAAGTTGGATAATTCCTACTTAACTAAACTTTTATCTCCTGGTACTTGCTAAAAAGGATCCCAAGAAACTTCTTCCAATCTAGACAATTGACCTCAACGAAACAACTTTTCTCTGTTATCACACATCTAAAAG
The DNA here is from genome assembly GCF_054855325.1 of Carica papaya. Lineage (NCBI taxonomy): Eukaryota > Viridiplantae > Streptophyta > Magnoliopsida > Brassicales > Caricaceae > Carica > Carica papaya. The sequence continues at coordinate 25,217,888 of NC_142309.1, forward strand.
AATTTTTGTTCACTGCTTCACTGTTCTGTTAACCCAAAAAGTATTATAGTGACTTTAAACTTGATCTATTAGTTTAAACATACTTTCTCAAGATCACAAACTTGTCCACCTTCAATAGCATATTTTCAAAAATAGAAAGCAGCAGGCTCTAATAGACTTAGTTTAAGTCCAAACAAATAGGAGATGATTAGATGTCACTTTAGGGAAGCAATTGAATGACACCTGCTACTGCCTCAATGCATGAATCGACTCGGGAACTTATCAATTTGGGAACAAATAGGATTCTCTTTCATACTAGTCCAGGACCATATACCTCCTGTAGTGCTCTGTGCCCAAACTATTGGCATAATAGCTTTTCATACGGAAACAATTGACTCTCAAAATCTCATGATTAAGCTATTAGTAAAATGTAACTTATAACACTTATGAGAATTTATTAATCACGTATCTTGTTGACGTTGGATTGAAATACTACATATTGTTCCAGTGGAAGACCCATCTTTTTTTTGTTGCTTCATATGAATTTCAATTGTCAAGTGTTTTAGTTTAAGATATGTGATGTCAGTATCTCATTTGTGGAATATCAGAGACTTACTTTCCTTAAAATTTTAGAGAATTGAGTTGGATGACCTACATTTGTAAGTGCATTCTTTTTCAGTTGAAACTCTTTGTATTTTTCTGCACTTGGGTATTGATGGTCATTGTCTTATTTTACTAGGTTAAATTGTTTGAGGAAGTTCTTATACTTTTGCATTGCCATCTAGGACCTAGTTTTATTGATGATAACTCTCTTTCAAGCATGTTATTACCTTTACCAATTTTTTTATTGGGATTGTTTAGGAGCTTCAGATTGACCATGCAAAGTATGAGCATCCTGTGGTTTTAACAGTTGAGGCCCAGGTAAAACAAGAATGGAAAAGTTGGTTTCTTTTTCACACCCTTGCTAATATGCAAACACGCACAAATCTATAGACTTTGAATTTCTTATCTTTTCTTTCTCATCAGGCAAAGTATGTCGGGAACATGGGAGGTGCACTGAGTAAAAATTTGTTCTTAAAGGTAAGATGCATGAGGTGATATGATATTGATACGCAAAGTATTTTCTAATGAAAATTGCCATTTTCTCTTCTCTTTTATTCATGGCTGAATGGTTTTTGATATCTATTTATGCAGGACAAGAAACATAGGTTTTACATTGTTTCTGCTATGGCAGATACGAAAGTGGATATGAAAGGTATTTTCTGTGTTCTGTATAGCTGTCTTACCATTGATCTCTTCCCTGATATTGTCAACATTTCTTGGATGCTAATGGGTGTTCCATATAATTTCGAGATGACCAGTTTTATCTCAAAGGCTTGGTTTAGGTAAAGGAGGTCTGAGAATGGCTCCGGAAGAGGCATTGGGTGAGATACTGCAGGTGGGCATAATATGTTTTGAATAATTTTTTCCTTCCATGTTCCTTTTCCTTTCCGTATTATTATTTAATTTCTGAACCGGTCATTGAGTTGATGCAGTTGCTACTGTCAGTGCTTCTAGCTTTTTCTATTGGCATAGAATTTCTAATCCTGAAATGTAAGTTAGTGAATGTCATAGATGTTGGTTCTTTTTTCCTTTTCCTCTTTTTTCTTTCTGAGAAGTTGCCGATGTTAGTCTCAGTAAGGAGAATCAGAGATAAAAGATAAATTCTTATGTATTCTGTCACTACTTGTATGAGCAAATGACATTCTTCTAGAGCTTGATTGAAAGTTGATGGTGGTAAGATACATTAATTTCCTGGGAAATCTAGAATCAAAGTACATCAAGCATTCATAAGCACGTTTAATCGTAAACTTCAGTTCTTGTTTTGTTTGCACGTTTTCTTTTCTCATTATTCAGGAAAATACTGTGAAGTCATTTTGATTATCTGCAGCTTCACATTAAAGGTTATCAATTCTTCATATTTTGGTATTGTTAGCCTATTAGCTGTAAACTTTGGCAAACCTCAGCTGCTGCCAGTTGAAGAGATGCATCTTGTACCCAAAAATGTGCAGTTATGTGTTTCATTAGCCTGCGTTCTGAGTTTTGTTCTCTTTTTCTTCCTTTTAAATTTTATAGGTTGCGCACAGATTGCCTCAGATCTTTTTTATGTGCATATAGTGTGATGTATCAATTTCTGTTTTAGATTCTGTTGTTCTGTAATGCTTTATTTATAAGGACCACTTTACCATGTGGATTTGTATAAAATTTTCTTAATACCAAAGCTACTGCAGTATAGCATTTCCTTGTGCTAAGGAGATACAAATTGGTAGCAGTTTGGCTATGCGATTGAATAAATAGTGAATATTTGGAAGAGGTGGTTGTTGGTTTTCTGCTGATTTCAGCTGCAAAGGTTTTAACTTATTGGTGTTTCATGTGACATATTGCTTTCTCTCTAGGCATTTAGCCATTATTTATACCACCAGTTAGTCATTAGGAAAGGAATTTTCTAGTTTGACCAGGAACTAAAAGATTGTTTGCTTATAAATTTACATCTTATCTTGTGTATATGCTTTTGACTTTGCAAGGTGCCGCTGGGATGTGTTACTCCATTTGCACTAATAAATGAATCGGCACGGTAAGCACTTCTTTTCATTTGCTTGATGCATTGAGATGGTGTTTCTTTCTTTCAAACAGTGCTTTATCCTTCATCTATAAGATTATGCACCTTCAAAGTTTTCCATATTGAGTATTGAATTTGAGGTTATTGATGCCTTTATTAACACTTAACCCTCTTAATACATTTGTTTGGTGAAATTCATTCCCTTGTATTGTAAATCTTGTATAGCTGACAAAATCGAGAGGGTGATGAGGAATTTTTTTTGGTTTGGGTAGGTGGGTTTGAGAGATCATTTGGCTAGACAGGTGGTGTACTGTCTTGTTAAAAATGATGGGCGGAATGGGTATCATTGGATCCGTGTCTAAAAACCTCTATCTCTATAGACTGAAGGATTATGTCATTTTCGAGTGGAAGTTGGAACCTCTTTTTTTTTCTTTTAATTTTTGGGTAGCGCATGGTGGTCAAGATAAAGTACAGGTTATGCCAGAAGGGTTGAGATGCCAAAGCTAGGAAAGCTTCATTACTCTTCAAAGTTGGGGATGGAAACTAACAAAGCTGAACCAAACATCTTAGATATTTGAGATAAGAACTCTAAACATTTGTTCTTTCAAAAAAAAAAAAAACAAAGAACTCTAAACATTTGTTTAAAAGTATTTCCTGCTCCCTTTTACTGATGTCTTTTGCATACTTAGTTGAACCTAGGTACTGATTTCTCTTTTTTCCCTAGATCTTAGCAATCCCATGTGATCCTACACAAATCTCGTATCACCTTAAAAGTAAAAATTCATGGTAAACTTCCTAAATAGAATAATAACCCTATTATCTTCCTTCCTATAACTGAGCTAAAATGTTTGCATGCCTTTTGCAATATTTTTTTGGTTACTGCTTTGCCTTAATTTATGCTATGTTAAATCTTTCCTTTTATGAAGACATGTTTCGCTCTTGCTCGATCAAGGATTCAAAAGTCAAGACCGCTGCATCTTCCACCCATTGTCTAATGACACGTCAATTTGTAAGTGAAAAGGATCACTAGACTACATATATATATATTTCATATACATATAAGACACAGTTCAAAGCCAATTGGGTTAGATTTCCACCTAGAAGGTAGGTTTGCCTTCACTGTAATTTGTTAACAGAAAAGTTATACGACAATTCTCATCCCTTTCTGGACTTTTGGGAGATAGCAGCCAACTCTCTTTTCTAGAAACACATAATGATGTTAGTATGTTTATATTGCCAATTAATGTAGTGATGTTAAATCTCTCTAAAAAATGCCTTTTCCTATTTCCTCTTTTATTATAATCTTGAATCGTCGCGCTGATGATTTTGCAGGATTATTATGCTTTTGTAATATTGGACGATATTTGGAGGAATGTTCTGTTAGAGAACCCCTCTTTAAGAATTTAAGTTTTTCCTTAATGTGTTTGCTTTTATCTCCTTGTACTTTCATGTTTTGGTTGGAACTACTTATCCTCTAAATCTTGTTTGTAACACCTTACTGATGTGAGCAAGGAAAAGAAAAACTCTCGAGTGATTTTCTTTCTTAATCTTGCGGGAAATCTTTCTTCTTGAGAGGGAGAATTGGTCAAGGGACGACATTGATTATAAATCGCAAGTTTGTTTGAGAAAAGAAGAAAACTCCCTAAATGCCAAATCTTGCGGAAAATGAAAACATATTTAAATTCTTATCCCTAAATCAGTCACAATTAATTAAGATCTTCTTTATTTAAAAAATGTTTCTACCAAGGAGATCATATATATCATATTTTTGAAAAAAACTATTGTAATTATTGCAAGTTTTCTATTCTATGCTAAATTTATTTTCCTATGTAATTTTGAAATTAATTTAGAAGATTATTTCCTTTGTTTTTCATATAACCTATACTATAAATAGGTCATCAATTTACAGTTATATTAATAAAGTTCGAAAATAATAAAATTATGAAGTTTTAGTTTTCAACTAATTATGTTTTCATCTACCTTCTTATTGAGTGGAATTGATTTAACTTATCAAGATAAGTCCTTATGCTGTTTTATCAAATTTCTTTCGAATTGATTTCTAACTTATCAAGTTTATGCTTGTGGTTTTTTTAATCAATTCAAACTATCCCAATTAACTTAGTTCATAATTTCATGTGAATTATTGGGTTAAATAAGGAGAATTTATTGAGAGTTTTATGATTTTGAATATTAATGTTATATGCGGAGTTTTTGATCATGTTAGTTGATTCTCGGTTCCGCATTAATTGGTATAAGAGTTTAGTCTCAAGATAAATCTTACTATCTTGTATATTTTATCTTTGCATATTTGTTATTCTTTATAGAAAAAATACTTTGCATCGTTCATGTGCTTCAAAAACAAAAAAAAAAAATTCATATTCATATTGTCCTTCTCATCTTCTAAGTTTCTTTCTTTTATTGTATTTTTGTTCCATTACATGTTTAAGTGGCTAATTTGCATTCTAGTTACTAAGTATCATACATAAAACACACATTATCTTTATTCATGTGTTTGAACTCATTACTTGTAGAATTTTTATACCACTGTCTTTTTCTAGAATTATTTGAAATGTCCTAAACAAAGCTTGATTACCTTGATTTTAGAGAATTCAATTTTCTTTCGAATTGCTTTCTAACTTATTAAGTTCATATTTATGCCATTTTTAATCAATTCAAAATATCCCAATTACCTTGTTTCATAATTTTAGGTGAATTATTGGGTTAAGTAGGGAGGATTTGTTGAGAGTTTTATGATTCTAAATACTGATGTTATATACGGAGTTTTTTATTACATTAGTTAATCTTGTGTTCCGCATCACTTACCCTTTTTCTAATTGATCTTCTTCAAAAGTAAACAAGTTTTTCTGTCTCCTGGATCCCCACATAAAAAAACAAGAAACAAAAGAGTAAAGCAACAAGGTTATTTTTATTTCTGCATGAGTAGCTGCTGGAAGAATGTACATGTGTGGATTGAATCTTCCACATTGCTCCAAGTGAGAACAGCAAACTGTGACATTTTCATGCTACTGCCATATTAAAATATCTGTGTCCAAAGTTGCACTGAAGGATACTGTCTGGCTAGGCTTTTTGGTGTGAATTTCGGTCAGTCCTCTCAAATTAATCCTGTTTGAAAATCTTGAAAATTGTGCACGTAAGATGTGCATCTAACAAAATTGTGAATGGCATTGTAGAAAGGCTATCCTGCTTGTGCTCTTTGCTTGTTTACTTCTCTTGGGAAGGGTCCATTTCATTCTGTTGACCTTTCCATAGCTCAATTTGCTGATTGTTGATTTTCCAATTCATTTTCATTTATTTTTAAATTTCTGGCTGGATATTTATTCTTTTACTTTTTTTTTTATTTGTGAAGCTTTATATACTCTTACAGTTATCATCTACGTACATTCTCTGTATTAAAAAGAAATGATTGGTTTACATTCTATGTTGTTAAATCACTCTGAGTTTTGTTCAGTAATCCACCCAGCTTGTTACCTATCAAAGTTGTTAACTGTTTGCAGTTCTTGCTCCTAGTGGTCTTGACAAGTTTCTGAAATCAATTGGGAGGGATTCAGCATACGTTGATCTAGAGGTGAATTTGGTGTGCTTGTTTCTCCTTTCACTAAATAATTCTTTTGGCCACTAATTGATCATCTATTATTTTCTTAGGCTAACCCTATGGTGGGGAAGGATCAGCCCCCTGATCTTGCTGCTTTTGTTCCATCTGGTTCCACAGTTCTGCCAGATACTCCAGAAAAAGTAGCATCTTCACAAGTTTCTACTGGAAATCATGTTATTCTGGATAGCAAGTCTGTTGCAGGTAATTCTATCAGCAAAAAGTTTCAGTTTACTGTTTGGTTTCCGACTTGTAGGGATTCTATCTTTCCATGATTCATAGAATGGTATTTATTTGCTTAGCACATGGATTCAAGTCTATTTGATGTTCCATTGCATAACCTCAAACATGATGCATACAAGAAGGTTTCTGTAGCAAGCAAATGTAAACTTGATGAGATGATTGGATATTTATCTGGGGAATGGTGGGAAAGAATGTGAATTTGTTTTGATAATGATATTGAGTTTGATGTCTCAAAACCAATTAGATTGAACAAAGCAAAAAACACAGGAAAAAAAAAATCATTTCCAAAAAGAAATTCCTACTTTTCTGTTTAAGAAGGTGCTTTCAGAAGCCCTAACAAGTGTTTTTCCTCTTGTTTCTTTCAGTAGCCTCTGCTATATATTGGGTTGTCATTCAGTCTTTTTAGCAAGAGATCTCTAGCACAAATTCTTCTGTACTACTTTAGAGTTCACTAGTATGCATCACCTTTAGAGGTGGTGCATTGTCAGTAATATACCCTTTAAGTCAATCCCACGGGATAAGGGTGCTGTATGGTTATTTAATTATTTCTCTCAGTTGTTAAATATTACTATTCATTGACAGAAAGTATTTGAGTTTTGTCATGAGTTGCTCTACTTGAATGGTTTACATTCTCATTGTTTACTTCTCATGATAGTAATCCTTAGGAGGAGTGTTTGGATTGCAACAGTGACCACAATAATGGAGGCCATGCTTTCATAAACTCCAAGTTCTTAAATATTTCCAATATTAGGGTTACTTGTACAAGAATTCGTAATCTTATTTAGATTGGTAGACCTTATACATATTTTTGCTCTGTGATGTGGGATAAGTAAACAGGTGCTCATTATGAAATGAATTTATCGAACTGGCTTGAATGGATCAATCACATAAAAATTACTTTCTTGTCAAGCAATGAGATTCATCATGGTAGTGGTGCACATTAATCCTAGACTTAAGGTTAGCAAGATGTAAGCATAAATATATTTGTTTTTAATCTTCTAAATTTGTAATTATATGTTGATTGATAAGCTTCGGAATTGAGTCTTTTGTTTCTCTGAGTGACCTTTATCGATATTACATGTAAGTTCTTCTGTTGACACAGCAAAAGTAAAAAAGCCATCCAGTAATATGCAACATGTCAAGGAGAACTCGGCCCCTGCTGCTCAGCCATCACTGCTCTTCAAGGATCCCGAGAAATTTGTGGAAGAGATTCTCGATAAAACATCTTCTCTATTGCTCTCAGAGGTGAGGAAACTCCATCTTTAAGATCTTTCATGATGTTTATATTTGTGGATTAGGATTCACAGTGATTATATGCAGATTACGGAGGCAAATGTTAAGCAACAAGGGGAACAGCTTGGGACTGCCTTGGTAAACAGTTTAAGAAAACGCCTTGGCTCGGATTTGAAGAACCTCGCTGTTAGTATTTCATTGTCTTACAGATTTTTAGAATTTGTTCTTAATTCCCTTTGATTTCAAATTATAGATATATTCAATGGTAACAAGTATGTGTTTTTTGCAGACAATTTACAAGAACACGGCATATACAGAAGGGTTTTATGCCGGTACTCACCATCAACCTAAGCGCAGTTGAATTGTTGAACATGACTTAACTACAACCTTGGGAATAGAATTTCCTGTCGGTCTACTGAGTTGAATTATAGATGAGTTTTTTAGGACTGTCCTTGGTTTATTAAGCAAAGGATTTCTGGAGTTGCGGCGACATTGTTGTACTTGTTAACATGACATTGCTCCTTGAGGAATTCACGGAAAGGTTCAAGTTACATATTTGCCTGAGCACAGTAATTTTAAATCGATGGAATTATTTCTCTGCTCTGTTTGAAACAGAAACGAAGGTCGGTGTAATATTATTATATGTAAATACATTATATTCATTTATACACTAATTTAAGAGTAGTATTATATGCATAATTAGTTCTGAAATCGGACATGGTTTGAATTTAATTAAAATCTGATCTAACCATGTTAGAACAAGTTAAAGCAGATTGAGGAGGAAAGACTAGACAGGGGGCAAAAATATCTTTCTTTGTTTTTTTAACCAAAAAGGGAGAAATAATAAATACATTATTGATTTAATTTTTCTCAACTGTTAAAAAATTTCTCCACCAGCAAAAATTTATTTTTTGACAAAAAAAAAAAAAGAGAAATAATCAAATATTACCGATTTAGTTTTTGCTAACCGCCGAGTAATTTTCTATGCTCTAATTTCCAGTTCTCCTCCCCAACCCAAATCGAAACACAGAGAGTTGGTGAGGCGACTATTAAAGTGTAAAAGTAAATTAGCGAGTCGAAAGTGGAGAACGCAGGAAAAAAGTGATAATATTTCCCGGAATTGGATAAAAACTCCGAAGGAATAAATCGGGGAAGACAAACAGGATGTCGGATCCCTACGAGAAGGCAAAGGGGGGCCGTCTGACCTTCAAGGGAGGGGCTTTGGCCACTCGGAAATCCATTGACAAGAAGCATAAGAAACACTCCAAGAAACTCAAGGACAAGGACGTCGATAACCTCGACGGCTCCGACGCATCTCAGCCGTCCGCCGATGCACCATCCGACGCTGGGGCCGCGGGGGAGACCTACACCATCGATGCAGCGAAACGCTTGAACTACGGCCAGCTCTTCCCCGTAGAGGCAAAGAAGTTCGGTTACGATCCCAAGTCCACCTTGAAAACCGTCGAGGACGCCCTCGACGATCGCGTTAAGAAAAAAGCCGACCGCTACTGTAAATAATTCCACCTCTCGCTTTCTATTTTCTCTATTTTCCCCCTTTTGGCTATTAGGTTCTCTAGGCTTATGTTATATCCGCAGTTGGATGTTGTTATATCAAAGTAATTTGAAATTAGCAGTAACTCAAACATTTTTATTGATGCTGATTCTAGTAGTGCTAGTAATTTCTCTTATTGTTTGTATGTACATCAATTTCTTTTATTCTGACACAACAATGGCAGTATCTACTTTTTTCCTTTGACCAACGTAGAGAAGTAAGCTTGATTTTCACGGCCTGTTTGCATCTCTTGCTTGTTGCGTGTGTTTACTCGGAGCAGAGCTTTATAGGAGTGCGTTGTAGTAATTTTAGATGCCAGAAAGCTATCTTAATTTGAAGAGCCTGCACCAAGATCAGGTTTTGATTTCTGTTAATTTGCATGCCAGTTAAGAACCTTTTAAATAGTGAATTGACTTGTGATCATGCCAACAAAATTAAGCAGATAGATCGGTGTTAGGGGAGCAACTTCTTGGATACACATAACATATGAAGGTTCAGTTGAGCGAAGTAAGGAATGATTGATAGGAGATGAAACTAAGAACAGATGAAACATGAGATGAGAAGAAAATCTTTCCACTATTATTTTGGTATAGAGTAGATTAAAAAAGTGAGAAGAAAGACAAAAATTCAAATTCTCCTAAACTGGGAGGATTTTGATATGTAAGAAGAGAGAGGAAAACTGTAATCTTCTCAATTTCCTTGACTAAACCTTTTCTCTGATCCCAATTGGAGGAAGGAAATTGCTTTCAACCCATTTTTTTCTCTCCTCCCCCTTTCTCCTCCATCAATCACAGCCTAGGATCATAGTCTTTTCCCAACTTTTATCTGTTGTGTTACATTGTCCCTGTTGAGGGTTTTTTCTGCCCATAGTAACCTGATAATGCGAATCCCGCTATCGCCCAAAACGCATTTGCTTGTGGATTCGATTTAGTAGAGCGTGACATGTCAATTATACAGTCCGTAGGTTCACATGGTATTGATATTTAATAAGCTAGTGAACGAAAACATCTTTAACCTTCTTTATGTAATTTTCACAGGATTATAACATAGAATTATGAGCAAACTTAAGAAGGTTGGAATAGGGGGTGAAATGATACTTTGAGATACCAAAAAACTACTCTGGCTGTATACGACTTCTTCTCCTTCATTCCTTGCAGAGTAGTTTAGACATTTAGAAATTTTAACCACAAACTTCATATAAGATTTCTGCATTGGAAGGACTAAAGAATATGACAACCATGCCCACGTGATTGAACTTCTGGAAAAGTAAAGAGGGATTCAGTGTAAAGATGAGGTGCATGATGAAAATCACAGGAGACTTATGAACTAATCCATTAACCATATGATTATAGCATGCATAAAGAATTGAATAAAAAAATCCATCAGATAAGCAAGTTTCATCTCTAAGTATTTGCTATTTTATGTTTATGTCTAATTAAGGCATGAGATATGCTATAGCACACACCCTATCGTACATATATAACCATGCGGTGCATTTTTCTTATCAGATACTTTACCATTTAAACATTCTATCCCCTCTCTGTCTGACCCCATCATTTCCCCAAACCTTCTTGTTGACTTTGTTGACTTTATACCTGCCCTTGCTTTTCCCAATTCTGCTATGCACATTTTATAGATGTTTGATGTAATTTCCTTCTCTTAATTACTAGACTAATCTTGATGGGAATTTTAATTATAAATTAATATTTGAATCATCTTTCTTCTAATTCTAATTCTAATCCCCGCTTAGGGAAGTACAGTACTAATATTTCCTGTACATTTCAGTTAGAGATTAGATGTAAGTTTTCTATTTTGGACTGGTAAATACCCATTAATTAGTTGTTGAATTTCACTCATTAGAACGAAAGCATAAAACGAGACTATCGATACCTGTTTGCCGCATATCAAACAGAACTTAAACTCTGGTTACCTTGAGCTTGGGAAGCTCCAGTATCTTCACCTTGTGGGTTAACTTGTCTGTTCCTTGCACGAAATGGCCAGAGATTAGCTGCCAACTGCCTCAACCTTAAGCATCTTCTGCTCATGCCCTCTTCATGGGGTTCCACGGTATCCTGCAACTCTAAGCGGCATACAGGGCAAGAATTGTGAAGCCTTAGCCAAGGGACAATGCAGTCAGTATGGTATACGTGTTTACAAGGCAACTCTTTTGCCTCTCCATCAACCTTAAACTCCTCCTTGCAAACTGGACATTCCTGACTGTTGTTCAAGTGCTCTTGGGTTATTTTCACTGTCGGTATTGCATCAATTAGAGAGTCGGGTGCGGGTGGTGGGCCTGGCCGATCATTCTCTGTTAATTCCTCAATTAATTCATTAAGTCGTGGTCCAAAGAAATAGTCCCTTAGATTGACACCAGGAGGTAGGACACCTTGTGGCTGCCAAATGGATTCAGCAGTTCCTCTAGGATCGAGAGGTCTGACTATAATCCATGTTCTAGGACGAGGCAGCACATCTGTTTCTGGCTCATGATTAGTACTGGCATCAGTACTTCGACTGCGACGTCTATGGCGTTGGGGTCTAGTAGTTTCTGTAGCAGGGTCTACTAAGATTCGCTGCACTGTTTCGGTTTCAGTCTCTGTACGGTTTCTATGCCGAGGCTGAGTTTCAGCTGTGGGATCGCCAAATGTTTGCTGCCCGTTTTCAGTTTCATTATCAATATGGTTTTGGTGCCTAAACCAAGAGCGACGGCCAGGCTGAGGTTGTCGACCATCAACACCATGGTTATATCTCCTTATGGGTGGATCAAGTAAAAGGGAGAGGGCCTCGAGTAAGCGAGCTTCCGGAGAAGGGTCGAAAGCAGTGAAATCAACAACCAATCTGGGCCTTGGTATCTCCATCTCTGTAACAAACTGGCTGAAGCAGCGAGGACAAATTATCTCTGATGGATTAGTGGTGGCAATTCTTACTGGTCGATGACATTGGTAACACCAGTAAGACCGGTAAGCCCTGTTTGCATCTTGGCTAGTGTCGGTGTTGGTTGCTCTAGGAGGGCTCAGAGACATGGGTGTTTTGGTTGGTTTAAGGTGTTTATTTGTCGTGGAGAGGAATTCAAGTATTGAGATGAAGCAAGCAAATCAAACTTGGCATAGACTTATATATACATGTATTGAGATGTTGAGCAAGGTATATAGTATATTTGGGTTGATGGGTTTCATTAAGAAATTCTCTAGTTTTTTTCTTTCCTATATTTCCGTCCGGGTAGATTCTAGTTTTCCTTTTCAAGCTCTCTGCCCCCACAATTTTCGCCACAATGACGGAAGGGATGAGTGATGTTTAATGCAATCTGGTAATGGTACGGTTGATTTTCGAACAAGGAATGTCAGCGTTTTCAGTGACGAAAGAGCCCAAGTTTTGTCTCCAGGACAGGGCGGGCTCATTCTCTCATGAACTGGGCTTTTAATTTATGTGAGAGAAAAAAGCTAACAAATTTTCTCTTCTTATGCAGACATATATATTCAGCCGAGGAAGATATCTATATCTATGACATTATCTTGTACTAATATACAATACTTATCATCAATGTCGTTTGCATAGTTTAGAAAACCATCAAGAAGGAAAAATGATTCCTTTGCCTTGCCTTAAAAGTGTTACATTACTGATTATCTCTAACCACAAACCTCTCAAGCATTTATCTCTGTGCATCTGACTTATTTCTGCCGAACATTCATCGGTATTATGTTATTATTCTTGAGCTGACATCCAAGATTGAAAGTGTTAGATAAAATAGAATATGATTTTTTGCATTCAACGCGAGCCACTTCTTCAGAGGAGGATTAAGAACGAACCAAGGATAAGACACTGTATTTTTGGTGTGCAGCCGCCTGGACCAAGAAAATGTTTGTTGAGTTAAATACTCAAGAACACACAGTACAATCTTTTGGTTCCCCACCGTCAGGGTCGATTGACCAAGTCCAACGTTTACGCAAAATGGAAAGAGGAAAAGATTAAAAATAAATTCAAATGAACAAAAAGAAAAGAAGTAAGAAGGATTCCACAATAACATGAAGAACAAAATTTTATCTTGTTATAAATAAGATTTGCACTTGTGTTGAATTTATTTAAAAAGCCAAAATTCAATTGAATTCTATAAAATAATATGATTTTAAACCCGGAACATTTATTTCTCATAAATTTTATTGTTTTAATTCACGATTTCAACTCAAGCATTATCCAAATACTTTCAGGAATGAGTAAGTATAAACTTAAAACTAATTAATTACATAGAGAGAAAATAGTACGAATAAAAGGAGAAATTATAATAATGCTTATATATATGTACACCCACTTACACATAAAAGGAATACTTAGAGCTAATAATTAAAATAAAATAATAATAAATATAATTTTTATTTATTTATTTCATAATATAAAAAATACCTTTAAATATATTAAAATAAATAATTTAATGTGAGAATATATAATAATAATTTATTTATTTATTGTGATAATTTAATATAATATTTAATAGGTATTTAAAAAATAATAATTTAAATACAAAAATAAAATTTGAATATAATTACATTTTTATGTGTTTATTTTTAGTTTTTCACATATTATAAAATTATACATTATATAAGTTACTAATCACTGTTTTTTTCCTCACATTTTATTCATTCGATAGATCTTTTACCAAAAACTTATATATATATATATATATTTACTCTCGTATAATTTTATTTGTATAATAATATAGTTTAAATTAGTAGTTTGTACGTGCTTAATTCACTATTTTACATAAAATAATTTATATATTAAGTTGATAATAATAATTATTATAATTTCTGAACTTATCAAAAAAATTATAAATTTTTCATAACAAATGTTCGATAAGAAAATTACTGAAATATGTACTAAGATTATTACAAAATATTAAACTTCGAAATATGTAACTGACAAATTATGTCTTGGGATTCTCTCAAAATGATGTATTATATTTAATTGAAAATTAAACAAGTATATATAAATGTACAAAAGCGATAATAAATTAATATTTATAGAAAAACAAAAAATATTAATTGAGAATATTTAATATAAGAATATTAGTAACTATTATGCAATTGAGAATATATATTTTATTATATAGAAGGATATATTTAATAATTAAAAACGTATTATTCTCGTATATAAATAAAAATAAATTTTAAAACATATTAAATAACACACGACTCATTATAATGACAGCTGGATAAATATAAACTTCCGGTCAAAAGTCAAACTCTGCTTTCGGGGGAGCGTCTCGATCAGACTATATATATATATATTGAGATCTCTTCATTATCTTCGTTCTTTTTAAACGCTTATTCTCTTTCATGTTCTCTCTTCTTCCACCGCCATGCCGCCTCTCTGTTTTTCCTTTTTCTTTTCTCTTTCGAAGCAGACTGCCTCACAAAGAATTTAAACCCAACACGACGAAGACGAAGAATATTTTCAACTATCATCGACAATATATTCTCTCCGCGAGACTGCCTATCGTGGTATCTCTTTATCCGGAAAACAGTATCGGCGTTCATGTACTCAACGTCACTCTCTCCTCTGCTGATTGCACAAAATTGCCTGAAAATCCTCGACCTGTTCTTTCAAAAGCGCAGATTCTCTGATACGCAGACACGATCCATTCCCCGTGTTGCGTCCAGAATCCTATTTTCAGACATTGGTAAGACTATCCAGTTCTTTCAAGGAGTAGTAGTCTTGTTGGTTCTGATCTTGCTCGGTTCTTTTCTTTGTGTCTTGAGTTTCAGTTGCCTGAGTGGAAAAAGTTTCAAGGAAATTTTTGATTTGACTATAAGTTATGGGTTTCCAGAGAAATTAAAGCGCCGATGATGTTTAGAAGGGTTGGCTTCTCCATATGACCTGCAAGGTATCTATCTCCTTTGTTCTCTTTCTCTTTTCATCTCCTACTTTGAATTTCTCCAAATCTCAGGAATAGTGTCTGATTTGGTTCTTTCGTATGCTGTTATTATTCCTCCCTTTCTCTCTCCCGCATCGGCTATTTCATTTTAATTCCTTTCATATATTTTCTTGATTAAGACCGCACGTACCAGATCTTTAATCTTTTTTTCTTTCTTTTCAAATTTATCATTGTCTTGTTTTGTTTACCTTTGGCATAACATATTTATCTCCTTTTTTTATCTATCTCGTTTTCTATTGGAGGTCATCAACTTTGAGTTGCTCCACATCTCAAGAACAGTCTCTGATTTGGATATATAATATGTTGTTACCACTTCTCGCTTTCTCCTTCCTGCGTTGACTGTTTCGCTATAATTCCTCTCATATCTTTTCCTGGTCAAGACTGCAGGTACATGGACCTTGAATCTATATTTTTATTTTTTTCAAATTTATCAATTTTTTGTTTTGTTTTTGTATTGAGATGGAATTTTTTGTTGAATCGTAATGTATCTACCTCCAAAAATCCCTTAAGTACGCTTTATTTCCTCTGTTGACTTTTTTTTTAATTCATTTCATATATTTTCTTGAACAACTCTGCAGGTACTTTTTCTTTTTTTTTTTCATATATTATTTTCTCTTTAAGATTAAAACATCAAATTACCATTCTATCATAATTCAACGTTAAGACTATACATTTCTTGAGCTAAGCCGGAAAAAACATTCAGATAGGTGCACTAACAGCCTCATTCTCTTTCTTTTTTGTGTTTGCTGTCATGTATTTTTTCCTTCAAAGTTTCTATACCATATTCCGTGCTTGTACCCATACCACATTTTGTAGGTATAAACCATGGTTTGAATTATCCTATTAGTTATTATAATATAACTTTTGACTGTTGTATTTGAATTGGTACGACAATATTAATTTTTAATATAAAGTTATTAATTGATAGTGTTGTCCCTTAAAATGTTTGATATATGATTTAAGAATGATAGAGAAGGACTTGATTTCTAATATTCAAGTTGAACTTTTGCTGATCAGGTTAGGGGCCTTCTGAGATCTATCCTTTTGCTACTTTTTCCCAAAGATCGATAATGATTTAATTCCAATGAGATCCAGCGTTACAATGTGTGTATGGCCATATGGCACTTGGGGAGAGGTCATATTTGGCAGTACATGCCTGATTGGTTGCGTTGAAAGAATGAGAGTGAGATGTGTGGAAGTAATGTGAGATGAGAAAAATTATTTGTTAGAATTAACAAGATCGAAGTTTGTAATTTACATGTTTGACCTTTGCCATGGCGGGTGTGCTCACATGGTAGGTCAAAAAGTACAATAAAATTCACATTCTTTTGGTTTTGGGGAGATGGGGAGACGGCACGAGATATTAATAGATTATTTTGGCCCGGCTCTCCCTATCTCTCATTTGTCTGCTTGTGTACCTTTTTCTCTAATCTCTTGTATTTATTTTCTAAACAGCAATATAAATTATATATGCGTTTTAACTCGAGCGCAGAATGCATACATAGATAACGTCTCATCAAGAAGTACATTGGGCATCATGGCATTAGCTGGAAAGGGAACATATATCCTAGAGTTTATTTATTTATTTTTTCAATAAACAAGTTGTAAAAACATCTTAATATATAACAATTTGCCTTATTCCTTAAAGCAATTGTTGTTCTGAAGACTCGGAGCAAGTTTCATGATTATCAACCCTACTTTTATTAGTCTTACTAAATGCTTAAGTTTTATAATTTGTCAACTGTCCGTGATAGCTAACGTTCTTGGACCTCTTGGATAATTAATTATCAATTTTTGGTTGAGCAATATAATCTTGGTGCAGGTTAGGATCTTTCAATTAACAAATTGTTTTTAGGATGTGTCGCTCTTTAATACCTATCACGTTTTTGTATATTTACATCACAAGTATTGAAGGTTGGGTATTCAATGACATTTTGCAGCTTGCTGTCTCAGCCATTATAAGGTTTGTATATCTTTGTGCAAGCTGTTATTGTGAGTTTTTTTCTTCTCCATTCAAATTTATCATTATTTTCCTCTGATGTCATTGACCTCAAGTTTCTCCACATTTCAATAAAAATATCTGGTTTGCTTCTTTGTTATGCTATTATTACTCCTTGTTTTCTCTTTCCCATTGATTGTTTCATCTTGATCCATTTCATCTATTTTGTTGATCAAGAACATGGATTCGTGAATCTTAAATCTCTTTTTTCTTTTTAAATATATCATATCTATCTCTCTTTTTGTGTAGTAGTTTGTCGAATCCTGACATTTCTCTCTCTCTTTTTGTATTTCTCTTTTCCTATTTGACGTCGTGAACTTCGGGTTGCTTCACATTTTAAGAACTGTTTTTTATTTGGTTCTTTCATATGCTTTTATCACTCCTTGCTTTCTCTTCTCCTATGCTGATTGTTTCATTTGATTCATTTCATAGATTTTCTTGATCCATACTACATTTGAATCTTAAAGCTTTATTTTTCTTTTCAAATGTATCACTATTTTTTTTTTGTATCATTGAGATGGAATTGTTCGTCGAGTCCTAACATTTTTATTTCTAAAAGTTCTCTTAACTATGTTTTTATTCCCCACAACATTCACTTGAATTTTGTGAACTGGATCTAACACCCAATACGCCGCTGTAACTGCCCTCGCTTTGTCTTTTATGTGTTGCCCATTTTGTTTTGATTCATTTTATATATTTTCTTGATCAATTCTGCCGGTATTTTTTCTTTTTTTTCCTCATATTCTTTTCTCATTAAAACTAAAACAGCAAATAAGCATTCTATCAGAATTCAAGATTAAGACCATAAATTTCTTGAGTTAAGCCAGAAGAGAAATTCAGATAATTGTACTAACAGCCTTTTTCTCTTTCTCTTTTCTGTTTGCTGCCATGTATTTTTTCTTTCAAGTTTTTTATATCATATTCTGTGCTTGTACCCATACCACATTTTGTAGCTACCATGTTTTTGATAAACCATGGTTTGAATTATCCTATTAATTATTATAATGTAGCTTCTGACTGTTGAATTTGAATTGTTACAACAATATTGATTTTTAGTACATAGCTATTAATTGTAGTATAGTTCCTGAAAAAGATGGATATATGATTTAAAAATGATAGAGAAGGACTTGATTTACTTTTGCTGATCAAGTTAGGGACCTTCTGAGGTCTATCCTATTTTTTCTGTTTCCCAAGGATCAGTGACAATTTAATTCCAATGAGATCCAGTGTTATAGTGTGTGTATGGTCATGTGGCGTTGGGGGAAAGGTCATATGTGGCAGTACATACCTGATTAGTTGTGTTGAAAGAATTAGAGTGAGATGTGTGGGAACAATGTGAGATGTGAATAAATATTGTTGTTAGAATTGATAAGTTCGAAGGTTGTAATTTACATGTCTGACCTTTTCCATGGCAGTTGCTCACATGGCAGGTCAAAAGGTGCAATAAAAATTTTGGTCTTTTTTGTTTTGAGGGATAGATAGATGGTACGGGATATTAATATATTATTTTGGCCCAGCTTTCCCTATCCCTCATTTGTCTATCTGTGTACCTCTTTCTCTTTGTTGTCTCTTATATTTATTTTCTAACCAGTGTTATAAATTATATATGCATTTTAACTCAAGTGAAGAATGCATACATTT
This sequence comes from Carica papaya, assembly GCF_054855325.1. Taxonomy (NCBI): domain Eukaryota; kingdom Viridiplantae; phylum Streptophyta; class Magnoliopsida; order Brassicales; family Caricaceae; genus Carica; species Carica papaya. Next base: position 25,236,670 of record NC_142309.1, read on the forward strand.
TTTTTAAAATAAAAAGTAATGTGTATATTATCAAAGTACCAAAAAAGGGGATATTAATCTGTAAGTAATTTACAAAGTAGTTAGTATGTCAATGATATTCCCAAAATTTTCGTCCCGTACAATATCATGACCCAGCAAACTAGACTTAAAATAGTTAATCCACCTATCTCTTAATTTATACAAATATAGTGTCTCATCAAGAAGTGCATTGGGCATCGTAACATTAGCCAGAAAGGGAAATTGTATCCTAGAATTTATTTATTTATTTTTTTAATAAGCAAGTTGTAAAAGCAACTTAATATGTAGCAATTTGCCTAATACCTTAAAGCTGTTCTGAAGACTCAAAGTTAGTTTCATAATTATTAGCCCTATTTTTAGCAGTCTTATAAATGCTTAAATTTCATAATTAGTATATATAGCTTAAAAGCAATTTGCAAACCAACTATCAGTCAATTCACATCTGAAAAAAGATATTTGCTAACTGCCCATGATAGCTAACGTTCTTGGATCTATGGGGTAACCCATTATCAATCTTTAAGTTTTTGCAGTTTATGATCTTTCAGCTAGCAAATTGTTTTTAGGAGGTGTCGCTCTTTAATACTTATATCGTTTTTGTATATTTGCATTACAAGTATTGGAGGATTGGGTATTCAACGATATTTTTCAGCTTGCTACCTCAGCTACTATAAGGTTTGCATATCTTTGTGCAATTTGTTATTATGAGTTTTTTTTTTTCAAATTTATCATTATCGCTGATTCATAATCTGTTTATCTTCCTTTTTTCTGTTTTTCTTTTCTTCTCTGATGTCATTGACCTCAAGTTTCTCTACATCTCAAGAACAACATATGGTTTTGTTCTTTGTTATATTGTTATTACTCCTCACTTTCTCTTTGCCATTGGTTTTTTCATTTTGATTCATTTCATGTATTTTGGTGATCAAGGACACACAATATTTTTTAGATAAAATAGTAGAAAGATGTATTAAAGTATAGGCATCAAGGGGGTGCTGCCCATTTACATCAAGGACACAGATATTGAGTCTTGGATCTGTTTTTTCTTTTCAAATTTATTATTTTCTTGTTTTATTTTTTCTTGCATTGTATAATAGTTTGTCGAATCCTAATGTGTCTATCTATTTTTTTTGTTTTTTTTTTCCTATTTGATGTCATCAACTTCAGGTCGCTTCGCATTGCAAGAACAGTTTTTGATTCAGTTCTTTCATATGCTTTTATCACTCCTTGCTTTCTCTTCTCCTGCGTTGACTATTTCATTTTAATTCATTTCATATACTTGATCCATACCACAGGTGCGTGAATCTTAAATCTTTAATTTTCTTTTCAAATGTATCAGTGTTTTCTTTTTGTATCATTTAGATGGAATTGTTCATTGAGTCCTAATGTTTCTATTTCCAACAATCCTTTTAACTATGTTTTTATTGCCCACAGCACTCACTTGAATTTTGTTTACTATATCTAACGCCCAATATGCTGCTGTAACTGGTGTGGCTTTGTCTTTCTATGTGTTGTTTGCTTTGTTTTGATTTGTTTCAAATATTTTCTTGATCAACTCTGCAGGTACTTTTTCTTTTTTTCCTTTCATAGATGCTTTTCCCTTTAAAATTAAAACATCAACCAAGCATTCTATCAGAATTCAAGGTTAAGACTTTAAATTTCTAGAGCTAAGCCAGAAGAGAAATTCATATTAGTGTACCAACAACCTTTTTCCCTTTTTTTTTTTTTGTGTTTGCTGTCTCGTATTTTTTCTTTTAAGTTGCTATTTCATATTCAGAGCTTGTACCCATACCATATTTTGTAGGTAACCTGTTTTTGGTAAACTATGGTTTGAGTTATTGTGTTAGTTTTTTATTGTTATATTTGAATTGTGCACCGCAACATTGATTTTCAGTTTATAGTGATTAGTTGATTGTGTAGTCAAATGTTAGATATATGATTTAAGAATGGTAGAGAAGGACTTGATTTCTGAATATTCAAGTTGAACTGTTGTTGTTCAAGTTAGGGACCTTCCAAAGTTTATCATTTTGCTACTGTTTTCCAAGAAATAAGAACGATTCAATTCCAATGAGATCTAGTGTTATAGTGCGTATATGGTCATATGGCGCTGTGAAAGCTGATATATTGCAGTACATGCTTGATTGATTATGTTGGAGGAATGAGAGTGAGATATCTGGAAACAATGTGAGATGAGAAAAAATATTTGTTGTTAAAATTGACAAGATTGAAGGTTGTAATCACTTCTCTGGTACCCGGTTTCCTTTAAGCTTTAGTCAATGATATATAATCTTCTGGGCATTCATTAGGTTATCACTGGGTCTGTTAAAGATGAATTTCTTGCTTGGGGAGGGATTAGAACGAAACATAGATGTCACAGATTTATCCCACTATCCATTATTTAGGTGATTTGGAATGAAATGAAAAAAAGGGTAGATGAATGCCCTATCAAGGATAGATGACTTCATTTTTTGGTTCTACTATTCTTGGTCGTTACCTGGATAGTTTAGAAGATTTTGGATGTATTATAGATACACTTATACATCTGTAATTTTTTTTTTTCTCGTCCCCTTGGCACCCATACCTTAATACAATTTACTCACTTTTATTTCATAAAAAATGATTGAAGGTTGTAGTTTACATGTCTGACTGCTATAGCGGGTGCACTCGCATGGCCCGGCTTTTCCTATCTGTCTGTTTATTTTTTTCTCTTTTCTATAAACATTTTCTGACCAGTTATATAAATTCGATATGTGTAGCTCATGAGGAGAATGAAAACAAAGATAGTGTCTCATCAAGAAGCGCATTGGGCACCGTAATATTAGCTGGAAAGGGAAAATATATCCTAAAGTTTATTTATTTATCTTTTCAAAGCAAGTTGTATATGGTTTAGTAATTATGAGTCATTTTTATTAGTCCTATTAAATGCTTAAATTTTTTAATTAGTATATATAGTTTAAAAGCAATTTGCAGACCAACTATCAGTTGTTTCACATCCAGAAAAAGAAATTTGCCAACTGTTCATGTAGCCAACATTCTTGGACCTATTGAATAACTAATTATCAATATTTGATTAAGCAATCTATTCTGGTGCAGTTTATGATCTTTTAGTTAACAAATTGTCTTTAGGAGGTATCACTTTTTAACACCTGTCATTTTTGTATATTTGCATTACAAGTATTAAAGGTTGGGTATTCAACGACATTTTGCTGGTTGCTACCTCAATCATTATAAGGTTTGCATATCTTTGTGCATTGTGTTATCGTGAGTTTTTTTTTTTTTTTTAAATTTATTGTTATTTTATATCTTTAACATGAAATTGTTCGTCGAATCCTAGTCTATTTATTTCCCTTCTCTCGTTTTCTTTTCTTCTTCGATGTCATCGACTTCAAGTTTCTTTACATTTCAAGAACAATATCTGGTTTGGTTCTTTGTTATGCTGTTATTGTTCCTCATTTTTTCTTTGACATTTTGAATTTCTTTATTTTTTTAAATTTATCAGTCTTGTTTCATTTTTTCTTGTATTATAGAGTAGTTTGTCGAATCCTAACGTATCTATCTCTCTTTTTGTGTTTCTCTTTTCCTATACGATGTCGTCAACTATGGGTTGTTTCACATTGCAAGAACAGTTGTTTATTTGGTTCTTTCACACACTTTTATAACCCCTCAAGTTCTCCTCCTGCATTGACTTTTTCATTTTTGCTTGTCTCATATATTTTCTTGATCCATACTATAGGTATGTGAATCTTAAATCTTTATTTTTATTTTCAAATGTATCATTATTTTTTTTATTTTGTATCATTAAGATGGAATTGCTTGTTTAGCTCTAACGTTTCTATTCCCAGAGATCCTCTTAAATATATATATTTTTTTCACAACACACTTGAATTTAATATATCATTTTGGCTTGGCTCTCCCTATCTCCCATTTGTTTGCTTGAGTACATTTTTCTCTTTTCTATCTCTTATATTTATTTTCTAGCCAATGGTATAAGTTATATGTGCGTTTTAGCTCAAGAAAAGAATGCAGTCAGATATCTCATAAAGAAGTGCATTGGGCAGCGTAGTATTGGCCAGAAAGGGAAACTATATCCTAGAGTTTATTTATTTATTTTTTCAATAAACAAGTTGTAAAAGCAACTTAATATATAGCAATTGGCCTGATATCTTACAGCTGTTTTGAAGACTCGAAACAAGTGTATCAACCCTTTTTTATTAGTCTTATTAAATGCTAAAATTTTATAATTAGTATATTTAGCGTAAAAGCAATTTGCATACCAACTATGAGTCAGTTCGCGTTCAAAAAAAGAAACTTGCCAACTGTTTGAGATAGCTAGCGTCCTTGGATCTATTAGATAACTAATTAGCAATCTTTGGTTCACCAATCTAATTTTGGTGCAGTTTAAGGTCCTTCAGTTAACAAATTGTCTTTGGGAAGTATCACTCTTTAATACCTATGCCTCTTTTGTATATTTGCATTACAAGTATTGAAGGCTGGGTATTCAACGAAATTTTGCAGTTTGCTATCTCAGCCATTATATGGTGTGCGAATCTTTTTGCATTGTGTTATTCTGATTTTTTTTTTTTTTTATCAATTTATCGTTATTTTGTATCATTAACATGGAATTGTTCGTCAAATCCTATCTATTTATCTCTCCTTTTCTCTTTTTCTTTTCCTCTCCGATGTTGTTGACCTCAAGTCTCTCTACATCTCAAGAACAATATCTGTTTTGGTTTTTTGTTGTGCTCTTATTACTCCTTGTTTTCTCTTTGCCATTGCTTGTTTTATTTTGATCCCTTTTCATGTATTTTGTTGATCGGAAACACAGATTCGTGAGTCTTGAATATCTCTTTTTCTTTTCAAATTTATCATTGTCTCGTTTCTAACATATCTATCAATCTTTTTGTGTTTCTCTTTTTCTGTTTGATGTCGTCAACTTCAGGTCGCTTCACATCACCATAAAAGATTTTTATTCGATTCTTTCATACATTTTTACTACTCCTTGCTTTCTCTTCTCTTGCGTTGATTGTTTTATTTTGATTCGTTTCATATATTTTCTTGATTCATTTTTTTTAAATAAAAAGTGCTAATATATTTTCTTGATTCATACCACGTGTGTGAATCTTAAATCTTTATTTTTCTTTTCAAATGTACCTCTGTTCTTTTATTTTGTGTCATTGAGATGGAATTGTTCACTGAGTCCTAACGTCTTTAGTTCCAAAAATCCTCTTAAATATGTTTTTATTTCCCACAACATTCACTTGAATTTTGTGAACTAGATCTAACGTCTAATATGTTGCTGTAACTACTCTCGCTTTGTCTTTCATGTGTTGGCTATTTTATTTTGATTCGTTTCATATATTTTCTTGATCAAGTCTGCATGTTCATATTCTTGTTTTTTTCTTTTACATATTCTCTCTTTAAAATTAAAACATCAAATAGGCATTCTATCGGAATTTAAGGTTAAGACTTCAAATTTCTAGAGTTAAGCCAGATGAAAATCTTTCTCTTACTTTTTTGTGTTTGCTGTCATGTATTTTTCCTTTATATTTTTATGTCATATTCCCTGCTTGTACCCATACCACGTTTTGCAGGTACCATGTTTTTGGTAAACCATGGTTTGAATTATCCTGTTAGTTATTACATTTTAGTTTTTAACTGTTGTATTTGAATTGCACACAACAATATTGATTTTCAGTATATAGCTATTAATTGATTGTGTAGTCCCTAGAAATATTTGATATATGATTTAAGAATGATAGAGAAGGACTTGATTTCTGAATATTCAAGTTGAATTTATCTCATCGGTTGCTATGTGGGATTCTGTTGGATAGCTGTCCCTATTGGTCTTATTGATTAGTGGTTATCTTCTAGAAGATACATATTTTACTTGGCCTACGAATGACAGGTTCTTGGATAATTCCTTGATATTATTTGTTGATATATCGTGTTATTGTGCATCAACTAGTGACTATACTACATATATGTGAAACCCATTTATTTGACTATATTAAGCCTGCGAAAAAACAAATTAACATTATCAATAGATTTAGAGTTACTGATATGAGGAAGATTCGGTATTATTAAGTGACATTTTGTTGAAACATATTAATGCTCTTCCTAGAGTTGCTGCCACTACTATTCAATTCTTTCTGCATTTATAAGCTCATTTATATATGTAGAATTACAATAGTAAAAATATTATGAATGCATAGTAGAGTAATTTACTGATCAAATATAATAGTATCTTATCTTATTCATGTCTTAATATTTTATCCTATAAATATATGTCTAACAAGTGCATGCTCGCTCTTTCTATAGGTGCTTGTTTGTATGAGGAAAACAAGTTTAGGAAGTATTAGGATCTGAACAAATCAAGTTAAGAAAGACTTTAATCTCAAAATCATCATGAGAAAGGTAGTATGGTTTTAAATCAGGACTTCCCCAAACTTTTCCTTTCGCGACCCCTTTTGAAGTATGCTTAATTATGCTCTAATGGAGTCAGCTGCTGTATTGGACAGATGACAATTGCTTCTCTCCGTTAGGACAGTTTAATTATTCCTTATTTTCTGTATTGTGTTGTTTTTAGACATCTTGTTCTATTGCATATAATGGAGCATCTTGCAATGAAAGATTGTTTTTAGGCAAGTTGAAGGATAAGAGATAAGTGGTGAGTTAATATTACGAAGTCAAGAATAATTTAAACAGGGAGGAGTTGAAAAGATTTTAGATTTTGATTGATGTATCAGACCTTTGCATCCTAGTAGCAGATGCTTGGCTGGTCAAAAAGTCTGTTAAAGCTTGCACTTTCACGGAAAAATTCGAAATTAAATTGATGTACTTCTTAGAGTTTGGTGGTGAGTACTATGACTGTCATCCTAGTCTACACTGATAGCAAATTAGTTATAGTGTTTACATTTCATTGATATGATGTTTGGGAAGATTTATTTTTTTCATTGCATTGGTTTTTTATGGGGGCATTCTTCACTTGTTTTTGTAGATTTTTAGGATCCATGTTTGTTGTATATTTTGAGTAAATCCATTGGTCTAAGCACAATGTAACAATGTTGAAGCCTCTATTTATATAGCTCTTCCTAGATCCTATACTTCTCTGTTGCAACAAAGAAAACCAAATCCATTGCTCCAGCTAAATCCCTCTGAGCCTCTGAGATCTTTTCTTAGAGATCCGATAACTTAATATCTTGTTGATAATTCCTCTATTGAAACCCTCTCATCACTAGATCAAATCTTACTCTTTGTTTCTTCTTTCCATGCAACATTTTTTACTAAAGAGCTTCTATTTTGTTTTTGCTTGCTGATTTTCAAGCATGTGAACGGTGGATTTAGTTTTAAACGTTCTATCCAAGAAAAGAAATAGAAAAGCACATAAGAAAAATAAGGTTTGACTCTTTTGCTTGTAAATCATGGTTACATAAGATAAACGCAGCAACTAATACCAAGTCTTACAATACTACAACTTTTGTTTTACATGCCTAACAGATTTCTTTGGTTAGATTGATGTACATTTCCAATAAACATGTTGTGGACTTTATCTTGGGACAAATACATGTGGCAATTCGAGTAGTTAGGCAGGTTCACTGCAACCGCTTTGGCAATGAAGTTGCTTGGCGGTTCATGTATTAGATTATGCTTGTCCTCTTGGACTTACTGATATTTACTTGAAGGTGGTCTATTAAACTGAAGCACATATTTATACTAGTAAGCCTTAGCTTCACCAAAATGAAGTGGAGATCGGGATGAGCTTTTGTCAAAACTAATTTGTTCTAACCAGAATTGAAAAAGTGCATTCTAAACTTTATAAAAACTAGTAGAATTTTTATCCTCTTATTGAGTCAAAGTATGGATTTTCAAATGAATTTCACTTATGTTGTCTTGTTTAATTTTGTATGGATTTTTGTGTACAAACAAGGTATTGCCAAAAATCAGAACTGTTGGTGAAGAAAATTGAGAGAAAAATATTCTTTTTCTTCTGATGATTGATTTACACATATATATATACAAGTTTACTACTTCTAATAACCTAACAAATTGTGGAGAAAATCTAACAAAATTCTGTTGGAACAAATTTGTTGGTAATTTCATTCATTTACAGCACCTAACAGCTGTAACTAACCATTTTTAATCCTAATTTATTTTTCTAATTATTTTATTTGTTACACTTCCTCTCAATCTAATTTACGTATATATTGAGTAAATTTAGATTAAATATTACGTCATTAAAGGTTCTCTTGGAAAGAGTTTTAGTTAGAATATCTGCGATCTTTTAATTGGTTGGAATATGCATTAGAGTTAAAGTCCCATCTTTTAATTTTTCTCTAATGAAATGATAATCAATCTCTACATGTTTGGTTCTATCGTGATGTACTAGATTTTTGGCCATACTAATTGTTGATTGGTTGTCGCACCATACTTTTATAGGCATATTGTTGAGGATTTTTAATCATTCAAGTATTCTCTTCAACCATACACCTTCACAAATACCATGAGCAAGCGCTCTAAATTCAGATTCTGCATTGCTGCGAGACACAACAAACTGTTTCTTGCTTCTCCAAGTAACAATGTTACCCCAAATATAGGTGCAACATCCTGATGTAGATCTTCTGTCATTTGTAGAACTTGCCCAATCTGCATCCGTGTAAATTTCAACACCAATTCTGTCTGTCTTCTGAAAGAATAAACATTGTTCTGGAGTTTTCTTGAGATACCTTAAAATTCGATACACAGCACTCATGTGATATTCAGTTGGCTGATGCATGAACTGACTTAGTGTACTTACTACAAAATTAATGTCTGGTCTTGTGTGAGCCAAGTAAATAAGTTTCCCAACAAGTCTTTTGTACCTCTCTTTGTTAACCATTTTATCACTGATTCTGGATCCAAGTTTGATGACTGAGTCCATAGGGGTGTCAGCAGGTTTGCTTCCTAGCATCCCAGTCTCTTTTAGGAGATTCAAAGTGTACTTTCATTGTGAAACTGAAATTCTCTTTTTTGATCTAGCCACTTCCATACCCATTAAGTACTTTAGTATTCCAAGATTTTTTATTTTAAATTCCTTGGTCATGAATTCTTTTAGTTTATGAATCTCCTCAAGGTGCTCTCCTGTAAGAATGATATTATCAACATAGACAATCAAAATAGCTTTCTTACCTGATAATGCAATGTTTGACGAACAATGTATGGTCGGATTGATATTGTTCATATTTTTTATGTTTTACAGCTCTTGTAAATCTGTCAAACCATGTCCTCGGAGATTGTTTTAGGCCATAGAGTGATTTTTTCAATTTATATACTTTCTGAGAGTTGTCAGTTAATTTGAACCTTGGTGGTATATTCATATACACCTTTTCTTCCAAATCACTATTAAGGAATGCATTCTTTACATCGAATTGACACAGTGGCCAGTCAATGTTAGATGCAAGTGAGAGGAGTACTCGAATATTATTGTGCTTGGAAACTGGTGCAAACGTCTCCTAATAATTTATGCCATATGATTGTGTATAGCGTTTGGCTACCAGGCGGGCCTTAAGCTTGTTCACACTTCCATCTGGATTATATTTGGTTGTAAAAATCCATTTGCATCCCACTTGACGCTTTCCTGGAGGAAGATCAGTTAGTTCCCATGTCTCATTCTTTTCAAGTGTCCTGATCTCATCTAGGATAGCTAACTTCCATTCTGGAATTTTCAAGGCCTCATGTATTGTTCTGGGTTCAGGTGAGCTGTTGTCTAACCTGAACACAAAAGCATGATGTTCCGATAATAATTTGTCCAATGAAACATAATCCTGTATAAAATGTTTGGTGCATGTTCGAGTACTCTTCTTCAAAGCAATAGGAATATCAGAATCAACGGAATCAAGAGTTGGTACAGAGATTACGTTAGCTGGATTAGTGGTGGATTCATGCCATTGCTTGGATGATTCGAGTGTTTTTCCTTTGTTTCTTCTTGTATAGACACATAGCTCACTCATTGCAGGTAATGTGCTTTCTGTAACAAGTTTTGGTTCTGATTTATTTTGTGAGGTTTCGGGTTCAATCTCCAAAGAAGATTTGTCTGGTGATGGATTTTTTGGGTAGAGAGGTGGTACACTCATATCCTACAACTGATATTTCTGAGTGAATGTCTCCCCCTGAATATCAGTGGTGGGATAAAACGGTTGATTCTTAAAAAATGTGACGTCCATGGTATTATAAAATCGGTAGGTTTTCGGAACTAGACATTTGTATTCTTTTTTATTTGTTGAGTACCCAACGAAAATATACTTTATTGCTCTTTGGTTTAATTTTCCATAAAAATGTTTATGAATGTGGATATATGCTAAACAACCAAAGATTTTAAGTGGCAAAGTGTTTAAGATGTGAGAATTATGAAAGATTTTTAAGAGGATAGTGTATGGTGATTGAAATTATAGGATACGGGAGGGCATCCGATTAATCAAATAGGTAGCTGAAAGGACAACCTCTCCCCAAAGATATTTTGGTACATGTGTGGTGAACATGAGAGATCTAGCAACCTCAAGGATATGTCTGTTTTTTCCTTTTGGCTATGTTGTTTTGCTGTGGAGTATGAACACAAGAAGTTTGATGAATAATGTCATGTTCAATAAAGTATTTTTCAAGAGTATTTTCAAAATATTCACAAGTATTGTTGGATTTCAATACTTGGATTGTAGCATGAAATTGGGTTCGAATCATTGTATGGAATTTTTTAAATAGGGACCTCACTTCAAATTTTTCCTTCATGAGAAATACCCAAGTAATTCTTGTAGGGTCATCAATAAAAGATACAAACCACGCAGTTTCAGAAACGTTGGAAACTCTGGAAGGGCCCCAAACATCACTATGAACTAATACAAATGGTTTAGACGGTTTATATCGTAGACTATGGAATGAACTTCGAGTATGTTTAGAAAATTAGTAAACTTCACACTGTAATGAAACTGGATCTTTTCTTTTTAATAGTAGTGGGAACATCTTTTTCAAGTACATAAAGTTTGGATGTCCTAGTTTATAGTGCTACAATATAATATCATGATCATTATTTTTGGAAATAGGAATAGAGTTTTCACATACTGCATTGTGAGCTTGCCTTTTATAAGTGTTGACTTAAAGCAAATATAATTCCGAGCTCATCCTAGCACTACCAATCGTTCTCTCCGAGTCAAAATCCTGAAAATTACACATATTAGAAACAAATTTCGCAGTACATTTCAAATCTTCGGATAGCTTGCTAACAGACAATAAATTACAATCCAAATTTGGAGATAAATTTACAAAGCCTATTCCTACCACTTTTGAGAGAGAACCATCTGCAATTCTAATTGAAATATTTTATTGACATCTTCTGTAATTTTGAAACATTGAGAAATCGCCAATCATATGATCAGATGCTCTAGAATCTATCACCCACACGTGTCCTTTTTCTAAAAGAACAGATAAATCATGAATATTACTTTTGTATGCCACAGAGGCACTGACTGGGTGAAATTTTTTGAACAAGATTTGTTGGAGGGCTTCCAATTGTTCAGGGATAAATGGGTCTTTTCCCATCTCATCATAAATTATTTCCTCAGCCATCATGTGATTTCCTTGAAGCTTGCTGGAGGTCTCTGCTTTCGACATTTTTCACTCACCCAAAGGTGATTTCTAGTCACTTGGCTTGCCGTGAAGCTTCCAGCAACGTCCCCGAGTGTGCCCTAGCTTCTGACAGTGGTCACACCCGGGCCTTGTCTTCTTCGTTCGACTGTCAATCGCTCGGGTTGTAAGAGCTGAAGGATTTTCAATTGAGTGAGGTTGGTCATTCTCTCCTATCATGATCTTTCGACGACTCTCCTAGCGTCGAAACTCAGAAAACACTTCTTGAAGACTCGACAAAGGTTTGGTGCTCAGAACATGTTCCCCAATTGCGTCGAGATTTTTGTTTAACCCTAGCAAAAATTTGAAGACTCGCTTTTCTTCCACAAAGGCTTTAAAGTTTTTCGCGTTCTTGGGGCAATTCCAGTGACGCTCCTTGAAGGCGTCCATCTGCTACCAATTTTGACTAAGGATACTATAATACTGGGTGACACTGAGTTCTCCTTGCTGAAGGTCATGAAGAGTTGACTCGATTTTGAATATTGCAAAAGTATTTTGCTTGCTGGAGTAGAGTTCCTATGCTGCCTTCCAGATTTCGTGAGCGGTTTTGTAGAGAAGGAAATTCTCTCCGATTTCAGGAGTCATTGAGGTAATGAGCCAGGACATGACCACACTGTCTTCGATCTCCTAGGTTTGTGCATTTGCATCGGACGCTTGAGAGGCATGAGCTCACCAGTGAGGTGCCCATAATGTCTCCTTCCGCGGATGAAGAGACGAAAAAACGACGACCATTGAAGGAAGTTGCTGCCATCGAGTTTATGTCCTGTGATACAGGATGATGGTAGTTTACTCACAGCTATAGTTGTTGCTGTGTGATGATAAAAACCAGAGGAAACTTCTGGTGGAGATGATGAAAGCTCATCCGAGGCCATTTCTGATTACAACTCAGTAGGGTTTGATTTATTCTTGGATCAGGTATGACTCTAATACCATGAAGAAAATTGAGAGAAAAATATTCTTCATCTGATGATGAATGATTTACACATATATATACAAGTATACTACTCCTAACAAACTAACAAATTCTAGAAAAAATCTAACAAAATTTTGTTTCCAATAAGGAATTTGTTGGTGATTCCCTCCATTTACAGCACATAACAGTTGTAAATAACCATTTTTAATATTAATTTATTTTTCTAATTATTTTATTTTCTACAATTGTCAGAACAGTTTGCTAAAAATAAAGTAGAACATTTTTCGAAAACACCAAAAAATGAATTCCTATTTTGTCAAAATTTGAATTTATCATTTAGTTCATTTTGAATCATTAACATGAAATTGTTAGTTGAATGTTAACGTATCTATCTCCTCTTTCTCTTTCTCTTTTCAACTTTAATGGTATCAACTTTGAGTTTCTTCACATCTCAAAAAAAGTAGTTGATATTTGTTCTTCTATATGCTGTTAAAGTAGGTATTTGAATATTTTTCTTTTCTTTTTAAATTCATCATTATTTTGCTTTAATTGAGATAGAATTATTCGTTGAATCCTAAACGTATCTATGTCCATTTTTTCCTTTTCTCTTTTCCACTATGATGTCATCAACTTCAAGTTTTTCCTCATCTTAAGAAGATCATTTTGGTTGATCCATGAATTGGAGAAAAGCTGTTTTAATTGCCACCTACCTTATCAACCGATCATCATCTCGGGTTATGGAAGTTCTTGCCTCATTTTCTCGTGAGGTATGAGTTTTCAATAACCTTATTTTTCAAGTCTTTGGTTGTGTTGCCTAAAAGAGGGAAACTTGATTCTAAAGCTATTCAGTGTGTTTTTGTTGGATACTCACCCATTCAGAAACGATACAAATGTTATTATTCTACAACTAAAAAATTCTTTGTATTGCCTAATGTAACATTTGTTAAGACATAATCTTCTTTGATAAACCTTATCTTTGAGGGGAGACTATTATGTTGGAAAATAAGAAGGATCTATCCTTTCTTGACCCCTTTTTTGATCTTTCCTTAATGATACACCTATAAAGATACCACCTCTACAATGACTATCCAAACAAAAATCCAATGCCTACAAAGTGAACCTAAATCCTTAAAATGAGCTTAAACTTTAGCCCAAGTTAGACCCATGATTCTCCAAAGTGTATTCAGTAAGGAAGAACCTAGATTCGGTCCAAAACAAGTTTAAAAATTTGAATCTTGTGCTGGAAATGAAGTAAGCTTTGAAAACCCTGTTTGTTATGATATTATCGTTGCTATTGTTCTATAAAGAGAACGAGAAAATGCATTAAACATCTCATTCAGTAAGGAAGAACCTAGATTCGGTCCAAAACAAGTTGAAGAATCTGAATCTAGTCTGGAAATGAAGTAAGCTTGGAGAACCCTATTTGTTATGATATTATGATCGCTATTGCACTTAGAAAGGGAACGAGAAAACGCATTAAACATCTCTTCTATCCTATTGAATTTTCTATCCCTTAAAAAATATTCTCTTATCTCACTAAAATTTTTTTATGAGAGTCTGAATTAGTATTTGTTCCTAGAACACTATTTGAGTTTAAATACAAGCTTGATGGAATGATAGAAAGGCACAAGGCAAGTTGATGGCAAAGGATTGACTGTCAATAAGTATTACTCATTGCAAAGATGAACACGGTATGTATCATACTATATTTAGCTATTAACTTCAATTGGCAATTGCAGTAGTTTAATGTGAAGAATATCTCCTTATGCTAGGAATCAAAGAAGAAATTTACATGAAGATTCCTTCTGAATTTACAAAGGAGTTGGGAACAAAGAGTATGCAAATTAACAAAAATACTGTATGAGCTTAAGTAGTCTCTTCGGATTGGAATACAAACAGAGTCAAAGAGACTATACCTTATTTATTAAGTACTCAAGTCAAGATGAGTCATTGTCCTCTTAGTATATGTAGATGACATAATTTTTATAGAGATAAACGTGAAAATATTTTCTCATAATAGAAGTGACATACTCAAGGTGAGAAATATTCATCTCCCAATAAAAATGTGTCGCATATCTATTAAAGAAAATTAATAAAATAGCATGCAAGTCGACTAGCATACCCATTAGTCCCAATCACAATCCACTATGATAATACGATAGCAATTAATATCAATTACAATTTAGTACAATAGTAACAAAGGAATTAGGAACAAAAAGAGTATGCAAATTAAAAAAGGCATTGTATGGGCTTCAATAGTCTCTTCGAATATAGTTTAGTAGATTTGTAAAGATAATTGGATTACAAAGAGAGTCAGAGAGACTATACCTTATTCATGAAGCACTCAAGTCAAGGTGAGTCATTGCTTTCCTGGTATATGTAGATGACATAATTTTTACAGAGATGAAGATGAAAATATTTTCTCAGAATAGAAGTGGCATGCTCAATGTGAGAAATATTCATTTCCTAATAAAAATGTCACAAATCTGTTAAAGAAAATTAATAAATTAGTATGCAAATCGACTAGCATAGTAAATACTTTTGATAGGAAATTTACTTTTGTATATTGTATTTTTTTTGAAAAGTATCTAATAATTTGATGAAGTAATAAACAGAATATTGCATTTCGGTTTAGTTCAAAATTAGAGTTCAGAGTTATGGCCCTAGAGGTTTATAAGCTTCTATGGTTGAAGATATTTTAGAAGGGAATAGATTTATAATTAGTATCAATCAAAATCTAGTACAATAATAACGTAATAAAGCACTTTTGGGTATTGTACCTTTCTTGAAGATTATCTAATAACTTGATAAAATAATAAACAGAATATGGTAGTTCAATTTAATGCAAAATCAAAGTTCATCGTTATGGCCCGAGAGGTTTATGAGCTTCTATGGTTGAAGATAATTTTAGAAGGGAATAGATTTATAAGATATTACAATAATAAGATAGCAATTAGTATCAATCACAATTTTATACAATAGTAATAGAATAAAGCACATTTAAATAGATAGGTATTTTATCAAATAAAAATTAAATAGTGGGTTAATATTACTCTATATATGTCAACAACTTCACAACTTGTCGATGTTTTGACTTAGGATTAAGCAATTATATATTTTAGACTATTATTGTTAAGATGGGAATAAATAATGTTTATTCACAAACTTTAGAGAGAGTGTTACGAAGTGCAAATTAGGGCTCCAGTAGGGTAAGGGGTATATTGATACTATATCTGTAATCTTTGTAATTAATATTTTTTTTCTTTTATTATTATTATTCATTTGTATATACAAAGTCTTAATATTTAATGAAAATATATATCAGTTTATTCTTCCACAGTTTTGTCATAATTCATACTAAATGCACTGTCTCTTGCTTGGATTTGCCAAAGAATTGATGTGCATGTCTGTAGGGTTGACTATTTTTATTTGTAAATTACCTACTCTCTGTGTATGTTTATGCATTACATCCTGCTATTAACTTGCGCAGGCGGAACGTGGTTAAATTGTATGTTATACTAAAACCACTAAAATAAAAAATCATACTGTAAAGATATTTATTTCTAATCTGGAATTTGTATTTCATTGTTTTTAAGAGAAACAGCAAAGTTAGTCCAAGGAATTTTATCAAGTTGCTGTTTGTTGTGAGAAGATCAAAAGAAAAGGAGAATAACGTGACATGGTCAATTTATCATAAAGAAAAAAAAAATGACTTGATATTTTTAAATCTTTCAGTGTAATGTGATAAAAAATAAAAATAAAAATTAAACTGAGGGAATTATAAAACACATATAAAAACAAAAATATATAAATAAATAAAAGAAGCTGTACTTATTCATAAATGTAAATTAATAACTATTGTAATTAGAATTTTTTACAATTTTTTATTTAAATTGATATAGCTGCTAATATAAAAAATAAAGTAATGTATGTTTTCTCTATGTTCTTTTTAATGTAGTTTTGTGGTATTCTTCTCTCTTAATTCAATTGTTGCAAGATACTTATTTCCATATATCAGATGCGTGCAACGCATAAGAATATGTACACATGAAATACAAAATAAATACGTGCATATTACACACACACATATATATACAGAGTTAGAGAATGGTTAAATGATAATATGATTAATTTGCATGCACGGAGATAATTGCTATATTGTTTCAATGCAAGGAAAAAAATTATTCTCACCAAAAACTTAATTACTTAAAATTCACATTAACAAGTACTGTTTATATATATATATATATAAAATTAAATCACCAAATAGATTATAGTTTAGGGGCATAATAATTGCCATCATAATTCAATTCCTAGGGAAATTAAATGGGTTTAGGAGAATAACATGACATCATCAATTGATTATTTTTTAATCTTTCGTTATTGATTTGTTAAACCGAGAAAAGACAAAAATTATATGAATATATAAATAAAAAGAAAATAAGGTTTAATTATTTATAAATGCAAATTAATAACTATAATTAACTGTAACCATCAAAGTAGTTCACCTACGTAAATTAGTTGTATTTCTTAATTAATGTTAAACCGACCCCCCACCACACTTCTCGTTCACAAACTTAATGCTCAATGATTATGTAGCTGACTGCTCCAAATTATTTATTTATCATTCAATTTGCAATTTGAAAATATTAATTTATTAATATATTATTGCTACGAACATAAAATATATATATATTTTTACTCGTGTATACCTACCTTATTTATATTTTTCAGAAAAATAAAAAAGAATAATATAACATATATATATATATATATATAATCATGTTTCTTCGCGGGAGAAACTAAAAGAAGCTTCTATTATTGAAAACGTAATGAGTGATAATCCTATCCAACCTCATAAATATTGTTGATTCATTCAATCATCTTTATTGACTTTGATTCATTCAATCAGACGGTTGTGGATTAAATTTTGTAATTGACTCCCTTATCCCTACTTCAATTTCATTAAAGCCTGTCTGTGTTAAAGAGTTCAAAGGTCTGGGGTTCACAATACCAGCGAAGAACAAGTCATTGCAGAGCATGTGAGCTTCACATAATATAAATTTTCTATATTTTTAAATCTAAAATAATGTCACAGTTTTAAGTAGATAACTCATTTAATTAATTATATAATTCATTTTAACAAAAGCCATTAATTACATTTAATTTAAAAACGTAAAAATAATTACAAAAATATTAAAAAATACCCAACGCGTACTAAAGTATACATTAACATTATATTATCAATTCTATAATGCTGATTACTTCCAAAATGTATTTCTTAGTCAAAACTAATTTTAAAATCAAAGATTCCCTTTTTTTTTTAATAATAATCCTGATTATTTAGAGAATTAATTGATGTTTAGTTTGTAATTAAAATTAAGTGGGTTTTTGAGGTTGCAGAAAGTCAAAACAGAGATTTGCGATGACGTCGTAACCTGGGAATTAAAAAGAGACTTGTCAATTGTGTGGATGGATTTTCATAAACTAAAAATCAAACAGTAATTCATCAAGTCGTTAGAAAGTCAACAAAGGAGACTGGATTGGGTGACTAAACTACCCATAAAAAAAAAAAGTAATAAGTACATAAAAACACTTACATAATAAGTATTGTCATGTATATACAAACATTAGTTCGTGCATGATTTTTGAATATTTAATATATAGTTTTTATTATTTAATTTTATCGTTATAATATATTAATAAGTTACATTAATGTAAAAATGGGTATGATGGTTGATTACGTTAGAAGCAACTGCAAAAGATAGAAGCTGAATATTTGTAAGAGTTGCCATAATTGGATGCCTTGCACCGTATGTATGTATATTGTGTATGGTATGGTAAGGTAATAATGTACTTTTTAATAAAATATTAAAATTAACATTATTATATCTTTATTTTTTTGGCAACCTGTCTATTTTTTATGCGTCATAATGTTTTTGGACCAATCCATTTTTGTCACGCATTAAGTTATATACATATTTTAGTTTTGGACGCATCTTCTCCATTAATTACCTCTCCATTTTATAATCCTATTTATACAACAAACAAGGCCCGAGATTTGCAGTATCCTACACCTATTCTAGCTTCTACATATTAGCTATGCCTTGCATAGGCCCCTATATATATATATATTTATACACAATACTCTTTTAAACCATTTATGCTTCTTAATTTATGGGTGAGCAAATCTAACATTAGTCTATATAAAATTGATTTTAGAATGAGATAATCCATAAAAAATATATATATATAATATTTTAAAAAATTTTGAAATTCACCCTTTCATTATTTTTTTTTGTTTTAAATATATTTTGAATTTTTAAATTTTTTGATAAATTTTTATTATTAATAATATATTTAATACTGTTAAATATATATTTATTTAACAAATTACGTATTAAAAATTAAATTTTAAAAATATTAACAGTATTTATGATACTGTAAATAATATATTAGTAATGATATAATCAATTATATAATAATATTTTTAAAACTTGATAAATGATGTTAGATACAATGTTAGTAATAATGATATATTCGAACAAAATATAAAATAATATGCTGTATTTGAAATTAAAAATAATTTTGAATTTTTATAATATATTATCCCATTTCAGAATTCTATTTTAATTTTCAGATATACTTAGAATTATGTTTAAAATTTTACTTGAATTTAAGTAGTTTTAATGAGATTATATGTGCTTTTAGATAAATAATTAATTGAATTTAAGTGGTTTAATGGGATTATAAATGCTTATAGATGCAGAAACGTCTACCTGCTGACTTGGAATAAGATTAGGATAAAATCAAATCTCTATATTTATAAATTATATTGTTTTAAATAATAATTTATTTTTATATTAAATAGTTAAATTAAAAATTAATTTTCTATCTTATAGTCTTTTTTTTTTGTTTATTTTGAAGCAACAAAAAAAAAACTTTTTAAAAAATTAAATTGGAAAACACTCATAATTGTCTGCATATCTTTACATAAATCTAATTAATTATATAAATGTAATATATTAGGCATTAACTTTTGAGACGTCACGTTTACTGTATATTTGTATATAGTATATGTTTGTCGTGCTTAATATTACATAGTCTCTGTGTGTGTGTATATATATATACATACAAAAAGAATTAATATATAAAAATTATTAGAAAATAAACAAGGCAGGATTGTTATAATTACAATTATTATTATTTTGTTTAGGAAATTTAATTAATTAAAAAATAAGAAGAAAGAATAAATAAATAAATAAAAAATACAGTATTGGATTGAGGACACACGGAAGGGGACAAAGACAGCGGGAGATGCAACACCATAATGAATAATGAATAATGAATGAATACGCGACCCAGACATGCCTCTTCCTCTGTCTTTATAATATTCTTCCACATTATAAAAACCCACTTCGTATATATATCCATCAATTTATTTTTAAATTTAATTCTTTTTTCAAAAAATTATATATTTTGAAATAATTATAGTAGAAATCATATAATAACATCTATATTTATAGCCTTGAGGGGGGATACTTTTTTTACCACTGACATATATGTGTGTGTGTATATATATATATATAATGGGAGGAACATGCTACAAGACATTACATGCACAAACGAGAACACCCTTCATAATGATCTTTCCAGTCTCCATCTCTTCCAAGAAATATATATATATATATATATATATAATTGATATTGTCTCCCATCTGAATTATTAAATGAAATTAGACTTCCACGTTGCGAATCAAACAAAGGATTAATTTGTATAACTTGCACATAACCCAAAGAAATACTAGTTTCTTTCTTGGACACCAACTTTTTCTGAATTGCATGTGGAGTGGTTACAAGTCTAAAGCTACATGTATACATATACATATACATATACATATACATATACATACACATATATGTGAGATTTGAATCTGGGTCCTTGCTCATTTCATCCCCAAAAAAGAAATTAATTTTTGTTTAAAAAAAGATGGATGAGAACAGAATCTGTGGATCCTACACGAAAAAGAATAAAATGGTTTTTCTCACCAACATACCACTTCCTCATGTGCTTCAATGCCAACGTTATCCAACGTGAACAAGAGCCTTCCTCACATGCTCCCTCTTGCTTTCTTCTTCTTCTTAATTAATCACAATTACCAAATTAATTTATGAATCTTACTTTGGATCTAACCACTTCTAATCTCTTCACATCTTTTTCTTAAAATATATATATATGAATTCAGGAAATTCTGTGGTATGGACATGGATGGATGTTCTTTGCTGGAGACAAGCTTCGACATCTACATACCTGAATCAAGAAAGATGAGATACCAATTTTCTTACCATACTATTAGCAAATTTTATCTCTGAATTTGTCAGAGCTGCAGATAGTTTAATAGGGACGTGAAATTTCATTCGAGTTTTTCCTCTTTGATTTGATTTGATTCGATTTCGTGATGTCAGTCTTCTTTACTATGTCTTTCAAATAAGGATTTCATGTACCACACAGTATAACCAATCTGAAAACTCACCTTGCATTGATATATATCTGAGTTTTCTCTCTTTTTTTTTCTTTTTTTTTTTTTTACTTATGTACAAGTTACAGTATGTGATCAAAGGGAATCTCAAAGACTTTCTTCTTCAACCTCCGGTGAGCTTTTTGCTCACCAGGGTGACTCACTTCTTTCCAAATTACTTAAATTTACACTTCAAACCAAAACCTAATTCCTCACTCTTACACCTCTCCATCACAAAATTTACCATCCATCTGGTTCTGAACAGCTTTTACTGCAGCAACTCTTGCCGCTGTCGCGGCCCTATTTGCACCCATCACTGCCTTGCTAACCTGCTCCTCGACTCCTGGTAGATTGATGGCATTCTCTGCAGTTCTCCTAGCAGCCTGCATTTCGAATCCACTTAACCTAAATAAGGGTACAATTCGGATATGCCCAAATAATGTCGGTACAGATACAGAACCACATAGACTTTACCTGAACTGCTCGAAGGACTGCATCGGTGAGAGGAGGTAGATGGGTTTTGAGGCTGCCTGCATCCCATTCACCGCATCTCGCCTCACCATTGCGGAATGTATACATGCCGAATCCTTGCTTACGACCCTCATGCCACGAGCCCTCATAAGAGTGACCATTAGCAAAGTGATAGACACCAAACCCATGGATCTTGTCCCCAAAATACTCTCCAGCATATCTATCTCCATTTCTACCCCAAAAGAAAAATCAAACTTAAACATCAATTATTAGGTTCCTTTATGAAGGAACAATTTTTTTTACCTAACCCAAAAACTATTATATTATACACACCGCCTGTGTCCTAATTCAAAAGATAAAGGAAGAATGTGTGAAGTAAAGCAGGAATCAAATAGATAAAATAATGAAAGTATTCATCAGATACGACCATAATGCAATAGAACTGATTGCACCTTATGAAATTCAAGAACCCATTTCTCATTATGTCTTTGAAATTAATGGAGGGAGGCCTGGCTTATTCATCACGAATTCTTGTAAAATTCAAGAAAAGCTGGATAAATTGAGTTTCAAGAAACCATTAACATAAAGCAAACCATAGAATTCTTATGTATAAATGAGTATTCCAGCGACTGATTTCAAAGAAACAACAATATTTATTATTGGATTAACAATGAACAGTTGAGAAATAGTAGATACCACTTCAAACAATCAATTAAATCAAACATTCAATCCAATAGAAAAGAAGATATTTTCGTCGACCAAAAAACTCCATAAAAACCACGATTTTTTAAAGAATACAAGAAGACTTGAAATAAGAAGCTGGCTAATCGCAGCTGGTTATCAACCAAGAACAACCCAAAAGCAGAATTCGATCATGTGGAGTAACAGGAGAAAACAAAAGACGGATAAGCCGAAAGTTCAAAGAAACCAAACAAAAGTTCCCGTCAGAAAATTCAGCTGTAGGTTACTAATCCCCATCAGCAAAAAACAGTAATTCACATAAGAAACCAATCAAATCACGAGATAACGCGTCAGAGTTCTAACTCCAAAGCAATGCGTAAAGAAAGAACATCGAACTTTAGAGAAATATACCTGAAATGGTAACATCCAAGTCCATGCTTAACACCACACTTGAATTCCCCAACATAGCAGCTCCCGTCAGCGCAAGTCTGCACACCAACTCCATGGCTCTGTCCATTGCACCACTCGCCAGCATAAGAATCCCCTGTGTAAAACCTATAAACTCCATACCCATGTCTCAATCCTTGCCTATACTGACCTCTATATCTACTACCTCTTGCCCAACTCTCTATTCCATAACCATCATACCTGCCATCTATCCAGTCTCCTTCATACCTCCCATTCACATAGTAATTGTAAACCCCACTCCCATTAGATTTCCCCTTGTGAAACTCTCCCTCGTAGAAATCCCCATTGCTATAAAACTCTACTCCTTCTCTCACTATTCTCTTTTCTTTCCTGGTTTTATGGGTTGGTTTCGATTCCCCGATGAACCATTGAACGGGTTTTGACTGTTTTTTCGAGGAAAACCCCAATCTTTTCGTGCTTTCTTCCCATAGTTGCTTGATCGTTGTCACGGTTTGATTAATCAGCTTCTTGTTCTTGGAAGCAAAGAAAAGGGTAACGGCAACGAAAATCAGGGCCAACAGGAGATTCTCTGATGTGGGTATCTCTTCTCTTCTCAAGTAAAAGAAGAAAAAGAAGAAAGAAAAGAAAGTGAAGAAGGAAAGCGAAGCCACGGCAAGAACCGGGTTGAACCGGGTCGATCCTGTACGGACGGTAGACCCAGACCTATTAGGGGGCTTCCTTTTCTGCTTCTCTTCTTTCTCTTCCAAGTTGTGCTCCTGTTGCTGTGGATATTGGTTTTGCTGTTTCATAAGGTCACACTCTGTGACGGAGGCGAGGCTGTGAATGGAGGATCGGACGGTGGAGGACGAACGGAGAAGGGAGGACTGTGTTCTCGTGAGCTTGGACTGGCTCTTCTGGCCGTCCATTTCTATTACAGAGAAGCGCTAAAGAGAGATTTGTGGGTCCCAACAACTCTCCACGCCGTCTGATCTTTTCACCTTAGTGGGCCCTCCTGTACCGCGAGATTCTAATCACCACTGTAGTTCTCGAGGCCGCCGGCGACATCTCAGGCGGCGCACTTTTACCGGCCACTACCACTGCCCAAGTTAGCACCTTCCCTTCAATAAAAAATCGGAAAGTGTCTCCCTTTCCTTCTCTCTGTTCTTCGGGCTTTTAGAGAGAGAAACTGAAAGTGAAAATTGAGTGATCTTAGAGAGAGAAAGACAGGGAGAGAGCCTCTGAGAGAGAGAGGGAGAGAGTAAATCTGGAGATTTGGACCGGGTTTTGATTATTTATGGTGTAATAGGCGAGGGAGTTAGATTCAATCTATACCGTAGGATGGAGATTGGACGGATTTATAGCCGTTGGATTCAATTTTGGTACTTCCAAGTCTTGACGGGAGGATTAAGATATGGTCGTCGGATCCAGATTCGTCCCTTTTTAGCTTTACTGTTGCAGCCGGCACGTGCCACCTTCATCTATTATATAACTCATAAACACGTTCATCACTGTCTTCTCTCTTTTATCTTTTTAAGAACCGTAAAATCACATCCGGAACTCGCTCTCACCACCGTTGATCTTGGTACCATCTCGGACAAAAAGAGTGGTCCACGTATTCAACGGTTTTGAGTGGGGTGTTCGATTTGTTGCATTGCAAATAACTTATACGGCACTAAATTACGTCAGGCCTTCTGGCAATCGTGAAAGCAAATGGGTAAAAAAGTCAAAGAATCGGACGGGTGGGATTCATGGGAGCGTGATTTTTTTCTTCACTGATTTGGATTGGAGGGGTTTTTGATGGGTCTCAAGTGGTGGATGGATTCTCAAAGGTAATTATCAGAAGACCGACGGTTGTGATGCGAGAAAGTGAGAAGACAGAACGAAAGAGATAAAATTAATTAATTGGAGATGGCGTAAATTTCAATAGTTTCAGGGATTAGTTACTAATTAGTCGGAATTAGTATTATTATTATTTTTTTAGATATATATAAAAATAATTTAACCATATCCTGTTGAATTATGCCGAGGGTTAAGATTCTCACAGTTAATTATTGAATTATTCATTTATAATAACAATTTATTTTATAAAGTTTTGTGAAGTCATTCTATAAAAAACTAAACCAACGAAATAATTTTTTCTTAAAAACCATCGTAATTACTTACTTAATAGTTTTTAAATTAACTTTCTATATGCTAGTTCTAAAAATGCATTTCATAAATAAAAATAAGATACCATCTTCAAATAAATTTCATATATGTAAAGTTAATTTGTCTTGTAGTTTAAAAATATTTTTTCTTTTTACTAAATAGGCACGGAAGAGGAGACTTTTTCTTTTCAAGGGGGTCAATGGGGATGTCCGTGTTGAGCAAAATTTTACTTTATAAAGACCAAAAAAAGGTAACTAGCATTCCTTTAATAAATTAAAATACCACAATACATATAGAATTATAATTGGTTTAAAACATATATTTAACAATTTAGCATTAAATTACTTAAATACCCCTAAAACAGATGGAGTACAGCTAGAATCAAACTAAGGAGTATCAAGGAGGGGAAGGGCTTTTGAACCTTCGCTTCCCTCCCTCCCCTTTTCACTTTTCCTACCAATTTTTTGGGTTTATTAATTTAATAATTTTTTAATATCAATAATTTATTAATTTAAATTCCAAACAATGTAAACTAAAATAAATAAATTAAAAATAGTAGATAACTAAAATAGTATATAACTCTTGATATTACTTAAAAAAAATTACTTGTTAATTTAAAAAATTAATAATATATTTTACAACTAACAACTATTTAATACAGATTAAAAATATTTTGTTAAATTTAAAAAACATACCGATATATAATTCAAATATTAGTTCGTAGTCCGAATTTAAAATTTATTTATTTTTTAGAAATTATCTGTACATTTAGGTGTTTAAACATTAATAAATTCATGTTATGCGTGTTCATACGTTGATAATATAATACAAGCATCTTTCTTGTAACGTGCAATATTCATCTTAACGGTTAAACATAATAGATTTATGAGTTCGTACAATGTATAAATTGTTTGTATATTATTTAATCTTATAAATACAAAGAAAACATTTTGCTTTACATCATGGATACTATAATTATAAAGGGGTGGCTTTTTATTATTATTATTTTTATACAATAAGGTCAGAAGAGTAACAATTTTTTTTCATGTGTTGAATTGAAAAGTTTTTTTAAAAAAGGAGGGAAAAATAAACAAGAAAAGTAGACTGGTGGTGAATGATTAATTATATAGCTTTGCTTACCCAATACTCACATCTTTAGGTACATTGAACATTGTTTACTGGTCAAACTATTTCAAAAAAGTAAGCTTTTATGTTTTCTATCAGCAATGGCAGACACACCCAGCAGAGATCAACTATATATACATATATTATATAAACTCATAATTTAATTAAATGGATTAATCAATTAACTATATAATTAATGTCACATACACACACGTAAAAGCAAAAAAAAAAAAATGACTGACCGATGTCTACTCCCTATCTGAATAAACAAATCATGTTGGTCTGCGTAATTTTCAAGTTTTAATACTTAAAAAACCTGATCTGCTACTTTCTTGGACTCTTCTGAATTAGAATATGCTAATTATTATTATTATTATTTTGTGACAACTGAGAAATTAACGCATCGTTTATTTTCTTAGTGTGTGTGTGTGTATAGATCAAGCGTGGATGTCATGACACGTTATTAGTTCAAATTTTGCAATCCAAATTCCAATATAGAATTCAATGAAGCGACTGCATGCATGTCGACTCCCAAGCATTTGATCTCATCCTTTTGAATTATTTGTTTCGATTAAGGTACAGAGTGTCTGTCAAAAATAGCCGCTGAGCTTTACCTGGTCAAAAAAACTGCAGTACCTTTCTCATTCAACATACATACATGTATGACGATATTAGGGTTAGTAATAAAAGTCGGCAGAGCTTAAGATTCAGCGTTGAAGGTGAACGTCTAAAATTGCAGAATGGATTGAATTGACAGGCACCGGGGTTTGTCCGAAAGAAACAGCTTAAATTATCACGTAACACAATCATCCATTTAAATCAGCACACACACACACATATATATATATATATAAAAGCAAAAATATAATGCAGACCCATAATGCACAGATGAACTAAAGACTTGTATTTATAATTGTTTTGACAGATTTTTAACTTGCTCATTAATTATTTACCTAGCTTCTGTTTATAAGCAGCTGTGCAGGCTGCTTTTATAGAGTCGTACGCAGATATAGTAGCATTATCTATTTTATTTTTGAGGAATATATAATAATATATATCTTCACAATAATGCCTCTGTTGACACCCAACCGCCTGTTGTATAGTATTGAAGCAATTAGTGTAGACTCATTTTTTGGAATTATTTTATGCAACACAAAAATAATTATACGGCATGATATGCATTTATGACTTGATAGATTTCATGATTAAAAAGAAAATATCCCTAAAATTTATTACTGATTACATGTGCTCGTGTTCTGAAATAACAACACAATTAGAATGTTAATGATACATAAGGATTACTATCTGGGTGGTTTTAATTTAATTACAACATACACACATATATATATATATACATATATCGTCATGCTTATACGTATCTCTAATTTGAGTTTAATCTTTGATTATCATTATCCTTTGAAGCAAATCTAATTCTAAAGGAAATTAAATTCTGAGATTTCTATTAAAAGTATATATGTTTTTAGAGAGAGATAACATTTGAAGAGTACTCGAATAGATGAGTTGAACCGAAAATATATGAAATTTGAAAATTAATGTAACGACTTTTGGAATTACAAAAAAAAAATTACAAATTGAATGCGGAAGCGAAATAATAACGTTAGACTTTATATTTTTTATACAATAATTCAGAATACCCAATAGAGTTGTAAAAATATATATTTTAAAGAAACAACGAAAAATTAAAGAAATAAATAGAAAACAAACCATTGAACATCCTATTCGCAACTCTCTTGTGGATCAGAATCTGCATATGGATCTTGATTCTCTTGATCTGAAATGATTAATGAAAGAATGAGGTACACTAACCCAGTAAAAATGTCACACTATTCACTGATACAGAAATGAAGGTTGGTAAAAAATATGAAAATAACTAATGGAGTTTTTAATTTAACTAAATTCATTCATCATAAATAAAATCATTTATTGGACACTTACCGTAGCGAAAATTCTAAAACTGACATATAAAAGTAATAACACGACAATATCATAATCTCATATCTAATTAAGTAAGAATAACAATTTTCGCTTTTTATCTTACTACTAGTATCCGTAGGGGTCCATAGAGATGTTTCTATTACGCGTGAACCTTTATTCAACATTGTCAACTAACCAGCTGTCCCCATACCCTGTTCAGTATGAGCGTCAAAAATATCATTCCTTAATACCTCGTCCAATATGAGAGTAAAACGAGTCGTCTCCATACCCGGTCCGGTATGAGCGCCAAAATATCAATTCTCGATACCCCGTTCGGTATGAGGCAACGTTCACGATAGGGTTTTCTATGCACCTGGTCCGTCCACCATCTTTCAGGATATCCAGTAAGGCTATCATTCATTCAATCACTAAATCAAACAATTCTCCGTTTACATTTAATTTTCAATTTCACAATTTAACTGTAAATTACGCAAAATAAGCAATACATGCATCAAGGAAATATAACTGAATCATCTTATCAATTTCAGTGTACTATCATATTTTTAAGAATTGTAAAAATCAATCAATCAGTTAAAACAGAATAAACAGTAATGAATAACCGGTTCTGACTCCATGAGTAACCTGTAATTAATTTTTAAAATTTTCTAAATTAAGCGAAATACTGTATTATTTAATTAGACTTCAATTCTAAAATAAGGAATAAGGTGAGAGATTCTTACTCGAATCGGTGTCCGAAACGCTAAATTATCAGCTGCGCCTATTGGCGGTCGCCGGGCTCCATAAATTTTCTTTTGGAGATTAAAACACGTTTCAAGTACCTAAAAATACCTCAAAAAACCCAAAATCAGTGTTAAAACCCTTTTCCTACCAAATTTGGAATTCTGGCACGGTGGCACTGCCACTTGCGGCAGTGGCGGTTTGCCTCGGACTGGCTATTTTCGACCGATTTTGACTAGATTTGTATTCATCCTTGCAAGAAAACACGTTAAGGAGTCTCGGTTGGTCGAAAAATAGAAGCTTACAGGTGGCGGGCTTTTCTAGTGCGGCGGCTCCGCCGGCTCACCTTCGTGGTTGAACGTTTTTTTTCGGTCAATTTGTGGAAAAAAAAATATTAAATACAATAGTGAAAAAATCGCATGATACGGAAATTGGAAAGGGCCTCATCGGAGGCGATTTTTTTATTTTTCTCGCGGCACTGTCGTTGGACTTTACCCGCGATTTCCGGCTCATCGGCCCATCCTTTTACTTCAATTTAGCCATGGGGGTGTTCAAAATAAAATTTCGAGTGAATGAAAATTTTTTTACCTTTTTTTGACAGTTGAAGGTGGTTCCGGCACGACGACGGACGGCGTGCGGCTCCCTTTCCGGCGACTGGTTCTTCTTCTCCAACGGGAATGGTTGGTGGCTAGGGTTAAGGTTTAGTGTGAAGTGAGATATTTATATCTATTTTTCTTTAATTTTTGTCGTTTATCGCGTTTGATATCGATCGTCCAATCACGTTTAAATAAGAAATGAATCTGAACCATTCATCGCAATTTGATCTGTACCATACAATCGCGCCTGATGAAGGAACTGATCTGAACCGTTCACGCGTGCGGGAACAAATCCGGACCGTTTGATCGCAGGCACGCGGATTATCAGCGTGGTCTCTTGCG
The DNA here is from genome assembly GCF_054855325.1 of Carica papaya. Classification (NCBI taxonomy): domain Eukaryota; kingdom Viridiplantae; phylum Streptophyta; class Magnoliopsida; order Brassicales; family Caricaceae; genus Carica; species Carica papaya. Next base: position 25,266,207 of record NC_142309.1, read on the forward strand.
TCAGCGTGCCTTACCACACGGCGTGCTCTGGTTCATCGGGACTACTGACTGAACGATCATATGTGACACATTTTATTTAAATTACATTTTAACCCTCAATTTTAATTTTTTTTTTAAAAAACAACCATAGAATCTAAATGTTCACAACTTTTTTTTAAAATTGTTTTCAATTTCATACTGTAACTATTTTTCTTAATTTTTTACGTTAAATAAAAATTCATAAATTAAAAAAATTATATTTTATACATTAATTTAAAATTTTTAAAATTAATTGCGAGTATTACAATTAAACCAAAACTTGCATAAAATCTGGAGCATGATTCTGTATTAATATACTGTATCAAGAGAGTATCAACCTGTATACAAATGTTTGAAGTTTCGAAGGAAATTTTCCCATGAAAGAAGTGTATACTAGGATGATATTTTTATGAAATCTGTGTTCACAAAAGAAAATTTCAAAATTAAACAATTTTTCTTTATTAAAAAATGAGAAAAATATGGCAGTTTATCCTTAAATTTCCAGAATGCTTCGAGATGATCTTCATGAGAATACAAGGTGAAGGATATCTCCAGAGAGTACAAAAATGCACAACCTTCCTGAGAAACTCCCAGGGCCAAAAACAAATTCCATCAGATAATGAGCACATTATTATAGACACTTACCGTAAGGGCAAGTAGCAACCACCTTCAATAAAATTTCACTACAAGTCCCTCAATACATTTACTACATCATTTTCTTCTCAGCTTCTCCTTCATCCTTTCAACTGCAGCCCTCAATGTTCCTTCATCTTTGCAGAAGGTAAATCTCACCAAATTCTTTCCATCTTCCGGGTTCAAGTAAAATACACTTGTCGGAATTGCTACCACCCCAACTTCCTTAATCAGATACTCACAAAAAGCAATGTCATTCTCATGTCCGAAAGGTGTGTGATCTACAACCACAAAGTACGTACCACTTGATGGGAATACTTTGAAACCTACAGCCTGCAATCCCTCCACCAGTATTGCTTTCTTTGCCATATAGTCCTTCTTCAGCTCATCATAGTATGAGTCCGGGGCCTTAAGAGCTGTTGTAGCTGCCCACTGCATTGGAGTGGAGGTAGCAAAGGTCAGGAAAGAGTGTGCCTGCCGCACTCCCCAAGTCAAGTGTGGAGGAGCAATTGCCCACCCAATCTTCCAACCTGTTAAGGAGAATGTCTTGCCCAAGGAATTCATAGTCACGGTCCTTTCATACATTCCAGGAAGAGAAGCCATAGAAATGTGATCCATTTCAAAAGCCAACTTATCATAGACTTCATCCGTAAAAATTAGTACATCATTCTCAATACAAAGAGATGCAATAATATCAAGTTCCTCCCTTGTGAACATTTTTCCAGTGGGGTTGTGTGGAGTGTTTATGAGAATTGCACGACTATTCTTCGAGATGGTAGACCTGAGTTCATCAATGGGAATAGCAAAATCTGGAGGGCGCAATGTGATACATTTTATTTTGGCACCAGCCATGGAGAGGGTGGCTTCATAAGAGTCATAAAAAGGAGCAAAAAGGATAACCTCGTCACCGGGATTTATTAGACCCAACATAACTGCAGCAATTGCTTCTGTGCACCCAGATGTAACTGTAACTTCCTTCTCAGGATCAACCACAAGTCCAGTATCTTTCTTGAAGCGTGCAGCAATAGCAGCATTAAATTCAGGAATTCCATGTCCGCGTGCATATTGATTTTTTGAATCCTTAATAGCTTGAATTGCTGCCTCCTTAACAAACTCTGGGCCATCAAAATTGGGGAACCCTTGGCCAAGGTTTATGGCTCTATGTTTGATCGCCAGCATACTCATTTGTGTAAAGATTGTTGTTTTGAACTTTTCCAAGCGCTTTGCCACCTGAAAAAATAATCAGATTATTAGAATAAAACAATAAACAAAAACTACATAACCTGAAAAACTTAAATTATTTAACACAGAAGGGTATTGATGTTGATTGTCAGACTTCTCACTTCAGTTTATAAACTAAACGTCACTTCAGTTAGATGAAGGGTAAGTATAAAACCTAAATAATCCAAAGCAGAGTCCAAAATCATTTTTTACTATGCTTTACTTGCATTTTTTTTAATCACTTCTTCAGCCTATTAATCATTTCCTAAAATCAATTTACCATGTTTACTTTCATTTTTATAAATCCTCAATTTTATATGATTTAACTTTCCATAGAACCAAATCATGTGGGCCAAACACCAAAAACTTGTGAAGTTGAGACATAAAGAATATTCAAGCAAGCATTTCATCCAAGAGAAATGATCACACGTCTATCAGTAGCATCGAGGAAGCAATTATAATAATCCAACAGTTGCAGAATGCAAGATTCTATCAACAAAAGCCTAGCACTGAGTTTACTATTACGGGTCTAGCACAGCCAGGCTTAAATCCATGGAAATACCTAAAAGCCCCTGATTTTCATGATAAACTGATAAGTGAAAATCTTCATACCAATAACCTGAAGCAAACTTATGGATGTAAGATTCAAAAGGCAAGCATCTACCACTTAACAGAGCTCACAAACTCCTTTCAACCAAACATCCTTTGACCAGATTATGAAACAAACTAAAGGAAATATGGGAAGCCCACAAGGACTAGTGCACCCTCTGAAATATGCTCTTTTTTTTTTTTAAGGAAACGAAATATGCTAACTCCTGATATCAACTTCTTGTTTCGGAAAAATTGATGGACTTCCTTTAGCCTCCTTTATCAATTTCATGTTTGTGAAAACCGGCATTTCAAAATTACTAGGCACAACCAATCACTTAATAACAAAAGAAACAAGTATGAATCAATTTAACCTGTTACTAACTGCTAGTTAACCAATGAGTTTTCCTTTAACCAGAGGCAATTTAGAATTTATATGACTAGCTAGCATCAAATTCCTGTAAATTTAGGTGCGAAGTTTTGCATTAAATAGACTACCATCAGAAATACATATATATATATATATGTATATATATGACGTTGGTTTGTGATTTGAGCAACCTATCACCATAAAACAAACATAAGACGACTAGAACGGACGAAGTCCTAGAGAGAACAATCCCAACATATCTACGTCGGTACCCACACCAATACCTCACTATTAGACTAAAAATCAAAATACATCGATAAAAACAAATCTCAAAACCCGATTCGAACCTAGAGAGAAGGCAGCAGCGAGGAAAACAAAAAGAATCAAGAATTACCTGTAAAGGCTTTTGGGCAGGGTCGTTTTGAGTAGGAAGGGCATCGTTCTGGGTGGGTACGGTGGATATGGTGGCCATGAGAGATGGATAAGAGGAAGCAACCTTTTGAGTCCTAGCAAAATCACTGTCCTTTTGCAAATGCTTCGTGAATGGTACGAGTTTGGTGGACTTAAAGCTAAACTGTCTAAGCATTTCGCAATTTGTCCAGATACATTGAGCCTGCATGACAAAATGGAATAAAGCAAATAGTTAGGGTTTATTATTACTCAATGGAGTCAAAAAGAAGGCGAAGGCGAAGGCGAAGAACTGAATCTGGTATCGAAATGAAATTAGGCAGAAGGGATACGATTAGTGGGCCCACTTCTAAACGCATAGTTTCGTGCCGTGCCGTCGATGGGCTGAGCCATGCTTTCATTGAACTTTCTTCTGGCTTCGTATATAAACTTTGATCTACTATATTTATATATTACTAAATTTAATAAACGAGGAGGGTATAAAACGTATCTTAATTTCATTAATTACGTAATTAAGATAATTTTCCTAAATACGTAAATAAAACAATTATTTTATATATTAGTGTATATTATTTTAATTAAAAATTATATGATAATTTATTTTTTTAATTTCGAAAATATCAGCGGGGCGGTTAAACGGAATTGGATTCTCCAAAATAAGCCCATTAGGCCCAAATACACTTGAAGGCGCTATTCTCTTTCAATATCCCCCCGCCATGTGGTTTTCAACCAAGAGAATGCGTAATTTGTATCTGACTTTCACGTTAAAATAAATATTTTCTCTATTATAATAACATTAATAATTATTTACCAAAAAATCAACCGTTAATATTATATTATAAAAAAAATAAAAATTTTTAAATTGAAAAATACAAACCCTCTTCTCCAAATAATAAAAATTCATATTATAAAGAATTTTATATAAAATTACTTTAATACGTTTGCACTGCACAACATCTATATATATATGTTTATAGGATACTTGAGTTGCCGCAAAATGCATCATCAAGTGCGTAATCAAATATATGGGTAATAAAATAAATTTGGATTAAAAAATAATTATAGTAGTTAGCAATAGTGACAACAACAGTGTTAGTTAGTAGAAGTGATAATAACAAATTTTTTATTCTCAACATTTATTTAAAGCTAAAGAAATTAGTGAGAAAAAAATTCGATTATTTTAATATTTGGTTCAGGTTTTAATTTTATAGAATAAAAATTAAAATAACAAAAATTTAAACGAAATTAGTATTATATAATTTTATATTCATTTTAGATTAGTCATTTTTTTAAAAAATTCTTTTTGACAAATAATATACAAATTTATTAGAAATATAAGCTTAAATATAGAGAATAAAGTCAACTAAAAATAAGGGTATGCATAGGTTCGAAAAAACCTGAGTAAAAGACGTGGATCCTCATTAAAAGGGAACCAAAGGAATTGTGTGTGTGTATATATATACATCTATGTATTGGGTTATTAAGGGTTTATTAGAAATATACCACAGCATAGACTCTGTGGATGATGAAAACTCAAACCAGATGGAAAACTTAAACCTCTCCGGATGATATTGCTTCTTCAAGTAAAAATCTTCTCGACCCGTCGCATCCAAACAATCTGTTTTATATCCAAGTAAATTAAAGCTCAAGTGCACTACTGTTAACGTACTTATCATATATGAACACTTGAAGGAATTGTGTGTGTGTGTGTGTGTGTATACGTGTATCTGTAGGGTTATTTTTGGTTTTAAAAAATATAATGATGTTATGTGATGCAGGTATATGCATGCTCATTTAATCGTACATATATAAGCATAGTTTTCTAACAACGATCATAGAATTTTTTCGAGAGAAAGAAAGTCTTTTCGCCACTCACCCTTTTTGCTTTCTGCTCTGTCTCTAATATACTTTCTTTTTTCTTTTCTTAAACATGTTCATTCTTAGATCTTGTTTAACAAGCTTTTTTGTGCAGAACTGAAGAAAGTTTTGTTTTCGTAAATACAAATCAATCATAATTAATTTTAATTAATCAAATAGCTGATGCAAACAGCTCCTACCCTTTACGCCAATATGCAATAATTGACCAGAGAATTACCAAATAAACTAATAGCAACAGTGTACAGTATGTGTATATATATATGTGTGTGTGTGCGAGAAATAAATAAATTAGTTTGGAATGACGTAGTGCAAAAAGTGGATTGCGATTTACAGGCATATGCTGTGCAGCGAGGGAGGATGCTTTTGGGTGACGAGAACAAATGTCTAAAATAATATTTTAAAAAAATAATAAGGTGGTGGAGAGGGATTCAGAGTGTATTATATGCAATAATATTTTAATTGAATTAATTAAGTTAAGAAATATGAGTTTTTATTTTTTTTAAAAATGGAAATTTATTATTGTTTTTGAAAAGGTACATTCTTAGGAATAAGAATCTTCCAGAGTCCCTTCGCAACTCTCCTGATTGAGGTTTTTGCTTACACCACAAAGGAGAGGGATATGCTAACCAACCCACCAACTCTCCTTTTGTTACGTAACAGTCGTGTTATTCTTATTTGCATTTTAATTTTTATTAGTATTAATTTAGTATTTATCGTAAAAATAAATTATTATAAAATTAAAAAAAAAAGAGAATAGAAAGTCATATTATCTTAGTATATTATTTAAAATAACATTGTACGTCTTTTTAAATGTAAATATTTAATTAGTGATATGTGATTTTAGATCCCTAATTTAAGTGGGGACCTTACAACATTAATGAAAAACGAAATGCAGATGTTTATTAAACTAGTAATTAAGCAGTGTACGTGTTAAAATAATCCTAAACTCTACAGTTATAATCCATAACAAATGGTTAAACATTATATTTAATTAGTATACAATTATAAGTTATTAAGTCCTCGGGCAGGATGAGATATACTATATTCTGGAAATGAGATTTGGAGATGATTGCTGAACAAGTAGCCAATGTTATTGGAATATTAATTGTAGTATCCATTAAAAAAAATGTAAATAAAAAAATAAAATTGGAGTGAGGATGTAAATGAAAGAATTTTTCAAAATTAGGAGGATTTTAGTTAATTTCAAGGAATTAAATGAAACAAATGAGAAAAAAAGAGGGGTAAAAGTATAAATAAGAGAAAGTGAAAGGGGACAAAGGAAATTAGAAAATGGACGGTCCTGATCGAACCGTCTGGGAAGATTGAATGGCTGAGATTTAAAAACAGAACGGATAGCCCAGATCGAGTAAGAAAGATCCGACGATTGGGAAAAATGGGTATAAAAAAGAAAAATTTAGGATTTTTCTTCATGTGAGGATAGCCGAAAAAAAAGAGATAGGAGCGATCAAGGAGAAGGAATAATAGGAGGTCGCGCAGGGAAGCTGAGAGAGAAGAACGAGAGGAAAGGAAGAGAGAGGCCAGAGAAGGAGAAAATGAAGGAGAAAAAAAAAGGAGAGTGACTGAGCTGAAAAGGGAAGAAAGGAGAAGGTCGTGCGGGGAAGCTGAAAGAGAAGAAAGAAGGAAAGGGAAGGAAAGGGGAAGCTGGAAAGAGGAAGGGAAAGGAGAGGAAAAAGGGGAAGGAAAAGAGAATAGAGGAATGGCCGTGTGGGAAAGAGAAGGGGGGAGCAGAGAACGGCAGCCACAAGGGAAAAAAGGGAAGAAGAGAGAGGCAGAGGTGGGAGAACGGTGTAAGTCGAGCCGAAAGAAAGGAAGAGGAAGAGGAAACGACCAAGGCACTGTGCAACGGCGGAGACCGAGGCTGTTTGGGTTTTTCAAGCACCGCACCTAAGATATGTACGTTCCTTTTCTTCTTTCAGTTTGTGCTTTTGATCAAACGAGTGTTCATGTGTGTGTGTGTGTGTGCAGGTTTGGGAGTTAAGAAGTTGCGGGGTGGCCGAGAGGAGGCAATCCCGAGAGGAGGCAATCGAGAGCCAAGCCAAGGCCGAATCGCCCCACACTGAAAAGGTAAAGCTTTTTTCGTATTTTTTGGTGGTTATTGAGTGGCGGTGGAGCAGAGACGATGTCGGATTGGCCACACAAGCTCGGCTAGGCCACCCACTTGTTTGGGAACCGAGGAGGTCTCTTCGGAAATAGGAAAAGTCGACCCATTCGAGAAGCCGAAGTATCTTCCCTAAACGTGGGAACCCGATCCGCCATTTTGGGTTTCGATTTGCCGTTTGGAAAGCTGAAAAGTCTTCCTCATAAAACGAAAAATGCGTTTGCCATTCGAAAAGTTGAAAAGTCTTTCCCAAAAAATGTAAATTCGATTCGCCAAATGGCGGGCCGAAAGGTTTTTTGGGTATGGATCCCAATAGATTAGGGTATTTTGTTAGGTGGTCGTTGGAATCCAAAATTTGATTAAATTTATTTTTAGTATTTTGAAGTATTTTTATTAATTATATCGTGTATATAGAAAAATTTAAATATTCAGACAAATACAGAAAGATGCGTAAAAGAGTAAGTATTTCTAAATCTCAACCTGGTTTGATTTTCAAAATGTGCATTCATTTTATTAAATTATCAATTTTGAAATTTGAACGGACATTGACCTAATCTTCAATAAAAAAACAGAATTAAAATTATAATCAGTAAACCTAAATAATTAAAACCCTATAAAGAGACGAAACTAGAAAACAGGTCCAATGGACTGAGAATTATTTGGACTAATGAAATCTAAAATTGAAAAAAAAAACTTTTAATCAAGGAAAAATTGAAAAATATAAAAAAGAAATGAAATAAAAATGTAAAAAAATATAGAAGAGAAAAGAAATAATTGAGGTTAAGAAATGATCATTTAAACAAACTGAGAATTTTTGAATAAGATGGTAAGAGTGAATAGGGTAGAGACCCTAAATACCTTTTCGTTTAGTCTGAATCGAAGAGGAGAGTGTATGTGTGTGGCTAAAGTTCAGCAGGCATGGTGAACCTGCACTTGGATAGAGTCTGAAACCTAATCCATACGTGGATAGACATTCGTGTGAGTGTGAGTCACCAAGCAAACGTACATGCTGTGATCATTGTGTAATTTGTGTGTGTGCTATCCATGCAATGAGGTGATCCATTTTGTCCTTCCTCAATGATGACATAACAGCATCGTGCGATGCAACTTAAAAAATGACCTTTCAAGTATATAAGCGATCTTTCGTGGGAATGTGATTATGTTTTGGGATTATGAACGAGATTTGAGTGTATCTGTGATTTTTTATGTGTGTGATTATGTTTTAAAATGACGATTGATATTCGAATGCATTTATGACTTTTGAGAGTATGAAAATATACATTTGAGATTTGTATATGATATTCGAGAGAATTCATTATATCGATCAGGAACATGTGAAATAATGAAAATAAGAGCATGAGTTTTGTACTGAAATATTTTTATTGTTTTTATATGAGTTGAGAGAATGGAAATACGTATTGAATTGATGAAACTCATTAAATTTTACTATGATATTTTTCAGATAAGAATGAAGAGTCATCGCCGTTATCAGACAAGTAGAACATTTGTAAAGGTTTTTATTTTTGTATATTTTGTGCATATTCGGAAAGTTTTATTTTATTCTATTAAATTCTAAATTCTGATATCATATTTTGTATATATAGTTACTATACATATAACATAGGATGATAGGTTGTATTATATTTTTTTATCTACGGATGTAAATATTTTATGAACTTACTATATGAAAATGACATGAGCTGAAATTGTGACTCGTATCGAAGATCGAGGCGTGACATTAATATAATTCATGCGGTCATTATTATATTTTTCTTATCTTATTAATTCCGCTAAAATTTAAAAGAAGTAAATAATCTGTAAAACATTAACATGTAACACCTACATACATAAAATCAAACGATAATTAAGCTTTATGCATCTTATTTCTCTACCATCTAAAGCAATACACTATTATTGGATTAACGGTAACTTCTGGCTCAATAATTAAGAGTAATCTTAATAATTTTCTAATCATTAGTATGGCTACTGGCATGACAGCCTGACGTTATTTATACTTGGCAAATGACATTCATCTCCAATTGGCCAAATATTTAAAAGCAAAATCCATCGTGTATCATTTGACACTACTTAAGAGGAAGATAAAACAAACTGTAATAAGCTCAGTAATTTACATAAGCCGCAATCGGTCAAAACCAAATCAAGCAATAGGAGAAATTATAAAAGAAAAAAAGGTTACAATAATAAATATTGAGAGAGGAAATCAAAATAAATTAAAACAAAAGTTTACAATTATATTAATTAATTAATTAATCAGAATCTGGAGAGGTCCAAATAGAAGCAGAGAGCAAACGCCTGGATTTCCACCCCAAAACCAGCCTATTCCGATTAACCTCCTCAACTCTATACCCGTCATTGAACAGCCCCAGCAAAAGCTTTGCTTGGACCTGGTTCGAATAACTTATACAACTCGGCTTGAACCCTACCGCCGCTACCCACTCTCCCCACGACCATCCGTTCTCCTCTCCCCGGCTCCGGTAGATCCGGCTCAACGTCCCAGCTATTCGGGGACCCAAGAACACCCTCTCCACCAGCGACAGCGCTCGGCACTGCATAGGAAACCCCGCCTCCAAAGAATCGTACATAGCAGAGTAGTGGTGCAACGAGTCCATGAACCTGCCCACGAACCCTCCCTCCCCTGTCGTCCCAATCTCCTCCTCTGCCAGGGTTACCACTCTAGGGTTCAGGCTCTTCGCTCCGGATAGAAACGAAGCCACGGAATCGGATGCCCGATAACTGAAATGGGGTAAGTGCAGCATGCAGTTGATCACCAACGCCTCACCTCTTACTAACTTTACTGCAGAAGGTCGAAAAGTCTCGTCGGAATCCAGTCTGCACAGATGGAAAGAGAAAGGTTGCCCGATGGATGCAGCGAACGCGGTTAGCCGGCGACCGGTCTCCTGAACCGTTCCGATGGACCTCCGACTACCGCTTCCGCCCCGTGAAAGCGCAGTGATTCTGAGGTGCGGTGCCGGTGGGCCCTCTTTCCTGGATACCAAGGCCTGCATCAAAGACGCCCACTGGATCCCTTCCATGATATCGTAATCCACTATGTGAATCCGCCTGTCGTGTGTGACGGCTTCCAGGATGGCTTGGTTGGCCGTGAAGTGGCCGAACTTTACGTACGGCGACATGTCCTGAAGGAGCTGGAACGCGGCGAGCACGTCCATCTGATTGTGGGGCCCGTTACCGCTGATTAAATGATGCTTATTAGTGGCTGTACTTGCCGCGGCGCCATCTAGCAAACCCTGCAAGGCTTCGGTAAAATACGCCGCCAATCTCTCCATGTTGGTTCCATCACTTGGGGACACCAACTCCTTGAGCCGAACCAATATCACCCGAGCCAGTTCCCGGCTCTTGTTCACTCCCGTGAGTGCCTCTGCGGCGGCCATCAGCAGGTGGACTAGCCTCAGGCCCTTGCAATCGTCGGCCTTGGATTCGTCCTGATCGACCATAACGGCGTCGGGAGTGGATGTAGAGTGGCATGGTTCCTGATCGGGGTGGGAAACCCGAGCGGAAGGATTGAGCAACGCTCCATCGTCCATCAAGGATTCGATGAGATCTTGGAAATCATCGTTGCCGCCGGATAAAGCGTCCCAGTCAACGACAGGAGACCAGTCATTCCAGTTGCAAGGAAGATCGTCGTCTGTTGTGGTAGTGGTGGTGGTGGTGGCAGCTGAGAAGTCGAGCTCGTGGGTGTCATCGATGACCATGGCCATGAGATGAGTATGTGAAGGAGTGAAGAACTAAAAGGATGGAGATGATGAGAGAAAAGCGGGGGTTGAGGGAGAAAAAAGCGGGTTTTAGATATAAAAGGGAAGAGGAGGGAGGAGGATAGAGATTGGAAAAGAGACAGTGAAGGTGGGGACTGATTGAGTTCAGAGCCTTAGTAGACAAAGTTGGGCAGCTGATCCCTATGTTTAATTTTGGTTTTTATTGTGTTTATATATATAATTAACACCCGTACGTCTTAATCTGGGTTATCATCAATAATGTCTGTCGTTCTTTTACATTTATACCCTTGTGTTATCATGTTTTTTCTTTTTGTGTCACTCCCACTTGGAACTATAAAATATAACTATAATGATACAATATCATGTATGTTTAAAATTATCTTATGGTCTGGTTCGAGGTTATTAGGGAGCCTTCAATTCGAAATCTTAAGTAAATTTTCAGGTGCATGAAAGCAGAACTTTGGAATCCAAATGGAGCGGAGAGTATATTTTGCGTAGGAATCATCAAAGTGAAAGCTCAGTTGAGAAAAGCGCTTTGGACGAACTTTTAACTTTTTAACGTCCCTCCATGCCACACGCTTCTGGCATTTACGATTGGGTTAAAACCTCAGCTGCTTTCTTTATTTATAAACCAAAATTATTTTTGACCGAGCATGTACTTCTACGACTGCCACGTCATTCTTGCCGGCTCAGTCCCACTCACTGAGTTCGCTTTCCTTGCTCTTTTCATCGTTGCCACTTTAACATTTTTTAAAACAACGAAAAGGTTGCTATTTGTGGCAAATGCTGGTTGGTTGCCGTCAGGAGCATCCCCTCAGGTGGGGGTTCTTTACACCGTCGATTCTCTCAAACCCACGAATTTGATTGGCCCATCATATGTATTAAATTCGCTTGATTCAACGCGGGGCCCCACGGTACTCTCCTCCCAATAGATTGGAAGTTTAACCTTCAACTCACTGCTCCATAGTTATGATAAATCAATTTCTTAAAAAATATATTTTAAAAAACGATTAATTCATTTCGAAATAACTTTTCCTTAAAAAAAATATTTGCGAACAACATTTACTAAATTTTTAATTATTAATTAGTATTTATCATAAATAATTTCCAAATTGTCTTATTTTAATGACCGACCTTAATTTAAATAATTTCCAGCTGAAAAAGACTCGGAGACGCATCACACTTGTGAATTAATAGTTGATTTTAAAACGCTGAGTCAAAAAATCAAAAGGCTCGTACGTACAATCCCACGTGGCTATTCTAATGTTTAATTTTGCATATTATATAAAATCAGTTTAATTGTAATCACAAAGATTAATTCAGTTAATAAAAAAAAATGTAAATTTTCTATTTTTTATTTTATTTTATAAATATTAGAAAATGATCAGAAGATTAGTTTGAAGATTTTGTAAATATGATATTTTATTTTAAATCAGTATTAGAAATTATGAGATAAAAATTTAAAATAAATAAAATATTTACTATAAGGTATTATCATTTTTGTAAAATTTTCATATCAACCCGACACCATTTTTAACCAAAGAAAAAATTCAAATTTAAAATTTTAATATCTCTCTCACCGTAATCAAAATTGTTAGTGTGCCGGTCGTCGGTGTCAATTCGTCTCACCATTAGATATAATAATGGCAGATCTAATCTTAATATCTTATATTTTATAAATCTAAGATATTACTCGACGTTTATATTTATTCGACTCTATGATCTCTATTATTTTATGTTTAATATTTTTTTTTTATATTTGTACGGGTGATTTTGAGTATCGTTTATTGAATAATAATAAATTGAGTTTGTATTTGTTTTTTTTGTGGAGAAAAATCTGTGTGTATAATTCTATTTGAAAACAAAAAACTTGTTTATTTTTTTTGTAAAAATACCAATCAGCAATCATCATCCAATTAAAAATGGATGGTGATCGTGATGAAAGCAACCGGATTAAACATTATTTGAAAAATGAAGTCAAAGCACTCTATCATTGGCCAATTTCCAAGAGAAGATATTCAAATTATGATCTCCTAAGTTCCCTTTGATTAGAATTTAATTAATTGAATCAACATATATATATATATATATGTGTGTGTGTGTGTGTCTCTCTCTCTCTCTCTCTCTCTATATATATATATATATATATATTAAAGAGGCTAGTTGGTAAGTTAATTTTGTAATTAAAAATTGAGTGGAATTGATATATTGATGGGTATATACCAAGTCGCCCACGAGATTCTTTTGTCTATTATAATCAACAAAAGATTCCCCTAATTCTCTACTTAATATAAAATTAAATTTGTACTACTAATTATATACATTGAGGTACAGTGTACTACACGTTGTAATTGTAGTAGATAAGGCAAGTCATTGATTTTAGGATATACCATAACAATATTATTAAAGATTTTAGCACAACTTATAAAATAAAATTGCAATTTGAATTTAAAAGAACACGATTAACTCGTTTTTAATTGTTGAAAATTTAACGGTGTTAATTATGAAATATCACATTTATATATATATTTTTAATACAACGTAATATATATTTATTTTTTGTACTATATAAAAAATCATATGTAAATTTTGTGAAGTAGAGAAATAATATCTGACCCAAAGACCTATTATCGCATGTGTAACAAATTATTCTCCAAAATCTCCTTTATTTTATTTTATTTTTTATTTCTCTGTCTTTTTCAGATTTCTCTTGTCCTCTTACTGCCACAGTTTCTCTTCTTTCTAAATTTTCAGCCTACGAAATTTTGTGGTGATAGAAAAAAAATTATACAATATAAAATTAATTTCATTAGAGATTATTATTATTTTTTCTTAAAATGACAAATTATTATTTAAATGTAGCATGTTATATGCATAAAACAGTGTGAAGCATCTGGGTTTTCTTTTTCTATCCAAAAAATATTATGTAATAATTAGATTATCTTATGTAAATTAAAAAATAATTGTTGCGAACGTCTTTAACACCCTAATTTATTATTATTATTATTAGTATTATTTTATTTTAATTTTTTTTAATTTTTTATATGAATATAAAAATCATAGTTTAGAGAATTGAAAGTGAAAATATTAGTAACTACAGTTAAAAGTTTGAGCTTCTAGTAATATTATAATTGTTTCACTCTGGAAGGTAATTTCTCAATTTTATCAATTTGAGTTTTTTTTTTTTGTAAAAGACAAGTGAGAAAGGGAGTTAATTAACATGCCGACCCCGATTCATGTCTCCTCTTGGTGGGACACTTGTAGTCATTAGAAATACATATACATATATATATACACACACACACACACACACACACACACACACACACACACATATATATATATACACACGCACAAAGGAGAGTAGGAGAAAAATAATATTTTGTAGGCATGCATGTTTACGTTATTAGGCACGACTGATAAAACAAAAGCCAAAAGAGCATCTTACCTCGTAAACTTCGGCACTCAAAAAGTTGACGGTGAAACTTGCTAATCCCACAAATATATTTGCAGTTAACAAAACATGTCATGTATTACCCATATTAATTATTCATTATATGCTTTTTTTTTTCTTTTTAATTAACAATAATAATAATGGGATTATCGGCCTAATTAATTAATTAATTAATTAATTCTACAAGTTACTAAGAGATTCCTTTAAATATTTTATTTGAATCATAATTGTTTTTACTTATAATATTATTTTTTAAATAGAGAATCATTTTAGAAAAAAAAAAAACATCATAATAAATTAATTTTTCAAAATTTAAATATATAAGATATTAGTTATAAATTATCACCTCATAGTTAATCATCATTATTATTTTATATGACAATTCAAGTAATTATATAAAAATTTGTTTTTTTTTTCGTAGTAGGTCGAAAGTATAATTAATTTATATTAGATATAAAGAAAATTAGACTTTTCGTACGGTATATAAAAATAGGTTATATATATATATATGAAGTCCATTCCAAAATATAGTTTCTTGGATACAAGCAGATAGCTTAATTGTCCCCCTCACATGGAGCGACAATTTCAATTAAACCTGTCCGCCTCACAATTAGCACCCTTAATTAAGTTGGTGCAACTTTTTGGCAAACGTCATGCTTAATTTTTTGAAAAAACTATTATATATAATATATGTGTATATATAGAGGAAGCGTAAGTTAAATATGAAGGCCAAATTAATTATGATGTAACTGCCTCAGGTTCGTCACTGAAAAGGAGTGGTGGTATAATGAATGGAAATAAAACTGAGTTAGAAAGCTAATAGTATGATTAATACATAATTGTCTTCGTTTAGAGAGAATCAACTAATTTTTTTTTTCTTTTCTCTCTAAAAAAGTGATTAAGAAAGTAGGTTTTCTTGAAAGCATCATTAGGGAGTAATTAATTAATTAATTAATTAATAGTAACATGAGATGGTGACTAAATATTTTTATTGGTAAACCAGAATCAAATTGGCGGCATTAGAGTAGAGAGGTTGTTGATAAGTTGTCTTGTTTTGGAGCTTAGAAGAAGGCTAATTAGTTTGCTTACTTGTTGCTTTCTCTCTTATAGTTATTTGATTATAACAAATGGGTTAGGCCAATTATTGATGATGTGGTAATCATTTATGCTAAACACCGTAATTAAAACTCTTCACCACCACCACCACCACCATCATCAAGTCTCACCTCCCACTCATCCACTTCTTTAATACCAATTATCCTTCATATCCTGCAATATCAAACTTGAAAATAGCTTAAGTTACCAGTTCATTATACTAAAGAAAAAAGAAAAAAAGATTGTCCAACAAAATATTTTTGGAATTGCACAAATCTTTCCTCCAAATTGTTTCTGTGAAAATAATCGTAGTCAAGAAGAGGTGAGAAGCACAACAAGAACGAAGCTGCATCTCCCCTCAACATGGCCTTTATAAGCTAAATTTTGATGCACTGGTGCAAAATGGAGGACAGACGGGTTTGGGCGCTATTTGTGGAGATTGGTGCGGAGGTTCATTTTTTCCGGGACGAGAATTCTAGCTCTTAAGGAGTGTAAAAGTGGCAGAAGTTCTAACCATAACGTATAATATGGAGAAAACGTTAGTCGCGGGATTCAGCAGCTAATGGTTGAGGAAGACTCTGAAAATTATTATCAACTCGCTGAAGTGTCCTGGTCTTACTTTTTGATTTAGGGAGACATGAAGTGTCCTGGCAGCCGGTACTGCAGAATCTCCTCTCTTGACAATTTTCTCCAGTACTGCAGCCTTCTCAGACAGCAATCTAGCATTCACATTTGTGGACTGAACCAGTTTGTTTGCTGTTTCCAGAGCAGTGCGTGGCTGGAAATGATGAGGATAACAATAAGGATTTTAGGAGAAAATAGAGAAGGTCAACAATAAGAGTTTTTTTATAAAAAAAAAATTTGCGGACTTGTCCATAAACAGACTGAGGGTGTAAGCAACAATTCCCCAGCAGTTTGGACAGAAAGGAATGGAGTTCTATGCAAGACAGTGTTCTCTCCAACAATAAAACAAATGCAAACTGAAAACTATATGCTAAAAGCACACATACCAAACACCACACCCAACTCACTCTCTCTTAGGGCATCGTGCATTTTCAGTTCTAGGTTAAAATACACTAAGTTTCCTGTTGGCCGTCAATACATAACGAAGAATCAGCAGGTGAAAAACAAATTTACCCGCCCTTCAACCCGTAAGACAATTGTTGTGCATAGAATTTCTCTAAAATGTACAACACCAGGATAATTGATGCAAAGCTGTCTGCATCTCCATAGCTCTGCAAAGATTAGCCATTACCTTCAAAGTCAAACCTGTCCATGAGTGGTCAGAGCCCGCAAGTGCCTCATTCAAGGTGTTGTAATTTTCCTAAGGAAAAAATATTGGATTTATACTGGTTATACTACAAATAGTAGATGGCTAATATCTTAAGAACACATATTTAACAAAATAGGAAAACAATAAACTTCTCATAAGCTAACTAGTAAAATCAAACTAACTATAGATACAACCAGACTAACCAGTCAAGTAAATCTGCTTATCAGAATTGATCACAAGTCGTTCTGAGAAATATTCTAATTCTACATCAAGAATAAACAACACAAAGGCGGCACCAACTAGCAATCCATTCACCAAAAAAGCCTAGCAATATGTCGGTTACTGCAGATTGGCAACTAGGATGCCTGAGTCTTTAGCTCCTATATTGACTTTAGAGATTGGCCTTGCTTTTGATATAGATTAAAAGCTAATACTCCTCTTAACCTTTTGAGTTTAATTTATATCGAGAAGAGGAAAAATTAACATCTGTAACTTCAGACTATTACCAGATTATCTTCTCCGTGCATTCTATTTGCCCTACAATAAGCAGCAAGATAGATAAAAGAAAAAAAAACTATGTAGTTCAAAGAAACAGAGATATAAAGCCTATATATCATTCAATCCTTTAGCATGTTTCGCAGCATTCGCAATACAAGATTCAAACCAAGGGTAAAAACACTAAGGCAAAAGGATTATTTCTTTAAATTTTGTATGTTGAGCTCCTTAATTCAGCTCTTGGATCCCTAGTACTTAATATTAGCCCTTCAAAAAGTATCTTGATCAGGAAAAGAACTAATAAAAATCGGTCAATTGACTAATTAAATTGCAAAAGGTAATAGGAAGTTGATATAAATATATAAAGGTCAGTGTAGAACTTGAAAGAGTCTGGTAAGATCCACAGATTGATTGGAACCGGAAATTTCCATAGATGGTGATGAAGAATGTTGGGTTTCATAATGGTCTGATGCTGCACCGGATTCTTCGATGACGTCGCTGAGCGGATCTCATATGCACAAAAACGGCCCTCCCACTCCTTTCATCTTCTCCCTCTTCCTCCACTTCTTCCCTCTTCATTTCTGCTATTAAAATGGATTCATGTCTAAGGCCTTCTTGAATTATTACCAATGCGTGAGACTCCAGACCTTTAAAATTAGGCCGTTAGCCTCGATCCATGAGCCTCAAGCCTCCCGCCTTCGGCCATAAGCTTGAGCCGCAAATATTGGGCCTTCGGTCTCAGTCCGTAGCATTAAGCCTTGGGTTCTGGCAAACACTTAGGCCATGGTCTTCGGCACGGGCCCAGGCCTTGGGCTCGGACCGGAAGATGGGCCTTACACTCAGAAACGGGCCCCGAACGTAAGGCTCGAACCTAGTCTCAAGCCTTGGGCTCAGATTCGGGCCTCGGGTCTTTGTCTTGGACCCGGGCCTCAGCCTTGGGCTAAGACGCAGGCTTCGGGTATTGGCCTACAACCAAGGCTCGGACTTAAGCTCGGACCCGGTCCTCCGGCTTGGGCTCAAAATCAGGCCTCGGGCCTTAGGCTCTAACCGGGCCTTGAGCCTTGAGCCTTGAGCGCAAAGCCGGGCCTTGGAAATAGACTCGGACCCGGGTCTCAGGCATGGGCTCGGTCTCGGGCCACGGGCCTTGGGCATTAGGCTCGGACTCGGGTCTCAGTTGGGCTCAGACCTGGGCCTAGGGCTTCGGCTCGGACTCGGTCCTCGGCCATGGGGTCAGACCCGGGGCTCGAGCTTGGGCTTGGACCAGGGGCTTGAGCTTGGTCTCGAACCCAGATCTCAGGGTTGAGCTCGGAACCGGGCATCGGGTCTTGGGCACGGACCCACCTTGGGTCTTGGGCTTAGACTCAGCTACGTCTTGGGCAAAACCCCAGCTATGTTTCCGACTTGAACATACCTTTAGAACTTCCCAGGCTCCAGGCTCCACAACGTCCACTCTTCCATCTTCAGCTGGTTTATTCTTCACTCCCCCAACAATATTCGTCCGTTTGAACATTGGGACAGTAACGAGCAAAATGCCCCACTCCTCCACATTCATAACAGTTACCGGATTTCCTCCGCTGAGCCTTTTCTTATCTCCTTTGCAGCAAGCTCTGCTAGCCTCGCGCTCCAAACTAATAACCTCAGGTCTTGGGCTCAGACCCTATTCGGGATTGGGCTCGGACTCGAGTCTCGGGCTTAGGCTAGGACCAAGGCCTCGGGTTTGGGCTCGGACCCGAACATCGGGCTTGGAGTCGGACCGGGTCTCGGGCTTAGCTCATTGGGCTCAGACTCGGGCATCGGGTTTGGGCCCCGTCCCAGGCATGGGGCTTGGGCTAGGGCACGAGCGCTGGCCTTGTGCTAGGACATAGGCCCCGTGATTAGGCTCGGGTTTGGTCTCGGACCAGGCTTGGGCCAAGACTCGTTGGGCCCAGGTATCGGGCCTTGAGCATTGGGCTCGGGTCTGAGGCTCGAACCCGGAGCCTCGAGCATTCTGCTGTAAGCCGGGCCTCAGGTTCGAGTGCAGACCCAGGCTGGGTCCTGGCCTCGGGCCTTGGGATTGACCGCAAGCCAGGTCTTGGGTCTTGGGGGAGGGGAGCGGGGAGCGGGCCCCTGATTAGGCCTTGGGTGCGAACCCGGATTTAGACCTATTTTCGACCTTGCGCTCAGACCCAATCTGCGGGACTTGTGCTCGGGCCTCGGCACACGAACCTCAGGCCTTTACTCTCGGCCGCCGGTCTTGGGGATTGGGCTTTGTCCCAGGCTCGGCCCGGGTCTGCAGCCTTGGGTGAAGAGTTGGATCGCGATTATGAAGGCGGTTCGGCTGAGTCGGGTCATAGTTGGTCTACTGTATCAGTGACCTTATAGATCAGTTCCCGGACATCCTTGATCTTCTCGCAACGTATCTTCTAGCTATAGTTCGGTTCAAGTAAGCTCTCAATGTCACCTCTACTAATGGCTTCATAAATAATTTACACTCTCATCGTCCCCGTCTTTTGCCTCTCAAAGATTTTCTAGGGTTTTGAAGAATAATCCTTTTCCACGTTTGACACTTTCAAAATATTAGATCAACTTGGTACATTTGTCTGTATGTTAACTGCAACGTTAAACAGGGTCAAGTGCGTTTGCGTTTTCCATATCAGAGAAAGAACGGCTTGCAGGTATGAGTGGCCAAGAGAATGTAAAGCAGCTAGAAGAGTGTTCAGTCCAGCCATCTATTTGACAGGTTATTGACGATGAAACCTTTTTATTGCCCTTTATTTCGAAACTCACTGGCGCATCTCATTTTTCTCCTCTTCCTTCTTTGTTTCAGTTCAACATTTTCCTACTGAGATTGGTCTCTGTTCCACTAAATAAAAAATAGTAAAGGATTGATTTCTCAAGTTCTTAGAAAGGGGTGTTGGAAAAGCTTAGATATGTTTTCTGACAAATGCACTCAAATTAAACATTGAAAATGGTCAAGAGTTGTAAAAAAACACAAGATCATTTCTACACCAACGCATCAATGCATCACACTTTTATGTTGTTTTTCCATTCTACTCTCAATCAAGTCCCTGAATGTAAGGAGTATCAGGTGGGTGACCCTGACCTTATTCGACTGTGTCTGAGAAAGATGCAAGGCTAAGAGGTCACCTGATTGATTGCACAGTATAGTTGCCATGGTTATAGTTGCCATGGTCAAACTCTTAATGTTGTTAAAAGTAACTAGTGTGGTAAACTGTACTTCTGAAAAATATTATGAGAATAAAATTTTATATTTGTATTTGATAATATTGCATTAAGGTATTATGTGAATATATTAATTACATTTACCCTATAAAAAGAATTGCTCACCTTAAGTATATTTAGCCAAGAGTTGATAATATTACACTGTTGGAATTCAAAGTTGTCATCATATTGCCTCATATAACTTCTATATTGCTCTAATAGAAAGTAAACGATGAGTAATGATTTGATTTGATTAAATTTAATCCAATGACGTGTGTGTGTATATACATTAAGTATATATTAAAAAAGTAGACGTGTATAATTAAAAGATGCATAGAAAGCGCCTTGAGGACTCCAGATCAGGTGGGACTACCTGCAGGTTTAAGAAAGATTCTGGTAACCATAACATAAAGCCTCCCTAGTAGCATGTAAGCCACCTCAATAAAATCTCTAGAGATCCAAGTACAACAGAAAGGGCTAAAACAATGTTTAAATGTAAAAAATCGTTGAGCGAAAAACTAAATTTTATAGATAAGATACCACAATGACTTGAGCAATACATTACGTGCGAATCTCCTCACATGTCGTAGTGCCCTCATAAGAGCAATGTCCAAACCCAGAGCAGCTACTTCAATCTCTGCTACCTCTATAGTAGCTGATGAAGGGATACACATACCAACCAATTGCCAAAATTCTCCCGTTGTCATCCCCGCAAATTTCTGCTGTACCTGCCCACCCATCCGATGGACATTAAGTATCGGAATTTATTTTTACCATGTCATATGATGTGGAAACCCAAGCTCGTAATCTCGATAAAAGATCCTCCATGGTTCCATTTTGTGGAGGATAAACTGCAAGCTCATGATTTTATCCCATCTCATTTTACCGAAAGTTCCAAGTTTTTGGATTAACCGAACTGAATTGCTACAATTCATTTATGGATCTCCATTGATTGCTCTTACACCATATCCCTCAAAAGACCAACATGATCCATTTCATTCTATGAATCCATTGATTCCTCTTCCACCATATCCCTCAAAAGACCAACATGTACCATATCAGTGTGAATAAATGAGAATCCTGTGTAAGTTTCTTCACACACTGTAAGAAACATTCCCTCAATAGATGAACAATGGTTTCCTCTGATTCCCTATACATGAGGGCATCGACATCAATCCCCAACCTTTTTATGAACAAATTGAAGATAATTTGTTTAACAAAAATTAACACAAACATTAACATGGAAAAAGCTTTTCATATCTTATTTTGCTTCCTTATGCACGATGGACACAAGTCGTGAGCATCAATACAAGTGAAAAGAAAATACAGTGTCATGAACCCTGAAGAATATGGGAACCTCCATTTCAGCTCCACTTCTTAAAGGTTAAAGAACTACAGGAAGGACGTGTTACAACTTGCTAGTACAATGACTCAGATGGACATTAAGAAACTTCAAAGAAAACTAAACTGAGCGACCCAAAACCAAAAAACCATTTGGGCTGCAGTTCAACAAGATAATTATTTTAAGGGGAAACATGCACATGAAGTTTGCCCCAAGAATCTGTTGCCAAACCCGCATGTAGGTGAGTCATATAATGGCAATAACTGGCCAACAAAAACAAGAGCCAATTCCAGCAAGCAGCTTCTATTAAAAATAGCCACTAAACCGGGAACAACCAGGATCTCACCCTTATCAATGCCTCCTACAACATGTTTCAGCATCAAATATCAGCTGGTCTCAGGCAAACATAAAAACCATGCATCTTCATGCCCTAAAATTCTACTTCAACTATACACTAATTGTTTTTATCTACAAAAAGCTTTCCCCATTCCTTCCAAAGCTCCATTTTACCTTCATTGCTGCAAACATCTTTGTTGACTTATCATCTCAAATATGAACTAATGTAAAGCCTTATACCAATGTCAATGGGCCCATCATCTCCACCAACCGCATGGAGTGCTACTGGTATTGTAGAAAGCTGACGTATTGTTAGGGGGAAAACTTCAGGAGCAATCTCTTGGTTTAATTCAAGAGTGTTATTTGCCTTCGTGCCTGATTCCACACTCAAGTCACAAGGACTTATAATACATGCAGCCTCATTTATTGCCCTGTCATAACCTGGAGCACCTTTCCTAGAAGAACGTCTGTGGGCACATAAACTAAGGACCAATGTAGAAGTAGCCTCAAGCCATTCAACAGTCAAGCCTTCAACATCATCATAATATATTCGACGTTCAATCTGAAAGCAGATACTGAATTAGAAACCAAAAATAATTGTCAATAACAGTTATAATCAACGAGAATACAGGGGCATAGAGCAACTTACAGCTAACTTATGAATATAGATGGACATAAACCTTGGGCCAAGACCCAATACTCTAGCTTCTGAGAACAAAATCTGCAGAAAGGCAAGACAGAAGTTGAACTATCTGTAGCAAATGAAAAACACAGGCAGTAACCAAAAGACCCACATGACGACGATTTTGGGTCAAAACAACTAAAAAGACATTTTTTAAGTCAATGGTTATGTCTACTTCCCCCTTACAATCAAACTCTATTCCGACTTCAGCCCCTAATAAGCTTCCGCAGGTTAATCCATGCACTTGTGCATGTGCATAAGGAGCATGGGGACATTGGGGGAAAGAGAGAGAAGTTAAAAATGACGACTTCATGAGTATACACGTTGGATCAAATATTACATATAAAAACCTACCAAAATAATAGAACCTCAGGATCAAATTCAACAGGGAAAACAATAGCAACAGTAATATGATAGAGAGAGTCAAAAAACCACAACCTTTCTGCATACATAAGAAGGAAACTACATTTGATATCTTTTAGTACCTTACATAATTGCCATCAGAAAAAGAAAATTCCAATTAGTCTTCATATAATACATCCCCTTAATCGTGCATATATTAAGTTCAATAAATAAATGACATGTCTACTCCATCAACTATAACTCCTAACGCATAGATACCACAAATTTATCCTATTATAGAATGTGAAAAATAAGTCTATGTCATAGATACCACATAGTACAAAATTCATAACCAAACATTATATAAATTTCAAATTTTTTTCCAGTCCTAAAAGAAATACATTTACTTCTTTCATTAGCCATGGAAAAAGTACATTTTACTCATCCATGAAAGATTCAGTAAAGAAATTATTTTAACTATGCATTCACTTGTTCAAGTACATTCATAATTTTCTCCGATTAAAACTAAAGTTTTCTGAAAAAAAGCATTGTCCCTCCCTGCCCCAGACACAGAAGAGTTGTTTGCTTTATCGCCACATACAGTAGAGGAGCTTGCATAGAGAAAAATCATGTGATAATGCAGGAATTTTACATTGCAACACTTAGCTTTCAGACGTAGTACATTCTATTCTCAATTGTCAGCTTTTCATGATGCAGAACAGTACCATGCGGGAGTTACGTATACATACCTCTTTTTTCTTCAGCAATACCCATGTATAGAGTTTATCGCAGGCATCTTTAACATGCCTACCCGCTAGCTTCCTCTCATTGCAATAAGCTGCAACATCTGCAAGGATATCTGTGCATGGAACTCCATGCTTTAATGCTGCAGTTGACAATATTTCCCTGCCTTCAACAGATTCTGCTGCATCTTTATCAAATTTGATACTAGTGAAGCATCTTTTCACAACCTGCCCTTGGTTTTCCTTCCATGATGTTTTTCTTCGCTCTAAATACAACTCCTCAGCCTCAATTGCAGCTGCCAGTGTCCGATGCACCACAATATCTGGATAACGACGCAGTGGTGAAGTAAAATGAGTGTAGACTGGAACAGCCAGGGCGTAGTGACCCCAATCAGTCACATTGTCCTTTAAATTACCACTACAAAAGTATGAGGCCAACTGCATTGGTTTCGCAGCATATGAGATAAGAATATCAATAAGCACTGAATCATCCTTTAGCTTTTCCCTAATTCGCTCCAAAGACAGATGAAACTGACCAGAGGAAGAAGTATCTAGCTCTAAACCATGTTTATAACAAAAAGCTTCAAACTCTTTAAGCTTCCTCATATTTGGTTCAGGGTGTCTCCGCAATAATGCACTATCTGGAAAAGCCCTGGATAGAATTTCAGCAGCCGTCCTGTTTGCCAAAAGCATAAACTCCTCAACAAGAAAATTCGAGTCCTTCTGACAAGAAAGCATACTATCATATGGAATTCCATTTTCATCAAATAAAAAAACAGGTTTGGAACTCTCAAGCTGTAAAGCCCCATCATCAAATCTCTTCTTCTTCAAAATTTCTGAAACTTCATGCAGGCTTTTAACAGATCTAATTATGTCTTCCCATTCAACAGGGCCATGCAACTGAGGACACCCATTTACTAAGGTGCTAGGATCCCTCATATCATTCACTCCACCAATTATATCCTGAGCAAAATCATATGAAAGCTTGCAACAAGACCGTATCATGGTGCGACCAATCCAACGATCTATGACATCCCCCACACTGTTTAGGTCCCAAAAGATAGAAAATGCAAGTCTATCTACTCCAGGATTCAAAGAACCTATTTCCTCGGAAAGCACTGCCGGCAACATTGGCAACTTACTTCTCAGCATATAGATACTTGTTGATCGAATCTGTGCTTCCATGTCCAAGGCTGTGTCAGGTAAAACAAAATATGAGACATCAGCAATGTGCACACCAACTCTAGAAATGCCCCCATATAAATGTTCAATGGATAGAGCATCATCAAGATCAGTAGCTGTGGCAGGATCAATAGTAAATACACACAAATTTCTAAGGTCTGTCCTACGCTGAAATTCTTCTTGTGGAACCTCCCAAGGGATAGGTGGAAGACAGGAAAGAGATTCATGAGAGAACTCAGAAGAAATAATTGCATTTTCATATAATATAGCATTGATCTGGGCTTGCAATTCATTGCCACATCCCAAAACATCCATGACACAGGCTCGTGGAAAAGGACTTTCTTCACTCCAATCATCAAGCTGTGCAGCAACCAGCTCCATTTCAACTGTTTCATCCCCACTCTCCAGTCTTTTCTTGATGCAATCAGGCAAGTCTCTAATAAGAACCACCATGTTAGGAAATTTTGGGTCATTTGGCATTAACTGGATGTACTCATTGTCCGAAACTGAAAACAAAGACTGGTTCTTCTTCGTGTCTTTGTGACATTCCCGGTAGAAAAACCACTGTTTGACATTTAGAAACCCAACAATAGCATCCCGACGACGAGACTTTTCAATAATCGCGACGACCCTGCCAGTTGGTCGTTTAGATGGGAATGAACTAATAGTGGCACATAAATTCTCCACAGCATTAACACGTCCATCAATCCCACAAGATGAACCTACATGTGAGGAATCTAACACGGTGGGGTAATAGCTATTGACACAAGTAGAACCTACTTGTCCAACATCTTGAGAATGAGAAGTTTCTCCAGTAAAAGAACCCCCATTGCAATGTAATCGCTTCTCCAAAGACACCCCAGTCCTGAACTGGCCATTCTCATAATGCACATCTGCCTTACCTTTACCCTTGTGGCCACCACTAGCCAGCTCATCTATTTCTGGACGCATACAACAATCTTCTGGCTGTGGAGAAATATTGGAAAATCCCTTCATTTTGGTCCATAAAGATGAAGGATCAACCTTGATGACCACAATATCTCCCTCAACCTACATGACAGAGAAAAAAATGGTATTTCACAACCATTAGAAAAGCCTGGGCC
Organism: Carica papaya; assembly: GCF_054855325.1. Lineage (NCBI taxonomy): Eukaryota > Viridiplantae > Streptophyta > Magnoliopsida > Brassicales > Caricaceae > Carica > Carica papaya. Next base: position 25,292,442 of record NC_142309.1, read on the forward strand.
ATTCAAATACTTTTTGGAAAGAAAACCAGATTTCTGCATCCTTTAGAAATGACATCCACTGCCCAAAGCATGCACACTTTGTGGGATGATAAAAGAAGCTGTATCCCAGATATATTGCCAATTACTAAGCAAACAGAGAAAAAGCATAAGGAACACAACAAACCATAAAAGGTCTCGATACTTACAGCTCTATTCTGAAATGCCATTCCACTAATCAAAACATCTATTTGTAGTCCTTCAATTTTGCAATAGGCCTATATGAACAAAAGAAAGCATGCACATTATTTAATACATGATATATGATGAGCACTGTCTAACATTGACAGCTTAACTAGAATCTCTAAATTGAAAAAAGAATGAAACTAGCACCAACCTCCATTCGGTTGTGAGCATTCACATGAAACAATGCCTTAAAAACTTCGCCTTTCTGTCATCATTAAGGAAAAATTGCAAAATTAAGTTCAGTGGCACTTGCTCCTTCCTAGACATATCTAATTTCTACATACACAACAATGATAAATAAGTTTGCAAATTAGACATGTTAGAACATATCCAGACAAACCTCTAATGCTTCATTCACAGCATCAATAGACCAGTGAGGAGCAAAAAGTCTACGTAAAGCAGAAGCCTCAACACCAAGCATTTCACCATTTGCAAATGTCCCAGGCAAGCTTCCACATGCAAGTGGTTCAGGACATGACTTTGAAAACATTCTTCCACGAAAATCAGCAGGAAAACCATGCTGATCATCCATCCTTTTCGTACCATCTAGCTCTGGTCGCTCATACACATGCATTGAAGGCATAGAAACGAAAGCAACATTGGACGCTCTGGTCACACCATGGTCATTCAGATTATGCATGCCTGATCCTGACTGCTTTGATGATAAATGATCCATAGATGAGGGCGAAATTTTTGCTTTGCCACCATTTTTTGAGTCCTCTGGAACCTCCCCATGAATTTCATCTACTACACCAGAAGCTGTTCCAAAATACAATATATGAAAAGAAAGCTAAAGTCATTCAGCATTTTGAAAAGCTAGCTGAATGTGCTGGAGAAAAGAAACTAATTCAGAACGAATAAAAACAAATATCGGTGGTACTTATTTAGGTGAAGGGACGTAATGTACAATTTAAGTCACAAGAGTTCTAAATTTCAGGACAAGATATTGTGACTGCCGTTAATTATTCGGACAATCACTGTTACAACAAACGAAAAAGCACATGTTCGGAAACTCCAAGTTGATTGACTTTAATTACTAAAGAACAACCCCAAATCAGCACCATGGAGGAATTGTCTTAACAAACATTACTTCCAACTAATATGCATCTGAAATTCTTGCAGGGCATTCAACTACCTGCCACCTAAAGATAATTTTTAAGATCTCAAATGTGGAAACTGACACCTAAAGGAAACAAAACATTCAGGTCGTCCGTCAATCTCTGAAGAGATTGGATGCACAGAGTACATTACAGACAATCATGGCGTTTAGTACCAATGAGAGGCACCAAATATACGTGACTTTGAAACTGCCACCTAAAGGAAACAAAAACATTCAGGTTGCCCATCAATCTCTTCGGAGATTGAATGTACGGAGAGTACAGAGTAGACAATCATGGCGTCCGGTAAGAATGAGAGGCACCAAATCTACCTGAATTTGAAACTGTGAAGGACTATTTCAGTACCATAGATAAAATATGACAACCGTTCAAGGTGAACAAGCAACTTTCTTCATCATTCCAGTATCTAAATTGTTCTCCACAGCGGTTGAGCAGTAGCTAAATAAACTTTAGGATACCGACAAATGTAAGGGAAGTAAAAAACGACGAAAAGAAAAAAATTCAACGACCTACAGAGTCGAATGTACTTGACTGAAAAAGACGCACTTAAATAATTCACAAGAACAGTGGAATTCACTATTCAAAATAACTATAAACAGTATCAGAACAGCATAAATTTCACATTCAACAGTTAAAAATCACGATTTCTTCCCTCAACCGAAATTAAAAAAAATACCAATATTTCAACAGTACAAGATACCTGAGTTGTGCTTCGATCGGCGATTAGATCGGCGTCTTCTCCTCTTCTCCTTATCACCATCCTCAACCCTCTCAACTACAGCCATGGGTTGCTCATCAGTAACACCCTTCATGACTTAATCCAAGAAATTTAACAAATCAATTATAAATCTCAGTCAACTAAAGAAATGATTAACCCCAACAACAGATCAGATAAAATTGAAGGTTTGGAAAAAAATAAAAAACTGGGTATCTTCCGATTAGAAAAAAAATTACTCGGAAAAACCTCAGTCAAGTAAACAGAAGTACAACTTCCAAAAAAAAATAAAGGAAAATGAAAAACAGTAGGAGAAACTAAGAACAAGAAAGGAACCAGATGAAGAGAAGAGGATTAGGGTTTTATAATAACCAACAAAAAGAAGAAGAAGAAGGAATCTTTTTTCCTTAGAGAGAGAATGAAAGAGAGGGAGCGTTTGGTAGGGGAAATTTCTAGAGAGAGAAAGTAGTGGAGATGGAGAAAAAAAAAAGGATAACTATGATTGGTCGGCGTAGACAAGGGGCGCCGACTATCGATTCCTTTGTCTTCCCTCCTCCTTTTCTTTCCCCTTTTCTTTTTCCTTCTCTCTGAGTCTTGGTTTGGTTTTTCCCCTCTATTAGTCTTCCATTTTCTTTTTACATTTTTCTTTTCGCTTCGCACGTACGAGTTGAGTTCGAGCTGGTTGATGACTGCACCTGGATCTTTAGCCACGTGTCACTGGTACAACCCTTGGGATTTCTATACTCATCGCCGTCGCTTTACTTATGGGCGATGCTAAATTGCGCCGACCGGCGAATTGTTAGGTGCTTGCTTTAAACTGTTTATATGCATTAACTTATTCTTAAATTTTACAACATACAAAAATTTAATTAATATTTTAATTTTAAAAAAATATATATAATTTATTTTTATCAATTAAGTTTTAATTAAACATGTAGTAAAATATCAGCAAAAATAACACTTCTATTTAATAAATTTGATTCAAAATAAAAGTTTGTTTGATCTCGAATTGTAAGGTTTTGAAGGAAATTAAATATTGAAGAACCTAAAGGAGAAAATGGAAGAACTAGGAAAGGGAAACACAAAAGAGGTGACAGCTTAGAAAAACCCTAGTAGGATTAATTTTTTGTTAACGATTTCTTAATGCTTTTTACTACAAAAAATAATCCTTAAATACTTAGGATAAAAAAAGACACACATACTCCTCAATCACATAGTTATTTTTTCTTTTTAACCCTAAATATATATATATATATATGCACGTATACACATACAATAGATATGGACTCTTATTCAAGATACTACTACTTATTTAACACACAAGTTCAGTAAATGATGTTTTCATATCCCTCCACTAGATAGAGAACAAATATTTTATACTCTCATCTCGGTCATGTGAGAATTAAGTAGCCTACTTATAAGTACCTTGATAAGAATGTCTGTCACTTGTTTTTCACTGCTTATATATTTTGTCACAATACTTCCATCCTGAATTTTTTTCTGAATCAAATGGTAGTTCAATTTTATGTGTTTGTTTCTTCACAAAATACATTATTAACTGTAATATGTACCACAATCTTATTATCACAATGCATGATAATAGTTTGTGGATGTTCAATTCATAAATTATTTAAGAGATATTTTACTTAGGTTAACTCACAATAGACCCTGATCATTGTTTCGTATTCAACTTCAATAAAGGAGCAAAATATAATATGTTGTTTTTTTACTTTAAACATATTAAGGAAGACCCAAGAAAAACACAATATTTTATAATAAATCTTCAGTATCTTAGCAAGCTCTCCATAACTATCACTATAAGCATTAAGCTGCAATTTGAAAGTGCTTGAATAAAATAGCCTTGTATAGATGCATGCTTAATATATTTCAAACTCTATATGCGACAGTGAGATGTTATGTAATAACCCGGCCTGAGAGAAACAAACTCAACCCATCTACTTCTTACAAATAGGGAACGCCAAAATGGCATTGTTTTTTGATCTGCTTATGAGAAGCAGATGGGTTGGGTTTGTTTCTCTCGTGTCGGGTTATTACACATTAATCTTTTTATTACTCTATGAATTGACTCATAAGTTATATTGGACAGTGCATGTTTGTCATTGTAAGAGTTAGATGCATGAGTCTTCCAATAAGCCGTATATATATGGTTGGATATGAAATTAGCTCATTATTATCGTTTGACAGTTTGAGATTTTAGCCTAAGAGCCAACATAGAGGTTTTAGCACCCAAATTCCCTATGTCTTTCAACAAATTCGTAATATATTTATGTTTATATATATGATCTCTTTATTGGATCGTGCAATCTTAATACTAATAAAGTACTTGAGGTCTCTTATGCTTTTAATCTTAAATTTATTATTCATCTCATATTATAAGTTATCTATTGTAATCACATTATTTCCTATAATAATTTTATATCATTAATATAAAACAAAAGAAGAGTGAAGTCCTTTATATTTGTCCATATAAAAAAATAATAAGCATTACATTGTGTAAACCTTTGCTAAATGATAAAGACTAAGAATTTCGTATACCACTATCGTGAATCTTGCTTGAGATCATCAATGTTTTTAAGCAGTTATACACTTTTAGTTTTTTCTTATTATGATAGTCTGACAGTAATTCTATATGAACTTTTTCATTCAAAAAATATTTTTTAACATTAAATTGACGGAACTAACCTTTGATAAGTGTCAAAGAAATAAGTAATATCATTAAACTTGAATTTATTTATCCATTTGCACGATATAACTCTTTTTCTACATGGTAAATTAGTAAATATCTTTATTTTATTATGTTATAATACATTAATTTAATCTCTTATTGTTTTCACCTAATTTGCATGTAGCGCCCGGGAAATTGAAGAAGAAAAAAAAAAAAGAGGCCACGTCAGCATACCCAGTCAGCAGTCCCGGCCAACCGGGACCTACCACGTGGCAAGACCACGTCGATCCGGGACCGGCCACGTTGGCGATCCGCGTGTGCTCGATCGGACGGCCCAGATCAAGCGTGCGATCGGACGGCCCAGATGCAATCGCACGGACGGCCCATATTCAATCAAAAACGGACGACCCAGATTAAATCAAAATGGACGGCTGAGATCAAAAGGCAAAAGGGTATAAATAGAACCCCCACACCAGACCACAAAACCCTAGCCGCCTGCCCTCACCGGAGAAGACGAACCAGAAGCCGGCCGCCGCCACCCGCCGCCGCACCGGGGAGATTTCCGACCGCCGATCGAGGTAAATTTCATACCCCCGACTCGTTTTTCCACGCTGATTTCCCATGTGGCCAAGTCGGAGCCAAAATCCCGGCCAAAAGGCCGGAAAATACGGCCGAAACCCAGCGGTGCTGCCGCACCCCTCCTCGATTTTTGCCTCCGATGAGGCCCTTCCCGGCCTCCGTTTAATGCAATTTTTATATCACCGTGATCACCATTCTTTTCTCTACAGGTTGATCGGAGCCGAATCACCAAAACACGAACTTCACGGGAGAGCCGCCGCACCCGAGAGCACCGCCGCCGGTAAGCTTCGGTTTTTCGTAATTTTTTGGCCCCCCGAGGGCCCTAGGGTTGTTTAATCTCGAGGATCGATGCAAGTGCGGCCGAATTCGGCCGGAAACGGCCAAACCGAAGCGAATCGCCGCCGCAAGCAGCGGCGCCGTCGCCGGAGCACGGCGGAGCCGCCGTGCCGGAATTGCGATATTGGCCAAAAAGGGGCCCTGGGCCTAATTTAGAATTTTTTGGAACACGTGCAGGTACCAGTAGTGCGTTTCAGTTCCCCGGAAAAAATTCAGGAAAAATTAGGAACAGCTCGTAGGCGCACTGTGAAGTCGTGTTCGGACCCCGAAACGAGTAAGGACCCCTCACCCTATTTCCTATCATGGTATTAAAGTTCAATAAATGATAAAATGGTATTTCATGAATCAACAAATGTGTAAAATTGCTTAAGGTCGCTAATGGAGCCCGAGTCTAGTGTGTTTGTCGGTTAACTGTTATTTGGCCTGTTTTACAGTTTTAAATGCAGTATGAAGTTTGATGTTTTCATTTTATAGTTTCGTGTGCATATTTTACTGTTTTACTGATTATGGATTGAATGATTGGGATATTGATGCTGTATGTTGTCTGTTTGGCATAAATTACCGTTTTGCTTGTTTGTATGTAGATTGATGATGCTGACTGAGAAAAAAGAGAATGAAAGATTATGTAAATGGGTAATTGTATAATGTGGTCAGCCTGACTAGATATCCTGGGAGATGGTGGACGGACCGGGTCCGTAGGGAACCCTACCGGGATTGTGGTCTCCCATACCGGATGGGGTATGAAGATCTTATGTGTTTTGGCGCCCATACCGGACGGGGTATGGGGACAGCCCGTTTCACCCTCATACCGGACGGGATAATGGAGTTTATAGTTTTGGCGCCCATACCAGACGGGGTATGGAGACGGCCCTGGAATCTGATTTCAAGTGTTAAGGGTTAACGGGTAGCGGGACCCCTATGGATCCCCATGGATACTAGTAGGCTGGTAAATGAGGAAAATATGTTGTATAACGGTTGAATTACAAAAGGCTTGATAAGTATTATGTTATACAGTTCATATATGATTTCATGATGATGATAATGTTATTGCTTTCGTATACTGTTTTATGGATTCCATCGAGGTAAGTGAATTGTGAAGGATTTATTATTGATAAAATAATTTGTTGTAAATTATGCTCCATTGGTCTTTTTGTGTTTTCTATCCATTTTTACCTCCGTGACGGTGAGATATCGTGATGTCTTTACTGGGCTAGTGTAGCTCATTCCTTATTTAATCATTTCAGATCAAGAAGACATCGTTCCCGAGCCGGTTCCGCAGGAGGACGACAAATGGGACGCCTAAAGACTCCGTAGTCATATTCGTAGCTTTTACTTTCAAGTTTCTCCTTTAGGTAGTTTGATCTTTTATATTTTGTGAGCACGTTTTTTGTTTTAGTGTAAGGGATGTTAATCGAATTTTGACTTCACTTCCGCATTTAATATTTTTAATACACATTTCATTTTAAATTTCCGGGGCCGTTACATTGTATTATGGCCAACCTTTTGGTATGAGATTGGCTCACTATGTGAATTGATAGCCAATATATGTCTTTTTTATTTGTCATTATTTACAACATATGAAACATTAGAGGTTAAAGAATAACATTACTTGCCATTTGATTAACTACATAAGGTAAGTGTGGGCGTGTGATTGGAAGTTCAACCTATTTACACATAAAGTCTTTTAGATAAGAGGGAGGTCTTCAAAATTTGGTTCATTTTTCTTACCATATAAGGATGGTTAGTGTTGCGTTCATCTTGCATTGAAGTCTCAAATACTTTATTTCCACCAAGTATAGGTATTTAGGTTGATGAGCTTAATTTGATATCATCTAGGTGGTCAATATGATTGTTTGTGTCCTTAAAATCAAGTTTTATGTTCGTATTCGAGTAAAACAATATGTGCGTTTTATGGTTCAAGGTAATTCATTATTGGATTATTATCACTAGTGAGATTGTTGGTTGTATTATTGTAATGAAATATGTTGTTTACGAGATTTGTACTAAACATGGTGTAGATACAATATGATCGAGGTATCAGTGTCAATAATCCAAAAGACAAGTGTGTAATTTTCTTGGTCTACTGAATTAACATAAAGTTAAATAAATATACTAGATAAACCTCACACATTAATATTTTGACATGGAGCATGATGTGATATTGGTTTATAATTTTTTTGTAATCTCCCACAAATGTGGAAGACTTCTAGTTATAAATATTACTATAAGCCTACGATTTATTTATGAATGGTGGTAAACAAGAGCTATATATAAACGTGCATATAAAAGTATATAATTTATCCAGGCCCTCTAAGTTATGGATCAAATACGTCGGTACTATCTTGATGGACCAGTTCTGGATCCATCCAAAATTCAGCAACACAATGACACTGTACTAACGAGAGTATATTTCTGAATTAGTTGTGTGTTAGAACTAAGCTTTTTTAGTTAACAATTTTAATGCATTTCTTTTACGTGGAATGTCTTAAAAGTTTTAGTTGCGAGATATATAAATTAATTAGAAAACGCATTAATACAAACCAAAATTATTTATAATAAATTGTCAAATTAGTTTTAAAATTTTGTATTTATTATAATTTAATTTTAAATTTTTTATATACTTAAAAAACATTAAGTTTTATTTTGTACCACGATGGGAAAGACTAAAATAATTAATTTATATTTGGATATTTTAAAAGTTAACTCAGAATGAGATTTTAATTAGTTAATTACTCATTAACATTTTTATTAGATTAATTTTTAAGGCATCAAAATATAATTTAATTACATTAATATTTTTTTGTTAAAAATATAAAGAAAAAAAATCAGACATTTGAGATAAATAAAATATATTAAAAACTAGATTACAATAAAAAAAATATTATGAATTAAATTATAATAAATATCATATTTTAAAAAAATTAATGTAATAATTTGAAATTATTTTTATTATAGTATTATTATTTTAGTTCAAATTTTTATTATTTATATTATTCTTTCAAAAATAAATCATTATCCCACCTATTATTATTATTATTATTATTATATATTTTTTTTAAGTTGACAGTTGCAAGTCAAACTCAGTGAAAAGATTAGCGTGATATATGACGTACGGTCCAATAAAGTTGCTGCTAATCACCAACTAACACAAATAGAATAAATTAAAATAACCAAATTACGGCAATTAACAATTTCTCTCACATAAATAAATAAATAAATAAAAATGACCCAACTGAAATTGTTGTCTATTAAAACAAACACTCACATTGCTCGCCATTATTAGTAAATATATATATATAAAAATTAAAAATAATTATATTTATTGATGATATATTCGATGTGATACTATATGTGTGTATATATATATATATATCTTTCTCTAATTCTTGTGGGATAGAGAAAAAAAAGCCAAGTTCCATGCTACCACGAGGTCAACTTGGTAGTCATCATCATCATCATCATCATCGTTCATCACTGCCGGTTTTTATTACCATTAATAAATTAATCACTTCTTAATTATTAAATAAAAATTAAATATTTATATTGATGATATAATATTCGGCATTAATAAAATACATGTGCTAACCAATAATACTCGCAATAAATATAATTTAATTCCACTTTGTTGCATCATGGACAATTAATAAATCAAAAACTTTTAATTTATGGACCATACTACACATATGTAGAAGTTCATAATAATCAAGTCAATGAATCTGTAACATACATACATACATACATTGTATATATACACATTGGTGACAATAACTTGCACCGTGAAGTTGCCCTTTCGATAATATTAAATACACCCATATATATATATATATATATATATATATATTCCTATTTTGAATTTATAATATTTATAATTCAAATGTAAACGGAATTTGATTTTTTAAAACGATCCAACTCCGTCCAACTTGATGCTCTTATATAAGGAGGCATGGGTAAGTTGATTAATGAAATCGATGGTGATGAGGATTTAATATTATGTTGTTATAAAAATAAAATTAGATATTTATTTTTTATTACACACGAATTATAATTTTAGAAATTAATTACATCGGGTATAAGTTGTAATTAATTGAAATTAATTATATTGTTATATTTAAAAAATTAAATAAATAATTATTATATACTATCGTTATTATTTATATATTAAAAAAAAAATCAAGAGTGTATTATTTATGATCAGTTAAAAACCATATTTTATTTTTATATTTTAACAAGTTGGATAGATAATTACTTTGTATATTATTATACTAATTTTATTTTCATATTTTAAAAGTTGAGCTGGTAATTAGATTTTATTTGTAACAACCAACATTTAATTTTTTATTTTTTATTATTTTATAACTATAATTATTTATTAATTGAATTAAATTTATTTTAATTTAATAATAATAATAAAAGGGTAAAGAAATTAGTTAAGAATTAAATTGAAAATAACTTTGGGAAAAAGATGTGAAAATTTAGGTTTTGAGTATATTTTTGAAAGAAAAATTAGAAATCGGAGTTCAAAACGCAATTTAGAAAAATTATGTCACGTCAAATGTCCGGTCAGCAACCCCGACCAACCAGGACGCGCCAGGTGGCAGAGGCGCTGATGCAGGAGGCCACACGGGAGGAAGCCACGTGAGTGATCCGCATGCGCGCGATCGAACGGCTGAGGTTCGTTCTCGCTCGCACGGACGACCCAGATTGAAATCGCGCACAGACGACCCAGATTGAATCACGGACGGACGATCCAGATTGAATCGCGATGAACGGTCCAGATTCACTCTATATTTAATCGCGATCGGACAGTCCATATCAAAAACGATAGATGGCCCAGATCAAAAGCGAATGGGTATAAATAACCTCATCCGCACCCAAACCCTAACCTTAGCCGTCAGAATCCCTCGCCGGAGAAGACAGCCCAGCCGTTGGGGAGCCAACTATCGCCACCCGCCATTGCACTAGAACCTTTTTCGACCGTCAAAAGAGGTAAAAATTTATCCTCTTGCACAAAATTCAATTTTAAACCCTTTAATGGCTAAATCATAGTGAAAGAATCGGCCAATTGGCCGAAAAACGCCGCCAAAGCCTAGCGGCGCCGCCGCAGGAAATTTCACAAACCGCATCTGATGAGATCATTCCCGATTCCCGTTTCGCGTAATTTTTCTACCGTTGTAATTATCGTTTCCTTATCTACAGGTTGACCAGAGCAAAATGCCCAACCGCAATGTGAGTCGAATGAGTCGCTGCACTAGAGAGCCCCGTCGCCTGTGAATTTCAGTTTTCTATATTTTTCCGTCCAATCGAGGGCCCTAAGTGTATTTTTTCACATGAACTGATGCAAATTTGGCTGAATTTTGTCAAAAACGGTCGAAAACAGCCAACCCGATGTGGATCGCTGCCGGAGGACGGCAGAGCCACAGTGCCGAATTTTTAAAATTGGCCGAGTAGGCCCTGGGACTTATTTTTTGATTATGTGGGACATTTGTAGGTACCATAAGCGCGTTTCAGTTCCAAAAAAAAATTAGGGAACTAGGGACCGCCCGTAAACGCAGTAAATCATTTAACTTTTCAGTGTTAAATCAGGTAAGGACTCCCCTATTTCCTATCATGGAATTAAAGTTTGAATAAATAATAATACAATATTTTGTACAAATTAAATATATGTGCATAATTAATTTCGGATTGCTAATGGAGCCTAAACCAGACATTATTATCTGTTAATTTATTTTACAGTCTAAAAATATGATGGTTTCTGGTTCGTCTATTTTATGGTTTAAATGCATGTATTATTCCCTTACTTGACCACTGCTTGATTTTGAGATTTAAGATATGATTGCATTACCGGATGCATGTTTATTTGTTTATATAATTATGTTTGATTTGATAACGGAGACTAAGGAAAAACAGGAAAGGGGTGTGATATAATAAACAAATAAGATGACAGCCTCACTATATATCATAGGATATAGTGGACGGATCGGGTTCATAGGGAACCCTATCGTGAACGTTGCCTCATACCGGACGGGGTATGGAGAATTTGTCATTTGGCGCTTATACCGGACGGGGTATGGAGACGGCCCGCTTCACCATCATATCAGACGAGGTATTGCGGTTTAATATCTTGGCGCTCATACTGGATAGAGAATGAAGACGACTCTGTAATTAAGATTGTTAAGAGAAATGGTTCACGTGTAGCGGAGACACTACTATGGATTCTTATGGATACTAGTGGGCTAGTAAAATAAGAAATGGTTATGATTTAGTTATTGTTAATGAATATGAATTTATGATATGTTATGTGTTACTGATTGTGAATGAAGTTATGATCTGTATGATGTTATTATATTTATAGGTTGTTTTCATAAATCTCACAATGGTAAGTAAATGGTAAATGGTTTTATTTTTAATAAATGCATTGGTTTACATTTAGTACTCCATTAGTAGTTTTTATTTTTATACTCACATTTACTTATGTACCGGTGATATAATGTGATGTCCTTACTGGGTTAATGTAGCTCACCTCTTATTTAACCATTTCAGATCAAGAGAACCTGATTCTCAAGTCCGATCCGCAAGAAAATTGCGAGTAGATGTTAGATACTTTATATATTTTTTTACTTTTTTCATTTCTCATGTTTCTTTCAGAGATTTCATTCCATAATATTTGTTTAGTACTTTTAAATTATTGTATAAATGATGTAAAGTTTAATTTTTTATTTTACTTACGTACTTAAATTATTATATATTTTATTTTGAATTTATAAAGTCGTTATATTATTTGTATTCATATATATAATTATAGTTATTATATTAAATTTTATTTTTACATTTTAAAATTTGAACAAATAACATTTAAAATTTATTGCCATATACAAACAAATATTTACCTAATTGTTATGTACAAGAATTTGAAACGTTGCGGACCGTTTCGCCGGAGAAATTTTCGCGTTCCGTCCGCCTGCTGTTGGCTGGCTTCTTTCGTTAATCTTTCTTCACTTACGGCGGCAACCAGTCTCTCTTCATTTTCTACTGCAAACTGCTGGTTAGGAATGTTTAGCACCTTCGCAAAGATTTCAATTTTCCCGCTCAAAACATACCCACCAAATCACACTGTCATAAATCCAACTCGCATTCTCAATTTCCCACACCCGTATCTCTCACGCAAGTCTCCGATTCTTCTCAACTCATGCTACCAGCGAAGGAGTTCAAAATCATCCTCATCGCAGAACCCATCAAAGGACCTCCCCATACACGGTCTAATTCTCTTCACATTCTCGTTGATCCTTCTTTGTTTTAGGCTATTCTCCAATGCCTTTTTACCCAATTTCCATTATTGTTGGCGAGATCTCATTGCTTTATCTCAAGAAGCTGAGGTGAAAGCCAGAACCTATCCCAAGCATTTATGTCAAGCCATTGTTGCTTATGAGGATCGCAGGTTTTTCAGCCATTTTGGGATCGACCCACTTGGAATTTCCCGGGCAGTTTTGTCGTTTGGAGCTCTGGGAGGTGGTAGCACCATAACCCAGCAGGTGAATTGAATGTTGGTTGTTGGGTGTTATTTTCGTGCAGACAATGTGTTTGTTGATTTTACTCTCAGTCAAAATTGCTTAATTTTATTATTTAAAAAGTATGATTAGTATCTTGTGATTGTTTATTTTTAAATGTTTGTTTAACGTCGTTGGTGCTTGAACGTGGTTTACAAAGTTTGATTAATGTTGGTTGAATGAATTCTTTATGAATAACTCGTAAGAACTACCGATTCTATTGTTACTTGAGAAATCATTTATTAAAATAAAACTTCGGCAGGCAAAAATGGTATCAAACATTTATTTTTTAGGATGGTAATCTTCTTCCTTGATGGACATATATCACATAAAATAGTTGGTTATGTTGTAGGTTTTGATTTTTCAAGTGAGAAAAAAAATGTAGGGAGAGAATTTGGGGCTTCTTGTCTTGGATAAACACTTCCTTGGGTATGACCAATGCTGGAATTTCATTTCATATCTTACGTTCCCAGCTGATGTTAGCAATAATTAAAAGATTGTCTGCACACCTACTAGGAGAGAGAGAGAGACAGTTTCAATGGTCAACGCTAAACTCACAACCAGAATTGAAGAGAAGAAATGGAGAAAACCAGAGCAGACCAATTCAATCCTCATTCATCCCCCTCATATCAAAACTTGTACTTTCTCTTTTCTGTTATTCTTTCTGTCAAACCTCTATGGGATCCTTCCTCTTCTTCTTCACAAGTTTCTTGTTCCTTACTCCCATTTCTGGTATTTCTTTCTTGGAGTTCATACATCCAGATTTCACTGCTTCCTACTTTCAATTCATTGATAACCATGGCACCTTCTTATCCTCTCGCAGCGGAATGTTTAAAGCTTCTATCTTCAATCCTGGGGCTCAACAGATGAACTTTTACTTGTGTGTCATCCATGTTGCATCAAACACCATTATTTGGTCTGCTAATCACGATGCACCCATCTCAAGTTCTGGTAAAATGAATCTTACTGTCAAAGGAATTACCATTGCTGATCAAAATGGCAATTCCAGATGGTCCACGCCACCATTGCAGTCATCAGTACATGCATTACTGTTGACTGAGATGGGAAATCTTGTTTTACTCGATCAATTTAATGCTTCTCTATGGGAGAGTTTCCATCATCCAACAGACACACTCGTAATTGGACAACATCTACCAGCTGGGTCTTTTCTGTCAAGTGCTCTATCAGCTGATAACTTATCAACTGGGGATTATAGACTCATAATCACCGGATCTGATGCAGTAATGCAGTGGCATGAACAGACATATTGGAAATTGTCGATGCAAGTCATAGCATTTGTGAACTCGAATTATGCAGTGGAATATATGGCGATAAACAGAACAGGTCTTTACCTGTTCGGTCAAAATGATTCACTAATTGTAATTCAGGTTCCCCTGCCTCCAACATCATCCAACATCCGAATAGCCAAGCTGACTTCATCTGGCCAATTTACAGTTACTACCTTTTCTGCTGATGGCTGGAAACAGGAATTTGTGGGGCCAGTTGATGGTTGTCAAATACCGTTTATCTGTGGCAGGGTTGGACTATGTACTAATGATGCTACATACAGCAACCCAACCTGCTCATGTCCTGCAAACTTCCATTCAGCTTCAGACAACATCAGGGGTTGTGTGCCAAGCGATCAATCCTTTTCTTTGCCATTTGCTTGCAATTCAACCCATGATGGCAGCAAGTTGAATATGTCTGATGTTTCATATCTGACACTTGGCTATGGAGTGAATTACTTTGCCAATCGTTTCTCTGAGCCCGTAAAACAAGGAGTAAGCTTCTCCACTTGTAAGGAACTTTGCTCAATGGATTGTTCATGCTTGGGAATTTTCTATGGAAATCCATCCAATTCGTGCCATATAGTAGAAAAAGAGCTGGGTTCTATTACATTGAACAGTGCAGATGAAAATGTCTTGCAGGGCTATATTAAAGCTCTTGTCCTACCAACTGATGCAAACGGTCCAATCAACCATAGGCCAGAATTTCCTGTGGCTGCTCTGGTTCTCTTACCTTTCACTGGTTTCTTTCTATTAGCTGCACTAGGTTTTCTTTGTTGGAGAAGAGGAATATTCAAAAAGAATAGGAAGCTAAAATTTGGGCACTCAGTCTCTTCACAAGACCTGGATGCATTCTGCATCCCTGGGTTACCTCAAAGGTTTGACTACGAAGAGCTAGAGGTGGCTACTGATAACTTTAAGACCCAGATAGGGTCAGGTGGGTTTGGTTCTGTCTACAAAGGTATACTGCCTGATAAATCTGTTGTGGCAGTGAAGAAGATAACAAATTTAGGTGTCCAAGGGAAAAAAGATTTCTGTACTGAGATTGCGGTCATTGGAAATATACACCATGTCAATTTGGTCAAGTTGAGAGGGTTTTGTGCCCAAGGGGGACGGAGACTATTGGTTTATGAGTATATGAACCGTGGTTCACTGGACCGTACTCTCTTTGGCAGTGGACCTGTCATAGAATGGCAAGAAAGGTTCGATATAGCACTTGGGACAGCACGTGCACTTGCATACTTGCACTGTGGCTGTGAACAAAAGATTATCCATTGTGACGTCAAACCAGAGAACATTCTCTTGCATGATCATTTTCAGCCAAAAATCTCTGATTTCGGGCTTTCAAAGCTCCTAAGCCCTGAACAATCTAGCCTGTTCACGACAATGAGAGGTACTCGGGGGTATCTTGCCCCTGAATGGCTTACTAACTCAGCAATTTCAGAGAAAACTGATGTTTATAGTTTCGGGATGGTATTGCTTGAACTCGTGAGTGGTAGGAAAAACTGCCTACTGCGATCACAAAGCCATTGCATGGATGATGAGAACAGTAGTGGCTCCCAATCTTCATCATCAGGATCCAGATTTATTTATTTTCCACTATATGCATTGGAGATGCACGAGCAAGGAAGATACCTGGAGCTTGCTGACACAAAGTTGGAAGGACGAGTAATGAGTGAAGAGGTGGAGAAATTGGTGTGTATTGCTTTGTGTTGCGTTCATGAAGAACCATCATTAAGGCCAAATATGGTTACTGTTGTTGGTATGTTGGAAGGTAGGATTCCAGTAACCCGGCCAAGAATGGAGTCTTTGAATTTCTTACGCTTCTATGGCCGCAGGTTTTCTGAGGCTTCTACAATAGAAGAAGAAGAACGGGAAAGTGATGTTATGTTGTATCAGCAAGCAAATGCCTCCTGTACAAGTTCAGCAAGTGGCTCTCAACATTACTTTTCTTACATCTCCTCACAGCAGATCTCTGGCCCTAGATAGTATTGATTAATGGCTGAGATTTTTGTAGCTCTTGTGGTTTTTGGAATGGATATACAACCATAAATTGTATGTGATATAGAATTCTTGTTTGTTTATTCTCTTTGAACTAAAGTTAAATATGTAATTATCATCTTTCAAAGTCCAATGGAGTATTGTAGCAGTCATTTATCTACCTTACATATTACTATTAACTGTTCATTTGAGTCAATAACTAGGTGTACTTGTATGTAAATTGGATTTGTAGTTTGTCTCAGCAATATCAATGCTGGATTAACTTTTTTACACAGTTTTGTAATCGAACACTTTGTCTCTGGTGTGAAAAGATGCTGAAAATTTTAGTCAATATGGATTTATAGGTGTGTGCTATGATGGTTGGTCATTGTATATCCAGGGCTCCAAATCGAGATTTATTCCTCTTTCTGTATCTTCATTGTCTTGTTCTTTCTGTATATCCATTGCGATTACTTCATTGTCTTGTTCTTTCTCGAGTTAGTTGATGTTCACGACTTGTTAGATAATGCTGACTTTTCCAAAAGTAAGTTCAGAGCTATTATCTAAAATTTAGCATGTAATATCTGTTGATAGTTGGTTTTTGATGGGTATTCAACTGACGACATTTGAGACAAAGTTCCTCAGCCCCGATAGTGGTCTCCATTCTGGAAGAGGAATGCATAGCATGAAAACAAAAAAATTAGTAAGGAAAGGACTTATTGGGATTTTTTTTTTCTCTCTCTTCGCTTAGGCTTCTAGGACTTTTGTTATATTGGAACTGCAATGAGGTTATGAAGGTTGATGACTCTTTTGATATGTTGGGGCAAAAATCTAATCCATACAGTGAAGAAGGTTATCCGGCTCTTTTTCAGATACCTTATTGGAATAAGTTATTCTATACCAGAGTGATTATATCCTGAAGATTATTTTTGTGCACACATATTATTTGCATACTTTCTTAATGAGTATAAGAACATTCTGTTGCTTTTTATTTCCTAGAAATTCTTATTTTTTTGTTGAGCCAAACTTTGTAGTAGCTGTTTTGGAACTGAAATCATTACAAGCTTCCAAAGTTCTGGAAGGAAGACTAAATTAAGTCTTACTGTAGTTTTTTTTGTTTTATATTGATTTTGAAAGCTTTTGATTTTTTATTACAACTGTTTAATTTTGTTTTCTTTCTCACCCTGGCAGCTAGTCAAGAACTCTTTTCTTAGAAATGAGCCCACCTTCTCAAGAAAGATTGTTGAGATGGTGTTGGCAGTAGCACTTGAAAGGAAAGTGTCAAAACAAGGAATATTAAGCACATACCTGAGTAAGGTCTCTTTTCTTGCCTTATGCTTCTTTCATCATCCCTTATTTGTTTATTTATTTATTTTTTAATTAAAAGGAAGTCATATCCCTTAGTTTAAGGGGCACTACATATATTTGTTTCCAATACTTATGTGAATGGTTTTTTTTTTTTAATTTGTTTTCTGTTTGACAAAATGCATTCTTCAAATTCATTTTTAGAAAAATATAATTTGTGGTTGTAGGAAAAATCCAACTACAATATTTCTAGCTGCATTTAGATTTCCAATTTTTGTGCTGGTTTTTCTTCTTCACTGTTCACCCTGAGTTATAAGAAGTTCACACTTGCTAAAAGTTATAAGACTTCTTCATTGTTGCTCTTTTGATATATTATCCTATTTTAACTTATTATTTCGTGCAACATGAAACAATGTTCGAGCAGAAAATTGTTTGAGATAAATGGCTATTGAACGAACATAGATAAGAACATAAGATGAAGTGTAACCAGGATATTATGGGTATAGCCTACTTAGCTTCTGGCTTTCTTTCCGCTTGATGACCGTTGGACTCATTTTGACTTTTGGGCTCATGTTATATGTTAAACCGAGCTACATTAGCCACATGTCTCCTTGTGGAATATGTTGTCTGGTTGCTCTTTTGGGATACCATCATTGACTGGGTGCTCGCCAATAAGTTGGAAGAGAAGATAAAAAGCATTTGAAATAAAGTTAATCATAATGTGGACAATGGCTAGATAAAAGTAACATGCCAATATTGGGAACTAGTTTATTTTTGTTTTTCCTGAATCATGTGTCTAGTGACAATAAGCATACATGATTGATGTCACAGATATACTGGGGACATGGTATTTATGGAATCGAGTCAGCATCGCTTTTCTATTTCGGAAAGCATCCTTCTCTTCTGAGTTTGGGAGAGTCAGCAATGCTTGCTGGGATCATACCTGCACCGGAACTTCGATCACCATTCAGGGACCCTAGCAGGTACGTTTTCTGTTGTTGAATTACTCCTTTTACTTGTTCTTGCTTGCTATTGTGTCTATTCACTAATATTGCTTAGTTCATAGGCTGTGTTAGAATTTAAAGCCTTTTGCAATTCACTCATTGTACTCGTCCAGTACTTCTTTTGTTAGTTAGATACTCTATCCAGTATTTTATAGGATAAATAGGTGCTTATGGAAAAACAGATAAAACTAGAAGATAAGTTCTTACTTTGTTGCAGAGGGAAGACATTCCAAGCTAGAGTTCTGAAAAGGATGGTGAAAGTTGGATATCTTGATATAGAGACAGCACTTTCCGTTGTGAAACAATGTCTTCATCTACGTCATGATAGGCGGGAGCGTGCGGATGGATTGCTCTACCTGTTTCCTTTAACCATGGAGGTTAGTGAAATTTTCATGTGCTATCAGCCTCTTTTGATTACCATGTCCCCGATTGCCCATCATCCTCAAGGACATAAAGAGTAAATTAGTTCACAAACTTCTATATACTAAGAGTAAATCACCTGGAGACCTCCATTTTTTTCAATCTTCATTTTCCACAACTGTTAATTCTGAAATACAAACATATGTGAATTCTAAAAAGTAAAAATTCGAAGTACGTTTCTACAGCTAACTCATGTTCTGAATGCGTTCTCCTGTATTTTTCATTTGATATATTTAGCTCTGTTGTCTATTCATTTGATTGTCTATATTGAAATGTGTTTTATCCGTCTTATCTGATTGTTGGATTCTGTTTCATTTTTATTCTCTAGAAATTTGAAGGGTCCAATAAACTGAACAATTTCTGCAACTTCTCAACTTTCAAGTGTATATGGGACTGGAAAAAGGAAAGCAAGACATGGGAAGCATTTGAGGACATGGAAACATGGGCGGCTAAGATACAGCATGAAACCCAACCAAAATCTTTCAATTTGAAGGTGAAAATGAATATGTTCATGATGCAAATGGAAAGGAACAAAAATGCCCTTATTAAAGATTGCCATAATTCATGAACTGCTTTCAGTATTTTTACAGAGTTCCACCTTAAGGTGGATTATTTTGAAAATTTGTATGGGACTAGACATGATCTTTCTTTCTTCTAAAATTGAAATTAACTCAAATGTAAAAGAATAGCAAATATAACCATTGCACCAAACTCGGTTGTTCTCTTACATTGGATATGATTAATCATTTTAGGTTGTTGCAAGAAAAGAACTTTTACGAGACCAAGAGTGGTCTGTGCCAGTATGACACCTAACGGTCTGACATGTCATTAAAAGTAATATAAATGCCATACCAATAGCCAATAAAAATGTGACACGTGTCTTTCCACGTCAAGCTTGACGTGTCCCTGCCAATGAAAATCAAAAGAAGTAACTTGCCGTTAAAGATCACGGTTAAATCAATGAATCGTTCACAAGCCTCGGTACCCAATATAAAGACCAGAATTCTGCCATTTTTCGGAAGTCTCCAGAAGTACTCTCATGGCCTACGTTGAGCGAGGTCAGCTCTCTCTCTCTCTCTCTCTCTCTCTCTCTCTCTCTCTCTCTCCAATTAACATTTTTCTCGATGATGTGGGGAAAATTCTTGATTAAGAAGTTAGTTTATCATCTTCCATTTCATTTAATAATGACCGGATTCGGACTTTTTCTATGTTGGATTGATTTGTATTTCGATTTTTAGGGTTCCTTTTCTAGCAATTAAAAGGAGATTAAGCAGTTCGTATTTCGCTTCTTTGTTTGTGACTGATCATGTCTATCCCGCTAACTTTTGGTTTGCGATTCTCTTCCGTTGTTTTCTTAATATGATCATGAAGTTCTTTTTATTTGGGGGTAGACCTTCGTTAATTGCCGCTTGAATGAATATGTGAGGATAGCAATGCTTACTAGAAATCGCAGCAATTTGAGATCATTCTAATCGAACGCAAAATGATGTTCTTCAGCAGTGACAGCTGCTAAGTTTGGGCGTTTGTAATGTGATTGCTCCTTTAGTCATCTGGTAATGTGCTCCGCGTTGTTTTGGATCAATATTTAATGTTTGCTAGGTTTGGGGAATTTATTTGTTAAGAAAAATTGATTCATTCATTTTGTTAATTTTTTTTCCTTTATCCTTGCAAATGTATCAAGACATATGACTGCAAGTTATTGGAAAGTTAAAAAACGCAATATTGAGCTATAAAAATTTAATAACGCTTCAATTTAAGGTGTAGTTTTTCTTTAATTTATGCCCTGTAACAAATTGATGAGTTTGTGCCTACTTGCGTTGGATGCATTTTCTCTTTTTCAGAAGCTTCTTTACCCTCTTCTTCAGCCTTTTTCCCCTCTCTCTTAACCCAAAAAGATAGTTTTCTCTTTTCCTTTGCAACTGAACCTAACGCAATTAAACCTTGATTTTAGTTTGTTGCAATCAGCTACAAGAATCTTTCCCTAACATGTATCAAGACCATACTCTTGGACGGCTCCTTTTTCCCACTTCACTCTTTTGAAAATTTTGCAACTTGGAAGTTATCACTTGTTAATCATAATTGTGCAAAGCCAAATATGATTTAGAAAATTGTAGGAATTATTATATATTGAGTTTGGATGTTATAAAGTAATGTTAGGAGGGATATTCCTAAGATTTACAGCTATCTAAGGTAAGTTTCAAGAATGATAGAATTGTTTTCTATGTATTCTTCATTCCATTACATCTTTGCGGATATTTTATTCATTTTGTTTTCTGTATATTACTTGATTGAAATATCTGAGATAAGTTTAAGAATGATAGAATTGTTTTCTATGTATTCTTCATTCCATTACATCTTTGCGGATATTTTATTCATTTTGTTTTCTGTATATTACTTGATTGAAATATCTTGTGCATTATGTACCTTTCACTATTGACAGTTAAGTGGTATAACCAGCTGAACCGCTACTTTAGCCTGTCTTTTTTACCAATTGATAGACGTTTTCAGTGTAATCTACATAATTGCTTGTGATTTTTTAATGAATACCTGTGTGGCTGAAAATAAACTACGGACAATATCTCTGCCATATTTCTTCTTTTTCCAGTTGTTAACTTGCTTGGTTTGTCCAGGTGTAGTGAAATCCAAGCGATCAATATGGCGTCTAAGGACAATCACGGATTTCTTCTGGGCCATTGTCAATTTTATTGGAGCATTTTTTGCAACAATGTTCTCGGTAAGACAGTAATCTTTTTGGTTAGTTGTTGGTAATGCAAGCAATTTATTCGCAACAAATTGAGACTTGATGTTCCTAACTCTTCCCTTCCTCCATGCTTTAGATGGAGAAGTCAAATGCTTACAAGAAAGGCTCTGGTTCAAGCAAGAAATGGGATGGTGGACCTGGAGGTCCTGGTAGTGGTCCATATGGTGGTGGTGGTGGTGGTGGGGGTCCACGTCGTCCACCTCGTGGTCTAGACAATGTTCGGGGAATTGACCATAGTAAGTTCATCTATTTCCCTTTGTTTCTTTTGAACTTCGACCCACCAAAGTGTTTAATCTGTTACAGACAGCAAAAAATTGAACATGTATAATATTTATGTTTTGTGGTTAAATTCCAGATGCCCTACCAGCTTGCGGTTCCTGCTGTGGTGGCTAAGAGTCTGAGGTATCACTATGAAGGTTGCTGTCACATCTTTATATGCTTAGGCTGCAATGTATTCTTTTCTGAGTTGGAACTTGTTAATGTGTTGATGTATAGCTTAAAGACCATGTAAAACAAGAGAATGTTTGTGCAGTCTCTTCTCTTGGATGTATTTTCCGACTGGTAGATATTTTACTAAAATAATATTTTTTTTTTTGGGAATGTTACTTAAATAAGTATAAGAGGTGGAGTAATCTTCGTTAAATAAAAGAATATTTCATGAGTAACTACTGTTTGGGGACCGCAGTTACCGCAACCTACTTCCTACGACTCTGCATGAGCTTCCTTGGTTCTATTAAAAGGTTGAAGAAATCTACCTTGAGGATGTGTCCGTTCTACGACCCTTGAATCCACTGACTGCTAACTAGCCACGGTCAGAATATAATTAATTCATCATCTAATTTTCCTTTTCAGGTCGTTAATTGCATTTATGTAAGAGAGAATAAAATTTTTTGATTCCTATACTCTTAAGATCTACATTCTGAATAGGAAATCGAATAATATAGTTATATGGAAAAAAAAAACACTAATAAAGTCCTAAGCTCGAGGAAATTAAAATCTTGCCATGCCTAAATAAATTGGAAATTTAGTTGATTTTTCTTTCCAAACCTGTATCTTCTTATTTTGCATCACCTGCGCTATAAATGTATTTCGAGAGAAACGAATTAACCTCGTCAGTTGGAAAAAAAAAAAAAGAAAAAGAAAAATATTCCGCTTACAAGTTTTCCACTAATTGGTAGATTATTTATTAATTAGAACGTTGTGGTATCTCTTTCTTAAGATTTTATTGAGCTACTTATATACTGTTGCAGCCTAATTATCGTAGTAGCTGGCAATGTGATTTACTTTTCTTATGTGTGTTATATTAGCTTATTAATATTAATTAGTAGAAAGAAAATTTATTTTTCGAAATTTTCATCTTGTTTCAGTGAAATTCTTGTTGATCGAAGAGCGTTGGAAGGATGGAACACTGGATAGTGACGGCGCTCGTGGTGTTTGCTGTAGTTGCGTTGGGACTATTTGCCGGTTGTCACCATTTGTGTTTTGGCTCAAGAAGATCGGTGCAGAGGTCTGAACCTGCCTCTGCATCTCATCCTGAACCTGAAGCTGCCGCCGATGATGCAGCTGATGATGCCGCTCGTACTCCCTCTAATTCTGCATAAATTAATAGCAAATTTTATAGCCTAGTCAAGCCTTTATTTATTTTTCTCTAGTTACATAATTTTTCATATGATATTTTTATTTAATTGGATTAATACCAATGTATTAACTATCAAATAAATAACCAGTGGTCTTCGCTGCTGGATTTTAATTGATGGTAATTTTATACAATGCTTAAATTTACTTTTAAATAATTATATTTACATTTTATAATTTGCATTTGACATTCACACTTTTAATTTCTTCAATCATCGATTTACTTTAAAATTCCAACTTTAAAGTAATCCTTTTTAACCGAATATAAATAATTGATGTAGCAAAAGAAAATTATTGCAGCTATGTCCTCTAGCACAACTCTCTACAGGAGTAAAAAGAACGCTCAGTTTCTACCATAAAATTTAGCTCCTGCAAGTCTTAAACTGAGTATGTAAATATATTTGTATGGTTTAATATTCTAACCACTAATTAAACCACTAACATTTTTTTATCCCTACTCATAAAATGTCAAAACTATCAAAATAAAAACTCGAAACATACATAACTAATTTAAGTTAACATTTTCTCCCAAAAAAAAAAAATAAAAAAAGACACTTTTATATTTGGAGTTATACACTTATTTTCTAAATTAATAAAACATATTAAATAAGATTAAAAAGACCTGAGTAGTCTTAATTTTTTTTGTGTTCAAACAATACATTAAAATACCACATCCTTTTCCTCATTATATTACAAAGTTAAGTTATTTAATAATAAATAAACAAATAAATTTCAATATACATAATATATATAAATCAACATATGTTATATTAATAAAACAAATATTAATTTACTTTGCATCAAAGATTAATATATTAATATTTAAAATTTTAATTAATTAATTTTTGTAAAAAATATATCGTCTAACTTTTAGTAGAAGATGTTCTTGAAAGAAAAAATTGCTAAAAAGCAAATGATAATAAAAAACAATATAATTAATTAAAATAATTAAATAAATTTTAAATATGTTTAGTTAATTATATGATAATTTTTTTTATCAAATATTTTTTATTATTTAATATTGATAGATAAATATACTTAATTTTTAAAATATGAAATGACATATAATAAAAAAATATTTTAGGCATTTTCTAAAAATATGCTGATTTTGATTATATTACCAAAATGAGAAGTTTGTATATACATTTTCATAATACAAAATAAATTTAATATAGATTAAATTATGAGGTCAGTTTTGTAATTTACTGACAAATTTGCAAATACCAACTTTCTGATACATCTTATTTTATTCTTATTTTTAGTATTATATCTATTTTCGAGTGAAAAATAAAAAATACAAAAAGAAGAGAAAAACTCTAGCAGAACAGAAATATCATTCGCTCTTACTACACTATTTGGACAAGCGTGTTTCCCATAGGTGGAGCTGTCTGAAGGGGAAGAGCCAAAACTTCCGCCTCTTCAGTCAATCCGAACGAATCAGTGGATTAGTCAGGAAGATGCTGATGGCTTTGGGCCACGCTCTAATTGTTGACTGCTTGGGCGAGCATTTGAAAGGAGCAGCAGTGGCTTCCGTCGTGGACCAAAGCTGCTTCGCATGATTGCCGACTACGTGTTCGACATAATGCCGGTGAGTCAAATGGCATCTTTCAGCTTCTCCTGCCATGCGCGCTTTAGTAGAGTATCAAATGTCGATATCATCCTCTAATTTCCAGTTTCTCCACGTCAAGATGTCGGCAGTTGACACCCACGGAAAATGTTGAAGTGAAAATCAATCTATGGAGAATCAGTTGAAGTCAGAAGTATCCAAGTGCATGATTGAAGGGATCTTAGCCCCCCTCCAAAAAAAAAAAGAAAGAAAGAAAGAAGTAGTAAAATTAAAGCAAATACGAAATATGTATGTTTATTCATGTATATATAGTTATATAGCCTTAGATTTTAATGCTCATAGTTTAGAGGCTTGCATGTCCAGAATTTTCAAGAAATTTGCCTTGAATTGGTAGACTACCAGCTCATACGGTTACTCATGTGTTCGACCAACTGCCCCACTGAAAACTATGGAGATGACCGCAGTATCTACATGGAATTAGCAAGAAACATCAAGCCCACAAAAGAATAGTAATGAAAGGTCATTGAATATCGGAAACTATGCACGAGTTTTTGTTTCGTCGTGTAGTACTCAAGCTGGGTTATTTGTATAGTTCATTTGTGGAGTTTTCATTTTTATTTTCGTCCTCTTATTTGGATTTTCTTTTCCAACTTTGTATTGTTCATTTCTGTAGCCTTTCGTCTTCTTTTTCTTTTTTCTTTCTCGCCAACTTTGTGTTCTTCTTTCTCGCAGAGGATGCGCTCTGAGTTAATATAACCCACGAATTGCGCATTGAGTGAGTCCCACGTACAAGTAACAGTGACGCACTACGCAAGGAGGGATGCTGCACGCAACCTGTTTCGCTCCCTCACTCAGTAGAGCGACTTCTCCATTCTTATCGTTAATGTTCAAGTTTCCATTGCAGTTATTTCCCCGCAATAGCCGTCGCCTGTTTCTCCGCCATAGTTATCGATCTTCGGTTGCTTCTTCAGCCACGTGGGTCCATCGCTTTCCCATGGACGGACGTGCCCATCTGTGTACCGCAGCTATAGCTGCTAAGAAATTTGCCGTACCCGCGTCCGATCAAATTTCCAACAAGGCAAAGAAGAAAGCAAGGCGAGAATCTCCTGAGGGAGTGCTGAGGTACAAACTGGATATGTGCTCGAAGCACGGAGACCTCGTTGAGGCCCTTCACCTATACGATGAGGCACGGAGGGAGGGAGTACAACTTAGCCAGTACCATTACAATGTAATACTCTACTTGTGCTCTTCGGGTGGTTCTTCCGTTGAAGTAAGTGGAGATTGGGATGGTGAAAAGGACTCGGTTTTGGGGCTTAAGAGGGGCTTTGACATTTTCGGACAGATGGTTGCGGATAAAGTTGCTCCTAATGAGGCTACATTTACGAGTATAGCGAGGCTGGCTGTTGCAATGGACGATCCAGATAAAGCATTTGATTTAGTGAAGCAGATGACAAGTTTCGGTATCCCACCAAAACTGAGGTCATATGGACCAGCCCTCTTTGGTTTCTGTAAGAAGGGGAAGGTTGATAATGCTTATGAAGTTGATGCTCACATGGTTGAAGCTGGAGTAATGGCAGAAGAACCAGAACTTTCTGCTCTTCTGAAAGTTAGTGCTGACGGAAAGAAGGCAGACAAAGTGTATGAGATGTTGCAACGGCTGCGAGCCACTGTAAGGCAGGTCTCTGAATCAACTGCTGAGATTGTTGAAGATTGGTTTAAATCTGATGATGCTGCAACAGTTGGTGTGGATAATTGGGATGAAAACTTGGTAAAGGAGGGAATTGTAAAGGGAGGAGGAGGGTGGCACGGGCAGGGGTGGCTAGGGACTGGCAAATGGAACGTTGTCAGAACTCAGATGAATGAGAAGGGTGTATGCCGTTCTTGTGGTGAAAAGCTTGTTTGTATTGATATCAACCCAACAGAGACCGAAAATTTTGCTACCTCATTAACAAATTTGGCTTGCCAAAGAGAGGTCAGGGCTGACTTTACTTGCTTCCAGGTACAAGATCATTTTCCATTTGTTTTCCGTTTCTGAACCAATAAATGCAGTTTCTTTTTCTTTTCTGTGTTGCACTTGAATTTATAAATGCACGTTTCTTTCACTCTTTTATTTTTTCAATGACATGCAATTATGTATTTTATGGTGTTAACAAATAGTTTCCTATACAGGAAAAATATCAGTAAGTCCCTTTTTTTTCATTAAAATAGTATGGAAAAGCATCTAAAACTATCCCAAAGTCCAGGTAAGAAATATTGCCTGGTGGAGGAATGCCTTGAGTTATGGATTTCATAAATGACATTTGTTTTCTGTAGTTGGAAACATAATGATGCTAGAAGTTAACTCAACATTGATTTTTGACTCCTACAATAATTATGATTTATCAAAACATTCTTCCCTAGCTGGTTACAAATGGAATAACATGTTGATTATTTCATTTTCTATCAAAGAGGTTTTACTTCCTAATTAACTTTGTAAGTCCTTATTGAGATATGCTTGATGTGGATGCTGTAGACAAGAAGATCTGGTGGTGTTTTTGTTGATACCCATGGATGCAGGGTATTTTTACACTGTTACTTCTTTGAATGATACTAGACTTACAATGATTCTGTTCATATTCACATTCCATCCTTTGTCATCATTACTTATTACTTTTTTTTATAAAGAAATCATTAGTTACTTATATTATAAAAAAGTAATCCAGTTTTTGCTACTTTCAATTGCTATTGCTATGTTAAAATTATTGTCAGTGATGACTTGCTGATTTGAAGGTGAACTCGTGCAGGAGTGGCTGGAAACACATGGTCCATTTGATGCTGTTATAGATGGTGCTAATGTTGGCCTTATTAATCAACATACTCTCAGCTTTAACCAGGTAAGCAAGACTCCGCGAGTACACTTTAGGAGACTCCACATTCTGTTCCTTGTGACACTAATTGGATATCATTTGATTGTAGCTTAATAACGTGGTCAATCAATTACGTGAAATGAGCCCATCAAAGAGATTGCCACTTGTTATTTTGCATAAAAGTCGTGCAACTGGAGGTCCTGCTCAGAAGCCTAAAAACAAGTACTTGTTAGAAAGCTGGAAAAAGTCTGGTGCACTATATGCTACTCCTCCTGGTTCAAATGATGATTGGTTGGTCTCTATATCATGAACTATTGATGAATTGGGTTAAATTTATGAACTAAGCCATATTCATATTGCTATCTTTTTCTTTCTTTAATGTGCTCTCGACTTCTGATACTCTGTCTTGGCGTGTGCTTTGAAATGAACCAGAGGGTGCTAAGCCTACAGTGGATATTTGCTTCCTCACAAATATATGTTCCTAGGAATATTGTTAGTCTGATCTTTTCAGCACGTCTATGATTTCCTCTTGCTTTCCATGTTAAGCTATGCATACTGATCTTATCTCTGTGAAATTATTTCATTTGGGGGTTGAGAAGGATGTTCAGCCCCCTCAGAAATGTGGAACTCTAATCATATCGAAAGTCCTTTGCTCCAAATCCTAATGTTAGACTGGCCGATTATGGAACCTTATTTGTTGCCCAAATGGTATAATAACCTGGGATCACATTTTCTATCATGTATATGATCTTTTGACCATGACATTGACAGACATCATCAGATAGCCACACTTTTGGAGTTCTCAGTGAGATTAATCAACCATGAAAATCTGAATGTAGATATATGTGATAATCCATGACTGGGTTACAGGTTAAGATTGTACTATATATTTGTTGTTAGTCTTTTTGTATTCATTGCGGCTGTTTTAGCAGTTGTAGCAATTGACTGAAATTTGTTAACAGTCAATTTAGAGTTAATCTTCATTTAGAGTTTCTACTGCAACTGTACGATTATGATCTTCTCAATCCATCATTTGCAAAGTTTGCTTGGAACTTTCCTTTACAGGTATTGGCTATACGCCTCTGTTAGTTGCAAGTGTTTATTGGTTACAAATGATGAAATGAGGGACCACTTGTTCCAGTTGCTAGGGACTAGTTTTTTCCCAAGATGGAAGGAAAAACATCAGGTACTTTTCCTCTTCCTTCTCCTCTTTTCAACCCAAGATGAACTTGGCCTGAATTACTGGTCTAGAAAACATTGAACCGTTACAATCCATGACGAACCATAATGATAACAATTTAAGGAGGTCCGGATGCCCGAGAAAATTTGCTGCTGTAGGAGCATATATTTTATCCATGTGAAAATGATTCCCTGTTGCCCCATCTTAATAGGAGCTGTCAGTAGTTGAACCTTCAAGAAGAATAACATCTTTACAAACATGGGAATCCATGATTATGGACGTTATGTTACTAAAGCATGTATGCAATTTGAAGAAAAAGGAATTCTAAACTATGCTTGGCTCTCTAATTTGCAGATTCGACTGTCGGTTTCAAGGAATGGACTTAAACTCCACATGCCTCCCCCTTATTCAATTGTTATTCAGGTGAGGATTGCTCTAGTTAATTACTACTGGTATACATTATTCCTTTTTTCATATGGAACTCCTTTCATAGTTACTTTAATAATGCTGTGAGGTACTGCAGGAATCAGAAAATGGTAGTTGGCATGTGCCAACCACCACAGGTGATGATCTTCAGACATCCAGGCAATGGTTATGTGCCACCAGAACCAGGTTGAGATAATTGGTTTTTGGCTAATCTGGCAGAGGAATGGGAAGAGAGAGCCTGGCCATGAGAGGCAGGAGTAAAGAAAGGTGATATCTTTATACTATTTGCTGTGTATGCTTTATACTCATTGGCAATTTAAGGTCCTGAAATAACTTTTTGCATTTGTTTAATTTATAAAAGGGTCAATTAATTTAATTATACTTTGTATTATGTTTAGAACAAATTTAAAAATCTCGTGAAATTTGTGTGTATCTCATCTAGAATATAATGTAAAATTGGAGAATGTATTTTAAATTCTTTTAGAAATGACAATTTCTGTATTATGTCTTCTTAATGACACTGCTGATCATGTTTAATCAAGACTATCTTCATTCCATCATCTCTTAGTTTCTCATCTAAAACTATTTTGCACAAAAAAAAAAAAAAAAAAGAATTGAAGAAATGTGTTGGAAATAAATGAATTATTTTTTCTAGAATTTATTTAAAAAGTATCATGTCAATTCTTTTAAAGTTTACTTATAATTAAATTTTCATTATTTTACAATTAAATTATAAATAATTTTTATATATTTAAATAATTTATTTGTACTCTCATACCTTTAGTCCTTTTAATGCTACGATGCGAGTCGTTTTAATATTACAATGCGTGTTTGAGAAATTTTTATTAGACGTTAATAAAATAATAATAATAATAAATCTCACAACAAAATTATAAGATTCAACGAAAAAATTGAATTTTTAGATAAAAAATATTCTCAATAAATTTATTTTATAGAAAATATTTTAAAACACATAAGTCAATTAAAATAGAAAAAAAAAAGTGATGTTCATTGTTAAAACACTTCAAGTTTAATCCCTTGCGTGTTTGCATTATGTGAAAATATTATAGGAGGAAACGGACCTAGAAAAGCCCGCAAGTCGCAGCCCATATTTCTCCAGCCCAAACTAGAGATTTCTAGGGTTTCACTGTGTGTGCCAGTGCTATAAATATATTTCTGTTTATCCCAAAACGCATTTAGGGTTTACGGAGAGGCGAAGTCGGGAGAGAGGAGAGAGGGAGAAAATGGTGAAGTTCCTGAAGCCAAATAAGGCCGTCATCGTCCTCCAGGGCCGCTATGCCGGCCGAAAGGCGGTTATTGTCAAGTCATTCGATGAGGGAAACAGAGACCGTCCCTATGGCCATTGCTTAGTTGCAGGGATCAAGAAGTACCCGAGCAAGGTCATCAGGAAGGACTCGACCAAAAAGACTGCCAAAAAATCCAGAGTGAAGGCCTTCATCAAGCTCGTTAACTATCAGCACTTGATGCCGACCCGTTATACCTTCGACGTGGACTTGAAGGATGTGGTCGCCGTCGATGCTCTTCAATCTAAGGATAAGAAGGTGACTGCTCTCAAGGAGACGAAAGCCAGATTCGAGGAGAGGTTTAAGACTGGGAAGAACAGGTGGTTTTTCACTAAGCTCAGGTTTTAGTTCTTTATTTTGTTTCAGTTTTAGTACCGACAATTAAGACGATCGAACTATTTTGAAATTTGTTGGATCTATGTTTTTTTGGGTTTATGCTTATTGAATTTTATAATGCTTATTGTTGCGTATGTTTATTGTTTTAATTTAGACTCTGATAGTTTTAAATTAGAAATATATTTGAATTTTGAATTTAAGCTGTTCATCTGCATTCAATTCGGATAATGAAATTTTAGATTTTGATTCAATTTGTCAGGATCTGATCAGGTTGTTTCAATCATATACATTTGAAATTAAATGTTTGTTACTAAAAGAAATTTAATTAATTCCTGCCAGTGCTGTTCCCTTTGTATGAGTAGAAAAATAAAGGTATGCTGACCTGATTGATAAATACTGCATCAATTATGATTTACAAATTTTTATAATTTGATAAATTGAAAAAGAAAAACCAATGCAAATCTGATTTGATTTTTGAGTATGGATCGATTCATTGATGGATGACAACATTGTTTAGGTCAGCAATCAAATAAAATTTCAGTTCAAGAACCAACATCTCTCTGCATTTCATGTATGTTGGGCAAAGGGTAAGGATAGATTTTGATGGTTGAGACTTAGGATTATGATTATCTGCATATGCATTTTTATTACTATCATGCATTTTGATCACGATTGGAATTAGGCATGCTAATTTGATCTGTTTGTGCATCTCTTTATGATGCAAATGCTAAAATCAAACTTGATTGGAATTAGGTCTTATTTTTTCGGGGTTTGGTCTTGGATTTGCTATTCAAATACTATGATTTTCAAACACGTTATAGGCTTTGTTGAGGGTAAGTAAGAGAATGGAATGAAGTAAATTGTTGGGGATTTTACTCTGCACAAGTTATTATTTAAATTTAAGTCTATGAATTATCTGAAATATTACCAAAATTTTTTTCTCTTACTATTTGGTAGCAGAAGCTATAAAATTACTTATATTCAGAATATTTTGATATGCCGTAAAAATTTTGACAAAGATAGTAATTATATTTTTCGTTTTGCTTATTGTTTATGACAGTTCGATAGAGTTTAAAAATTAAAATAATTGAATATTAAAATTAGTACAAATAGTCAATTTGTTTTATTTAGATGGAAAAATTAAAATTTTTAATTATTTTTATGCTCTTTTAAGTGATATGAGACAAACATGTCTTAATTATATTGTAATATTAAATTGGTTTTGTATTTTTAAATGCAGTGTTTAATTTTGAATGGAAAATTCTTTTAACGTTTATAAATGCAAAATAAACCATTAAGAATAAAGATGAATTTAATGAATCAATTTACAGGTCAGTCCATTCGTTAGAATATATCTAATTTTGCTTCTTCCTTATATTTTAAATTTCACCTCTTTTATCTTTTTATTTCAATGATAAATGGCATGGCATTCCAAAATTCTCATTCCATTTTCTTCCTCTTTTAAACTAGTAGTTTTGTGACTGAGCTGTTAATTTTAACAGAAATTTTTTTTATTGATCTATAATATAATAAAACGTAGAAATTAGAAAAATGGGATCATGGAATGGAGATATTAATTGATTTTATTGTGTAAATTTAAATTGAACCAAATAAATCCCTGGTTACAATACAATTATAGTGTAAAGACTAAGAGTGAAAAAAAAAAAAAAAAAGTAAAAAGTAAAATGTTCAATTGTTGTCTAAAATTTTCTGTTGCATCGTTCGTTTCAATTTTAATAGTATTGTATTTAGTTTTGATCATTTAGAAAATTAGAGAGAAAAAAGAGAAAAGAGATAATGGCATTTAAAGGCATAGGCGTCGGTCATAAAAAAAAGATGTCAAGTAAAACAAAGGCAAACCCCTTATTATTATTATTTTGCTAAATAAATGGAAAATACAACAAAAGTGTAATTAGTGATTCGTAATAAATATTAGTTCATTTCGTATTACAATTCTCTAGATAAAGTAAATTTTGAAAATTCTTAAACTTCAAAAGTTTGATAGTTTCTCTAGGAACAAGATGAG
Source organism: Carica papaya (assembly GCF_054855325.1). NCBI lineage: Eukaryota > Viridiplantae > Streptophyta > Magnoliopsida > Brassicales > Caricaceae > Carica > Carica papaya. The sequence continues at coordinate 25,325,718 of NC_142309.1, forward strand.
TCCAAGAAATAAGATGGTTGCTACGATCGTTATCTTTCTTTATAAATATGAAAAATTTTGACATTTCAATTTCGATTTAAAAAATTTCATGAGTTTATCTATCTATTTTTATTATGATTTTAATATGCTTGAGCTTTTTTAAATATTGATAAAGATGTAAAAAATTTATTTAGAAAATGATATTACGAAAACTATTTTTCGAAACTAGTTGTAAACCTTTTAACAACCTTGTGAAATTTAATTGAAGGAGAGGTACTATTCTAATATTGCATATAAACCAACAATCCAAGCACTATTGGACAATTTCATCACGCTATCATACCTAGTCTATAAAAGTATTCCTGCAACTCATACAAGAAAATCTAGTCACGTTATGTTATGATTCAACGTGTCTACATTATTTGCATATTATCTGAATCTCAAGATTCATCTTGAAGATCTCATAAGTACTCAGATACTAAACATCCGAGCCATTATTATACATAAACTTGTTGTAATTTTTACGTAAAGATCTATATAATTGTTGTAAAGATAGTTTTCTAACTCGTAATATCATGAATGTTAATATTTTGTCTATAAATTTCATATAATTCATCTATTAAAAGGAAGAGAAAAACAAATACATTGGTGAGTTGATGATTAATTAAAAATCATACCATACATATTTGGAAGCAACATAATTTTGAGAGCGTATTATTAAAAAAATTATTGGTATTTTATTATTTATATTAAATTATTCAGTTAATAATTTTATTAAATTAAATACTAACTTATTTAGTGTTTCAAACAGAAAAAAGATACGTGATTAAAATTATTATATAATTGGAAAAGTTTAGGAAAGAAAAAATTCAATTAATTTGTAGAACCCATTATTTTCGACCACCTCAACAATTGACGCAACAGCTGAACTCACATTACAACTGTACATTCAGCCTGCGTGATATGTGTTGGTATCATTTTATTTTATTCATATGTACATAATAATAATATATATCCAAACAAAATTTTACATTAAAAAAAAAAAAAGAAAAAGAAAAAACCCGTAGCGGCTAGGTTCTGGAGACGAAAGCCTCTATCCCTCTTCTACGTTTTGATTGAGGCATTTTGTCAAATAGTTGTAGTACATTAACAATTTCCACAATTTACTCATTTAACCCGCCTCTTGCTTCTGCTGTTTACTGCGTGGAAACTTAACTCTTGCTTTGATTTCTTATTCTTCCATTAAAAATGAATGAATTGTTACAGAATCATCTGTTCGCGACCCATGCAATTGCTGCCTCTGCTTCAGTCACTCTTGCCACTGCTCTTACCTATCCTCTTGACACCATCAAAACACTTATCCAGGTGACTTCTCCTTCCCTCTCATCTTTCTTCTTGTGTCTGTAGACTCTGTACCATGTATAATAGCCAAACCCAGTGAGTACTTTGCCAGTAATTTCATTAGCAATCTGTTCGTGTTGTCGCTTCTTGATGCGGAATCCAGGTTGGTTCAGGACCCAGTAAGCAATTAACAGCAACTCAACTCTTAAACAGAGTGCAAAATTTGTCTGGCAATTCCGGTCAGTCCCTCTTGATATCTCTCTCATTTCTCGCTCTTGCCAATCTGGTTTAAGTTATTCTTTTGAGGGATTTGTTTTTCTTCATTTTTCTTTATGTTTTTCTGCTTTGTCTTTGATCGAACTTCATGGTTTTCCGTAAGATTACGTGCCAACAACTCTTGTAAACTATTTGCTGGTTCTCAATACTTCAGGTCTCTACTCTGGACTTGGGTGGTTAACTTATGGAAGAATTCTGGGCCTTGGTTCTCGCTTTGGGGTCTATGAAATTTTGTCAGCATTTTATAAAGGTATTTCTCTTCATTTTGCATATCTTTGACCGTATAGGCTTAGGGTCTTATTCACGATCAACACTTTCAATCTAGGAGAAAATAATTTGAGAGAATAGCTCAAAAATGAAGAATGAGCTACTGATCTTCTTTCTCTTCATTTACTAACGTTTCATTTATATCCGGTTACAACAATGATATGAAAAAATCTAGTCTGCTGAGCTGCACTAACAGTTAACAACTAATTTACAACTAATTTCTAACTAGCTAACTGATTAACTAACTAAGTTTACACACTACAACTTACTTCTTCTCGTCTATGGTGTTACAGTGTTTGTATGCTTGGTGCGCGGTTATATTTCATTGTTTTCAATTCCCATCTTATTCTTTTTGCTTAATGGTTGGCATATCCATTACATGTAGATTAAGATAATAAATTTTCATGCTTGAACCACTCAGTCCCTGGCTTCAATTCCTCAGAAAGAAACCTAATTCCTACTTAAGATTTAAGAACTTTAAACACATTTTCCTAGCCTACATCTCGGATGTTATAAGGTGATGGGTGTTTTCCTGACTCCCTAACAAAAAAAGAATAGGCTAGTGACTTTCCTCAACGAGAAGGCTAAATAGAAAGCTTATGCTGTTGCAACAATGAATTTCAAGTCCAATATTACTAAAAAGGTGTTGCCTTCTGGGACCAGAGATTACTAATTATTGTCTGTCACTATCCTCTTAATATTGACAAAGTTGTTTAGTGCCTCTTGCTTCTTCTTATTAGTTTGCTCACGGGATTGTAACTTCAGTAGGATTAGTATATTTTTGCAAAACATTGCATCCAGTGCGCCCAGGACATTTAAAGGTGGTGACAATTTGCTTTTTGGCAGATGGCAGAGAAGACAACTATGTTTATGTTTCAGAGGCCTTTATGGCTGGAATGGCAGCTGGTGTGGCAGAATCAGTATTAAGCTCTCCATTTGAAATCCTTAAAGTTCGTAGCCAGGTGAACTCTGCCTCTCGTGTTACAAGCACTACCCCAATTACAGAAAAGAGAATTGTTGCCCCTGTGGTTACAAGATTACTACATGGATATACTCCTGATATGAAGGCATTAAACCATTCTGTTGGTCTTCTATCGATCCTAAATGCCAAACATCCCAATATGATTGGTGCATTACAAGAGTACCCATGGATGATGACTGGGTCTGGTAGGCTGCCATCAGTTTGCGATGTTAGGAAAGCATCAGATATTATCTCTCTTGAAGGATGGGGTGCATTATGGAGAGGCTTGCGTTCAGGAATTGCAAGAGATTCTGTCTTCTGTGGCATATTCTTTTCCAGCTGGCAATTTCTCCACCAAGCAATGCTGAACTGGAAGGCAGTTGGGATGGATCCTCCACCCAGGTATTCATATATTGTTAGGTGACTAGTGTTAGAAGATTTTAATTGGACAAGATTCAAGCTCCTTCTAATGAAATTAAATTCATTCATTACATCCTCTTGTTATTGTAGTTCCTATTTGGTTGGAGCTATTTTCAATTAGTAGGGACAACTTGAGCAAAGATTATAGAAAATAAATAGAGTTAAACCTATATTTTTATATCTGGTGATGTGTATCACTGAGTTGTTATCTCTTGTTAAGCACTGATTGACAAGACTATTTCCTAAATCCCATGCGGCACCTTTTCCAAAACGATTTTGTTTAAAAATGTTCTGTTTGAAGACTTTCATCTCATTTTAATAAATAGTGTTGACATTCACAAGGTTGTGTATGTGGCTATGTTGACAGCTGAGCTTACAGATACCTGCTGCTCTACCCACATTTTAGTGTCTGATGTATCAGCTACAGTTGGATACTCACATCTTGCTTTTAACGTCTTTGTCTGATCCTTCAGGTCCGATGAAGAAATAGGCCCACTGTCTCCTTTGGCTGTTAGTCTTGCAGCTGGAGTTTCGGGTACGCTTGCTGCTGCTGCATCTCACAGTTTCGACACTGCCAAAAGTCGATCAGAGTGTACAGTGCTGCCCAAGGTTTGTAAGTTCTTATTATATCTTTATTACCAGAAGAAAAGTTCATATAATTTTGAGTACAAAAAAAATTGTTCCTGTTCGTGCTTAATCCCTTGCAGCCTTGTGGTTGTTACTAATTTCACTTATGTCAATGGAGTTGGCGTGAAGATCCCATAGGCAATGATTTTTTAGTAGAAGTTTATGATGGCATGATTAACGGTTAAGAGTCATTACCTGAAAGTATTTGGGTTTTATTGCAGTTTATTTCCATGGAAAGAAGGCTTTTAAAATGGAAAGTACCAGGGAAGAGGTTTGAGAAATTGACAGGGATCCACCCTGCAGATAGAAACCTCTTGTACCGCGGCATTTGGGTTAGGACGGCTCGCAGTGGGCTTGCCTCATTTCTGATTGTCGGGAGTTATTTTTTGGCTATTGATCACTTTGTTTCATACTGAATTATCAGCAGAAGTCAAATATTTTAGATGGCATAACATTTTCAATGTAAAGCTGATAATTTTAGTTCAAATTTTACTCTCATCCTGACTTAAAGAATACTAAATAAAATTAAGTTATAACCTTATTTGTGAGTATTAAATTTGAAGATTTTTGAGAGTAGGAAAAACTCTTTTTTCATTTTATTACATCAATAATTAGTGCTTCATTTTATAGGCAAAACAGAGGGAGAAAAAAAAAATTAATAACTTTCCCCAAGTGAAAGGAATAATCAACAAATGATAGCTAGTATTCTGTTACATGCTTGATCCTAACAATAAGTTGTCTAACAAATATGAAAACTGAAAGCATTAACAATAATTGTAAATACAATTTATTCTTAATATTTCTACAAAATCTTTCAATTTGATATTTATAATTTTAAAACAACAATTTACTGTTTAAATAGGATATTTTTATGTTTGATATTATGAACTCTGAGTAAATAAACTAGTTTAGAGGTCGCGTTGGTTAAAAAAATAATAATTTAAAAAAATGAAAAAAATAAAACCTGAAACTTGAAACAAAAATGTTCTGTTCCAGTCTTAGACTACTTTCTTATTCAGTCCTCAGCAGTCTGGCTCTGTCAAGTCCAATTCTAGACAGAAGAAAACCCCTGGCTAAACATCACAATTTACAAGTGACCAAGACGAGGCATGTTACAAATGGATAAATGGAGCTCCATGTCAACTCCATATCAAAATCTGATTATAGAAATGACAGACAACACTGGTTGCAACCTGCTTTAATTGTATCCTTTCGTCCAAACAGGCACATTGTATATCAAAATTCCCAAGCCAAATGATATCCCTATTGTGATTGTTGAATACATATATGCTCTCCAAGGATGTTTGCTTTCTCTCATTGCATTGAACTCCGCAACAAAAGTAGAAACGGTACTCAGACAACCCAACAGGCCTAACTGTATCCCCGTTGCCAAGGTATTGCAAGTATTAGTCTTCACCTGTACCACACACATCATCAGAATTTCCCATAATACATATCTAGTTGAGCATGATAGCATGGTGGAATAAATAATCATAGGAAACAACGATACTTAATCCATGATGATTTATGTGGTTTTGGCGCTTGGGCCTACTTCACACCTGCCAACTACCTAGAGACTGATCTACCACACTTATCTTGCTCAACTATTCTAGGTCAAAGCTACTACACGCCTAAATTTTAGAACAGAATAGCAATCTTTATCCTTCCAACAAAAAAGCTACAGAGTCCCTACAGATATGAGCTCAATAAGGACCCATATACAGATTTCTCAAAATGCCAATAATATTGATTTACTACACACTAAAGCCAGACAGATGGGTTGGTTTTCTCTCTAGTTTTTTATTTTGTCTTTTTTCTTCTTCTGTGAACGTTGAGGGAAGATGCAGATATGGCTGGTGGACTCTAGGATTTCAGCACGGAAAACATCATATAAAAGAACCTTACCGCTTTTTTAAAAGTAGCCAGTGCCGCCATGACACAAGCTGCAGAAACATTGGCAATTAGAGTCCCAAATGGAATCCATTTCAAATATCTTCCGTTCCCCAGCCCACGTCCATTAAGACGGGCTAAGAACCACCTGATCCAGACACCTAGAGGCCCAACTATGCAACCCAACCACAGCTCAGCTGCACTGCTGCCGCTGTTGAATTCTCTTTTGATCAATATTGCACTAACAGTCCACATAACTGCAAGCATCAGCAACATCACAAGAACTACAACCACATGATGCCTGTGGCTGTCCAGCCTCCAATTGCTACAAGAGCTAAATGTTCCTCTTTTTGAGCTTGTACCCAGCCTGAAAACGAGCCATCTGAAACCCTTGGCAGTCTCAACCCCAAAAATGATCGAATAGGCTACCAGAAACAAGCCTGCAAGAAACTATAATGGTTTTAACAACCAGGCCAACACTTGTCTATATATAGTAATATAGATCAGTAATAATACAGTAATTTTTTCAAGGGCACCTTACCATAGACTATACATCGAGAATGCCACATTACCTATAAGAAAGCCAAGCACAGCAAACACCCACTGGCCGTTAACACTAAGATCAAGCATCTTTTGGTTCCAACCACTGAAAGTCGTCAGGCTTCCCAAATAGCCAGTTGTCAATCCTATAGCCAAAAAATCAGATATCCTGGATATATCTTCTTTGAAAACAACACCCCACCACCCCATCAAGAAAGAACCGACCTAACAGAATTAAAAAGATTTTTATGAAATGTAACTCACACATGTAATTTCTATGTACATTAATGAGGGGAAGAGAGAATACATATAAATGCAAACACATCCATTGCCAATTTGCATGAGGTTGGAGGGGACTGCTTTTTCTTATTTAGTCAGTGGGGAAAATATTCCCGCCGACATTCCATACACTTATCTCAACAATAAACTAGGATGCCAAGTCTCCAGCTTAAGCCATATCTTTAGTTCACAAGTAACTAGATTTTCATCTTTTCAGAGTTCAATGGATACAGATTCAGATTCATATTCATATAGCATACCAATTACATATACCTCAAAATACTTTCAAAGGGGATACATATGGTTTCCCATGCATATAGGAATGAATTGTTTCTGGGTTGCTTAAGTAGCATTGAATCATCTACAAATGCACAATGCCAACAAGAAGTAATAGACACTTAAAAGAGTACAACCTAGCAACTCTTTGGCAGATTGGTTCTTTTGTTTAAAGCATGACGACCCAGAAATCAATATGCAAAAGGATCCAGAACCACTGAGACAGTACATTAAAAAAGAAACAAAAAAGTTAAAAGAAAAGGAAGCCAACCAGTGCCCCCAACAATAGACCATTTTGAAAATGATGGAAGTTCCCTATCTAGAATGTACGATAATGGAAGATTGGTAAACAAATTTTAAACAAACGGCCATCACATTGTAGATACGTTATATATGATTAATGTGTATTTTTGAGAGGAAGAGAGAGAGAAACCATATTAGAAGGAAGATCAAGGTAAAGAATGCTCTGATCACTTGTCAATCTAGCAACACCAGGGCCAAATAGTTTCTGTAATAGGTATCTTGTCAAAACCTGCGCATTTTAACATATGAAAGTTAAACATTCTAGCAATTCAATGACTGAAAAATGTGCATTCCAACACAGAATCTCCTATTACGGACAAGAGTTTTTCAAGTTAAGGATTAAGCACGTTACCCCAAGAATTCCAAAAACTGCCAAATGGATCAGACATGATAAGTATTCAAACGAATGTGGCAAAACTTTATCTTCCCCTTGTCCCTGATGTGAACCATGAAAAATATGGTCAATTAGATACACTTAATCATCCAGAAAAAAAAAAAAAAGAAAACCCCACCATCGCACTATTTAGCCGCTTCTCTGGACAAAAAGAAAATAGCTAAGATCTATTAGCTCAAGCTCACTTGCTTTTTGTCCTTGGACTGGACAAGTGCCTCAGTGGAGATAGGAGATATAATTTCATCTGGCAATGGTGTCACTGCAGAGATGGTATTTTGTGCTGAAGGATCATGAAGCCAAGATCCATATGACTGAAATATGTGATTTTCTGGAATAGGAAGAGCTAATTCATTCTCTAAAGCATTATCAAAGGAAAAACGAAGACTGCCACTCTCACTGTGTCTTTTGCTCTGAAGAGCCCGATCACCAATATCTCCTGCCTCGGAAACAGTCTCACTCTCAATGTCATCATCTATTTCAAGAGGCAAAGCACCAGGTAAACTTAGGGAACGCCTTCTCAGTGAAGAACCTTCACTGCTAGTCCTACTAAATGATCCAGTTTGTCTGTGTTCAGCGTCATTAGTTCCATGACCCATGACCTTCCTGCAAGAACACAGAATTCATTTCTTCCAAATAGACAAATAAATTAGTAGAAACATATAGAGTGGACTCACGTACAATAAGGGTGCAGAAGCTGATGCAATTATTAACGATGATGTCATTGCTTAAAATTTCTGGAAGTGTCTCAACAACTCTGCTTTAGATAAAAATTTTGAACCAAGGATAGACTTATAAATGAGCACAAAATCTCTAGATTTATTCCAAATATATTGTCAGGTGTCTCTTGTTTGTAGGAGCCAGCACGTGGGAAAGAAATAGACATCATTTGGGACCAGCCAAACCTGCAGCCTATTATTTCTGCTAAAACAAAAGGGTTTCACCCACTAGCACATCTACAAGGCTCTCCACTAAAAGTTACATTGACTATCTTAATGGAGAGGCATATCTCAAGAATAATGAAGTAAGGTACCAGTAAATATGATAATAACGATGACGTCTGCAAACTAGTCTTCTGATTTCCAAACAGTTCATTTAACTCAAGAATGAATCTGTAATACCAACACTATCGACAAATTATAGCTACTAGCCATGTATGGCCAGATAGGTTCCTTCCAATTTCCACCCTTTTCAATAGACAGTAAAATATACGCTTTCGAAGATTGAATTAAGCTAGCATGACAAGACCGTTGTCTGCTTTCAATAATTCAATTGGTAACATAATACAAAATGTCGCCTGCCAGTTCCGAAGTCATAGAACCAATATTTATGAATTTAAAGGAAGTTTCGTTTTGGGGATAAGAAAATTGAACATCAATCTGTACGTATGTAAACAGGTGCAAGCCAATCGTAATTGATTTAAGCCCAAAAAACGACAAAAGTAACAAGGACAATAGGGTTTGCTTATATTTCACAGTTCCTGAAGATCTGCCCTCCACTAACACATCCACATAAAAAAGGGAAAAGGGAAAGGTACATTATGGAAGCCCCACTTCAATCCAATTGGTTTTCCAACTAAGAAAAACTAAAAAAGGAATCTCTGTTCTATTTCGCCTTGGCTTTTATGCTAAAATACTCTCCATCTGGCCGTGAATAATTCTTTCGCTATATAAGATTGTAAGCGAAACGTATGCAGGAGCTAGCAAAAAAAAAACCATAGACCAATAAAGTGTAAAAGGCTGAAAAGGGAGAAATAATTTAATTAAAACTGCACCAGAAAGCAAACTCTACATGACTTTTAAGTATTAAGAAATAGCAATATTATTGAGAGAGGGATAGAGAGAGAGATGTACCAGAAAAAGGAAAAGAAGCCTTTAAACTTCGCCGAACCGAGCACTCAGATTCACACCAAGCAAACGTGTCGATTCAACAGGAAAGAAAGCAGCCGAGGCCCGAAAGGAACAGCGATATCAATCAAAGAATTGGTGAAATAAATCGCAGACGAAAAGAGAAAGTCTGGGAACCAAGACTCAATGAGACTCCAAATCAAACTTGTTTTAAATAATAATATCAACAATAAACGGAGGTCAAAGGGGAAAAAAACTAAGAAGAAATGAGGATCAGAAGCGTATAAGAACAATAAGGGTCTTGCGGAGGGACAAAAGCGGTGTCAAATTGCACCTCCCTGCAATTAATAGAGAAGCCGCCCAGGCCATTAGTCGACCACGTTTCTTTTATTCGTTACTGTTTCAGTTTTTTGACCGTCGAAAATGAACACAGTGCAAGTAAAAAAGAAATAAAAAGCTAAATACCCCAAAATTCTGTTCTACTACAGTAAAAAAAAAAAAAAAGATGAAGCTGAATAATTATTTTGATCGTCTAGCTAACAGCTGTATGGGCAAGAAGTGAATCGAAGTTCGATAGCCGTTGATTTCTGACGGTTCCAGATCTGGTGTTTGATCGATTGATAGGGCATAAAAAAAAAAAGAATGGATTTTTAGTTGAGTTAGAATGTAGAGGGCTCAGCCTCACGGAGAATGAGATGGTTGAGATGAACGTGCCGACCAAGGCACAACTCACCGTAAGTGCTGGTTCAGGTTGCTGTGTTTCAGAGCCGCAGGGGTTGCTGGTCTTTACAAAATAATAACAATAATACTAAAAGCATGATTTGTAACTCCTCCATTCACTGTGGGCATCACACCCCCATGAAAAAGAGATAGAAAGGCCAAAATTTAGGGGGATGTTATACAATGAAAAAAAATTAGGAAGATAAACATTTAATTTTGTTAGAAAATTTTATTTGTTACGAATTTTTTGTTATCTGTTTTCTCTCGGCAATTCAATTTTTTATGTCCTAAATTAGAGAAAAACTGATGGTATGAAAATAGGTAAAATATCTAATTAACATTATAATTTTATTATATTCTTAAATACCCATAATGTATGTATTCTGATAACATAATTAATATTTTACTTTTATTAACGTCTCATGAATTTTTTTAAAAAAAATATGCTTTTGAGTTATTAAAATATCTAAATAAGAAAATATGTATTTACATATTTAAAACATTAAAAAATGTACACGTGCATTTTTAAATAGTTATAAATACATTCAAACAGTAAATATAAAAGAATCGCTAGAATATTATAATTATATTCAAGTATATTAAATAATAAAAAATATATAAAAATAATTAAAATGTAACATATATATATATGAAGTATTTTAAAATATATTTAAACACGCGTAAAATATCGTAATATATAGAATATGAGAATGCTCAAAATTACATTTAATTATCTAAAAAGTTTAAATACACTTTTGAGTGTTTTAAAAGTTAATAATTATTAAAGTACTTGAAACTCTCTTTTTATGTATTTAGAATTTTTTTTAAAAAAAAATGTATTTTAATACTCATAGTGCTCGAAGACTCGATCGGGGTACTTGAAAGTATTGGAAACATGCTTGAGTAATTGGGGCCCCTTACAAAATGAGCCAATATAATACATGCCTTAATATTCGCTCATTTTTTAAAAAAATGTATTTTAATACTCATAAATATGATTAAGGATCTAAATTTATTAAGTCTTTTAAATTACAAATTTTATATGCAATCATCGATGAAGAAAACATAAAATTTTATGGACCAATTTCAATGTTAAAAGTAGTTCTATTTTGGTAGTAAAAATGTCAGAATCTATTAGTTTAAGATTAAGAGTTTCTTGAACTTAAAATTAAATTTAACACTGGATTCGATTATTATTAACAAAACTAATAATTCAGTTCATGTTGTCTTTAAAAAAAATAGAACATGAGAGTCGGAGTCAAAATACAAGAGGATGACCCAAACCAAGAAAAACAAAAATAGAAAGGAGAGGCCGGGAAGTTGACTTTTGACGTTTTGACAAGCAGCGAATTGAAAATTAGAGAGACCAAGTCCGGTAGCTCAGCCGCTAGCGTGGCGTGGAACTGAAGCTAGTGCTGTGGCCAGGTCTGCGTAAGAAAGACGCCCTACGCTGCTCTATATATAAACCCCTTTAATGGAACACCAATCCAAACTAGTACTTTTCAAGGAATTCAAAAGAGTGTGAAAAACCAAATATGCAAATTGATGAACCCGCCGCCACTCCGGGTATATATTCTTTGTTCTTTTTCTTTTTATTATGTGCACATACACAGATATACTCATATATATTGGAAAGATTAGCAATTTTAACCTTGGTTTTTTTTTTTTTTTGCAGGGAAGAATGAAGAACCCGTTAGCTTTGGTTGTTCAAAAATTGAAAAGCAGATACCCTTTGTGTTTTCTCCACCAAACAACACAACCCTTTTCGGTACTACAAATGGAGCTTCCTCCTCTGTCTCATTTTCTCCGTTATTTGCTTCTTCTGGAGATTCTATTCCTGCTTTTGGTTGTGGCCTGAAGCTCCCTACTACACATCCTCTTAACCCCTCTCCCCAACCCTTCAAAAATTCCCCTAATCCTTTCTCTTCTTTTTCCAGTTCTTCATTCCCATCTAGTTTCAATTCTGGATGCACTTCTTTCGATTTTTCAGCCACTCCTCTCCATTGCTTCTCCAACATTCCACAACTCCAAACTCCCAAATGGGGAACCAAACTTGCTGCTTACTCACCAACCATTGATCCTAACCATAATCAATCCCTAACTGGCAACTGCAGCTTTCTCTTTTCCATATCAGCTATGCCTGCTTACGGAAACAAAACCCATGAAGAACTCAGGTGGGAGGACCATCAAACTCAACCTAGAGCTGCTGTCTCTCTGCAGTGGCCCCAAATGGGTGCACTTGGTTTTCCAGTTTTATCTGGTGCTGGTGGATGGGGAAATTCACTGCCTCCATTTGCTGTCGTACCCCTCCTTCCTCAACCGCCCACCACCTTTTTTGGCCTCACTCCTCTTAACCCCTCTCGCTATACACCGTCAAATGTTTCGTGGTCTATCACTTTTTCCCCTTCCCTTTCTTTTTGACATCTTTAATAGTTTCAATATCTGGAAAGAATTCTTGTTTCTTCTCTTTGCTGCTTTTATTGTCTCCTGAAAATAGTTCCAATACTTGGAGCAATTTGTGCAAAGAATAAAGAGTGTTTGTTTCTAATGTACTGTGGAGAATTGAGTAATTATCTTTTACTTAGATTTTGTTTGCTGGGTTCAATACAATCAATGTTAAACTGCGAAATTCATATACATATTCATATGTTTTTGTTCGTGTTAATCACTAGGAGGGAGGATTCCCAAAAAGTCAAACAAAAAAATACGTTTATTAAATTAGGTGATATTCAAGTTCCTATATAGAGAGAGCAATTTCCTTTATAACAATTCTTTTTAAGGACTGAATCGGATTAAGATAATCTACTTATTTAAATTCAAAATTAACATTAGAGTTTGTTACTATATTTAGTAGAAATTATATTTTTTAAATAATATATATATAAAAAAGCAGAATAAAAAAATGAGACACAAAGTACAGAGAAAAAAAAACACAGTCTCTCTCTCTCTCAAAAAGTCCTGAAGAAGAAGAAGAAAAGAATTTTAGTTGTTTTTTTCTTCAAATGTTTGAATTTGTACAAGAAATATTTATATTTTAAAAATAGTTTGTTATGCATTAATATAATTATATGTGATACTATGTAAAATAATTTTAAAAAATTAATTACATAATTAATTTATTAATTATATATTCATTTCACGAATTTCAAATACTTTTAATTTTTAGAATAAAGTTTTAGCCCATTTGATCATATTTTTTTACCAACATACTCCTCTCAAAATATAAACTTAATTAAGACAATTTTTTTTTAATTAAAAGAGCAACTGGTTTTTTTTCTTTTTTTCTTTTTTGGTCTTTAAATTAAAATTCCAGCTTAAACATTTTAATTTTACTAAATGCTAAGCAAATTCTTAAGTTTAAAAGTCATGAAAAATATCAGTTAATTCAAATATTTTTAAAACTTAAAAATACTATTAGTTTAAATTTTATTAGACTAAAAGCAAAATGAGAATAAAATACCTACAGTCTGATAATCAAAATGACTTATAAATTAAATAACTTAGAGAAAATTTATTTAAATGCCATTGAAAATCTATATTAAGTAAAAGATCTCACTTTAAATCCAAATGTCTACTTCAATCCCCTTTATAAATTTTTAAGTAACGTAATATTTTTTTAGAATAACAATAATTAACATAATATAACTTACATATTCATAAGTTTTTTTTAGCTTAATTATAAAAGTAGTTTATTTTCTAACGTAGTTATTATTTTTTTAGTTACTGCATATCATTTTTGTAATTAGACCAACATGAATTACATAAAAATAATAATAAATTTTATATGATTTAAATTAAAAATTGAAGTTGTTTCAAAATATAAATTATAATTAAAAGGTTCTGAAATTATAAATTTGTATATTCTAATATATAAATTATAACATTTAATACTTAATCTAAAAATATACATCAATTTTATTTTGAAATGTAGTGATAGAGGATCTTATAGGAACCAACAAAATAAAATAGGTTTTAGATACGGTAATTAAATTTTGTTCTTTATAAAGAAAATTATGTTTGATAATAATTTAATTATGGTAAATACTCGGTTGGTAAATTTATATACTATCTTTGCTTTCATAAACCTGCAGTGGTTAATTCGTGTTGGCGTATTAAAACCAAAAAAGTAAGCTGTTGACGTGGATGCGCCTAATTCAGTCAAAGCCCAAAACCGATAAACCTCGAAAGCATCTGCGCCGTTGGATAGGATCAAATCCTCGATCTCCATATCTTGGCCGTCAGATCTCCTTCTCATATGGTCCCCGCACAAACCCAACTAAATAAACCGCCCAATCCCAGCTCTTAAGCCTCCGACGCACACCTCCGACACTCCACTCATTCCACCTTGGCGTTGCCACACCTCAGAGTTCCAGAACATTCTAGAACGAGTGGAAGGGACAGGAGACAGAAGTCAGATTCTCATGGCTGATACAATCACCCAGAGATCCACTGGAACAGTGAAATGGTTTAGCGCACAGAAGGGATTCGGGTTCATAGCCCCCGACGACGGCGGCGACGACCTGTTTGTCCACCAGACGGCCATCCGATCTGACGGCTTCCGCACTCTGTCAGATGGTCAGCTTGTTGAGTTCACCGTCGATCTAGGCGATGACGGCCGTACCAAGGCCATCGAAGTCGCTGCCCTCCGCAGGTCCCGTCGCGGAGGCGGTAGAGGGAGAGGATCATACGCTTCTAGAGGCAGAGGTGGCCCAGGCGGTGGAAGAGGTGAACGTGGTGGATACGGCGCTTATGGTGGCTATGGTGGGTATGGTAGCGGTGGAGGTGGTGGTGCGTGTTATAATTGTGGAAGGATGGGGCATTTGGCGAGGGATTGCTACCAAAGCAGTGGCGGCGGTGGTGGAGGCGGCAGTAGTGGAAGGAGGAAATACGGCAGCGCTCCTGGTGGTAGAGGCGGCGGTGCGTGTTACAATTGTGGAGAGGAAGGACATTTTGCGAGGGATTGCCCTAACGGTGTCGATCAGAAATGAGAAGATTTCGGGTCCACCTTTTCTTTATAGTCCTGTTTTGCATTGTGGATGTCTGCTTCGGGATTAGCTAGAGTGGATCAGACGCTTGATTCTTCATCAATTGGTTTTGATTGACAGAATTTGGGTATTTTGTCACTCACTATTTGGTAATGTTGGTGATTATTTTCTTAAATACATGATTATTCTTTTCTTTTAGTAATTATTCTTCATTATTTGTTATCTTTTACTTATTGTGCAAATATGAAATGAAAAGTTGTACTTAGTGATCCAATTGAGTCTAGTTTTACCTTTTGTTTACTCTGTTTGGCTAATTCATTGAAATTTAATTGATCGTTATTCCTGATTTCCGCAATGGTCCTGCTTTTGAAAGGGATGGCTAGCTATTTTCTCAATTTGATATTTTTCATGGATAAAATGCTTTGTCTTTTGCAATCTTTTATTCTGAAGCATAAAAGTTGTTGTGGTTTTAGTCATAAGGTGTAGCATGGCAAGAAGCCTGGGTCAGGGGGGCCACTTCAATCTCTAGCTTTTATTAGGCTTCTCTAATCTCTCTTTGTATGGTCGCTACATGTTGTGTTATCACAATCTCAGAGGTCAATAGCCACGCAAAAATCAATTTAATAGCTATAACATACAATCTTCACTTATCCGATTCCCCCAGGAAGCACAAGGACCAAATTGTACACCTACATGGGCCTTGAATTCTTGTTATCCTTATCCATGTTTTGTAACCTGAGGTTATTGTTAGATGTTGTTAGATTGCATTTCCTCCTTTGGGCTTGGTCAGTCACTTCTTGATGATCTAGTGCAGTGTCCTATCCTGCAGACCCTTTTGTGTTTCACTCTCTGTTCATCATTGTCAACCTAGATTTCTTTGTTCTTAATGAAAAATTTATTATTGAGAAACAATTTGAGCAAGTAACGAAAGATACACTCTGCAGACAATTATGTAGGAAATAGGAAGACATAGATGACATAAAAGTGCCAAAATTCCTTCTATGGTGTGTGGTAAAGTATATGGTTCTAGATTCTACAAGATTAATGATGTAAATACTTCATTAATTAATTTGTATTTTGAATTGGTAATTGAACTTATTTTATAGTCCTTAAAGTTAATGTTATATTTCCTAGAAAGAAAACAATAAATGTACCTTTGTTTAGTTTAATAAGCTACCATGAAGATCGCAGAATGGATAGATAATAGATAACACTGGCAAAGGGTGCTATATAAAATTAGAATTTTGAATTGCTCAGGAGCTAATTTGGCGGACCGTAGCCTACAGGGGTATTTGTTCATCCAAGAACAACACTTAGTATATATTATGATCTTATATTCATTTGTCTGTTCTCATGGAAGACTTGGTAACATTCATTCGTAATTTATTGTTCACTTGCTTAGAAATTCATACTTTATTAGGTGTGACCTACATAGTGCGTTGTGAATAATATTTTTGCCTGCACTTTAGGATTTTTTGCATCTGGCTTGTGTCTTACGTGATTCATTTAGAAATGAATGCTTTTATTTTTATACACGTTAACAGAAGGATTAGGATTTCTTTTCATGAACCAAAGAAAATAATATACTGATGGTTGGCCATTTAGGTTAAGAAACATAATTACTATTTATGCTGCATAGTAGTGGAATTCTCAGTTTTCAAACTTGTGAAACAAAATTTAAAGCATCCTCTACTATTAAATAGGGTCATGCTATGCATTGTGGATGTTGTGGAAGAGTTTTCCCACCATAAAAGTGGACAAGACTCTCTAGCATGGGCATTTCTTGAAAGGTGAAATATAATGGGCTATGGACAATATTGATAAGAGTTTTTATTTTTTGTTTTTGTTTGTTTATGTGTCTTTTCCTTTTCTTTTCTTGTGCAGACAGTTGTAGAACTTTCTAATTCCCGTGGTTTGAGTTGAAATATTCGCTTAACCTGTGATTGTCTTTGATAAGTCCTTCCACATGTGTTCCAGTTTTAATCAAGATAGATATTATGTATGTCAATTGCTAATTTCAGTTAAAGGGGTCCATCAGATCTCTCCTTTCACTCTTCTTCCTGAATCAAATCGCCTATGCCAAATTCTTTTCAACTTTTATCTAGAAGTACGAAGTCCGGTGACTGTATTTTCCTTTTCTCTTTCCAGTCTAAGAATATGGAAAATACATTCTTTTGCAGATGCTCACATGAATTAATTTATGTTACAGCTTCTGAATGGTGCTCCGCTGAGTACAAGTTACTAGAAAAATATTTCTAAAAATTCATTTTCAGGGAATCTTTATGTAAATGCATCCTTCTAACTTGAAAGTTAAATGTTTCAATTTTAACCATGAATTAGATATCATTAATAAATATGCATTTGCATATAGGTAGGCAGATCCTGTTACTAGTTTACTAGAAAAATGTTCCTAAAAAGTCATTTACAGGGAATCTTTATGTAATTACGTTCTTCTAACTTGAAATTTAGATGCTCAAGTTTACCCATGAATTAGATATCATTATTAAATATGCATTTGCATATAGGTAGGCAGATCCTGAATGGAATGTTAGAAATGCTAACCATCAACTACACATATAGGTAAGGCTGCTGAGTTTGCATCTGACTTGCACGAGCTCCATCATCAAGTTGCCAGTTTGCAGCATGTACCTAATGAGATGGGTAAATTTTGTAATGTAGTCATTAAAGAGACTACTAGTTATCAAATTGTTCCACGTCATCTTTTCCCTTCTGCTTTCTCTCAACCCTTATACTCACGTCCCAAGCATAAAAAATAACTTGTACATTTTAGCTATCTAGGCTGCACCTAATTTATTCTCGAGCAGCATGAACTGCATCTTATTCTGTGGAATGACCTCTCATTACCTAAAAGTAAGAATGAGAATGAACGGCTCTCTCTTAGATTTAGGGTTTTGATCAGAAGCCAGGATGAAAATGTTTCTCTTCCTGTTTTCTTGTTCTATTCGGTGTATATAGAGTCCATGTAGTTTTACCCAAGTAGAAGTTGTATGTTAATTTGTGCAAAGCAACCACCCTCTTGTTCTTGGTGGCAACTTCAGCACAACCTGAAGGAGCAAGGAAACAATCCATTGCGAGATAGAGTTCGTAGAACAAAATCCTGCGTCTCATGTTGGTAGTACTACGAAATGATATGTATACATATACATATATATTGGGTTTCGACTGTGTGAACTAACAGTCTTGAAAATGGTCATTGAGCTGATTCATGTCTGCTATTATGTTTGGTTATCGTTTAAGTCAGACAAATTCTGTTTGGGTTTACAAAGGATTGTGGAAATAGATGTAAAGTCTTGGATACCATATTGGCAATGGTTTAGAGAAAAATATGGTGTACATATTTTATCAAATGTTAAAATAATAATAAAAGACATTTTTTTGCTGAATGAAGTTAAAGTTTTGACAAATTGGTGATCACGTTATCAGGGCTTGAGCAGACTTGATAGTTTATAGCCCAGTTGAAGATTGATTAAAGGGTTGACGTGTTGAAGAGTTCTACGCTGAAGTAGGTAGAAAATTCTACTTGTGGTAAACTATGAGATGGCCTTCGAAAGTAGAAGAAAAATTCTATCATTTTTACCCCTGGATATCTTTTCCCTCTTTTAGTGATTAAAGAGTTAAATAAGGTTACGTCTTCATGGACTCTTAGAACTAGAAACTTACTAAACTTGTATTTGAAACATTAAAATAAACAAGCCCATCTACGGACTTAAATTCCCTAGACTCACGACTGAGCTTTCTGCCGTGCCATTAGTCATGTAACTTGGTTCCTCTTGGAAGAAGGTGCCGCTCCATAATTTGTAGAGCTTCGGTCACCTGAGCTGGAAACGTGTAGCTGGGCGGAAGTCGCTTAGTCTGAGGTTTGGCCGACTGAGGTGGGCCTCCCATTTATTACCCACAGCCTACTGTTCCAATCTCTTATCGTGCACGCAGCCTTTGAGTAAAAGTTGCAATGCATCAACCAGCAAAAAAACACCAAGAAAAGTCTTTCTTTTTCATTTTTTTTCAGAAACGAAGAAAGAATGCTACGTGACACCACAAAACCATCTGACGAAGACAAATCCTGCAGAATCAGATACTGGAGACCATGCCCCAAATATTTCAGTGTTAAAATGGCAGCTTTGTAGAAACTTCTAAAGTCTTTTGACTAGTTACCTCCATTGATACTCCGTGAATTCACATTTACATCCTCTGGACTCTCTCTCTCTCTCTCTCTCTCTCTCTCTCTGTTTTCGGACTAAAGTGGTTAAAGGGGGGGAAAAAGAAAGGGAAAACGAGAAACATAACAGAGATCCATAATAGTTCATATTTTGGATTGAAAAGTCACTTCAGCTGAAAAGAAAAGAAATATGCTTTTTCGGCCAACTCTAGATGAGCATCAAACAAGTACGAATTATTTATCCATCATCGAAATCTCAAGTCAAACTCTTAACAATGCACCAATTTATTAAGCCATTATTAGATATTTACTCTTTATCAAAAAGAAAAGATTATACTGAGAAAAACTTTAGCCTCAGCAATCAACTGAAAATCAAAATCTACAGTATTACCAGTGGTAGATAATATCTGCTAGATAGAAGTGGGCAAAAATGAATGTACATCAGACCGTGCGTGCGAATTATTGTGAGAGGTAGGTTACATTATTTTATTTAATTCTTTTCACACCCTTCAATTCAGTACATGTGAGCTTTTCTTTAACAATAGACATTTAAAGCTACCCCCATACCTTTACTTCTTATCATCTTTAAAATTCTAGAATCAAATGTTAATTCATTTATTTCTGCTCAATGCACTTGGTATGTAAGCATCAAGATATGGTGGGTTCCTCTTTTTTTTAAAAAAAAAAAATTTTTTAAAGACTAAAACAGGATATACAGATATTTCTCAAATTTGATAATTACCTGAGGATGTCCAAGCACAAGGCGACGCACACATAATCTACCAATCACATGACCTGTATGTATGTACGTATATATGTGTGTGTTTATATATAAATAAATATGTATGTATGTATGTATGTATATATATAATGGGACGATCAAAAGAGACGTGGATGGATAGGACACCATACATGTGTATCCCTACCAAGTTTCCTTAATTGATTATTCAGGAACCCTCATCAACATTCTGATTCCCCTTTCCACAACACAACAACCCGCAAGCAACACAGTTTCTCATCTTATGATTGTTTTTTTTGGGCTTATTTTGATCGTCTCGCTAATATATAATATATATATACATTTATACATAATATATATACTCTGTTTTATTCTCTGCTCAGCTTGTTGGATGTTGTTTTGTGATGAGAGAAAGGCATTATTGGTTTTCCTGTCTTCATCCTCATAATTATTTCTGATCATCAATTTTAACTAATTATAATTACACTTCCTACCTGCAAAAACTGACTACTACCAAATAATTAATAAATCACCGTTCATAACTTGAAACATCACTACTTGCTTGCTTGCTCGCATGCATGCATGCATGATATGTTACACTCCCATTACATGATAGATCCCGGACATCAATTTTAGATTAGGAAGTCAAACAGTTCAGCAATCTTGTTAAAATTAAGATATATATTTCCTCGTCAACTTTTTTCTGATAATATCATGAATAAAAGTTGCACGCAATCTGCCAAAGATGTATTATGTGAATCGGATTTCACATTTGCCGTTTGTTAGAAGACATTTACATGTGATCATTATTTTTCAAAGGTCAGATCTCTTTTCCCATCTCATGAACAGTTCATAATTAGTGTGTAAGTAATGTTTATTTATAACTTAATTTAGTAACGTACTCGTTATAAAATAAGTTATTTTACTTGTAGTAACTACTAATTAACTGAACGAAATGTGTATACTTTCTTTTATAATAGATTATAAATTCGAGTTTGATAGTGTATTTTTGTGTACATATTTATTTAAAGATTATTTTTATTACATTACAATTAATGTATAAATTAATATTTAATTAATAAATATATAAATTTATTAAAAAAGAAAAGTTTTGCTTGTGCTAAAGATCATAATCATAATTAAAACAAATAACTACATATATATATATATACTTATTTTATCGGCTACCAATTAAATATAAATGAATCAATGCATACAATATCCAACAAAGTAACAAGCAAGTAATAGATATACTCGTAGTGGGTACGACCGAGTGTTGGATTGGTTTTGACCAAATTTTCTTTTCACAGACAAAGACCGAAGTCGCTTTACTTTACCAATTAACATGGCAACACTAACCACCCCCCCCCCCCCCCCCCATTCCTCCATTTGCTTTAGGTTCCACATACGAAACCACTTTTTTAAAGCTGATAAATAAATGTTTTGACGCTCATCTTATCTATACACACGCCCTAAAGACATGCGCAGTATTATATTTCTGTGTAACATCTGCACGACATTGAGAAATTAAATTAAAACGAGAGGTGAGTGAAAATGACATGTCGAAATATATCGGTGGAATTATGAAACAGATTTGATGAAGTTACAAAAGAAGTAGGAAAAGAAAGACAACAAATTAGGCAAGCGTCCAAATAGACAAGTAATTGATAAACACCACATGCCTACTTACGCCTTAAACTCATTTTAGCCAACTGGTTTGTACCACTGTGCCATGATCATGATCTATCACATGTTATTTTATTTTAGTGGGTATCTTTTAGCATCATCCTCAAATTTTTGTATATTACTAATTTATATATATATACTAGTTCAATGTTTTTATATTTTAATTTTTTTATAAAGAATTTGTGGGTCTATTTAGATTGTGTTTTTGTATATATTTTTATATATCGAATAATTAAAATGATAATTAACAATTTTAACACCCACCCATGTTGACATTACGTGTTTTCTTAAGAAAAACAATAAAAAAAGAAGAAAAGAAAAAGTTGGGTGGAAATCTCAAAATGTAAGAACCAAATCAATGTGGAAAAAGTGAAGAGAAAAGCAAAGCAAACACTTTGGGTTTGGCCACACTGTGGACCATCGTTTCGTCATCATCAACTCAAACATCCTCATTTAATGTACTAATTTCTTTGAATCATGATTATTCTTGATGGTGCGCGAGAGAGAAAGCCCGATTCACACACACACACACAAGCACACTCTGTGCCTGTCATCATTATCTCATTAGTTTATAATTAGCTAATGGGTCGTGTCAATCCTGAATTAGCTAAAGAGATTAGTTTTGTAGGAGAGTCCGCATCATATATTGTTGTTGGACATGACCTGATATGTACAAATGTATTGTATTATAATTTAATTTAATTCATTTCATTTCAATTTGGGAAACTCAAATTCATTTCAATTTGGGTGCATGATTGATGACGAAGTAAATCGCAAAGTTACAAGAAAGAAGTGTAGAATCGGTATGGGGTTGGGCATGATGAACGCCACCAAACCTTAACAATAAAACCAAAACCCATCAACTTTGGCACTCCACCCATCTAAGATTAAATAATAAAAAACCCCCCTCCCTCCTCCCAAAAAGAAAAATAAAAAGAACTAGAAAAGCCAATCTCTTTACACACTTAAAGAAATTAACACTGTATCTTAATCTGTTAATTAACTTGTTTGAAAAAAAAAGAAAAAAAAAGAAAGAGAGCAATAATATTTAAGGCTTGTGAGATGGGCACTGGTAGCACTTGGTGAATAAGCCAAAATTATGAATTTGATGAACGAAATTCAGCATGCTCGCCCATCCTCCAAACCCAAATCCAATCACAAACACCCATACCACCACAAATATGTTGATCGAGTATAATCCCGTCCATCCTCCAACCATTTTCGGTGGTCGCTCCACTGCGTTCTGTTCAAAATTAACGTTCATTATTTAATATATATTAGTAATACCCATTATTGAAGATGTAATTAGGAATGAAAACTTTGACTGACCTCTCGTGCAGCTGCAGGAGCAAAAGTGACCATGTGAGCCAAAGCAGGGATTATATAGACGGTGAAGCTGACGAGAAGAGAGCCAACTGTGGAGTTTATAGGACCGAAGAATGGGAAAATGATAGCCAGGAACCAAATGGGTATGACCACTGGTAATCTACCCACTGCTCTCTTCAACACACTTTTTGTCTCGTGTACTCCGATGAATTTTTCCCAGACGAAGTAAAGTGGAGTACACGCAAACCCAAATGTTATGAACTGTATACAAACACAAACCGATATGATCTCTCTATATATCTGTAAATATTAATTTAATCAATCATATTGTTCGTAATTACCTGGTGAATGAGCATGAGGACGACAGCAGTGTCTCTAAAACCAGACCTTGGGAGCAAGGAGAAGGCATTGGAGTGAGTGAGGAGTAAGTCTCCAAATGCCCAGTAAACAGCAGAAGCTGACGGAAGTGTGAGAGTTAACACATAAAGTGTTGCTAAAAAGTAGATTAGCTTGAACTTTTGTGGCTTCCACATCGCATGCATTATCTCCCTATCAATTTAATCACATACATATATATACACCCGTCAGAAATTATATACATATAGTATTAGCTAGCCGAAAATATAGAGGTGGGAAGTTGTTGAATGCATGCTCACACTGTCACAGCATGTCCACCAAAGGTGTATAGAATGTTGGTAGCTCCGGTAAAATACAGAACCATTTTGGCTGGCCCAGAGTGCTTCACTCCTTCCACCTAATTAATTCATAATATTGTAAATATCAATTATATAAGCATATTATATAATCCATATATATGTATATTATATACCTGGCCATGGAGGAGAGAAGCAACAGTGAGATACCAAGCAGTGTAAGTGGTCATCATGAGGCCTAAAAAAGACCACATTCGATAATTATGAAATGAAGGTATGAAAACAGTTGTTGCGCAGCAGGCGCCAAATATGTAAGTCCACGTTCTCTTGTCCAGATTGTCGTTAATGTAGTAAATATTGCTGCATGCATGCACCACCTTAATTATATTAATTAACTTAATCCAAATTAATTACAATTATAAATTAATTAATGAGATAAACATACCTTGCACAAGCAATTAGTTGAATCACGGATCCGAACAGAAGGAAAGTGCAGTTGAAAAATAAGCCTAAATTCCTCCAGTGCTTTCCCAGCAGCCCATCAAGAACTTCAAACCACTAATTATAACCCATCAAGTAACAAAACGTTAAATTATTGATTAATCGCAAAATCATTTACATAAGTAGCTAAAATTAACAAGAAATGGAAATTATGTAAGTTTGATTATAGATCACCTGAATAACATGGTTCCTGAAATCAACCTTCTCTCTCTCCTTCCTAGTTCTGTACTCAACATAAAGGACACTAATGAGATAAGCAGTCCAGCTTCCCATCAACCCATAAAACAGCTGAAATATAATCCCAGATAACATCCCCAGTTGTGAAAATGAATACGGCAACGTAAGCAGCACTTGTGCAACCTGCATAACTCATTGATTTCCAATAATCAGATTTTTGTGGGTGCGGGTCTCTCTCTCTCTCTCTCTATATATATATATATATATATATGTGTGTGTGTGTGTGTGTGTATCATGCATGCGTACCTGGTTAGAGGCACAGCTAAACCATGCATCATAGACGGATCCACCATGCCAAAACAGCTTAGATAATCTACTCTTTGACGAACGTGAATTGTCTTCTTCTCTTTCCATTTCAATGTAGTTTCCAGCAATCACAGTCTCAACCTTCTCAGAAGCCATTGTTACGGACTGAGTCTGTGGACTGTGACGGTGGTTGCTGGCGACTAATATCGACTCTTTAAATAGATAAAGAAAAGTGGGTTTCTTTCTTTTCTATCTTTATAAAGTTTCTTGGTCAATAATTGAGTCGCCCAAGTGGGGACCTGCCTTCTTCATATCCCTTAAAACATCGATATCATTGTATAATGTATTGGATTTCAACACAAGTTCCCCGATCACATGTTCATTTTTTTTTATTTATTTTTTTTTTTTCCGGATGTTGGGTATGGCTTCAGCCTTAAGCTTTTGAATTGGCGGGTGATATATCTCTCTCCCCTACGGGTGACTAAAGCTCATCTCACTCTTCTTTGTTTTTATGGGCTTGACAGGAAGGTCACGGGCCCAACCTCTCATGCAATGCACGAACGGGATGGCCCACAAAGGGAGATACCTTCTCATCACCAAAGCAACCCATGTACGCTCGTTTCATCTTCACCGCTACTAGTTCAATATATATATATATTTTTTTGTTCTTCTAATAATAATAATAATGAGATGAAGAAAAAGTTGGGTCTTTGGGAGGGGGAGGGATGGGGTGAATGATTGCTTTGAGTCGGGGGACTTTGGTGGTAAACATGATTAGCACCGCACGTGTACCAACTGGCTTTACAAAAAGATTTAACACCTTTTTCCCTCCTTTCCTCCTTTTTAATCTCTATTACCTTATTATTAGGGTTAAGGAATCAAAATTTATTAGCCTTTTCTTTTCTTTCCTTTCCTTTTGGATTGGGTTAAATTAGTCTCTTCACTTTGGCCATTAATTAATTATTAGAGAGAGGATCCCAATCATGGTTTGGTTTGGTACGTTTCCAAGACCTAATTTGGAACTCGGGCGACATGTCTAAACCATCCTCATCTATACCGTGCTTCTCCTCCGTCAAATTTGGCCATTCTATTACAGCAACAATATTTACGAAGACTGAACTTTTTTTTCCAACATTTTTCTTTCTTTCTCTACTTCCTTTATCATAATTGAATCCATTTAGTCCGTCGAACACACTCTCGAGTCGAGTCACAACTAAATTTTTAAATGGGTTTGTTTTTCAATTTAAATAAGTATCTCATTATCTCATAATTTGTAAAATTGAAGTATGTTTCCATCACTCAGCATGTCATAATCATTCCATTGGAGACTTTTTTTTTTTTTTTTTTTTTCTTTTTTTTTTTTCTTTTTATTTCTAAATTATGTGCTGTAGCTTTCTATTGGATTCTAAATATCTTTTTTTTTAATAAAGAAATAATAAGTTAAAGCAAGAAATAAGAGGGCAGATTTGAAGTCAACATTGAATACTATTAAAATCGATGGGAGGGTTATAATCATTTCATGTAGGCCAATGTTAATTATTCTGACCTTACATGTGCGGTGCAACTATGTCAAGATAATAGACTACTGTTGGATGCAGCGAAAGAAGAAAAGGAGAAGAAAATTGAGGGGACCTGAGGAGGAGAAATAGCCAGCTATGAGATGAAAGCAAGTAGCAAAATTGTACCCTCCACTTTTGACTCACGAAAATACATTTCATCCTATCTTATGGAGAAACAGATGAATCTGGTTTGCTTACCAAGTTTTTGACAACGATATATCATGTCTGTTTAATATATTTTGAAATAATGGTAACATTATTTAGCATGTGTTTGGTGGTGAATAGGATGAAATGTATAATTCTACTGTGTGAAAAAAAAAAAAAAAAAAAAAAAAAAAAATTGAATGAAAAGGTATTCAGTCTGGTGGGTCCTGGGCTTTTTAGGTTAACCTGGGTTCGATGTCAATGGAGAAAAGAAAATATTAGGGTTAGTTGGAGTGGACCTCAAGAGTTGGCCCTGTACCCAACTACACCAGATCTGGGCCAACCTCACCAGGCCTGACCATGATGAAACATAGTGTATAACAGTAAAAACAGGGAACATCTTGTAGTACAAGTTTTTGTGCGTTCTTGTTTGGAAATAGTTCATATATATATATATATATATATATATATATCTCTTGGTTTTGAAATTATATAAAGAATTTTCTTAGTTTAGTTGAATTCTCATTAAAAAATTTCACTTTTTAATTTAAATATTTCAAAGTGAATTGGCTTAGAGAATTTAATCCACATCCCTAAATAATTACATTACTTAAAAACATATCTTATTTAGATGGTTCTACAATAATTATTGAGATATAACTTAAGAGTTACTAACAATTGTGTAGTTTAACTTAATAGTTAATATAAATTTTTCTATGAGTTTGAATTAGATTATTTTTTTTATACGCATATTTATTTAAATATTATTTATGTTGTATTATAGTTAATATATATGTATACAAGATAAATTTTTATTAAAAAATTTTAATAATTATAAAATATAATAATTATGACCGAATGATTGAATAATAATGGATAATTAAAAGTTATGACAAAATTAATTTATGATAGGAAAAATATGAGTACGTTTACGTTTAGTTATTAGATGCTAAAATTATTTTTGTAACTATTTGATTTTAATTTTGGATTACCAAAAATCTTCATATAAGTGGAATTTTTGGTTAAAAAAACTACATTTATCCATAAATTAAAATTTTTATAAGCGTGGAGATGGTCAAGCATACAGTGTATCCGACACTTCTTGTGATTGATCCTTAGGAGAGGGTTACTTACCAGTGCAGAGAGGGTCTAAAGGCACATGATGGAGGATCCGGGTTGCATGGTATGTGGATGTGGCATTGAAGACGCCAATCATGTCTTGAGGGAGTGACATTAGACGAAGGCTCTTTGGCAAAAGATTATTCCTTTTAACGGTTTCCCACACTTCCTTTAGTATGCCTTTTAACAATTGGGTCTGTGCCAACTTATAAAATCAATACAATTAATATCTTTCCTTTTAGGATCGGAGGACGATATTTGGTGTTACATACTGGTTATTATGGAAGCAGCGAAACACCCTGATTTTTTATGGTTAACCGCTCAACGTGGATAAATTGATACATGACATTTTTAGAATGACTAAGTATACGTTTCAATTCTCAAGCCTTAAATCAACAATGTCGAATCGCCACAGCCAAAAGCAGGAGACACTTGTTGATCAAGATTAACACGGATGGAATCCGTCACGAGAGCAATGGCATTACCTGTGCAGGTGCGCTGAGTAAGGATAGTGATGAACATTGGCCCGGCGGACAGTTCAAGAAAATTAAATCTTGATCTGTTCTTTAGGCGGAGTTATGGGGAGCCTTAAAGGGACTCGAGCTTACTTGGATTCTTGGATCACACCATATTATCTTAAAAATAAATAGTGCACTCGTTGTTCAACTTTTAAACAAGGTGATCAATAACGAGAGACGATTGTCACAAATAGTAACTCCAACTTTTTATTAGTACTTAGAGCTTAACTCATGAAAGACTATACTGTAAAAATATAATATATACTTTGGAAAGGTAATTGAAATGGTGACTACCTGGCAAACCTGGTTTGCTTTCTTGTATTAAAAAAAAAAAAGAAAATGGTGGTAATTGGTAAAGAATAGGAGAGGTTGGCGAATGAAAGAGGAGCACGTGGGGATTGAGTGGGTCCAGATTCTATTGAAAGGTGAAACCAAAAGAGGAAGGTTGGAATCTGAATAAGCTTGCAGGAAGGGATTAGGAAAGGAATCAACAAGATTGCATTTCCCCATAATAATCACTAAACTAAACACGTATTCTTTTGCTTTATATTCTTCCTTTCCTAAATTTTCACTGCCTTCAATCTCCCTCCTTCACATAACACCGAACAGGAAACCAGATGGCCACACATTTTCATCTCCTCTCACCACTTCTCCTCCTCCTCTTTACCATTTCTTCAGGTATATCAGTTACACTTATATATATATATATATATATCTTGCACTGTTATACATAAAGGATTTATTACACTAATATTGTGTTATTAAATTAACAGGACCCAAATTATCAGAATGTGCAAGAATTTTCACAATAGTAAACAACTGTAGATACACAATCTGGCCGGCAATTACACCGGGCGAAAACTTCAACGGTGGAGGTTTTGCATTAAAATCCGGCCAATCTATCGTCTTCAATGCACCAGTTGGATGGAGCGGACGCATTTGGGGCCGAACCGGCTGCAAGTTTGACAAAAACGGCAACGGTTCATGCCAGACAGGTGCATGCGGCACGTCTCTCAAGTGTAAAGCCTCAGGCGAACCTCCAGCTTCACTTGCCGAATTTACGCTCGCAGTTCTCGATTTTTACGACGTTAGTCTAGTTGATGGGTTTAATTTGCCTGTAGTTGTTACACCCATTAACGGTAGGGGAAACTGTACGATCGCCGGCTGCGACACTGACCTCCGACCAAATTGTCCGCCGGAGCTCGCCGTTAAATCTAACGGAAAGATTATAGCTTGCCGGAGTGCTTGCGACGTTTTCGACACCGATGCATATTGCTGTAGGGGTGTTTATGGAAATCCAGTAGTTTGTCAACCTACGTATTACTCCAAGAAGTTCAAGCAATCTTGTCCAACTGCGTATAGTTATGCATATGATGATCCTACCAGTATTTTTACATGTTCAGGAACTGATTACGTTGTTTCTTTCTGCTCTTCCAGGTATGAAATAATTGGTTTTTGATGCATTTTTCTTAGTGGGTTAAATTAATTATTGGTTTAAATTTATTGAACAAGTGTTTGTAGTTGGTTTCAGGAAGCAGACGGTTTGTACTTACCATAATCAGAGGTTGGCCTGCAGCAACAATGGATCACATAGCTTCAACCAATTGAATGGAAGATGGTGGCTTCTGATGCTCGCTGCGTTGTTAATGCTTCATATGCCACTTGATTTGTGATATTGAGAAGAAAAAGAAAGGACATTGAACATTCTTTTCCTAGTGAAACTCACTCTCAGAGACTTTTATGGCCTAATTATTTCAGAGGAATATATATACATATGTGTATATATATATATATGCACACATACAGATATATGTAACCATGTCTTTGGGTAGGCCTCACAATTGGGTGAAGATAAGAATTCATTTCCTTTACTCCAATAATCAATTATTTTTAGAGCCAACAGTGATAACTTCTTGCTTGGTTTAAATCTGTATTATTTTTTTATCTTAATTATTTCATATATAAAATTAATCATAATTTACATATCTGGAATACAATCCAATTAATTTTATCTGAATATTTCCATTTAATTAAATATAAAATGATTTACAATATTATTGTCATTCAAATATTTGTTTATTTTACATTCTATTTTTATTTTGGTTGCATTAAATTAAAATCTAAATGAAACTCAATCAGTATATCAGGAAATGGGGAGAAAGACATTAAACTCAAGTTTTCCAAGAAATATAAATTTTTATTGTGCCAATTTATAAAGTCTTTTGTAGTTAGATATATTGTGATTAGAAGCATAAATACTTTAACAGAAATTGAAAAAAAAAAATTCAATTTTAAATAATAACTTGTTGTCATTATTTTATTATTATATTTACTGTTTTAATTTTTTTAAATAAAAATATATATGTTTCATTAATTAGATAATATATATATATATCAATTATAATAAATTTTATTAATAAAAAATATTAAAAATACATAACTCAGACTCGAATTTATAAATCTTTATAAAATAAGAAAAATACTAACTATTCCATTAAAGAATGTGAACGTGAACGAAGCGAATTATTAAGATCTATATTCGTACAACTAACCTCTAAGTTATATATTGAACACAGGCCTTAGAAAGTATAGGATCGGCCCAGCCCGATAATATGGGCCTAAGACTACGGAAAACTGGCTCTCCCTCTTCCAGTCACAAGCCCAGTAATAAATGACTGAAAATTCTTTTTTGATAAATAAAATTAAAAAAAAAAAATCAGCGTCATAAGTACGCAAATACGATAGGGAGACAACTGATGTACTGCTGTCTCCTCCGCTGTATATATAATTGATCCCCCCGGTTCCGTTTTCTCTGTTGGAAGGAGAAAAGATCTGTCGAATTTTACAACCCTAGAATTACAAAGATGGCGACTGGTGGAAAGGTCTCCTTCAAAGTTACTCTCACTTCAGATCCAAAGCTCCCTTTCAAAGTGTCAGTATACCATTATAAACTATCATCTCCCAATTTACCCCTCCTATTTCTCTCTATCAATTTTCGTTAAGATTCACTTCCTTTTGCCTTCAATCGCCAAATTGCAGATTTAGCGTGCCAGAGGCAGCTCCATTCACCGCTGTTCTGAAATTCGCGGCCGAGGAATTCAAGGTCCCTCCCCAAACCAGCGCCATCATCACCAACGGTAATTTCGATGCCCTTCTCCTTCTATCTTATATTTATTTGGGTTTTTTATTTTGTTTTCCCATTTTCATATCTAGTTTACATTATATATATATATATATAAATCTACCCAAACTGTCTGTAAATTTTGAAGCTCCGTTTCACTTTTGGATGTCTCTGCACCCTGCATGCTGCCAGGAAATTTGTTGTTTCTTCGGAGCCATATAAATCTTCACATTGTCTAGTTTAACGTTCAACTAGTTGGTGTGTCATGGTAATCGTTCTTATAAACATAAATACTTTTTGGTCGTGTAAAATTATGATTTATAGTTGCTTCAGTCATCTGTATATTACAAATATTTATCCCGACTATAATTGAGAACGGTGAGGGGGCTTATACGCTTGTTTTATTGAAATTGAATAGCTTATTGGCCTCCATATTTATTAGCGCTGGTTCCTCATGTAATGATTTTTTTTTTTGTTGAAATGGAGTTGTGGAATGTTAGTTTCGGCAATCAGTGTGGAAATAAATAGTTGATGGTAAGTGAGAGAATTTAACCTAATTGTGGAGTTCATGAATTGTTTTTCAAGATTGGTAAAACTCCGGCCATGAAAAGTATAGGGTGTTCTAGTTAGCGGGTTTTTCAAAAGAATCGGGGTCTGATTTCTTAATAATCAGGCAAGATATTGTGGTTGAATCCAATACAAAGAACATCTATAGTAGGTTCTCTAGTTAGCCTCTGAGTCGGAAAGCTTGAGACAACTTTGAACTGTATGTATGTCCGCCTCAATATTTGAATGCACTGCTAGTTATTAAGGAGCAAGGTATATGCAGCTGTATTTCTCGTACTCAGTCAACTTTCTTCCTTACGACAATCAAGTTTTGAAGTATTCAGTCAATTGCTGTAAGAAGCATGTGCCAACTATGTTGTCTTTTGAGTTGTCTATCTCTGTTGTTCTTTTTGAGTAAGGGAATATTCATACATACACATACAGTCACGTGAGTGCGAATATATATTGGTTATTATCACCTAAGTTCTTTTTTTCTAAATTGTTATGGACTCTTCATGCAGATGGGGTTGGAATTAATCCTCAGCAAAGTGCAGGTGAGCCGTTGATTAAACTTCACAAGTTTTTTTCACCCTCATTATATTTTTCCATCTGCTTTTTTTTTCTTTTTCTTTTTCTTTTCTTTTGGAATTTTTTTTGTGGGGTGGAGGGAAAGGAGGGTGTGCCTGCATCTATAGTAGGAGCACCAGTTTAGTGTCAATGTGTATAAAAATTATGTTTGAAGTAAGAGATAGTAACTAATGATCTGTAGCTGTTGCAAGTGAAATGTCATCGCTAAAAGAACCCACATATTTCAGCTATATAGAAAACCTTTAAACCTAGAATTTTAATATTTATTTAACAGGTTCCATAGGACGAGTTCAATGTTCTGAGATCTGAGACAATGAGTATAACGATCAGGAGTTTTTTCACTATATCTTGAAGTGGAGACTCTTTTCCAAGGGGAGCCTGTCATGGGAATATAAATTAATTTTTCTTGTCCCTTCAAATTCTGTTATATACGCTCTATTTCATTTGCTATTCTTACCATGCTTTTACACAGTTGATGGGATAATAATACCAGTTCTTTCTCTTTGATGGATGTTTTTCCCATCAAAATCCAAAATTCATTTGTTTATAGTTTAAGAAATGGGGTTTGTTAGCTTACAGCCTCCCCCTCTCTCGTGCTTTTATCTTTATATAGATTGCAGATATTGCAATCTGTATGAATATTAGATTACAAAAACATGCCCGATCATGGCTAGTCAGCCATGATTGGCTGCCATCTCCATTCCGTGATTGGCTGCAAGCTCTAATTGCTTTTGTAACTTGTCAGTCTCAGGTAGGTCATATGATGAACTTTATTATTTCTTACTTTTTGTTTGTTTTCCTGTTCAAATGGGAGAAAGCAAATTTCCCGGTGACCTCAACCCCATTCTTAAGTTTCATGTGCTATCTCAGAAGTCTTTGAAATTTTGCTGTTAGTTTATACTGCAAATATGACCTTAACTCTATGTACTGTGATTCAAGTTGTTTATGATATAGTTTTTCATTTCCCTCACATTTTAATGGTATTTAATTTTTTTTTTATATAAATTAATGGTATTTAATGAACTATCTCAGGCAATGTCTTTCTCAAACATGGCTCTGAGCTACGTCTCATTCCGCGAGACAGGGTTGGAGCTGCTTGAGTGGTGGAAGCTACATCAGTGGTAGAGGGAAGAAGATACTTTACCCTCTTTACCTAATGATTTGGACTAAATTACACCCCCTTTTTTTCATCTAAAGTTTTCTTTAAGTTAGAATGTTATAGAATCTCCTTTTTTATCATGCCTGCACAGCCATCGTCATAATCTCATAAAATACCATATAAAAGGTGACTACAATGAAATAGCGAATTTGTTTTTATTGTGGATGAGAGCATGCAATGTTGTAGATAGTACTGTCAGATTTGCTTGTCAAAAAGCTTAAACCAAAGATTCCTTGTGAGTTCTAGTCTGGCTCAGTTAATGTCCAAGATTTCCTGTTTGTTTGGTCAGTTTTTGTACTTACGAATCTTCTTTCTTGTGTTTTATGGTGTCATAAGTAGAAGTAGATTGACCCTTTTAAGGATGCTTGACTATGCACCGCTTACATGATGATGTTCTCTTCTACTGATGACCTTGAAGAGAAATGCAAGTGTTCCAACAACCTATTTTTCTCTCTCTTTTTCTCTCCTATATCATCAAAATTTTTCTTCAAATTTTTATACTGTATTTTGTACCTATATTGGTACCACAATCCAGATGTACCGGTAGAAATAGATTGACCTTTTTAAGGATGCTTGACTATGCACCGCATACATAGTGATGTTCTCTTCTACTGATGACCTTGAAGAGAAATGCAAGTGTTCCAACAACCTATTTTTCTTGCTCTTTTTCTCTTCTATATCATCAAAATTTTTCTTCAAATTTTTATACTGTATTTTGTACCTATACTGGTACCACAATCCAGATGTACCAGTAGAAATAGATTGACCCTTTTAAGGATGCTTGACTATGCACCGCATACATGCTGATGTTCTCTTCTACTGATGACGTTGAAGAGAAATGTAGTGTTTGAACAGCCTATTTTTCTTTTTCTTTTTCTCTCCTATATCATCAAAATTTTTCTTGAAATTTTTATACTGTATTTTGTACCTATACTGGTACACCAATCCAGATGTAACATGTTTTAGGTAAATTGTGCTTTAAATTATCCTATTTGTAGTTTTTGATGGTGGTATATAATCGTGTATTACAACATATTGAAAATGTAGCTATTAAGTGCTTGTGTATTCACTGGACATGTTCAATATATGATTTAAAAATGATAGAGGATGACTTGATTTTGAAGATACAAGTTGAACTTGCTGATTAGGTTAGAACCTTCTTATGTCTATGTTTTTTTTACTGTTTTATAAGTGTCTATAACGATTTAATTAAACTGAAACATAGCGTGCTAGTGTGGGTAGGGTCATTTAGCGCTAAACAAAGCTAATGTATTGATATTACATACACAGATTACTTGTGGTTTTTTTTTTTGGTAGTTTATGGGGATTGAAGATTATTGTGAGGTGAATTGAAGGAATGAGAATGAGAGGTGAGGAAACATTGTGAGATGAGAGGAGATATTTGTTGTGAAAATTGGCAATATCAGAGGTGGTGATTCATGTCTTCGACCTTTTTGCATATAAATTCTTACTTTTCTTTTCTCCTATCTTTATGTCATGATCAATTTGCATCAATTATGCATTTTAACTCAAGCAAACAAGTCGGTAAAATATAGTTTCTCATCAAGATTTGTGATTGAACTAGTAACACGTCTAGCTAGCGTCATCATAATACTAGTTGGAAAGGTAAAATATATAGTAAGGTAAAATATATTGTAGTTCTTTATTCTTTTTTGTAATCAAGTTGTAAAAGCAATGTCCTATATTTGATTGTTTGCTTGTACCTCTAAAGCATTGCTATTGTGAAGATTTGGAGCAAGTTTTAAAAATGATCAATTCTACTTTTGTTCTGGTGATCGTGTTAATATTGTCCATCTATAACAACCAATTCCCTCATTGTAAATGTCTGTCTCTTCTCCTAATTTAAAAGTAAGAATATTTTTATTTGCAGAAACATGATGGACGATACTCTTACTTCAATGAAAAGGTTATTGCTATGTTTTATCTTAATTAGAGCACTCTGTGAATTCAATTAACAAGCTCTCTTTAATGGTTGTCGTTATTTAGGAATTTATGCTGTCTTTATGAATTACAAATGAACATTGAAAACCTTTGTATTTTTTCTTAAAATAAACAAGATTTGTATGTGTTTTTCTAATATAACTCAAGAGTTGTATTTTTGTTGCATTAGTGAATAAGTATGTAATATTATTCCTAGTGGGCAAAATTATGTTGCTTCTGGCCTTATTGCCACTGAAATTTTTTCGAGAATAAGTTTTGAGGCCCTCAAATTGTAGCAATTGATTTTAGTACATGAATTTTTTGGTGGGTGGTATCTAAATGCTCTTTTCAATAAGTGTTAAGAGTAAATTTCTATCCAATTAGTTAATATTTGGTCTGGCCTATTGTTTTGACTAACTTGAAGATTTCCTCTTTGTATGCATCTAGTGTCCCTTTACATTGTTTATAATATTTTATTTTCTGGCTTACAAAAAAAAAAAAATTACCTGCTTAATTATTAAGGGATTTTGAAAACCAAGTTTTCAATTTTTATTTTTTATTTTTTAATCTAAGGACTTGTCAGAGGTTATTTATCGACTATAACGTGATAAATATTATCAATAAGAAATTAATTATTCTATTAAAATTATTTAATGTTAGTTATTCTATATTAACAATAAATTTAGTTGTCTCCAAATTATGCAAACTAATTTTTTATCTTGTGTTACACATATATTACGAATTTATTAATATTTTTCAT
Organism: Carica papaya; assembly: GCF_054855325.1. Taxonomy (NCBI): domain Eukaryota; kingdom Viridiplantae; phylum Streptophyta; class Magnoliopsida; order Brassicales; family Caricaceae; genus Carica; species Carica papaya. The sequence continues at coordinate 25,361,840 of NC_142309.1, forward strand.
TAATTGTATAATTTTAATTTTAGTACAAATTTTTATTAAATAAAAATATAAATTTTATTATATAGAAATAATTAAAATAGATTAAATAACGACTCAGAAAATTAAAAAAAAAAAAAAATGGAAACACTTTGGATTTTGGGAGAATGTGTAAGTTCCATCCATATTCATACATCTAACTTCTAAGTTACATATTGAACACAGGCCTTAAAAAGTATAGGATCGGCCTAGCCCGATTATATGGGCCTAAGACTATCGAAAGCTGGCTCTCCTTCTTCCAGTGACAAGCCCAGTAATAAATGACTGAAAATTCTTTTTTGATAAAACAAAAAAAAAAAAAAATCAGCGTCATAAGTACGCGACAACTGATATACTGCCGTCTCCTCCGCTGTATGTATAACTGATCCCCCAGGTTCCTTTTTCTTTGTTGGAAGGAGAAAGGACCGGTCGAATTTTACAACCCTAGAATTACAAAGATTGCGACTGGTGGAAAGGTCTCCTTCAAAGTTACTCTCACTTCAGATCCAAAGCTCCCTTTCAAAGTGTCAGTATACCATTATAAACCATCATCTCCCAATCTACCCCTCCTGTTTCTCTATCAATTTTCGTTGAGATTCACTTCCTTTTGCCTTCAAGCGCCAAATTGAAGATTTAGCGTGCCAGAGGCAGCTCCATTCACCGCTGTTCTTAAATTCACGGCCGAGAAATTCCCAACACGAGAAGAGGGAATCAGTGCATAGCTTTCACCGGCCAAGGGTAGGCAGTCGTTCCAACTAAAGAGGCAGAAATAGGGAGGGGATGGATAAGTAGGGATCAATCGGAAGGTTACCATGTTCCATCAATAGCACCTAATCTATGCCGATTTTGGCGGACCGTGCTCCACCCCGGTGAACTCATGCGGTTCCGACGTGCCCAGAGGCCAGAGGCTAAATCCGTTCACGGTCCGATGGACCAAGACCATTCGAAGGTGGGTGGCCCGCCCCTCCTAGAACAGTCATGTTTGACTGGGCTTACACACATTCGCTCACTTACGCTGTCCCCCCTCAGCTCACCCTAGCCCCGGGCCTTTTGCTCCAAGGTCCCTCCCCAAACCAGCGCCATCATCACCAACAGTAATTTCGATGCCCTTCTCCTTCTATCTTATATTTATTTGGGTTTTTTTATTTTGTTTTCCCATTTTCATATCTAGTTTACATTACATATATATAAATCTACCCAAACTGTATGTAAATTTTGAAGCTCCGTTTCACTTTTGGATGTCTCTGCACCCTGCATGCTGCCAGGAAATTTGTTGTTTCTTCGGCGCCATATAAATCTGCACACTGTCTAGTTTAACGTTCAACTAGTTGGTGTGTCATGGTAATCATTCTTATAAACATCGATATTTTTTGGTCGTGTAAAATTATGATTTATAGTTGCTTCAGTCATCTGTGTCTTACAAATATTTATCCCGACTATAATTGAGAACGGTGAGGGGGCATATACGCTTGTTTTATTGAAATTGAATAGCTTATTGGCCTCCATATTTATTACTTGGTTCCTCATGTAATGATTTTTTTTTTAATTGAAATGGAGTTGTGGAATGTTAGTTTCGGCAATCAGTGTGGAAATAAATAGTTGATGGTAAGTTAGAGAATTTAACCTAATTGTGGAGTTCATGAATTGTCTTTGAAGATTGGTAAAACTCCGGCCATGAAAAGTATAGGGTGTTCTAGTTAGCGGGTTTTTCAAGAGAATCGGGGTCTGGTTTCTTAATAATCTGGCAAGATATTGTGGTTGAATCCAATACAAAGAACATCTATAGTAGGTTCTCTAGTTAGCCTCTGAGTCGGAAAGCTTGAGACAACTTTGAACTGTATTTAGGTCCGCCTCAATATTTGAATGCACTGTTAGTTATTAAGGAGCAAGATATATGCAGCTGTATTTCTCGTACTCAGTCAACTTTCTTCCTTAAGACACCAGGTTTTGCAGTATTCAGTCAATTGCTGTAAGAAGCATGTGCCAACTATGTTGTCTTTTGAGTTGTCTATCTTTGTTGTTCTTATTGAGTAAGGGAATATTCATTCATACACATAGAGTCGCGTGCGTGTGCATATATATTGATTATTATCACCTAAGTTCTTTTTTTTCTAAATTGTCATGGACTCTTCATGCAGATGGGGTTGGAATTAATCCTCAGCAAAGTGCAGGTAAGCTGTCGATTAAACTTCACAAGTTTGTTTCATCTTCATTATATTTTTCCATCTGTTTTTTTTTTTCTTTTTCTTTTTCTTTTCTTTTGAAATTAAAAAAAAAAAAAGAAATGGCAACACTTTGGATTTTGTGGCAATGTGATGATGATGAGAGAGAAAAAAACTAATAAAAGTGTTAAGCTACATATTTCTGTCACAGAACGTGGGGATAAAATAGCTATTGCGGCGGAATCGGTCAACAGGCAGTTGCTGCACTATCCCATTTCCTCCATTATCTTTAGTTGCTTAAAAGTAGGAGTTTGCGGTTGTATTTTTATATATTTAAACCATTCCCAAGCAGCAAGGAAAGCAGACAATTATTGAATCTAAAATTTTGTGGTTTATTCTCACCCGAAGAGAATTTCTTTATTAATTTTCTTTTGGCTTCTGATCGGGACCTATCAAAAAGCGCCCTTGTTTTTCTTTCCAGAGGCGGCGAAAAGGTTTTACATAAATGCACACGTGTACGTGTATATATATATATATATATCTCTTCAACCACTGTTTCTTCTTTAAAGCGCTCCCTTCTCTTTCTTGTTCTCTCTTCTTGAACGGACACAGCCTCTGTAGAGGTTTCTTGTTCTCTCTTCTTGCACGGACACACAGCCTGCCTATGTTCTCTTCTCGAGCCTGGTTATCCTCGATCTGTTCTTTCAGAAGCGCAGATTCTCTGAATCCTACTTTCAGACATTGGTAAGAATCTTAAGCCAAAGATCCAGTTCTTTAAAGGAGTAGGTCTTGTGGGTTCTGATCTTGCTCGATTATTTTCTTTGTCTCGAGTTTCAGTTGCCTGAGTGGAAAAAGATTCAAGAAAAGTTTTGATTTTACCATAAGTTATGGGTTACCAGAGAAATTAAAGCGCGATGATGTTTAGAAGGGTTGGCTTCTCCTTATGACCTCCAAGGTATGTATCTCCTTTGTTCTCTTTCTCTTTTCATCTCCTGCGTCATCGACTTCGAATTTATCCAAATCTCAAGAATAGTATTTGATTTGGTTCTTTTATATGCTGTTATCACTTCTCTCGTTGTCTTTCCTGCATTGGCTATTTCATTTTGATTCGTTTCATATATTTTCTTGATTAAGACCGTACGTACCAGATCTTGAATCTTTTTCTTGTCTTTTCAAATTTATCATTGTCTTGTTTTGTTTTTTATTATATCATCATTTGTCATAACATATCTATCTCCTTTTTTACCCTTCTCTTTTTTTTTATTGTAGGTCATCAACTTCGTCATGTTTTACCGCTTTTTGTTTGCATTTGATGTTATTATATGAGTTCTTTTCTTGCCTTTCATTGATCGCTTACATTATCCTGTGTTTTTGCGTGCTCCATTGAGTCTATCTATAGGAGTATTGGAAACTCAAAAGTGTGTGAGTTGATTTGAATGTATTTTGAGTTACTGGAAAATTTGCTTATGCAAAGGCTAAATACCTTTAGGCCTTTTGGTTGCTAGTTGATTATATTTTGGATTGTAAGAATGCGTGCTTAATACCTCACGTTTTGTTCCTAGGAAAGCAAGAGCATGCAAAAAAAGCTAGGTGAAAGACTGTTTAAATACCTTTAGGCCTTTTGGTTGCTAGTTGATTATATTTTGGACTGTTAGAATGCATGCTTAATACCTCACGTTTTGTTCCTAGGAAAGCAAGAGCATGCAAAAAAAGCTAGGTGAAAGACTGTTTAATGATCCTCACTTGCTGGATAATTTGGTTTCTAAAAGGAACCTCTTTGTTGGTTCTTGGTCATGATTGTTCTAACAATTGCTTCTCATTTGGCTATTTAGTTGTTATTAAATGGCATTTTGCAGCTTGTTACCTCAGCCATTATATGGTTTGTTTAACTTTTTGCAATGTTTTTTTCTGATTTTTTTTCTTTCCTTTTCAAATTTATCATTATTTTGCTATGTATTGTATCATTGAGATAGAATTGTTCATTGGATCCTAATGTATCTATCTCCTTTGTTTTTTTTTGTCTTTTAATCTCCTACATCATCGACTTCGAATTTATCCAAATCTCAAGAATAGTATCTGATTTGGTTCCTTTATATGCTGTTATCACTTCTCTCTTTGTCTTTACTGCTTTGGCTATTTCATTTTGATTCGTTTCATATATTTTCTTGATTAAAACCGTACATACCAGATCTTGAATCTTTTTTTTTTATTTTCTAATTTATCATTGTCTTGTTTTGTTTTGTTTATATCATCCTTTGTCAAAACATATCTATCTCCTTTTTTACCCTTCTCTTTTTCTATTGTAGGTCATCAACTTTGTCATATTTGACCGCTTTTTGTTTCAATTTTATGTTATTATATGGGTTCTTTTCTCGCCTTTCATTGATTGCTTACATTATGCTGTGTGTTTGCATGCTTCATTGACTCTGTCTAATAGGAGTATAGGAAACTCAGAAGTGTGTGAGTTGATTTGAATGTATTATGAGTTATTGGAAAATTTGCCTATGCAAAGGCTACCTTTAGGCCTTTTGGTACTAGTTGATTATGTTTTGGACTGTTAGAATGCACGCTTAATACCTCACTTTTTGTTCCTAGGAAAGCAAGAACATGCAAAAAAACCCAGGTGAGAGACTGTATAATGATCCTTTTTTGCTGGAAGATTTGGTTTCTAAAAAGAACCTCTTTGTTGGTTCTTGGTATGATTGTTCTAACAATTTCCTCTCATTTGGCTTTTTAATGGATATTTAACAGCATTTGCAGCTTGTTACCTCAGCCATTATATGGTTTGTTTAGCTTTTTGCATGTTTAATTTGCAGCTTGCTACCTCAGCCATTATATGGTCTGTTTAACTTTTTGCAATGTGTTATTTTGATTTTTTTCTTTCCTTTTCAAAGTTATCATTATTTTGCTATGTATTGTATCATTGAGATAGAATTGGTCATTGGATCCTAATGTATCTATCTCCTTTGTTCTCTTTCTCTTTTCATCTCCTATGTCATCGACTTCGAATTTCTCCAAATCTCAAGAATAGTATCTGATTGGTTTCTTTTATATACTTTTATTACTTCTCTCTCTCTCTCTCTCTCTCTCTCTCTCTCTCTCTTTCCTGCTTTGACTGTTTCATTTTGATTCGTTTCATATATTTTCTTGATTAAGACCGCACGTACCAGAACTTGAATCTTTTTTTTTTTTCTTTCAAATTTATCATTGTCTTGTAATGTTTTGTATTATATCATCATTCATCATAACATGGCTATCTCCTTTTTTTATCTTTCTCTTTTTCTATTGGAGGTCATCGGCTTCATCATACTTGACCACTTTTTGTTTGCATTTGATGTTATTATATGAGCTCTTTTCTGGCCTTTCATTAATCTCTTACATTATTCTGTTTGTTTGCGTGCTCCATTGAGTCTATCTAATTGGTGTACAGGAAAGTCAAAAGTGTGTGAGTTGGTTTGAATGTATTCTGAGTTACTGGAAAATCTGCCTATGCAAAGGCTAAATACCTTTAGGCCTTTTGGTTGCTAGTTGATTATGTTTTGGACTGTTAGAATGCATGCTTAATACCTTACTTTTTGTTCCTAGGGAAGCAAGAGCATGCAAAAAAAACCAGGTGAAAGACTGTTTAATGATCCCATCCTCGTTTGATTTGGTTTCCAAAAAGAACCTCTTTGTTGGTTCTTGGTCATGATTGTTCTAACAATGTCTTCTCATTTTTCTGTTTAATGGATATTAAACAGCATTTGCAGCTTGCTACCTCAGCCATTATTTGATTTGTTTAACTTTTTGCATGTTTGATTTGCTGCTTGCTACCTTGGCCATTATATGGTTTGTTTAACTTTTTGCAATGTGTTATTTTGATTTTTTTCCTTTCCTTTTCAAATTTATCAGTATTTTGCTATGTGTTACATCATTGAGATAGAATTGTTCTTTGGATCCTAACATATCTATCTCCTTTGTTTCTCTTTCTCTTTTCATCTCCTAAGTCATCGACTTCGAATTTCTCCAAATCTCAAGAATAGTATCTGATTTGGTTTTTTTATATGCTGTTATCACTTCTCTCTTTCTCTTTCCTGCATTGGCTATTTCATTTTGATTCGTTTCACATATTTTCTTAATTAAGACTGCACGTACCTGATCTTGAATCTTAATTTATCATTGTGTTGTTTTGTTTTGTATTATATCATCCTTCTTCATAACATATCTATCTCCTTTTTTATCTTTCTCTTTTTCTTTTGGAGGTCATCAACTTTGAGTTGCTCCACATCTCATGGAAAGACTCTAATTTGGATATATAATATGTTGTTACCACTTCTCGCTTTCTACTACCTTCATTGACTCTTTCGTTATAATTCCTCTCATTTTTTTTCTTGGTCAAGACTGTACGTATATGGACCTTGAATATTTATTCTTTTTTAGAAAAAAAAAAATTTATCAATGTCTTGTTTTGTTTTTGTCTCATTAAGATGAGATTTTTTGTTGAATCCTAATATATCTACCTCCAAAAATCCTCTTTAATATGCTTTATTTCCTCTGTTGACTGTTTTGTTTGATTGATTTCATATATTTTCTTGATCAATTCTGCAGGTACTTTTTTTTTTCATATACTCTTTTCTCTTTAACATTAAAACATCAAATAAGCATTCTATCACAACTCAAGGTTAAGATCCAATGTTATAGTGTGTGTATGGTCATATGGCGATGTGGGGAAAGGTCATATGTGGTAGTGCATGCCTGATTGGTTGTGTTGAAGGAATGAGAGTGAGATGTGTGGAAACAATGAGATGAGAAAAAAATATTTGTTGCTAGAATTGGCAAGATCGAAAGTTGTAATTTACGTGTCTGACCTTTGCTATTGCGGGTGCACTCACATGACAGGTCAAACAGTGCAATAAAATTCATGTGTTTTTTGTTTTGGGGGGGATGGGGAGATGGGACGGGATATTAATATATTATTTTGGTCCGGCTTTCCCTATCTCCCATTTGTCTACTTGTGTACCTCTTTTTCTTTCCTGTCTCTTATATTTATTTTCTATCCAGCGGCATAAATTATATATGTGTTTTAACTCAAGCGAGGTTAATTCATTTATTCATATCCTAGAGTTTATTTATTTACTTTTTCAATAAGCAAGTTTTAAAAGCAACTTAATATATAACAAATTGTCTGATGCCTTAAAGCAATTGCAGTTTTGAAGGCTTGGAGCAAGTCTCGTGATTATCAGCCCTATTTTTGTTAGTTTTAGTAAATGACTTAGTTTTATAATTTGCCAACTGTCTGTGATAGCTAACGCTCTTGGACCTGTTGGATAACTAATTATCAATTTTCGATTGAGCAATACAATATTGGTGCAGTTTAGGATCTTTCAATTAACAAATTGTTTGTAGGAGGCGTTGCTCTTTAATACATATTACATGTTTTTATATTTGCATTACAGGTATTGAAAGCTGGGTATTCAACGGCATTTTGCAACTAGCTATCTCAGCCATTATAGGGTTTCATATCTTTGTGCAATCTGTTATTGTGAGTTTTGTTTTTCTTATCTTTTTGAAATTTATCGTTATTTTGTATCTTTAACATGAATTGTTCGTCAAATATTAATATATTTATCTCCCTTTTTCTCTTTTTCTTTTCCTCTCCGATGTCATTGACCTCAAGTTTCTCCACATTTCAAGAGTAGTATCTGGTTTGGTTCATTGTTATGCTGTTATTGCTCCTCGTTTTCTCGTTGCCATTGGTTGTTTCATTTTGATCAATTTCATCCATTTTGTTGATCAGGAACATAGATACGTAAATCTTGAATTTCTTTTTTCTTTTCCAATTTATCATATCTATATCTCTTTTTGTGTAGAAGTTCGCCGAATCCTAACATATATATCTATCCTTTTGTGTTTCTCTTTTCCTGCAAGAATAGATGTTTCATAAACTTCGGGTCGCTTCACATTGCAATCACAGTTTTTATTCGGTTGTTTCATAAGCTTTTATTACTCCTTGCTTTTTCTTCTCCTATGCTGATTGTTTCATTTTGATTCATTTTATAGATTTTCTTGATCCATACTATAGGTACATGAATCTTAAATCTTTATTTTTCTTTTCAAAATGTATTGCCCTTTGTTGTTTGTTTTTTGTTTTTTGTTTTGTATCATTGTGATGAAATTGTTCGTTGAGTCCTAAAGTTTCTATTTCCAAAAATTCTCTTAACTATATTTTTGTTTCCCACAACTCACTTGAATTTTGCAAACTGGATTTAACGCCCTATATGCTACTGTAACTGCTCTTGCATTGTCTTTCATGTGTTGGATGTTTTGTTTTGATTCATTTCACATATTTTCTTGATCAATTCTACAGTTACTTTTTCTTTTTTTTTATATACGCTTTTTTCTTTAAAATTATAACATCAAATAAGCGTTTTATCAGAATTCAAGATTAAGACTACAAATTTCTTGAGCTAGGCCAGAAGAGAAATTCAGATAAATGTACTAACAACCTCTTTCTCTTTCTTTGTGTTTGCTGTCATGCATTTTTTCCTTCAAGTTTCTATACCATATTCCATGCTAGGTACCATGTTTTTGGTAAACCATGACTTAAATTATCCTGTTATGTATTACATTGTAGCTTCTGACTGTTGTATTTGAATTGTGCGCTACAATATTAGTTTTTAGTAGACAGCTATTAATTGATTGTATAGTTCCTAGAAATAATTGATATATGATTTAAGAATGATAGAGAAGGAGTTGATTTCTGAATACTGAAGTTGAATTTATCTTATTGATTGGTGTGCGGGATTCTGTTGGATGGCTGTCCATATTGGTCTTATTGATTTAGTGGTTATCTTCTTGAAGACACATATTCAGATTCTTGGATAATTCCTTGATATTATTTGCTAGTTTATCTTGTTATTGTGCATCAACTAGTAACTATATACATTTATGTGAAACCCATTTATTCAGCTAGGCCTGTGAAAAAGCAAATTTGAGGTGATTTTTGTTTATTGGATCCTAACAAATCTATCTCCTTTGTTCTCTTTCTCTTTTCATCTCCTACGTCATCAACTTCAAATCTATTCAAATCTCAAGAATAATATCTTATTTGGTTCTTTTATATGCTGTTATCACTTCTCTCTTTCTCGTTCTCGCATTGGCTATTTCATTTTGATTCGTTTGATATATTTTCTTGATTAAGATCGTATGTACCAGATCTTGAATCTTTTTTTTTTCTTTTCAAATTTATCATTGTCTTGTTTTGTTTTGTATTATATCATCCTTCGTTATAATATATCTATCTCCTTTTTTACCCTTCTCTTTTTCTATTGGAAGTCATCAACTTCATCATACACCACTTGATTGATATGTAATTAGTTTGTTTTCAAGTGGTACCCCCTTGGTACCTTGTGCATAATAATATTTTCCTTTTATTTCAAAAAGAAAAAATCAACTTCATCATACTTAACCACTTTTTGTTGCATCTGATTATTATATAAGCTCTTTTCTGGCCTTTTATTGTTCACTTACATTATCCCGTGTGTTTGCATGCTCCATTGAGTCTATCCAATGGGAGTATAGGAAACTCAAAAGTGTGTGAGTTGGTTTGAATGTTTTCCGAGTTACTGGAAAATCTGCCTATGCAAAGGCTAAATACCTTTAGGCCTTTTGGTTGCTAGTTGATTATGTTTTGGACTGTTAGAATGCATGCTTAATACCTCACTTTTTGTTCCTAGGAAAGCAAGAGCATGCAAAAAAAGCCAGGTGAAAGACTGTTTAATGATACTCGCTGGATGATTTCGTTTTTGAAAACAACATCTTTGCTGGTTTTTGGTTATGATTGTTCTAACAATTTCTTCTCATTTGGCTGTTTAGTGGATATTAAATGGCATTTTGCAGCTTGTTACCTCAGCCATTATATGATTTGTTTAACTTTTTGCAATGTGTTATACTAAAAATACTATATAATGGCTATTTTGATTTATATTGAAATCCACTTCAAATAAGAATGAACTTTTCCTCTTTTTCATGCAGAATTATAATGCGTTCAGAGGAAGAGTGATAGCTAACATGATGTAGGACAAAATTAGGGTTAATAAGACTATTTAAGAATTTGAAAATAAAAACATAGACATTACAATTAGATTTTTTTAAATATAACGCCAAATATATTTTACACGTCATACTAGAAAATTGAGAAAATCATGTAAGTATTTTATTAGATAACTGAATTTTGTCTTAAGAAAGGAAATTATAAAAAGTATTCACAATACTCTCTAAATAACTGTCACCAAATAAAATTAAATTAAAAAAAAAAACAGAACTCATATAAATAGAATTAAATTAAAAGTTATTATATTTACACTATTGCTCATACTGATTTGGATGTCGGCCCAGCTCCAGGAACTTACGGGCATACTCCGACACTGTCATGTTTCCCTGGACCAATTGAGCAAACTCCATTTCCTTTAGGTGTTGGATGTGTTTAGGGAGATACTCCGCGTGGAAGGCCGCTAGGAACTGCTCCCAAGTAGCTGGTGTAGGCAGGGTGGTCCGCTTGAGCTCCCACCAGCGTACTGCTTCCCCTACCAGCATGTAGGAGGCAATGGCAGCCCTCTGCTCAGGAACTACTCCCAAGGTCTCGAAAGCTCTCTCAGTCTCTGCCAGCCAGTATTGGGCCTCTTCAAAAGAGGATCCCCCTGCAAAAGTAGAAGGGTTCAGTCTTCTGTACCTCTCTATGAAGCCGGGGTCGATCAAGGAAGGAGCGGGGTCCCGAGGTAGAGGGACTGGGGCCGGCTGAGGGTGAACTGGGGGACCCTGTGGTGGCACCTGCTGATGTGGTGGGGGTACTGGAATGTGCTGTGGCGGCGCCTGCTGGTACCGTGGCTGTGGTACCGGGTCGTACCGCGGCTGTGGTGGTACTGTGGAGGAACAGGCTCCTGCCGGGGTGGCTCGGGATCAGCCTGCTGTAGCGGGGGCTCAACCTGCGCTAGCGGAGGAGGTCCGGGTAACTCCCTTCTCTCCTCTTGCCTTTGCTGGGCAGCCACGAGAGCCTCCACCATCTCAAATAGTCTGTCTAAATCCTCCCGAAGCGAATTATCTTGGGCCGCTCGGTTTAGTGGGGGCCTTCCTCTCCTCATTCCCGTGTACCTGCATTCACAAGGAATGATTGAGTAACGATATATCGGTGAGTATTTCTCTAAGGCACTATTGTGTAAGGGATGGGTCCGAGGAAATGCGGCTCTGATACCAACTGTAACGACCCCTCACCCTATTTCCTATCACGGTATTAAAGTTCAGAAATGATAAAACGGTATTTCTTGAATCAACGAATGTGTGAAATTGCTTAAGGTCGCTAATGGAGCCCGAGTCTAGTTGGTATCAGAGCCGCATTTCCTCGGACCCATCCCTTACACAATAGTGCCTTAGAGAAATACTCACCGATATATCGTTACTCAATCATTCCTTGTGAATGCAGGTACACGGGAATGAGGAGAGGAAGGCCCCCACTAAACCGAGCGGCCCAAGATAATTCGCTTCGGGAGGATTTAGACAGACTATTTGAGATGATGGAGGCTCTCGTGGCTGCCCAGCAAAAGCAAGAGGAGAGAAGGGAGTTACCCGGACCTCCTCCGCTAGCGCAGGTTGAGCCCCCGCTACAGCAGGCTGATCCCGAGCCACCCCGGCAGGAGCCTGTTCCTCCACAGTACCACCACAGCCGCGGTACGACCCGGTACCACAGCCACGGTACCAGCAGGCGCCGCCACAACACATTCCAGTACCCCCACCACATCAGCAGGTGCCACCACAGGGTCCCCCAGTTCACCCTCAGCCGGCCCCAGTCCCTCTACCTCGAGACCCTTCTACTTTTGCAGGGGGATCCTCTTTTGAAGAGGCCCAATACTGGCTGGCAGAGACTGAGAGAGCTTTCGAGACCTTGGGAGTAGTTCCTGAGCAGAGGGCTGCCATTGCCTCCTACATGCTGGTAGGGGAAGCAGTACGCTGGTGGGAGCTCAAGCGGACCACCCTGCTACACCAGCTATTTGGGAGCAGTTCCTAGCGGCCTTCCACGCGGAGTATCTCCCTAAACACATCCAACACCTAAAGGAAATGGAGTTTGCTCAATTGGTCCAGGGAAACATGACAGTGTCGGAGTATGTCCGTAAGTTCCTGGAGCTGGGCCGACATCCAAATCAGTATGAGCAATAGTGTAAATATAATAACTTTTAATTTAATTCTATTTATATGAGTTCTGTTTTTTTTTTAATTTAATTTTATTTGGTGACAGTTATTTAGAGAGTATTATGAATACTTTTTATAATTTCCTTTCTTAAGAAAAAATTCAGTTATCTAATAAAATACTTACATGATTTTCTCAATTTTCTAGTATGACGTGTAAAATATATTTGGCGTTATATTTAAAAAAATCTAATTGTAATGTCTATGTTTTTATTTTCAAATTCTTAAATAGTCTTATTAACCCTAATTTTGTCCTACATCATGTTAGCTATCACTCTTCCTCTGAACGCATTATAATTCTGCATGAAGGATGCAGAACAGGGAGTGAGCTCAGAATTTCAGATCTCTGCCGACGGATTGATTCATTTCAAGGACAGAGTGTGTGTCCCAGACGACAGTGAGTTAAAAAGAGACATCATGACAGAGTCCCATAGTTCAAGGTTTGCCATGCATCCAGGAAGTACAAAAATGTACCAAACTATGCGACCTCGGTTATGGTGGAATGGGATGAAGAGAGATATAGCCGATTTTGTATCTAAGTGCTTGGTATGTCAGCAGGTCAAAGCAGAACATCAACGCCCAGGTGGGTTACTTTAGCCTTTACCGATTCCAGAGTAGAAGTGGGAACACATCACCATGGACTTCGTATCGGGACTACCCAAGGCACGATCGGGACATGATGCTATATGGGTAATTGTTGACCGACTCACTAAGTCTTCCCACTTCCTGGCCATCAGAATGACTGATTCTTTGGACAAGTTGGCAAGAATGTATATCCGGGAGATAGTCAGACTGCATGGAGTCCCAGTAACAGTGGTATCCGACAGGGATCCCAGATTCACTTCTCGGTTTTGGAATAGTTTCCAGCAAGCTATGGGAACAAAGCTGTCTCTTAGTACTGCCTTCCACCCCCAAACTGATGGACAATCAGAGAGGACAATTCGTACGCTTGAGGATATGCTCCGAGCTTGTGTCCTTGACTCCGGGGGCCATTGGGACGACCATCTACCCCTGATAGAGTTTGCCTACAACAACAGCTACCAAGCAAGCATCGGCATGGCCCCATACGAGGCGCTATACGGGCGTCCGTGCAGGTCACCGATTTGTTGGGAGGAAGTGGGCGATAGAAGATTGTTTGGCCCGGATTTGGTAGAAGAGACCACGTCCAAGATAGTTAAAATCAAGAAGAACATTCAGACAGCTCAGAGTAGGCAGAAGAGTTATGCTGATACCCGGAGGAGAGACCTGGCTTTTGAGAAAGGCGACCGGGTGTTTCTTAAAGTCACCCCCTTCAAGGGAATTAGTAGGTTCGGCAGGAGGGGAAAATTAAACCCCAGATATATTGGACCCTTTGAAATCTTAGACAAGATTGGTACCACTGCCTACAGACTTGCACTGCCTCCTGAGCTCTCCCGGGTTCATAATGTGTTTCACGTATCTATGCTACGTAAGTACAACCCGGACCCTTCTCATGTCTTGGCTCATGAACCGCTTCCACTCCAAGAGGACTTGTCTTATGAAGAAGTACCGGTCGGTATCACGGACCGAGAGAGCAGAATACTCCGCAACCGGGAAATATCATTTGTAAAAGTCATGTGGCAGAACCACACGTCCAGGGAGGCTACTTGGGAACTGGAATCAGAATTTAGGGCCCAATATCCCCATCTGTTCGATCAAGAGTAAGAAGCAAATTTGGGGACCAAATTTCTTTAAGGGGGGGAGAGTTGTAACGCCCGAAAAATTTGGAAAAATTTATTATTTTATTATTAAATATTTTTATTAAGTTAAAAAAAAAAACAGAGAGCGCCACGTCAGCAGCCACGTCAGCAGACCCAGTCAGCAGTCCTGGCCAACCAGGATCTGCCACGTGGCAAAACCACGTCGACCGGGGACGGGCCACGTTGGCGATCTGCGTACGCGCGATCGGACGGCCCAGATCAAGCGTGCGCACGGACGGCCCAGATTCAATCAAAAACGGACGGCCCAGATTAAATCAAAATGGACGGCTGAGATCAAAGGGCAAAAGGGTATAAATAGAACCCCCACACCTGACCACAAAAACCCTAGCCGCCTGCCCTCGCCGGAGAAGACGAACCAGACGCCAGAGAAGTCGGCCGCCGCCACCCGCCACCGCACCGGGGAGATTTCCGACCGCCGATCGAGGTAAATTTCATACCCCCGACTCGTTTTTCCACGCTGATTTCCCCTGTGGCCAAATCGGAGCAAAAATTCCGGCCAAACGGCCGGAAAACACGGCCGAAACCCAGCGGTGCTGCCGCGCCCCTCCTCGGTTTTTGCCTCCGATGAGGCCCTTCCCGGCCTCCGTTTGATGCAATTTTTATATCATCGTGATCACCATTCTTTTCTTCACAGGTTGATCGGAGCCGAATCACCAAAACATAAACCTCACCGGAGAGCCGTCGCACCCGAGAGCACCGCCGCCGGTAAGCTTCGGTTTTCCGTAATTTTTTGGCCCCCCGAGGGCCCTAGGGTTGTTTTATCGCAAGGACCGATGCAAGTGTGGCCGAATTCGGCCGGAAACGGCCGAAAACGGCCAAACCGAGGCGAATCGCCGCCGCAAGCAGCGGTGCAGTCGCCGAAGCATGGCGGAGCCGCTGTGCCGAAATTGCGATATTGGCCAAAAAGGGGCCCTGGGCCTAATTTGGGATTTTTTGGAACACGTACAGGTACCAGTAGTGCGTTTCAGTTCCCCGGGAAAAATTCAGAGAAAATTAGGGACAGCCTGTAGGCGCACTGTGAAGCCGTGTTCGGACCCCGAAACGAGTAAGGACCCCTCACCCTATTTCGTATCACGGTATTAAAGTTCAGAAATGATAAAACGGTATTTCTTGAATTAACGAATGTGTGAAATTGCTTAAGGTCGCTAATGGAGCCCGAGTCTAGTGTATTTGTCGGTTAACTGTTATTTGGCATATTTTACAGTTTTAAATGCAGTATGAGGTCTGATGTTTTCATTTCATTGTTTCGCGTGCATATTTTACTGTTTTATTGATTATGGGTTGAATGACTGAGAAACCGATGCTGTATGTTGTCTTGTTTGGCATAAATTACTGTTTGCTTGTTTGTATGTAAATTGATGATGCTGACTGAGGAAAATGAGAATAAAAGATTATGTAAATTGATAATTGTATAATGTGGTCAGCCTGACTAGATATCCTAGGAGATGGTGGACGGACCGGGTCCGTAGGGAACCCTACCGGGATGGTGGGCCTCATACCGGACGGGGTATGGAGACCTTATGTGTTTTGGCGCCCATACCGGACGGGGTATGGGGACGGCCCGTTTCACCCTTATACCGGACGGGGTAATGAGGTTTATAGTTTTGGCGCCCATACCGGACGGGGTATGGGGACGGCCCTGGAATCTGGTTTCAAGTATTAAGGGTTAACGGGTAGCGGGACCCCTATGGATCCCCATGGATACTAGTAGGCTAGTAAATGAGGAAAATATGTTGTGTAATGATTAAATTACAAAAGGCGTGATAAATATTATGTTATACAGTTTATATGATTTCATGATGATGATAATGTTATTGCTTTCGTATATTGTTTTATGAATTTCACCGAGATGAGTGGATGGTAAAGGATTTATTATTGGCAAAAGGATTTATTATTGGCAAAAGGATTTGTTGTAAATTATGCTCAATTGGTCTTTTTGTGTTTTCTACCCACCTTTACCTCCGTGACGGTGAGATATCGTGATGTCTTTACTGGGTTAGTGTAGCTCATTCCTTATTTAATTATTTCAGATCAGGAAGACATTGTTCCCGAGCCCGTTCCGCAGGAGGATGACGAAGAGGACGCCTAAAGACTACATAGTTATATTTATAGTTCTTATCTCGATTATCTCTCTTAGTTAGTTTGTAATTTCATGTTTTGAGTACGTTTTGGTTATTGTGTAAGGGATGTTAATCAAAATTTTGACTTCGCTTCCGCATTTGATATTTTTAATACACATTTCATTTTAAATTTTCGGGGTCGTTACATTTAGAGCACGGTCTAAAGATGTGTAGGTTTGGTTATGGTATCTGGCAGTTTACGCAAGAACTTTTGCTGCTTGTTTCTTTCACATCTCATCACCACAAACTACAGACTTGTATACTCAGTTGTGTGTTACATTTAAGGAAAGGGTGTTTTCGTTTCTCTCTATAGCATCCTATGTATTAAGTGATACAATGAAGGTACTGAGACTTGGTGGAAAATGATGTCATCTTGGTCACTGATTCCACAAGTTTCTATCAGATTTTTTTTTTACCGTTGTACATTTTATTTTATATTAAATGATATGAGGAAGTAAAAATTTAATGTCTTTTTAAGTTTCGAAACAAAAGTTCCTTTTGCCTCTGGCCCAAAGTACTTGCAGCTTACTTTTATGTCTCTACTTAGGTATGCCATTATCTTTTTTTTTATTTGCTGGTAGGTTATATCAAAAATTTTAATTCTTGAAATTGGTTGAGCTATCATACATGTCTGGGTTACAACGAATACTGCCGTTATGTTACCACTATTCGGAACCTACAACTTTGCACCAAACTTCAACACTGTCAGTTGATCTCTTAGACTTGTACGTTTACTTTTCAAGTTTTTCGTTTAAAATCTTTATTCAGCAGCAATTCAAGGATTAAAATAAAGAGTAGAATATTTTACTACAAATACTTGGAGAATAACTATATGTTGAATTTATCTTAGTTCTAATAATTGTTCTAATGTAGATCTTCATAAATTTGTCGAGAAAACTATTTGAAAGAACTAAACCTTCGAAGTATATTGGACCCAAAGAGTAGTAGTCTAACCAAACTTCAAATCTTGTAAGATCTTTCTTCTTTTTCCTTTTTGTTTGAGCAATATCTGTGGTTAAAAGAGATTGATACGTTTAATATGCAAGACAACTACGAAGCATGGCATAACAGCATCAATATTATGTTGCTGACTTTTCTTTGCTGTAGGTATTTACTGGAGACTTGTTTAAGTGGAAAAAATGGAGTTTCTTCCAGTTGCTATCTACACAAACAATTGTATTATGTTACCCTGAATTTTCTTGAAAATATTTCTCTCGCTGTTATTTTGTTTAAGAAACATTTATAGTTATACAAAATTAATGTTTATAATATGCAAGATAGTTAAAAAGCTACAGATAATAGGGTATACTCATTTTGCCAGCTTTTCCTTGGTGCAGTAAATTGGAGTGAGGGTTAAACCTTCCTAAGTGCAGAGCTACAGATTAAAGGTTTTTGAACCCTACTTTATTTAATTGAATGGTGGAACTTATCTTTCTTGTAAAATAGTAAAAGAGGTAATCGGACTTGCCTTGTTGTTGGTTACTAGAGACTTGTTATTGAAAGGAACAAATGAGGTTTCTTCCTGTTGCTGGTTATGCAGGCGACCAGTGCAGCTGTGCGGATGTGTGGCTTTTGAGTATGATTTTACTCCATATACTTTATTAGAAATGGAATTTTTATTCTTACTGGGTTTTATAGGGTTGTCATCTCATATTTGTATGTGCAATTTGTGTACTGTTGATACGGAAGTTTATAGCTTGAATTTCCATTTTGGTGGATTTTCGTCTTGGGAAATAAGTCATTTAGCATAGTCCAGTTTCAATGGAGTTCATAGTAACCACGTGGCTCTTCATAAACGGATTGATCCATTGAATATCCTACAAATTTTGTGCTTGACTAGGAATCTTTTGTTGATAAATAGATCTTTATAAATGTTGGCTGGAGTTATTTTTATTTTACCCACAAATAGTCTTATTCTTTTTATCTTTAATGTTAAACGCCTTCTTTCCTTGGAGAAGTAGTTGTCTTTGTTCTATTTGTGTTTTTTTGTTTACTTAACCTCCTGTGGTTCGTAATTTTTTTCGTGCTTCAAATAATGATCTAATGTATTTGGTGATTCGTATTATTTCTCTTGCAAAATCAAGAGTCAGTATTCTGCTTATTAGTGAATATTATTTATACTTTGTGATGCTCTTGGAAGTCCTTTAACTATAACTTGATCCTTCTTCATGTCTGATTTATGGTGACTATATCGTAGCTAAATGATATCCTTCGTACAGTTAAAGTTGGTGATTTTTATTTCAAGAGGTACCCAATATCTGGCTACATTTATAGCTATTGGTGCAGACAACATTGCATTTTAATTTTGTCTCGTAAGTTCATTTTATTTTGAGTACTCTTTTATGCAGGAAACAAAGGCACTACTGCCAATATGTCGTCTTTTAAGAATACGTCAGTCCTTGTTAATACGTAGTTTGGGTCCAAATTGTTCCTCAGTTGGTTTTATGGTAATTCTATTTTGTTTCTTTATATTTTTTTAAGAATTAGATAAAAATGCTCATGGGTTTTCCTCTCTCTAGATATTTGTTGTTTATTATCCCTTTGAAGATAAAATTCAAGAATTTTAAAGTTGTAAAGGCACTTTTTTCTGATAGATTGCAAGACATGCCTGCATTATACAAGTCGCCACTTGTTTATTATAAGAAAGGCCTGCATTATTCGAAGATGTTTGTTATATAGGAATCTAGAATGCTAAGTGTAGAGCTACAGATTGAAGGTTTTGGAACCCTACTTTATTTAATTGAATAGTGGAACTTTTCTTTCTTATAAAATAGTAAAATAAGTAATTGGACTTGCCTTGTTGTTGTTTACTAGAGACTTGTTATTGAAAGGAACAAATGAGGTTTCTTCCTGTTGCTGGTTATGCAGGCAACCAGTGCAGCTGTGCGGATGTGTGGCTTTTGAGTATGATTTTACTCCATATACTTTATTAGAAATGGAATTTTTACTCTTACTGGGTTTTATAGGGTTGTCATCTCATATTTGTATCTGCAATTTGTGTATTTATAGCTTGAATTTCCATTTTGGTGGATTTTTGTCTTGGGAAATAAGTCATTTAGCATAGTCCAGTTTCAATGGAGTTCATGGTAACCACGCTGGCTCTTCATAAACGGATTGATTCATTGAATATCCTACAAATTTTGTGCTTGACTAGGAATCTTTTGTTGATAAATAGATCTTTATAAATGTTGGCTGGAGTTATTTTTATTTTACCCACAAATAGTCTTTTTTTTTTTTTTTTCTTTGATGTTAAACCCCTTCTTTCTTTGGATAAGCAGCTGTCTTTGTTCTATTTGTGTATTTTTGTCTACTTAAGCTCCTGTGGTTAGTAATTTTTTTCGTGCTTCAAATAATGATCTAATGTATTTGGTAATTTTTATTGTTATTCTTGCAAAATCAAGAGTCAGTATTCTGTTTGTTAGTGAATATTATTTATACTTTGTGATGCTCTTAGAAGTCCTTCAACTATAATTTGATCCTTTTTCATGTCTATTTATGTGGACTATATCGTAGCTAAATGATATCCTTCGTACAGTTAAAGTTGGTGATTTTTATTTCAAAAAGTGCCCAATATCTGGCTACATTTATAGCTATTGGTGCAGACAACACTGCATTCTAATTTTGTCTCGCAAGTTCATTTTATTTTGTGTACTCTTTTATGCAGGAAACAAAGGCACTACTGTCAATATGTCGTCTTTTTAGAATGTCTTGTCCTTGTTAATTCGTAGTTTGGGTACAAATTGTTCCTCAGTTGGTTTTATGGTAATTCTATTTTGTTTTTTTATATTTTTTTAACCAACTTTTAAGAATTAGATAAAAATGCTCATGGGTTTTCCTCTCTCTAGTTATTTGTTGTTTATTATCCCTTTGAAGATAAAATTCAAGAATTTTAAAGTTGTAAAGGCACTTTTTTCTGATAGATTGCAAGACATGCCTGCGTTATTCAAGAAAGACCTGTATTATTCGAAGATGTTTGTTATGTAGGAATATAGAATGCTGCTTGGATTTTCCTAGGATAAAGGGTTCTTGGAAAGTCTCCCCGGCTCAACATGTGCAAGAGATGGTGAGAATTCTCGAGCTGTAGAAGCTACCACTCGTGCATAAATAATTTAAAATTAGATAACACTTCAAAATTTTTAAATAAAATATATTTATACATATAAAAAATTTTAACTAATTTTTAATAATATAATTTTGTGTTAAAAATTTATTTGGTCTAACATATAAAAGAATAAGTTTTTTTAAAAAAAAAATAACTATTAAAAATAGTATTATAATTATGAGTCTCTATTTTGTTGTAGTTTTTAATTACAATATTTGTAATTGAAAAAATTTTTTGTAGTCAGATGAGTAAAATAAAAAATGTTTTTGATTGTAATTAAATTCAAATTTTATTTTTATAAATGTAAAATTGAAAATTGCAATGTGTGATAGTATTTTAAAGTAACATTAATTTTTATTAAAAAAATTTACATAAAAAAATTTAAAAATTAATTTTATTTAATGTGAAGTTTTATTATTATTTTTAAAAAAATAATAATAATTTTTTACAATTATTTATAAAATTATTTTTAATAAAAAACTGAAAAACTCACTAATACAATCAAAAAATACATTCTTTTTAATTTTCTTTCTCTGCCGTTCACCATCTTCAATCTCTGGTTTTCCTTTTTAACCCCTTACGTCTCGCGTATTTATAAAGCAGAGGTGGCGTCACAGAGACGCGCCTATGCACTTCAGCTCCTCTATAAAAGCGCGATACTGTTTTTTGTTCTTTCGCTTGCTCTCTTACTGTCTCTGCTGTCTCTCGGTCCGGGTAGGTTTTTCTTTTCTTGCTCTTCTTTTGATTACTCATTCATTCTTCCACAATCTCGGCATAATTTAGTTGTTTCATATATTATATGCACGCTTTCTCCTACTCGGACTTGCTAAATAATTGATGGCCATGTCTTTTCCCATCAATTTCTTGGGACTTGATCTATAATTAATTTGCAATAACATGATTATCTTGATTGTCCGTCATTCTGGGCTTGGTTGAGATTTATTTTTTCATTATTCGTGATTGACTTGAAAAATGTGAACTATGCATCTTATCTCTAGGGTTCACTCTTTTTATTTGTAAATTATTTGCTCTGTTATATGTTATGGATTACATCTTGCTATTTGACTTGCGTAAGCAGAATGTTAACTATATATATAGTAAATATTTTCATTGCAATTTTTTTCCAAACAGTAAATAGACAGCTTTTTTGAAGAGGTGATAGCAAATGCACCGCCACAAAATCCCCTGAAAACATGACCTCCAAGGATTTGGAGTTTGAGAAACAAAAAGGTTTAACCCAGCACATGGTGCTCTAATTATATTATTATTATTATTGTTGTTGTTATTATTTTATTACAACTATTTATATTTATAATTGAGATTCCGTTTTACTCCATTATTTTCTGTTTAACATGAAATGTGAAGAAACATGAGAAATGTGTGAAAGGATTTGTTTTTCAATTCTCTTTTTTATGTCATATTTGATTTTTTTTTTCCCCCTTTTTAGCACAGTTTACGCTTGTAATAGCACCCTATTCATATGATGTTGTGCACCCTTGATTGGTAAGGCAATAAGGAATTTGTTGTTGATGGAAGCAGGTTTTAGTGTACATGCATACTTATGTTTGAAAAATCTATCAATATTTAGTGTGCCATGAATACCTATATTTGAACAATCTATCAAATTTTATGTTGGTATATCTTGACCAGTTTTTGTTGTGCATTTGATGTTATTATCATATGAAAACGCTTCTTTTGTTTCATTGATCACCTACATTATTCATATTTGCATGCTCCGTTTAATCTATTCAATAAGAGTATAGGAAATTCAAAAGTGCATGAGTGATTTGTTTGTACTCTGAGTTATTGAAAACTTTGTCTGCACAAAAACTAGCGTATGATTAGGCGTTTTGATTCATAGTCGGTTATAATTTAGACTAACAGAGTACCTCTAATAACTCAGTTTTTTAGGAATGAATTATGTCTTAAGAAGGAAAATTATAAAAAATATTTATAATACTTTTTAAGTAACTGTTAAAGAATAAAATTAAAATTAAAAAAAAACAGAACTCATATAAATAGAATTAAATTAAAATTAAAATAGATAAGATAATATGAAACAATATCATTGCACTATCCAATCTAATAAAATAAAATGTTGAGCCATGATATCAATAGTTCACATATAAAGGGATCCACGAGCACATCTATTACAGTAGGTTGAAGTAAAAAGAATCATAAATCAATGGCAGCTAAAGGTAGCTTTTCAAGACCTAAAGTAATAAACTTAGGGAGAGAGTAGGATGCTCTAAAATGTTATAAATTGAAGATTTACATGAATTACTTGGAGACCATATATAAGCAATGGCTCCTCCATTCTTTTGAGAGTATGATACTCTAAAATATAGTTAAGAGTTTTACAAGAGTTAATGGCTAATAAACAAGGAATCCAGCTACTATTCCTATGTAAAACATAAGCGGACCAATAACTATGTAAAGAAGACAACTTAAAAGGAACCATTTGTTTAAAATTCAACCAACACCATAACAGTTCAAATGAAACAAACGGAATTGAAGCCTTTTACTATGTGTTATATACATATTGAAGTGCTTGGCTCGATCTTGTTTTTTGGCAGTCTGCTGGAGCCTGGTTTTCCCAAGATAAAAAGGTGTCTTGCACGATTCATGGGTACTCTTATAGCCTAAAAAAGAATGGAGGACCCATTGCTTGGTTATGCAGTCAGATCGTAAGATGCTAACTAAGCCTGTATTTCCACGGGCTCAAACTCATAAAAATTAGATCTAGAAAAAGATACAGATTCGCCAGTGCCCATCGACTCAGTGGCCCTCTGTTACCTTTTAGAACTTATATTTGTGGTTTGTAATCCTTCGATTTGATCTAGCTTCTCCATGCCACTGATTAGATTATGTGTGGTCGTGATCACGATCTCCTTCTTTTAAATTTTCTGGAGGATTCTTGTCGCCATAGTAAATAAAAAGTGTGGCCGATTATTTGATGGACCAATTTGTCCCTTTCACATGGCTCTATATATGTTGAGCTTCGGTGCAGTCATAGTCTCAGTTTCGTACCTCAAATAAGTAATTCTTAGGAAAGGCTGATTGTTCATCTGATCACGAGAGCTGTGAACTTAACTCAAGAGTCAAGACATGAGTAGCCGTAGCGCTAATAGCGCCGTGATAGAACATATCTGCATCCGTTTTCAGGTGCCTCCAAATGTGACACGTGGCAAGAGCAACAGCTGAAATACGACCCTGTGAAAATTGTAAAGTCTGAAAGTGGAGAGATGGGCAGTTGGGTGAGGTGGGGCTGTGTTCTGGTCCACCACTGTGATATTCATTTAATATAAAAGCAGGGTTTTTAAAGGGGTTAGGGGAAGAAGGACACTGCATTTAGGGTGTGCATCTACCCAAATGATCATAATATACACGTATAGCTTTTAAGATTTGACTAACCCACAATTCACTATCCTTTTCCATGCCTCCCAACTGCGTATAAGGTTTTGCCCTTTTGTTTCGAGCCCTTACTACATTTCTATCTCCATGGCAGGTTACCAATTCTAACGGTGTTTAAAACAATGACAAGACCCCGATGACTTGGGTGTAATTATCGTATATTTTTGTAGTGTGATTTGACGGAAATGCCCTCAATAAAATCTCTGTACGATGGGGTAATTTTGGTAAATGAAAAAATCTTATGGTCAAAAGCTCCCCAGCAAATGAACATGCGTGGTGAGAAAGGTGAAAGAAAGAGCGTCTGTTTCGGAGCCTTCCCGACGCTTCTTTTCATGTTTTCTTTGGCGGGTAGTCGTGTCCCCACCAGGAGATCTTCACTGCTACATATTTTCTCTCTTGAATTGACCATTTTGCCCCTCAAGACTCAATTTCCTGACTAACTTGTCAATCAACTTTTTTTTCCCCCTACTCTTTACACAAACTGAGCGCATAAATTTTCTATTTATAATTTAATTAAATTATTGCGATTGCGTTTTATTTGTTAAATTTATAAAATAACTAATTAATTTTAATTTTAAAATAATTTAATCTTATTCTTTATTATTAAAACACAGTTTCTTGCTTTAAAGTTCCCGTACCTTATAAATTAATTATTTTGTAAAGTCAAAGATTTAATGATAAACTTAGCTTAACATTTGTTGTTATGCATGGAGAGAACTGAGTTGGGCGGAGTAATTTAATTAAATCTGTAAAATAAGTTACCAATAAATATCTTACGCTCTCATAATGGTTGCGTAAAGATTACGAGTAAAATAATATTTTAATTCACATTAAATACCTGAACGTAGAGATATAATGCTAACAACATTAAAAATAATATTAAAAATATAATAATGATAATAATAACGATACTATTAATAATTACAATAATATAATAACAATTATAAAAATAATAATAGTAATTTTTAATTACCAATAAAAATATCTTATACCATGGTTTGATTTTTATATAAGTATACCTTCTTGGTATTGGATGAGGACATGCCCTGCCCCTGCATTCAATGCAATTAATTAGTACGTGCTATTGTTTTGTATTTATATTTACATATTTATAATAAAAATATTTTGCATATTTAAATTGCTTGACATATATATATATATATATAATGTAAGAGATTAGTATAGAAAATATATATATATTTTTTGGTTTTTGTATTATACTACTAATTTAACATTTATAAATTAGTCGTGTGGCATTAAATATAAACAAAAGTTGGTAATCATGCCTCCATCTAATTAAGTAATCAAATCTTCTTTTACAATCAAAAACTTTCAAGCAATTAAATCTGAATACGTGACAAATTAATTATTTTTAATGAATCAAATCAACATAATTATTATAAAGAATCAAACCTCTCTACACGTATAAAATAAATAAGTATTTAATATTATTTGATAATTTTATTAATTTTTAATTGTTTAAATATTATTATTTTTTATAATATGAATAATAAAATAGAATATCATGATAATAATTGTTACAATAAACTTTAGTAAAAGTTTAAAAATTACTTATAGTGGGGAGATCATTGCAATGACACTTTTAAGCAGCACATAACACAAAATCAACTTGGAGTAATGTTGCAAAATATAGAATATGTAAATTTTTTAATTTTTAAACTAAATTTAAAATTTTAAATATTTCTAAATTAATTTTATACTTTTTTATTCCAAACATGCCGTGGAATATCCAAACGGCGTTTCAGACATTCAAACGGTTTTTAATAACCAGAAAATAATAATTAAAAAAACCTGTGAAGAGGAGGAGGGTAAAAGACGTTCTGACTCGTCTTCAGAGGTTCATAATGTCGCGTCATCAGTTTTATTATTTCTTCCTGAAATCTCTTTAAAAAAAAAACATTTATTAAGATCCCCCAGAAAAATTTCCCCCCCCCTTCTTTTTCTTTAATCCTCTAAAAAAATCTGTTAGAAAAATCCCCTACAATATACGTATCGGTGCGGGAAGAACAGTGGAGTAATTTACTTTACACTCTTCGGCCTTCGAGCCACGCCACCTCTCTCTTTCTCTCTCTCTCTCTCTCTCTCTTTTTCATACATAGATTTACTCATAATTTACATACATATACTCATTCGGTTCTGTGAAGAAAAGGATCTGATGATATCAGTACGACCTCCCCTTTTAAAGCACTCGTAGCAAAATATCCATTTTTATCTCCTTCCACTCGCTACACCCAATTCAATTTTTTCCCCTCTCATTTTGCTGCATGGCTATGAAAAGCAAGACCCACCACAACGCCAATGCCAATGCCACTAACGACAACAATGTCTACAACTGTGAGAGCTCCGAAAGTGCCACTAACAGTAACTCTCCCAGTCCCCCACCATCACCTCGCCGTCACTCTACCAATGGCACCTCTCACTGCCGCCGCCGTCTCCGATCCAAAACCCACTCCTTCTCTCGCCAGGATGCTCTCGCCGCCGCCGTCCTCACCCGCCGAAGTCTCCGTTATCTGCTCCTCCTGCCCATGTTGTACGTCTCTGGCCTCTTAATGTGCGTCGGGCCCTTCTCCGGTCTTGTGGGTCACTCACCGCTTCCCGGCTCCGTCTACCGTAGCCACGAGATCTTTCAGAAGCTCTGGGCTGATATTCAGGCTGACAATTCTTCGGCTATTGAGGTCTGCTCTTTTCTTTTGTTCCCATTTTCTGTTTGTTTTATGATTCAACTTTTTTGGGAGCTTTCCCCTGTTCAAGTAAAAACAAGGAGAGAGCGAATTTAAGGACTTTTTATTTATTTAAATTTAGTAACTGAATCTGGTCTGGTAGTAGAGATTGTCTCCAGTCCAGGTGGATTTTGAACCAGTGTTGTGTATCTCTGGATCTGTATCTACTAACTCAGCTCTGTGATTCTGATGGATGCCAATATTTTTCCCATAAAAATTTACTTTGGTTATTTTTGGCAATTGCTTTCACCAATCATCACTGAAAGTGATAGAGGGGCCTTGTTCATCTACCTAACAGCAAAAGTACAAGTTCTTCACTGATGGACTCCTTCGGTGCAAA
The DNA here is from genome assembly GCF_054855325.1 of Carica papaya. Classification (NCBI taxonomy): domain Eukaryota; kingdom Viridiplantae; phylum Streptophyta; class Magnoliopsida; order Brassicales; family Caricaceae; genus Carica; species Carica papaya. The sequence continues at coordinate 25,388,691 of NC_142309.1, forward strand.
ATCTAAATGGAAAATTTTCTTTGAGAACTGGGATTTTCAAATATAATAATAATTTAATCTGGAGTTGAGCTTCTTCTGTTTTGTTTGGTATCATAAGCACTGTTTTTTTTTCTATGGATTGTTTTGCTTTATCTTTTGTTTTTATGTGGTGCATAATGTTTAATATTTTGATCATCGTCTGAGCTGCTGTACTGCTCCTTTTTGCAGTTGTCATCTGTCTGGAAGTACAAACGTCGGTTGAAAATGCAAAAGCCTTGTCCAAATTCAACTGCTGGATTACGTTTTGCTATGGAGGAAGGTAGCATACTTAGAAATTATTTAATACTGAGATATCTTTTTCAATCTACTTGTAAAGTTATACAGATGGGTTTTTCTTATCCAGATTCGTTAATATGGGAATATGCAGTATAGAGTCCCTTTTGAAAATGGAAATTGTTTTCCATTTCTCTTATAGGACTTATTTTGTATTTGATGTATAAATTGGCAAAGAAATGAGCCATAGTTCATTTGTTAAATTGATGTCTCTTTTGAATTTCAGTGTCCTCTGGACCTAGTGGTTACTTGATTGTTGAGGCAAATGGTGGTCTAAACCAACAGCGTTCTGCGGTATGTTATTATTTTCAGTGCTGGTTGCTGTACTTCTTGTATTTCTGTATGTATTTTCAGAATTTAAGTTGACTCAGAGTACTGGTTTCTATACTTCTTGTATTTCCATGTGTATTTTCAGAATTTAAGTGACCCATTAGATTGTACAGTGTAGATGCTCTTGCATATGTCTGGAAAGCTTGTTCTAAGCATTATGTTTTCTGTTTCTAGATATGCAATGCAGTGGCTGTTGCTGGACTTCTGAATGCAATTTTAGTTATACCTCAATTTGAGTTCAACAGTGTCTGGAAGGATGCAAGGTATAACTTAGTCACATGTTTTTCATATTACCAATTTTCATTTAAAGGATATCCAACATGCAATACAGCAAATACCCCGTATATTCGCCCCGCCTCCCCACCTCATCTTAATGGCTGCCCTTATTTTCCCTCTTTTCTTTGGTTTATAATCTTGCAGTGAATTTGGAGACATATATGATGAGGATCATTTCATAGCTTCTCTTGAAGGCTATGTTAAAGTTGTTAGACAGCTACCTGAGATTTTGATGGAAAGATACGATCACAATGTTACTAACATTCCAAACTTCCGTGTCCAAGCATGGGCTTCTGTTAGTTATTACCAGACAGAAGTTTACCCTGTCTTGAGGGCGCAGGGGTACGTGCCAAAGCATGATTCTTGCCATTGTAATTTTTTTTTCTTCATCTCAAATCAGATTGCTGTGTCAGTACAAATAGCAATCTTAGAAAGGAGACTTCAGGCATGAACCAATTCTTGAATTAAGATCAACAAGAAACTTTGTTCTGATTGTTTGAATCTCTGAGAGTCACAATCATAAGTTTTAAACTTTTTTTTTTTTTTGAAAGCTGTATCTGTTTCTAATTGTTGATATTTTTTAATGCAGAGTTATCCGAATTGCACCATTTGCTAATAGATTGGCGATGAATGTTCCTCCTTATATTCAGTTGCTAAGATGCATTGCCAATTATAAAGCTCTGAGATTCTCTTCACCTATAACAACACTTGCAAAGAAACTAGTTGAGCGAATGCTTGAGAAGAGCTTGAACACTGGAGGGAAGTATGTTTCTGTGCACCTGCGATTTGAGGAGGTATGATTCTTGAAGAAAGCTGTAAATTTTATTCCATGGTTTCTTTATATATTATTACATTATCTATAAAATTGGATACCAAATCAGTATCCCCCAAAAATATAATAGAAAATATACTTCTAAAAGGGTTAGAAAACTTTATAGCCCTGAATTCTACCTCAATGCTGCTTCAAGCTACAACCTGTTGTTTCTTGCTCCGCCATGTTATTAAATTTCCCCACACTTATGAGCAATATCCAGAGGTTGATCTTCTCTCCGTGACAGATACTGCCCAGTCAATATCAGTTAATATCTCTACATCTCTTCTTGCAGTTTTTCCAAAGAACAATCCTTTCCTTGGTATCATTTTTAAGTATCATATAATTCGATTTGCAGCCTTTAAATATTCTTCAGTTGGGTTATTCATGAATTAACTTACAACCTTATTGTAAATCCGATATCCAACCTAGCGTATGAGAGATATATCAGTTTTTCAACTAATATCTGATATTGTCCCTTGTTTACTGGAGGATTTTCTCCTTGTTCTTTGAACCCAATATTTGGTTCTATTGGAGTGTCTATTGGTTTACACCTACTCATTTATGTTTCCTTCAACAAGTCAATGACATACTTAATTTGTGATGTAGTGGTTTTTTTTCCTAGATCGTGCTACTTCCATCCCAAGAAAGTACTTCAAATTCCTAAGGACTTAGGTTTCAAATTCTGAGGCAAACATTCTCTGGAGTTTTAAATTTCAGTCTTCGTTTTTCAAGTTAACACTATGTCATCCACATTGACAATAATAAAAAAAATTTCCTTACTTGGGAGTACTTCACAAACAACATGCGATCTATTTGATAATGTGCATACCCATACGATTTCACTGCTCCATTGAATCAGTCAAACCATACTTTAGGAGATTGGTCCAATCCATAAAGGGCCTTGCTTCAACTTAGAGACTATATTCATATTATCCTAGGTCTCAAAACTAGGAGGGATATCCATTTAGACTTCCTCTATAAGTTCCCTATTTAAGAAAGCATTTTTTATATCAAGTTGGTAAAGTGGTCAATCAAGATTTGCTGTCAATGATAATAATACCTGAATTGTACTCAACTTCGCAACATGGGAAAATGAATTTTTAGCAGTCAATACCATTTTATTGCATGAACCCTTTAACAACTAGCCGAGCTTTTAACCTGTCAACTCCCCCATCGGTTTTATACTTCACAGTGAAGACCCTTGCTATAGTGCCATAACATGATTACATTATCATTATAAGAAGTAAAACAGGAAAGATCAGAGGATAGATACTCTCGAAAGTGGTTACTGAAGAGGATACAGAGTCCTGAGTGTACTTAAGCATTGTCAGTCGTTAGAAATTTAATCTCATTTGAATAAGATTTAGCAATAATTCTTAGTTCTTATGTCAGTTTACTAACTGACAATAAATTGCAACTTAATTCAGGAGCATAGAGCACATCATTAAACCTATCCAACCATCTTTGATAGAGACCCATCTGCAATTCTGATATAGATTTGTTTATGGCATGTGTTATATGTTTTGAACAATTTCACATTACCAGTCATGTAATCTGAAGCTCCAGAGTCAATAATCCATGCACTGATTGAATTTTGGAGATTAGATAGAGTATTAGTAAATTTACTTGAGTGGGTAACAGATCCGTTGCCTATTACTGGATGATTACTTAATAAATTTCTCAAGTACTTCAGCTGCTCTTTATTGAAAACCAAGTTCTTTTTCTGTTGCTTACCTGATACTTCAGCTTCCACAGTTAGGTTTCCTCTCAACTTTGTCTCCAGATTTTCTTTTGTTTCTTTTCCTCATTGAGTTCAATTTTGTTTCCAATCTGATGGCTTTCCATGAAGCTTTTAGCAAATCTCCTTTTATTGGCCGGGCATTCTATAGTGATTGCACCACAACTTTCCCTTTTTCTGTTTCATCTCTTGTTGAAGTGGCTAGGTATTTTGAGTAAAAAGTCTTGAACTTTCACTGAGCGTGATTTTCTTTTGGCTCTCTTCCTCATGCACTTCTACAAACACTTCACAGAAGGGCTTGGTTTTGCTCCCAGGATTCTTCCTTGGATGTTATCCAGTTCCTTGTTAGAACCGAGAAGAAATTTGTACAACTTCTTGGTCTCGATGATTCTTTGATACTAAAGACTGTCTTCTTGGCAGTGCTATTATTGCTCTTCATGCACATCAAGTTGTTGTCAGTTCCTTGTCAAGGTGTTGAAGTACTAAGTCATCATCAAGTCACTCTAACGCAAGTTGTTAAGTATACTTTCTATGAAGAGTTCTAGGGAATTATATGTTTTGGAATATGTTTAGCGAGCTGCGTCCTAGATTTCCTTAGCTGTCTTGAGTAGGAGGAAATTCTTTCTTATTTCGTTTGTCATTAAATTACAACCCAAGATATTATCATATAGTCTTCGGCTCTCTAAGTTTGGTACTTTTGTGTTGTTTATGGTTAGCGGATTAGTGGCTCCTGTAAGATGGTCATCTTTCCCTTTCCCGTACACGAAAATCATGGCAGATTGTTACCGAGGTAGGTAGTTTTGGCCATTTAGCTTGTATGAGGTTATGGATATAATTGGATTATCCATCCTCTCATTCCCCATGGGAATGGTTTCTGTTGAATGCACAACTTCTGGCTTTGAGGTTTGAAGATGGTAAGCCATGTCTTACTTTGGCATTCTGGGTATTCTAGATTCAATGGAACAGGGAACCATGATCTGATACCATGAAGAAAGCTGTAAGTTTTATTCCAAGGTTTTCTTCTATACCATTACATTATTTATAGGTTTGAATACCAAATCAGTATCCCCAGAAACACAACATAGAATATACTTCTAAAAAGTTTAGGAAACTTCCCTCTATTTAGGATTCTAGTATCAAACCTAGATCCTATTTTTTCTCTTAGATTTTCTCCTAATATTTCTGCATATTTCTTCTCCTAGATTTTCTCATAATATTTCTGCAATTCTTTTGGTTCAACTTTTTCGTGATTTTTTTTCTTTGCTAAAGTTGAGTTCTGAACCATTAAGAAGTTTGGAACTCTATGTACAATCACTTCTTTTCAAAATCCAGGACATGGTGGCCTTCTCATGTTGTCAATATGATGGGGGAGAAGCAGAGAAACAGGAAATGGACTTGGTTCGAGAGAAAGGGTGGAAAGGAAAGTTCAAACAGAAAGACCGTATCATTAATCCTGGATTGAATCGAATCAATGGAAAATGTCCTCTAACCCCATTGGAGGTATGCTGTTAGTCTGTCTTTCTTCCCCCCCTTTCTATACCTTTGGAATTCCAAAGATATTATATATCTTTCGATAGTTGCAGACTTAGGGCAGAGGTTTGTGATTGTCACTTTCATTGAACATTTCTATGTGTTATGGTTATATATGCTATGGTATTAGTATGTTGGTAAAGCAGAAAGTGAGTCTTTGTAAATAATTTCCTCATATATCGCACTAAGCAGAGGGGCATCATTTTATTCTTGCCAAGAAGTTCTTAGAAGCCTTATGAATTATAGATCATAGGACATAAAAGATGCATCAGTAAATAAATTTCAAAGAGTTTTAACTACATTTCCAAGCATAATGCTTCTTGCTTGTTTGTGTTGTTAAATACTAAGGATCCATTCTGTTTGATTTATAGCTTTGATTTCTTTATCCTTTTTCATCATCCTATTTGTTTGATGATACTTGTTTATTTTGCCAAATTATTAATCTGATTGCAACATGATGCTTTCCCTGTCAGCATAGGTTGGAATGATGCTGCGTGGTATGGGATTTGGTAACGAAACTGCAATTTATTTAGCCTCGGGAAAAATTTACCAGGCCAAAAGGCACTTGGCTCCGTTATTGGAGATGTTTCCCCTTCTTTATACCAAAGAATCTCTTGCAACACAAAATGAGCTTGCCCCATTTGTGGTAAATACTTTTTCTCCTTCTATTCCATTGTTTGTTAAAAGAATCCGGTTTGAAGAATATTTGGCAACAACGAATATATTCATTGTCAACATAGGTTTAAGTCCATATTCCAACTATTTGGATCAGAAGAATGAAACACTTGGTGCTCTGTATGCCAACATAAACTCAATTAATGTGTTCTTTTTCTATTTCTACTACCACCTTTTTTCCAATGGAGATCATAGATAATATGTTCAGTTGATGGAATTGCAAATAGATTTCAAAAAGGAAAATAGCAGTAAGCTTGTACTGCACCTGTTCTATAGAACTTAGGTTTTCTAGTTTTACTAAAGAACATGGAAAACAATTACAACTTTTTCTTTTCCAGCTTAGTATAGCTTGAGAACTGAATTCCTAAAATCAAAAAAGAGAAGGCATGTACTATCAATTGAACAAAATTTTAGGCCTCGAGCTTAGTTAAGATGGTAGCCTCCTTCCCACTTGTCAAGGGGGAGAGATTTGTGAACATTGCCTGTTTCGTGCAGTGACATACCACTCTTTTTGGGTCTTCTTGTGCTTGGTTTCATGCCAGTAGGAGTAACCAAAAAATATGGGTAAGGATTTTATCCGTGGTTCAATCCAAGATTTACTTAAGGTGGCGAAACAAATTTTCAATGAACCAGGATTTTGACACTTCCTTTATTTGTTTCTTTCAGAAACATCGTTGTCTCTAACAATTAACATCCTTGATTATCATTGTGTTAAAAGTCCAGGTCTTTTAAATTAGTTCTTTACTTATGGATCTTGACTCTATCCTCTTCTCTTTTTCAGCTGTCAGTTTGAATTTTCTCTTTATCATTTTCCTTAATTCCCAGTTTTAAAATCAAGGGTTAGGAAAAACTGGGACTGGATGTCAAAAGCAAATTTGTGTCCTTTGCACTCACGGTCAAATCCTTGGGCTAGAACATTTAATCAAATAAAAATATTGATATTTTGTAGCCAAAATGTTCTAAATGGTTGGATGTAGGGATTTGGCCGGATGGCATTAGCTTCTACTGCGTTTATTTGACCTCTAAGTTTGATAAAAATTCATTTGTTTGTTAGAAATGGATTAGCTTTGACAAGAACAGAATGTGATTATTTATAGAAATGTCTGAAATTAGTGAAGACTTAGCCCAGGCTGCCATTCACTTACTGGTCTATTGCTTCTGTGACTGCATCAATTTGAGTTTTTTTTTATTGGTCTTCCAAAAAATCAGTAAAGTCAGTTGTATTAATTAGTTAAGCTGGGCTTTTGTGGTTTCTACCACAATCCTGTGTCCATTTACTTGGATGAAATGAATAACCATTTAGCTTTCTGAAGTGAATAGGTAAAATGAGTGTAATAAGTTTGAAATGGGTCGATCAAAGACCCTTCTCTTATATGCTCTTTTTCTTTGTGATGTCTTGAGTTAAATGACTATTTTCTGTCTTGGTAGGTGTATTCTTCAAGACTAGCAGCTTTGGATTATACAGTAAGTTTGTTTAGTGAGGTTTTCGTGACAACTCAAGGTGGAAACTTCCCTCATTTTCTGATGGGTCATCGGCGGTTCCTTTTTGGTGGGCATGCAAAGACAATTATTCCTGATAAAACCAAGCTCGTTCTTCTTCTGCTGGACATGGACATGAGGTAATCCATCTCTCTCTCTTTCTCTCTCTATCTATGTATTTATCTGTTTATCCATCTATCTCTTTTCTCCTCCATAGTGTGTTTTGCTTGTTATCCTGCGCTAATCTGGGACATTTTTCAATATTTATTTAACAGTTAATAGTATTAGCTATTGGCTATATGCATCTTGAAGGGTCCAATCATTGTAGAAATGTGCAATGAAGGATCAAATGTTTTTTTTTTTTTACGGAGGACATAACATTTTGAGTTGCTTTCAATTATTAACTACCTAATTAACGATATTAACTTTTTTACCATTTGACATTTCACAAAAAAAAAAAAAAAAACTAATGAAGCACCACATAATCAAATTAATTGAACATATTATTAAAATGCGTGAAGAATAAAAAAAATATTTTATTTTATATTATTGATAAAAAATAACTAATCCATTTGAATTATATTGTTTAATAAACAAAAAAGTAAATTAGATTAAATGACTAATATTTCATTTTTTTTATTTACCACAAGTATATAGATCAACTTTTTTAAATTATCTAACATTAATAAATATAAAATAAAATATTTCATTTCAATATATTTTTTAGTATTGAATTTAATTTGATTGATAATGTGGCATACCGCTTGTCTATTTTCGTTAGCATGATATGTCATGTAATCCGTAAAATTATTGGTATTAGTGAGATAGTTAAGTGAAACTCTTAATTGAAGATATTGGGTACTTTATTAAACAAAATAAAATGTTGGATACTTAAACTGCACATTGGCACAAAGCCTGCGATATCCTTAACTATTTGAAATAGATTCAGTATAATTTTCTTAATTATTTAAATATAAAATGTTGTAGAAAATTATATAAATATAAAATGTTGTTTTATAAATAAATAAATATTATACATCTATAATAAATATAAGTAAAAAAATAGAAAACGAGAATTTATGAGGCATGATGGCTGATAGACAGATTCTTGTTTTATTTTTTGCAGTTGGAAAGCTTTCAAGGATCAGATGGAAGCAATGCTCACTGAAAGTGATCGCAAGGGGATGATGGTACCCAGGGTGAGAAAAATAAACAGGAAAACTTCAATATACACGTATCCATTGCCAGAATGCGAATGTCTCCAGAATTCACTCAACTCAACAGTAGAACTTCTCCAGGCTGTAAATGTTTTTGGTTTGAGGCTCAATTCCACAAGATAACCCTTTCTTTGTTACAGGAGCTTCACATTGATCATATGCTCATAGCATAATCTTTCAGCTCTGGCCATATTCTTCGTAACATCCACCTTGTTGCTAATGCTAAACTACCTGCAGATGGCCATTGCAGTTCCTTCGGCAAGATGGAGGTGTCCTAATTTTGCTTGTGCTAGGACTATCTCTTCCCACATTATTGCTTGGGATATCTGCATGAAAGGTTTCGGGCTGATCTTTACCTCGGTTGAAGTTTGTGATTATCCAGAATTGAAGGAAGGATAAGCTGTGTCAAGTGCAAAAGAACTGTTTTGCATTTGGTGGGTAAGTGAATATACAGAAAATGTTTGGTTGGACTTTAGAGTTTCCACCTCAATCAATCCCTTTTCACAATTGACATTTTTTTTTTTATAAAAAAAGTTTCAGGGTTTAGTTTCTTCATATAGTGGACTTAATGAGTATCTGGATGCTGCAATTGTATATTTTGATATATAGTGGTACACACTGTTTTTCTATGTGGAATTTAAACTTGGGAGTTTGTTGTTTCAAATATTTTTCTTTTCTTTCCTTGTATCCTTTTATCTTTTCTCTTTTCTCTTCCCCTTTCATCCCAGCTTGCGTATTACTGCTTCCTTATTTACTTGGATGAGTTGAAGGAATAATATCTAAGCTGCTAGATAATGTGCCTGATGAATTCCTTGAAATTATGATTCTGTGTTTGGGTTGAAAAGGAATGAAAAATAAAAACTTTTTAATTTAGGGTTATGAAATCAGCAGCCACTCTTCCTTTTGAAAAAGAATAATATTAAGTTAAATTAAATAATGTTGGGAGTTTGTCCCCAGTGTAAGACCAGCGATTGAGGGTGACCTAACGGTACAAGAAACATGGGTGTGGGTTCCGCCATGGCCAGGCTCAGAACCCCAGCCCCACCTTCGGTTAATTCTGGCAGTGAAGGTGTAGGAGGCATTTACCGTGTTTGGCTGTCTCTCACAATCACTCCTATTCAAGTCACGTAGTTTTCATTGTCAATCATTTCACGCCCTTTCTCTTTTCAGCATGTGTTGCTTCTTCTTTTCCCTTAATTTCAATAATTGACAAAAAATAAATAACTAAAAAAGAATTCACATGACACTCATGACCTCTTTTGGGGCCAAACTGACCAAATATGTGACTTTGGAGGATACAGATGGCAATTAATTTGGAAAGTATGGATTATTTCACAGAAATAAAAAAAAAAAAAAAAAAAAAACAACAACAACAATAAATAAGCCCCAAAAAAGTCCCCCCTTTTTAGAATTACAAACTTCCATTTCCAATTTCCATGGCCTCGAAATCCTCCATTGAGCACCCATGCTACAAAATTGGTCTCAAACATATTTACATTTATTTTTTAGGAAACTTGTAAATTTACTGGTCGGAAAATATAAATATAAATAACAAAAAGAAGTAATTAAGCCCATACCACACCGAGATGCTTAAAACCTTTTCGGTAATCGAAAATCAAGAAAATGAAAATCATGAGACAATGAGTACAAAACAAGAGTCAAATTTTAGTAAACCTCTAGGCTTTCAACTCCACTCATGCGCGACCGCTAACGTTAATTGCAGTCGGCAGCTCAGAGAGACACGACAACACCAAACGCCATGCCGTACGATTGGACAATCCCTCCGTGTCACCAACAACCTTAACCTTGACACGACAAAAACTGCATTCCCCACTCTTGAGTTTTAATTTTCAAATTTCAAATTAGTAAATGTAATTAACTGCCAAGTTGTGTGAAATGTAATAATGTTCGTAATGCAGAGGAGGAGCTCAATCATGACTTTTGCAGAGTAAAACATTAATAACAGCAACCTTTTTTTTTTTTTTTTTTTTTTTTTTCTTTTTGGGGTTAAATAATTATGGTAGTTTCAGACCGGACTAATTATGCCACGGGGGTCTCCAATATAGTTCTAATAATTTTATTATTATATTTAATCTTAATCCAACAATTATGAATTAAATTAAGCTCACGTGACTACCGAGTCCATATATTATCAATAAAGTCCACACTCCTAGGCCTACCGCCGGAGATATGATGACATACATTGGACATTAGATAATGTGATACATATTCTTTTTATTAAATTCATAATTACCTTTTACTTTGTTCGGTATTAAAAAAAAAAAAAAAAAAAATTACCTTTTACTTTGCTTTCGTTACGAATGAAATTATGCATAATTAGTTTGCTATTCTCCTGCAAGCTCTACTTATCGGGGATTGCATCATAAAATTTTAAAAGAAAAAATTATTTGTCTATAGGTAATGACGTTGATGTAATTGTCGCTTTTTATTACTACGCTACAAATTTCTTTTTGTTCATTAATTGACAAAATATAAACCTTATACACTCACATAATTTGCCTCATTATTAGATTATACACGTATATAATATAATTAAGTTTGGTTGGGTTGGTATTATCAATGGTGAAGATTCTAATTTGTACGAGACGCTAACGTAGAAATATAATCTCGGTGTCCAACGTGCAATTAATGCTCCGTATTGGTTTTGCCAAATCTGTTCCCAGTTTTTTAACTCCCCCAGATTTGCCACCACACCAGATTTTAATGCTTTCTGGGTTGACTCACACCTACCAGATCAATCAAGCATTCAAGACGAAGCTTCTCTGCAACCAGAGCTTTATTTCTTCTTTGTCCTTTCTTCCCATGGTTAAAACCCAGAAACCAAACAAACAAAAATAACCAAAACTTAAAAGCAACAACAGAAAATCTTATCTTAATTAATTACCTCCGGTGTTAATAATCCAGACTAAAAACCTCTGTAGATAACAACAAAGCAAGGCAAAATAGCCTTCGGATTAAACACATACAACTCGTCTAAATTAGAGTATAGCCCAACAGCTCCGGCCACCGAGTCATACTCCTCCATCCCACCCATTCCTTGACCTTCCGTCGTCTTCTTCACCCTCCCTGCAATCACCCTGCATACCAACATTGCTCTCTTCTCATTCCCTCCATCCTGATCAACTCCTCCGGCTTTGTCGTGCGCTTTGCCGCTGGTTGCCGTCGTCAGAATCCCCTTCGTGTCTACTTCTTTGGCGACCTTGAACCCGTTCTTGATAATGCTACATACGTTGCAGTGAGGAATGGAGTTGCAGAGGTTGGAAGAGCCGTTAAGGCCGAGTGAGCATGCGACGGTGGTGCAGTGAAACCTGAGGAGCTCATTGCCGTCTGCTATGCAACGCGGGTGCTTTTTGGGGAACTTGGTGGCTTTCGCTTTGATCGAGTCTCGGTATTCTTCGAACTTGGTTATGGTTTTCTGGGTGTTGTGGACCTTGAGGATGCGGTCGATTTTGCAGATTGGTGTTTGTTTCTTTAACCAGCTTGATTGGAATATAATTTCCACGATGTTCTTGCTTGTGTCCTCTGGTCCAAGTTCAGACACTGGGTTTTTACAGCATATGAACGTTAGATTGATAGATAAACGAAAAAGAACAGATTCAAAATGAAAAGAAATGGAACCAGTAAGAAACAAGTTACGAAGAACAATTTGAACAATTTGAAGAGAAAACAGAGTACCCGCATGCCTAACGGCTTGATGAAGCTCCAGATTCTCGGGCTTCATGAAGATCTCACCACATTCGGGGCAAGAACTAATACTACCTCTGAGAGAAGGATCTCTGGTGATCCCAAGAACAGGATCAACCACCATTCTACACTCGTAACATCCAGAAAATCTACGAAACGGCATTCCTCGAAAAGACCCGCCATTAATGGAGGAACTGGAAGATATAGATAGTGAAGAATTTGTGGAGGAAACAACTCCTACGCCATTAATCTCTTGAAGTGGAGCTTTCATAGATCTACTAGAAGCTATTTCCATTGAAGCCCTTTTCTTTTGGCCTTCGGGGGAGGATGTTTCGGGCCTGTGCATGACTTTTGTGTTGCTGCATAGTGACCCAGAACACTTCATTTTCTTGCATTTCTTGCTGCTGATTTCCTCCACAGCTTGCTGCTTCTGCTTTTTCGGTTGCTTTCCTTGTTGCTGCGGCTCCTGATTTTTCTGCTGTTGCTGTTCATGGTCTTGTGGTTGGATATGTTTGCAGTTGAAAATGCCTCTGAGAAGGGCCCAAGAGGGCGGTTTCTCAGCTTTTAGCGGCGGCTTGTTCTGGTTCTGGTGGGTTTCGTCGGCGGAATTTCGTTTGTTTTTGAGCTTACCCATTTTCTGAAGAGATCTGGAAGTGAACAAATGGCGGGTCTTTACTAACTTTTAGTATGAGATAACTTGGCTATGGACATGATTGAAGTAGCTAGAAGGGTAGAGTTGCAGTTGCAGAGGAAGAAGATGCCCTTTACAAGTGGGACTCAAGTCCTAGATATGGGAGACGTGGGGCTCTTTCTTGTTATTTATGCGCACACAAATGGGAATTTTATAAGGTCGTTTGCTCTACCTGTTTGCACATGATGAAAATCTAACCGTCGATTTACACGATAGATACTTGGATCACTAGGAGAAGAAACAAGATGGGTCCCCCGTATTAAATTACTCAAGGACCCATTCTTTTTATTTATTTTTTTAGTATTTTATTTTGTTGGAAGTCGAAGCTGATTCCTTCCATTCTCGCCCTCATTAATTACTCTGCAGATTAAAACATTATTAATGGGAATTTTGAGTTTTTATTTGTTAATTTTGTTCTTTTCATAAGTTTGTTTGGATTTTTTACTCTTTCAAAATGAATTCATAAATTTTTAGGGATTCAAATGTTTAGTGATCATTTATAGCTTACGAGTTGTCCTCTTTTAATGTTATGGATAATAGATTTTCGTGTATTTTTTAAAATAAATTTGCGTGAACAAATTCAAAAGGTATATACTTCAAAAATTTTTATGGTAATTTTTTTTTAATTTATAATCATATCTTTAACATTTACTTTACGATATATTTTATATTTTTTTTGTTATAAAATTTTTTTATGCAATGTTTTTTTTATTATCAATTATCGTTTTGATAAGTGAAATTCTCAATGCACGTAAATATTTATTTTGCAACTATTAATCTCAATAACATTAGTAAACATTTATATTGTAACTAACAATCTCAACGATGACATTATTATTTAATGTTAAAAATTAAAGAACTTTAACACAGTAATAGTAAAAATTGATTTATAAATCCAATTAAGCATGTGCAGTATAGAAGATAATGATACAATGGATCTCTCTTTTATGATCACATCAATATACATATATGCAACAAAATTTTTATTAAAATGTATAATATGAAAAAATATGACATATCAAACTAGAGTTTTTATGTAATAATTGGTCTTATATGACTCATGTATGATGATTTACTAGCATGAATATGTGCAACATATGTATCATTAACATGTATATAATACATGCTAATATGGATTATCAAGAGTTTGATTCTTAAGATTTATTTAATATATTATACTCTTTACGTGTATATGTATATATTTAAAGATATATTTACCAAAATAAAATAAATAATTGAGTGTCAACTAAGTATTGATAATGATTGTCACGTATCAGTACTAAATTATGTATCCCTATATCTATGCTTATATTATATTTTTAAAAATTATTTACATATATATACTTGTCTCATATTTAATGTACATATATGTTGCAAATGTATTATCAACTATTTACTCATATCATTACTTAACTCACTAATATATATTGCGTATCCATTTATTTTATTTTAAAATTATTATTTTTTAAATAAATAATTTAATATTTGAAAAATTAAATTTATAGTGTTGAAAAATAGTAATCTAACATTCAAAATTCAAACACAAAGACAATAAGAACACAATCAAAATTTCAATCATAACTCACTAATGCCATTTAAACTTAATTTAAAAAATATATATATAAACAAGGCAATCATGGACTTCATACCATTGCGAACGCAATTATTTTCATCTCACAATTCTTAATCTTTAATCTATTTATTTACTTTGAATGATACGAATAAAAGTAATTAGTGAATTATCATGTTCCGTTAATCACCCTTAAGTGTTAAGGTTGGATTTAATTCAAAATTTTTACTTAAATAAAATTTTCAATGAAAAACAATATTATAATTCAGAATTAATTTCAATACCCAATTTAGGTTAAATTCTTTTGCGATTAACAATTTGTAGTATAAAATTTACAGTTGTTGAATAAAATATATAAATTAAATTAAATTAATTGATCAAGATTTAAAAATAAAATGTGTAATGAATTTAAACTAAATGCAACATAATCGCTATAAGTAAATGCCCGTCCAATTTACATTTTGGATTTGATTTTTGACTTTAGAAAACAAAGATTTATTAACAAAAAAAAATTAACCATTTAGATTATCTAATAACCCATTTGCTGTTTTTTTTTTTATATATTTTAAAATAAATTTTCCAAAATTAAATATTAAAACATAAATTTAATAAAGACAAGTAAGAACAAAATCGAGATAAGGAAGGTGGCAACTGGCAAGTGTAAACATCCCAAAGCAGAGATTCTGCTTTTTTTTTTTTTTGGGGTTAAGAGCTTCACACAAACAACAAGGCTCTCACTAATTGCACCATAATTATGCTGCCTCCTCCTTCTCAAAAGCTGCTCGATTCCTTTTTTGCCTCAAAATAATACCAGACCCATGTGCCATGGAACCAAGCTTAGTTTCTACTTTAGTATTCATACAGTAACATAAAAGGGTCCCCTTTTTCTAATCTTTTCCCATAATTAAATTATCCAGACGTGATTACCGTTTAATTTATGTAAGGAAAACAGCCAACTTTTTCAAAAGCATACACATCTACTTAAGCTGAAACAACAAAACCCAAAAGCAAACTCATCTCCAGTTACCGTTGCTGTGAAGTGCGAAGTTTTAGAATGAGTACATCTTAGGATCTAAGCTTTTGATGGTTTTGCTTTGAAATGTTGGAGAGAAACTTCGGTTTAACGTTCAACAAGAAAACTAAGCAAAATTGAAGGAGTACTTTTTTCTATGTGGGTTGGTTACTTAAACTGGCTTTTTTTTCTCATGACTGTAGTGTCGCCACTTTTGTTTCTGTAATCGTGGATTCCTATTTGGGTATGGTAAGAATATGGGTTCTCTACTTCATCTATTTGCTATTTTCGTGCTATTTAAATGGTATTTTTTTATTTATTTAAAGTTATTACTCTTTAGCTAGTAATTGTCACTTGCGTACAGGTACAATTCAGTCGGTAAAAACATATAATTTTTATTTTCAAAAGACTTTGAAAACTCTAAAAGCATTTTTTACATCTACACAGAACCAAAACGAAACGCCTATGTAAAAGCAAAAATAATTACAAAACATTATTGGGTGTCTGCTGTTTTAATTGTTTGACGATTAATCATACGTTTATTGCTAAATTTGGAGCCAACTTTTCTGCGTAAAAACTTATTTATAACAATTCATGCATGCAGAGATGCCCTCGGTGCTCTCAAAAAGTTGCTTCTTTTTTTTTTTTTTTTTTAGAAACGCACGCAACTTCCTTGAAAATTTGAAAAAGCAGCTTTTCCCTTCGCAGCTTATTTTGAGGAAGAAGCAGATGTTCACCAATGAGTATATAATATAATCACAATTAAATTATAAATTTATTTTGGGTTGAATTATTTATATATATATATTAGAAATACAAATTAAAAATTTAACCCACCCTCTAAGCTAATTTAGCTTATTCTACACAACTTACTCCTTCCTAATTTAGAAAAACACATTTTCTCTTCCAGTGTTACAAAAACTCTCACAATTAGCCGGTCAACCATTAGTTGACCTCTCTCGCCTACTATTCTTCCTCTTATATTTCTACTTGTAGCTTTTGTTATTTGTATACTACCTAAACTATTCTATATACACTTGGTATAAAGCGTAAAGAATTTTATTTCAGTTGGATCCTCTCTCCTCGTAGAAAGTCAACTGAAATATTTTTTTTGATTTGAAGTAAGATTAATTTAATTTAATTTAATTTATTATATGTGAAGGTAATTTCATAATTTTTTTGATGATTTAATTGGACATCAAATTGGAAAAAGCGTATATTTTTCTCTGTATATTCAACAAAGTGAACACGTGCTACATTAGAAGTATTGTTTAGATGATAGGCCTAGTCCGTATGGGCCTAGGGCCTAGTCCGTATGGGCCTAGGGCCTAGTCCGTATGGGCCTAGGGCCCAATATCCATTACCCAGTAAGAGAATGGCGCCCTTCAAACTTCAAATTTCTTCTCTCTCCCAGTTCTTCGAAGCCGAGGAGGACGTTCCTTTTGCCATGTCTAGCCTTCTATCGGACCGGTTTTTCATGGTTGCAGACGAAGGGTTACCGTAACCTTCTACTTCGACTCTTCAAGTTTCAACACTGACTTACTAAATTTTCCCTTCTGGAGACCGGAAATGCCGTTGACATCCGCCCATGGACAGGGAGGCTAACCTTCCGGTTCCATCAGCTTCGGTGACCAATAATCTAATCCGTCCTATCTTAATTCAGGAAACGTCGTCGTCTTCTTCTTCATCCATTTCTTCGTGCTCTTCGCCGGACTTCCTCCGGCATGTTCAAGCCGCCTTTAAGCGCCACCGACCTCTCGGTACCGCTTTCTCCCTCTCTTTCCCTGCGTTTATATGTATTTGTCGTGATGGGTTTTGAATATCTGTTGTCCTTCTGTGAATCCAGTTTAGTTCTGTATAATGTGAATCCTAGGGCTTTTATGCGGAGGCTCGATTTCGTAATTGATTGACATTTAGGGTTTCCTTTGTGCTTGTTGCGGCCACGTCCGTTTTCTTTTGATTGGAAACATGAAACTTATGGTTTTCACTCGGTTCTGAAATGCTTAGGGATCATAGTTTTACCTTCTTTACCCCGTTGTGGCGTCAATAGTGTTAGCTAGTTATACTTGCCTCTTGTTTTTTGTATTCTGCTTTTTTTTTTTTGTAGAGGTTTTTGATTCTGTGACGCATTAGCTAATACGTTTGTTTTGAATCTTGCTGCGTTGCGAACTTCTGGCCCTTCTTAGATTGATGTGTTTGTGTTTCTCGATCGAAACCTGGCTTAGAACCCACGAAACAAGTATCTGTTAGGATCTGGATGCAACCCTTAGAGAATAATTCACCCAGTGAAGCTTAATTAAAATTTTCCAAGTTATTCGATGTGGGTAGTGGCTAGTTATTCAGTTGGAGTTGGCATGTCCCACTTTATCTGTAAATATTATTAAGCAAAATTTTAAGGTTGAAGAGAAGTCCAAAATTAATGATTTTAATATTTCCTTGTAACTTTTCCAAATTGTGGAGGGTGCACCTGAATTCTTTTTGTATCTACTTGGAGGAGCTTCCAGGTAAAATGCAGAGCAATAACATAGGGCCCAAGCGTAGTGTGGTTCCTCAACGTGTAGCGTCTAGAAACTCAGTGCCAGATGTGGATACTTTAGCAGATAGAAAGAAGTCAGATTCATTAAAACAGAATCAAGCTGCAAAGGTTTTAATCACGCACACCAAGAATACAACTGTTGTTGGGGAATCTCATGAAGATGCATCGGTCACACCACCTTCCATTTCAGGCACTATCACTAGCGCTTATGATGATAACCTGATACCATTTGGTTTGCAGAGAGATTTCAAGCCTATTATTGTTTCTAAAGAGAGCAATCCATCTGTAGAATCTCAACTCGTTGATGGCCAGAAAAAAGTCCAATTTCTAACTGGAGATGATGCCAATGGTCAAGGTAATGCAGGAATCCCTAAACTTTTTCATTTTCTTTAGTGGGTTAGCAACCTGGGGTGGTAAATGGCTACCTATTCTTAAGAGTTCTCTACATGAGTCTTTCTTCACTTTTTTCTCTTTTTTTTTTTTGGTGGGCTACTGAAAAATTTATCAAAAGTATCTGATTTATTGCTAATGTTCTGCAATTCCTGAATTTGGAAATATTTCCCGAGATATATTCCCCTTCAATGTCAACATGCAGGGGCCGGTGATCGAATGGCCACTGGATTGGAGAATTTATCATCTTATATGAATTCACTTGCAATGACAGAAATGGAATGGGATGCAAGCAATCATATGGAGGCATCAGCCATAACTGTCAACAAAGAGCCAAGGCAACATAATCCTCAAACCATGGAATCTGAAATCAGTTTGAAGTCCCATGGAGCTTCTTCACTTGTAAAGAGAACGATGTTTGTTCAGGATCAGCTGCACCAATTCAGTAACTTTTTAAGCCAACCTGCCACTCAATCTTCAGTTGTGGGGTCATCGTGTGCTACTACAATATCAATACACTCCACTTCAGCACCCATGCTTAATTCGACAACCTACGTCTCTTGTTCTCATCAAGAAGGTAGTCTTCAAGCAGTGCCTGAACCTTTGGGAGATTTCAATGTGAACTCTGAACCTATAAATCGAGAAAATGCAATGCCCTCGTCATTTTCTTCAGTCAAGGACACAAGTGCTATGTTGGTTGATCAAGCAGTTACAGCAGAGGCAGCTACCTCTGCTATCGACACCCAGGTAGAAGTTCAGGAATGTGATAATGTTAGGCAGAAACAGGACATTAAGGTGAAGGAAAATGAAGTTCCAAGGAGTTCTCATCCTAACTATGATAAGTCAAAAAAAAATCCAGGATTTTCAGTGAATGTGAATGACGTCCAACCTCATGCTTCATTGCCCAAAAAATTGCCTTCAGACTTGAAATTAGAGCCTTATAAGCAGGAAAAGCAAGAAAAGGTTGCAAGTGGCAAAGGGGCCTCAGCACCTCGTAAACGTAGTTATGATCCTGACTTGTTCTTCAAAGTCAATGGAAAGTTCTATCAAAGGCTTGGGAAGATAGGTAGCGGAGGAAGTAGTGAAGTCCACAAAGTTATCTCTTCTGATTGTACAATATACGCACTTAAGAAAATCAAGCTTAAAGGTCGTGATTATGCCACCGCATATGGGTTTTGCCAGGAAATTGAGTATTTAAACAAGCTGAAGGGGAAGACCAACATTATACAGTTAATAGACTATGAGGTAATAACTTTGAACATAAAATTATTTTCGTGCAAAGTAAGTCCCTGCCTATCTTAACTGCATATGCAATATACAGTGCCAGCTTTACCACCTCATTGGATTGAAAATTGCTGAGCAAAACTTTCTTTGTGTAAATCCTGTTTAATGTAGATCGAGAGAATTAGAGCTTTATGAAATGATGCTTTGAATTGATATTTATACTGTCATCCTCCGTGGTGTAGCCAAATTTTTTTTAGTTTCATTCATGACAGTTTATGACTTTGTATTTTGTTCTTTTTGTATGTTTTCACAAAACATTAATTTTCATGAAAGACTTGAGGATATCTGCACATATATGGAGTTTTGAATATGAACATGTGAAATTTAGAACTAAATAAATCAAAATTAAGAGAAAAAAATGTGACAGTAGCTTAAAAAACTAATGATTTATATAAAGTGACAAAAACTAAATTACAGTGTATTAAAATGTCCCCACAAAACCATGGAATTTGAATTGCAATTGTATCAAACTCCAATTAGTGAATTGTAATTTTTCCTTTATCCTATATGTCTGGGGCACTGATAATTGAATTCTATTTTCTTCTATCATTTCATTCTGTATCCATAATTGTTAAAACAAATTGGCTATGTTCAAGAAGGTGACCTTAGTTTATTAATTCTTTGCAATGTTTTACTCATACATGATTTTGTATGCACAGAATAAGAGACTTCTTTATTGGCTTCAATTAGTCTTCTTTTCCTACATGAAAACAAGTTGCAATTTTATATTATATTGTATCACACTCCCTGATTTCCTTTGCACTTGTAGTTCTGGTCGTATTAGATGACAGTACACCTAAATACTGTTCCTTGGTGTTAGGTGACAGATAAAACTTTGCTCCAGGAAGTCATGAGTGGCTCCATGAGTAATAAAGATGGCAGAGTCAAGGATGATGGATGCATATACATGGTGCTTGAATATGGAGAAATTGATCTGGCTCACATGCTGTCCCAGAAATGGAAAGAAATTGATGGGTCTAATCAGATAATAGATGAGAACTGGCTTCGGTTTTACTGGCAGGTCTTTGACTACCCTGTACCTTAAGTTGCATTTGCTAATTTTATTTATATTTAATGTTGTACCTTTTGGTTATGGTGATAATCACTAATAGCAGACTTTGTTAAAATAATGCAAAAAATTTTATTTTTGTCCATCATTCGACATGTCTCCCACTGATCCTCCTGATAGAAATCACCTGTAGTTTTTTCTATTTCTCTCTATTTTCCTCTTTCTTGTTGTAAAAAGTCGTATTGATTGTAAAAAAGAACTGCCATAAAAGATTTTGATTTACTTTTATTCGTTAGTGTTTAAAACTGATCATTTTCTTTTGGGTTAGTCATAGTTTGTCCTTATTCTTTTTAAGCTTTTTATTTAGTGTCTGTTTTCTCTCTTTACATACAGCTTCTGATGTATTTGTTGTTTGTAGCTGCCCAGTATAGTCCTAGTCTATGTTTGGACAGATTCAAAAATTAAGTAGAATTTATTTGTCAATCTACATTTATTGCAACTGGAAAATGGTTTAAATTTTTTCCAAAATGATTAAAATGGACATCATAAAGAATTTCTCCTGAACTTAGAATAATGCATGTAAAATTGGAATAGATTATTTCAGTTCCACGTCAAATTCTATGTAAGGCAGGTTTTTTAATCTTCTAACAGAATTTATATATTTTCCTAGTTAGTTAAGTTTGAATTTACAAATAAATTCCATCAAATTTCTGAATTTGTTCCAACATAATCGTAGAACTTTTTGTTTAAGTTTGTAATGAATTCTGTTGTGAAAAATTTAATGTTAATTTGTTAAAGCACACTGCAGCAAATACTTCAAGCTGTCAATACCATACACGAGGAGCGCATTGTGCACTCAGACTTGAAGCCAGCCAATTTCCTTCTTGTCAAGGGTTCTTTAAAGTTAATTGATTTTGGTATTGCCAAAGCCATAATGAGTGATACAACTAACATTCAAAGGGATTCACAGGTAATAATCCTTCTTAACTTTCCATTTTTTTCCTCATGCTTAAAAGTTTCTGCAAGAATTCCACCAAATGCTTACTGCTTTCTGAGAACTGATTTTGACACTTCTGTATTTATTGTTCTTTTTGCTCCATAATTTCTTGGATTAACATGCACATACATAGAGTTCTTATGTTTCTTGTGATTTCTACCGATTTTACATAAATGGGTTTGGTACCTCGTTCAAAATGAAGTGGGGACTTTGCTTGCTATAGTTAATTTTGGTATTTTTTTATTACAGTAGGTTTGTCTTAGATATATAATACTTGTCGAGGTAGATAATGATGATTGAAGACTCATCCGATATGTTCATTTAAGTACAACTGTGAATTATTCTCACTGGACAGCATACAGGACTCTTGCAATTTCCCATTTCATTTCCTTTTATTATACCATGTAGTGGTACAATAACGTGTTTGACATGGTTAAGACTTAATTGTCAGACAAACAACAAAGTACTTGTTCAAAATTTCATAGAGCTCTTTGAATTATACTACTGCAGGTAGGTACTTTGAGTTACATGTCTCCTGAGGCATTTATGTGCAACGAGAGTGATGCAAATGGAAATGCGATAAAATGTGGTCGGCCATCAGATATTTGGTCTCTTGGCTGTATACTTTATCAGATGGTTTATGGGAGGACTCCATTTGCCGAGTACAAGACTTTCTGGGCAAAGTTCAAAGTAATAACGGATCCAAACCACAAAATAACATATGAACCAGTCTCTAATCCATGGCTTCTTGATATTATGAAGAAATGTCTTGCATGGGACCGCAATGAGAGATGGAGGATTCCTCAGCTACTTGAACATCCTTTTCTTGTGCCCCCAGTTCCTCCACAATCATCTTCCTCTCAGAATAAAAATGTTAAATTGCTTCAACTTATGGCTGAAGCTTGTGGAAATGACCAGGAGGCTTCCATGATATGTCTTCAGCTCAGCCAACTCCTAAAGGACCCACTCTCATCGGCTACTGAGCTATCAACATCACGTGTGCAACAGTGTAAGTTGCTCTTGCAAATGTCAAAGCTTTGCTATCAGCTCCAGGAATGTTTAGCAAAGTCAGAAGCAAAGTAGGTAAAAATGCGAGTTTGTAAATCATAATGTTTGTTATATCATCAACTCCTGAATGTTCTTTTGGGCTATATAGAATGTTTAAATATGCAGAATTCTGTTATACCCCTTTGTAGCAAAAATATTGTATTAATTGTGTTCATTATCTGTGCCATCTGCTCCCTTGATTAGAGCTGTCTTCGGCTGTCTTCGAACTTCAAAAAGATGTTAAGCTTACGTTTGTGTAAATAGAAACTCCACTGACGGCAATTTTGGTATATGGTCATTTGTAATTCATTTTTCTCAGTTCAACAAGTCAAGCAAGCAATGTTTTCTCAAACGAAACTACAAAAGCTGCAAAATTTGTTCTTTTCTGCTCTATCTGTCAGTCAGAAAATTTGATATGAGCCAGAATCCCTAAATTTCTTGCCAGAAAAAATATGTATGCACTAGCATTGTGGAAGGCTCTTACCTACCTTTCTTAATATTAACATTGGTTGTAAGATAGGAAAGAGAGCTAGCTCTCATATTTTGTGAACATACAGTATTATACAATCATAGATAGAGTAAGCTAATAAATATTAATTATTATAGATTGCAATATTTAGTCAGTATGATATTAATGGTTCAATTTTTTATGCACAATTTTGAATCTTTTTTAAAAGACCTGTGCACCTCAGGATTTAATATTTTCGGAACTTACGAATCCAGACTGTCGCAAAGCTCGATGTAAAAGTTTGTTTTTGACCACACTAAGAAATAAATCAGGATTTGCTATTTATAATTTAAGATTTATATTCAAAAATACAAATTAATTGAATTAAAGACAATAAAAAAATTAACCCTACAGTAGAATGTAGATGATGTAATTTATAAAAAAAAATGAACGTAAAAGAGCAATAGTTATCTTATTCTGTGATTTTCATTTAAGAGCAAAGGGTGAACAAGGAACAAAAAGAAAATTAATACTCAGAAAAATTTGTAACATTGTCTTTTACATAGTTCTTTTAAAATTTCACTCTCATCTGTCTATATAAAAGACAAATAAAAAATACAATATAATCAATCCTGCAGCATAACTAATTATAACATGTAAAACTCTGGGAAAACCAAGCAACAAGTAAAACATGTAAAACCCGCAAAAACTGACTTTTAACTGTCAAAAAGGTCTTTAAAGAAAAAGCAAACTAATTAGTCTACACATCTTCCATTACTTTTGTTATGTTGGATCAATTATGGCTACGTGATTTTTGTATGGAGAAACTGAACCTAAAGCTGAAGGTTCTGCTTGGTTTTGCCGATGCCAAACAGACCTGGCTACAGCTCGGGTTCCCTCTTCTGCTGGGACAGATCACATATTTTTAAGAATGACTTACAGCTGCACAAAAGGTAGTGCTAATGGTGGCAGAGGCAAAATTTCAGGTAAAATTTTATCACTCATCATCTTTAGACGAACGCTTGTAAGACGCTTCAGCACGTGCTTCCTCCAACTTCATTAGGAGATCCTTCATGAAAGGTGTATTTGTCCCGTGAGTGATTCGTAGTACATCTACTGCTTTGGTGAATGATTTTACAGCATTCTCCGTATCTCCAAGCAACCTGTGGCAATCAATTGCAGCAATTTTCAAGCTTTAGAGTACAATAAAAGAGCTGAGATTGCAGACAACAAGAACTGCTGGTCTCAGCTCTCAATTATGGATGCAAGGAGACACCACTAACAAAAGGCTCTTAATAACAGTATTTTAGCAGCCCGACCTGCTTGAACTTATGAGTTAATTATGCTCTATGACAAAGAGCACATCTGTCATCTGTGAAAAGCAATTGGGAATACAGGGAGCCAGGAGGACCCGGACAGGACCTTCATGTAGTCCTCCATTAAACCATTTTAAAAGATAAACAAAAAAAAAATGAACACATGCAGAATCCTAACCACTCAAGTTTTCCACAGGTATAATACTGCAATCCAAGCAAAGGATGAGATGGTGGATAAACTCCTGCAATGAAGAAGAAAATGAAAGCTCAGAAGATCAGAGTAATATTAAATTGAATATTCAATAAACAAGGAAAATAAAACAGAACTAGAATAGATGATGCACCAGAAATTGGGATGAATAGGAGCATTCTGTTAAGATTCATTATGTGTTAATTATTCTAGTATGGAGCTAAATTACTCCTAGAGTCTTTCATGTTATCTCGTGATATTCACTTTGATCTGACAGCATGAAATGACCACTAAACACTGCACAAGCTGTTCAAGAGAGATTTGAGGAGAAAAAACTGTCAAAATCTAAGAATATTTTAAGGTTCCATGCATAAACTTATCTGTTTCTAGAATTTTAAGGATTACTGAGATATTTTGACAGTCATGAGAATTTGACTTTAGAAGGACTAGACCTAGCACCCTGCGCACGGCACACCTTATATTAAAAGCAATCAGTGTATATTTGTAAGCTCGAAAGTTAACAGAATTGAAGGCAGGTTTTTCTTTCACCAGCAAGGTCCTTTTTATTTCTTATCCAGAACCAGAATCAAATTTGAACCAAAAAACTACTTTGATAAACCGGAATGGTTAGTCGGCAGTATTCCAAAGCTTCTCTCCAGTTTTTCACCTCCATCAAGATCTGCAAAGACATAATTCAATCATCATCATTGATAAACATCAGTGTTAAATTCAACAATTTGCAGTGGTCTAAACAAATAAAACTTACATTTCGTCTTCTGGTTGCTTCAGCTTTTAGAGGCTATTATTATATAAAAATAAGAATTTCTAAGAAAGAGGGTGGAAGAAGATTAATGAAAACACTAATTTCACTAGCACTAAAAGGTAATAGAGCCATTGCCTATTTATATTAGAAAAACATAATATAACTGCTAGTTACCAAGAATATCAGGGCTAAAATTCAAACTCTACCCCTCAATGATTAGCCACCAGTATTAGAGAGATTTGCATAGTTGATATCAACTAGCTGGAGAAGATGTCATTCTTCTAAACTATGGATGCAACTCCTCCCTCAACTGAAAGATATTAATAAATGTCAAAACAGAGCAAAAGCAGATAACGTTATTTTATGTCTGCAATTTACACCTCCAGTTCTGATCATTAGAGATACTATCAATCTATTCT
Source organism: Carica papaya (assembly GCF_054855325.1). Classification (NCBI taxonomy): domain Eukaryota; kingdom Viridiplantae; phylum Streptophyta; class Magnoliopsida; order Brassicales; family Caricaceae; genus Carica; species Carica papaya. The sequence continues at coordinate 25,414,439 of NC_142309.1, forward strand.
TTTCTTAAACAAGAAGAGGTACGGTCAACTAAATGATGTCAGTTTTTTTCATAATTTAGGATCTCTCAAAACAAATTTGAAACTAAAAATAGGGCAAAATTGTCTCCTTCATTTACAACTTTAGATTCCTCATAGCCTTAAACAGAGCACTATCACTTCTTCTGGTGCATGTTTTTGTTAAGTGTGGATCAAAGATTCTGTAAATGGAAAAGGGATAAAAGAGTTCCCTCATAAGATATGGTAAAAAATAATATTGCAATTATAAGTAAAAGAAGTAGGAAGTATTGACAATTAGGTAATCTTTCTTAAATGCACTCTTTTTTGGAGGGTTGATTGGACTACTTGCACATTCTTAGAATTGCAGAGATGGACATGCTAAAGAACAATTTTTTCTTTTTTTTTTTTTGAGATAAAAAGGTGTAGTATTATAAACAAAGGTACCAAGGAGGTATCGCTCATGTACAAAAAAATTTACAAGTCAATTATCAGATCAATGATATCCCAAAAATCTTCCATACTATAAATTTCATGACCCATAATTAAGGAACTAAAAGTATTTAATTACCAATTTCTAATATTTACATACTTCTCTTCAACCCTCTCAAAAGCTCTAGCATTTCTCTCTTTCCATATTACCCAAAATATAGATAAAGGGATAAGATTGAGATAAGTTTTCTTTTTACAAATTTTCGCCCACACCCACAACTCATCCCTTACTGACCCCGAATCACCCAATTAATTCCCAAAAGATCAAAAACCATACTCCATAAATTAGCAAAAATGGGCACCAAAGAAGAATGTGGCTACAGGATTCCGAAACCATTTTGCATAAAAAGCAACAATTCACCAAGATTTTCCCTCTTCGCATAAGTTTGTCAATGGTCAAGATGCATTCTCTAGCCATTTCCCAAGCAAAGAATGCGATTCTTGGAGGGGCTCTAATCTTCTATAAGTGATTGACCGGAAGGTGAATTATCCATGATCCTCCCCCCCAGTCAGATACTTATAGTACGATTTGACAGTGAAATCCCTTTTTTTCCTTAATTTCCAAACCAACCAATCATTGATATCATTTATCTATTACCTTCTTCATCCCCTAAAGAAATCTGCATTGAACGTTCTCAAGTTTCCTAGCAATCTTTACGGAAACGTCAACGCCGATAAATTATAGTTAGGAAAATTAGTCAACATACTCTTAATTAGTGTCAATCTTCCTCATTTAGATAAGTAATTTCTCTTCCAACCGGCAAGCCTTCATTCGAACAAGTCAACCACTGAGTCTCACATTTTCAGATCCTTATATTTTGACCCGAAAGGAACACCCAAGTATTTGATAGGTAACTAGACTACCTTACCCCCCAGCACCCTCGCCAACCTTTCACCATTCCTTATGTCCCCCCCCCCCCCCCCCATCATTACCAATTCAAATTTTTTCATATTGATATTAAGACCTAACACCGCCTGGAAACATAAAAGAATAAACCTCAGGTGAAGCATCATCCTCTCCTCTGGTTGACAGAAAATGAGCGTGTCATTAGCAAAAAACAAATGTGATATCTCAACCTCATGATCACCTCTACCTACCTCCACCCCCATCATGCTCAAAGACGAATAGTTATGTCTCAAATAAGAAATTCACAGCGGAAGGGTACTCCAAAAGTAATGTTCATAGGCAATAGTCACATTGGTAGCCTTTGCCGTTATCTCTTTCAGCAAAAAAAAAAAGTAATCTTAAAAATTAATAGCAGAGATGACCAATAGAAGGGCTAGATTTTTTCACAAGGGCTAAAGTAAAATTGTTCTTAATTGTCTGATTATACGAACAATTCCTGATTATCAAGTTTAACAAAAGAGCATTTTCACCATAGATTTTAGCCACTATCTGTTATTAAGAAGGGCATTTTCACCAAAAGATTGTAACTTCTGTTATTAAAAAGGGTTAGGATGCAAGATGTAAGGGTTCGTGATTCAATTAACCCTTATATTCATATATTTTATTCTTTTTAGCCACATTCTCAAAGAAGAAAATGACTGAGCTTAGGTGTACCTGGAATTTGGTTGTGATAGAAGAACCCATTTTCTCAGCTTTTATTCCCATTGAATTCTGATACATTTCTCTTCTACATAGGTTGCCTCTAACAAACCACATAACTAGTTTTCTATTTTTTTCCTAAATTACTTATTTATTTTAGTCATGCGAAACACTAAGTGTTCACTTAGACACAAATCTTTCTTATGGTCCCGTGTTCAGGATCAGGATGGTTAGGTTTATGCGGAGTTTGTGTTTAGGGCTTGTTGGAGAGAACTATTTGATGTCTGCAGTGAGTACTTTAAACCTTAGTTTAAAGTCATTTTCTGACTAATTTTATTCACATGAACAGTTTGCATATTTACAGGTGAGTACAGCATAAAATTTACTTTTTAATGATAAAAACCATGAATAATAAATTTCTAAATTTAAGACTTATTAGCTGATTTTTTTTCCTATTAACATAAAATAATTCCTCTTCTAACTTACTCCAAACTACTAAGCTAAATGACCTCTTACTCTAAATGCTTAAGGATATTAGCCCAGATTTCCTCTCTCTGGGGCCTACACATACACCATCTGTATTTTTTTGTGCTTCTTCTTTTCTTTCTGCCTTTCTTTATTCTACTGCTTCTTTTTTCTTTTTTCTTTTTCTTTATTTTCGCTTTCTGCTTTTTTCTTTCTCAACTAATGAAGCATAACAGTCTTCTACTATTGCAAGTGAAAAATCAAGTGGATCATACTCCTAAGATTCAAACTTCCCACAAAAAAATTAGAAGTAGGGAGACCATGTTCCCTTTCCCTTCTCTCACAATTTTTCTAAGCCTTTTCGGAAGGTTCCTGCTCTTTCAAAAGTTAAATTTTAATTCAGACTGCAGTTTTGGATAGCCTTAATACAAATAAGTTGCTTCAAGTTAGCTGACCAAATTGTGCCCTCTCCCAGGGATTTTGCCAGATGTACTTCGAAGTTGCTAAATCTCAGTTACCTACTTCTGCATCATGACTTGTCACGGAAATCCTCAGCCAGGCTATTTGATACTTCCACTCTTACTTGGGTTTCTCCTCCACATCTTGTGGGATTTATTTCTTCGACTCTTTATGGTAGTAGTTGGAAAAAAGAGGTGAAGGGTTTCTGACATGACTATTCTTCTTGGTTTATGGATCATCTGATTGGAGAGGAACACCTAAATTTTTTGGGATCACTTCTCTTCTCCATTGCTTCTTTGGGATATATCATCCTTTTTGGCACCTCTTTTGGGTTAAAGAGCAAGGGCACTTTAAAGATTATCTTTGTCTATATTGTAAAGAGATTTCAACTATCATCCTTAGAATGTTAATCAGTTATTTTAGTTTCTTACTTCTTTTGTTCTTTCTTGTGCGCGGATATTTAATGCTCTGTTATTCTATATTTCTTTCATTTTCAAATAATATTTCTTTTTCTATAAAAAAAAATTAATTATGTTATGTTTAGACTTAATCTAATAGAACAAATTGAAATTGTTTGACTGTTTGGATTAATTTTATAAGTAATAAGTTAGCAGACAGTGAAGGATAAGTTTGAAGTAAATTATTATTGGGTAACCAGAGACTTAGCCTTTAAGGGAACAGTGTTCTTCTAACTGCTGCCATAAAAGCATTTTCTAAGAGCCAACAGTAAAATGTTGGTGGTACTGCATCATAGGTACCACGGGTATTAGGAGATTTTTGCCCACAGGGAGGTCAAGAGGTGACCAATGGGCCAATGGGCAAACGGCCTTGCTCACTCTCCCTGAACATTTGATCAACATTGTAAACACTGAAAAGCAATTACTAAAAAAGGAACTCAAGATGTTACCTTAAGAAGTTTCTCCCGAGTGCGCATCAAGTCGATCGAAAAAGGATGGCATAGTTTTACTTGTAGATTCTCAATCATCTTATACACCTTAATAGCTTCTTGCTCATCTAAACTTAGTTAAAGATGAAACTTCATTCAAATTTCATATTTACAGACAAATTCCCTCTATGACTTGAATCTATAAAAGAGAACAACATGCAAGTCAAAAGAACATAAGAAAAACAATAAAATAATCCAAGGGAAAGGCTAAAAACACATATTATCACTAATCATAATATTAGAGATTCCATAAACCAAAAATTAAAAAGGATACATACAGGGGAAGGAATTGTAGAAGCCTTGTCTGATATTGCTTTTATGTCACTTACAGTCTTTTCTATTTCATTCTTACTCCTAAGAAGGCCACAGATTTGGCAAACAAATCCTCTGCCATCTGCATATACAAACAGAGTAAAAAATAAAGTTGTTCTCCATGCTCTCTGAATTACTTAACCACAAGTGATTATCACACCAGAATCTCGAAGCAAGAAACCACTGCATCCATTGTCTGTACACCGGTAACCTTCCAAGACTGCAGTTTCTTGGATATCATCGGAGTGACCCTTCAGTAAAATGTAAGTTCAATCAACAGGCAGCATAAATAAAAATGGAATATCCAGCTTCTAACATCAATTTTTTTGTAAAATTTAGACTGTACTTGTAGAACCCTTCCTTTTACAAGTGCAAGAATTGAAGTGACACTTACCACTTTAATGCAGCGAGGACAAGTGCAATCAAAGAAGTACTGTTCTTTTAGAACCTTCTGCCTAGTCATAGTGCTTCCAGCGGTTTCTATGTAACTTATGGAGACCTGACAAAATGTGACAGTATAATAGCATTCATACATCATACTAAGCAGATGAAATAAAATCATTGATGTTAACATCTAATTTACATTACGGTTTTGTTTGCATTTGGTTAACCCTCCTTCATTTTCACCTATTTCCTAACCTTGACATGTAAAATTACAATAATATCTATATGTTTAACCTCCTCCCTACCCTATCTCATTGGAGATAGAAATTCAATTCCTAAGAATTTAAGTGGGGATTAAATTCCCACCAACAAGAAATTCAAGATTGAGGTGAGGGTAAGATTGAATAAAAATTTATTTAATTCCCATATATGTTAAAAGTAATACAAAAATTAGAAATTGGAATTTAATGAGAATGGAGTCCTGGATAAGATATGTACTACATCCTCGACATTTGCAGTCATGGTTAATGGTGGATCTTCCTAATTCTTTAAAGCATCACGGGGTTTAAGATAGGGATATCCTCTCTTTCCCCTATTATTCATTCTGGTGATGGAGGTCTTTGATAACTTACTATCAAAAGCTAGAGAAGTGGGGTTGTTTAGGAGCTTGAAAGTGGGAGAAGGAGAGGGGGTCATGGAGGTCTCTCATTTAATCTATGCCGATGACACTTTCCTTTTCTATTAACTAGAAGATAGGGTCTTGCTCAATATCAGGTGTGTATTGCTTTGTTATGAGGCTGTCTCGAATCTTAAGATAATTTGGCAAAACAGAAGCTCGTGATGATTGGTGATAATAGAGATGCAGGTTAAAAGGCTAATATATCGGGGTACAAAAAAGTTAATCTTCCTATAAAATATTTGAGCATGCCTTCGGGAGCAAAATTTAAGGAGATTTTCAACATGGAACTGGTAGTGAATAGATTGTAATCAAGATTGACGGTGGAAAAAGGGTTTGCTATCAAAAGGGGGCAGGTTGAAAATCATTAGAAGTACGCTAACTAGTATCCCTATTTACCTTACGTCCCTAGTCATTATTCCAGCTTGTTTACTAGAAGATTGGAGAAGATCCAATGCAACTTTCTCTAGGGAAATACTGTGGAAAAAAGGAGATATTATCTGGTTGCATGTAATAAAATTCTAGAAGAATAAATTTGTGTATTTTACTGAGTATCATGACCCTATATGTACAAGTTAATAGTAGTAATAAAAGGAAAAATGATTCGTTAAAGAGAGTATATTTTATGTAAATTAGATTAAAAGGTATTAGGGTAATATATACCCTATGAAAGAATTCAAAAATATTGGAAAATGAGGAAATGTCATTACTCAATGAGATAATTTCCAATGTAATTGTGACCGAGAGTACAAGAGGAGTCATATGCTAGAATCCTACTCCACTGATGGCTCAGCTCTGATCTCATCCAAATGACCTATCAATAGATCAAGCTTCATACAATGTTGATCTCGATCTTCCTGGTAAATTTGAGAAAGAATTTAAACATCAAACGTAAATGACCTATAATTTTTGGCCCTCTTACAAATTTGTTAAGGTCCTCTTTTAGGATCTAGTTATGGGATTTTGTTAATGGTATGAACTTGTTAAGAGAGAATTCAACAATCTCCCAGAGTTTGAAGTATTCAAAAAACTTTTTTGACAACTTTCTACATGTCTTATTCAGAATAAAATTTTATTTTTATGTAAAAGAAGTAATTTCTAAAATTAATAACTTCCCTAATGGGAAGAAACTACACTAGATCCTAGAAACTACCTGAGTAACTGCTACATTCTAGAAACTACCAACAAACTTATCTCACACATCCTAGCAGCTACCTTCACACTTATCCACTAACTACTTATATCATTAAATAAAACTAAATAACTACGTAAACAACATAAAAACTATTTTGTTTTAGCAACCATGTGTCACCCACTCTAGCAGCCATGTGTCAATCATTTTTAGTAGCAATGTAGCACATAATATTAGTGCTTGTAATTTGATGTTGTATCACAATAGCCATTTATATCTTAAGTTTTCTTTCTACCAAATGGGAGCAAATTGGTAAGCTAATTAAAAATGTAGGTCTTATATAGATCTTTAATGTTTGATTTTAAGCTTCACTATGAAGCTCTGCATAAAAAAAACAAACAAACAAAGCATTACTTACCTCAGAACCTTTGGGAATATTTTGTACAGCACGTACCACAGCTACTCTCCCTTCAAAGACCAAAACAGCATTGGGCAAGCAACTACAACTCCAAACATTTAGGTAAAAGACAGCAAGAAAACAGATATCATAGAAATCAATCTGCCAAAAGACTACCTGTGATTAATTATAGAAACAACAGGATACAATCCTGTTCCTACGGGCCTCAATTCACTGTCACAAATGGTATGTGCATTGCATGCAAGCTGCATTTAGATTATGAGAATCAGATTTCGTAACATTTCATTAGGAAATCAGTCTTCCAAATGAATATAGACTTTACAAATGCATCTTCGCTCAGTTTCATACATACAGATCAGTTTCCCAGAAGAAAATAATGCGCAATCAAAATCACTAGGGCACATCCTATAACACTAAACAACCATTTGAATGTAATGCATAATTTATGGAACAAACCATTGCTAACTTTTATTGAAAAACTTTCAAGCATCCATTCAGTTTTCCACATAAGATTGAATCAAAATTACATATTTTCAGAAGGAAAGTTCTTGCAGCTATAGTCTTGTAAAGGTTAACGTAGAAGGAAGATTTAACCAGAAAAAAAAAAAGTCTATAAAATGTGAAACAATTACGAGGAAGCCTGCTTGTGGATACTCCCGATATTAGTGTCTCATCAAAAAGATAAAAAAAATACTTGTTCAAGAAATATAAGGGTGTCTTGAGGAATTGTGATTCACTAAGATTATGATGCCCCTCACTTCACTCATCTTTGTTGCCCCTGGGGAATGAAATAATATATACTTATAGCCCATTTGATTTTAAAGCACCAGTCAGCTAGTATTTTTAAAACAATAAATGAACCTTAGAAAAATTCTCTGCGATCTCTTTTATGTTGATATCAGGCCATTGAAGAATTAAGTTGACAAGGCTGGCCATCTGGGCATATAGTACCAGTTGCTTCTCCTCAATATCTGACATGTCTTCAATAAAACTAGATTAAACAAAACATTACACCTGTGTAACCATAATAATTGCACCAAAGCCGAGCAAAGGAATAATAGATAACTGGATTAAACAGTAAGGCAAAAATTAAAAAGGATACGGGCCACGAGTACTTCCACCAACTTGAAATTGTTCATAGCTGTAGTTGATATGACCTAAATCCAGGAAATGAGAAACAATGAAATTAAGGATAGATTAGGACGTAGATTAACATCAAATCACCATAAAACAACTTATTGCGTGAGTTATTGTGCAAATGATTTACTGACAGTGAATACAGAAAAATTAGCAGGAGATTTCAAAGAATATGTTTTAAGGAAGGGAACATAACCAGCACAATTCAGATTATGTAAAGACCTCCAATGCTCGGTTACAAGGTGCCATATCAGGTCTAACCATTGACCTACTGTTTATTAACAGCTCCTGATGCTAATTGACATAAAATATTACGTTCCACATCTCAGTCTGCTGAAAAATCTCAAACCATATACCAAATTGAGCAGGATCTCTGGCTGCTGGGATGCAACACCTTTTCCCGAGGATCTGATTCATCCTATGTATGGACCTTCCCTATTGAACAGTCCATAAGATGCCCAAATTAAGGCTCTTTCCTTTTTTTTTTTTGGCTAAGAGCAGCTGTCCCTGTTGAAAATGAGTATAGAACCCAAAGCCCAACCCACTACTTTGGAGATAAATGACCATGGAACAAACACTAAGGTTCTTTGGCTCCCTCAAAATTGAGCATAAAAATATTAGCTCCTTTAAGCAAGATGTATAAGATTAAGAAAGTGCACGAGAATGAATTAAAAATGTCTTAAGTAACATTGCAGATAAAAGGCCTTAGATTATCACAATTCACAAACCAACAAACTTTTTTTAGTTTAAATTTGTCTAGTCAAACTCAAAAAACCAATCAAACTGTCAAGTAACATATACCGAGCTGAAGCAAAATAAGAAACTGGATGCAGAAAATTGCAGATAAATGAAAATTAAGAAAGTATGTCTAGCTGAATAAGCGAAGAAAAAAAGATCTGTTTACCTTCTCATTCTGTAATTTTTTTCGAAGGTACAGCTTCAACATCAATCGTATAGATGGTGTAACAAGTTTCCGCCTGTCCTTCTCAAGCCTACACAGTGCTTGGCATTCAAGTCGATGCAACTTCCATTCCAACTTCTGAAAATTAGAACAGCATACAGACGATATAGGTAGAACCAGTACAAATCTTACGTTTTTTTACCCAAACAAGGTATTCCAATCCATTGACTTATTTGATTTTCTATTTTCTTTAAAATAATATATGCTCTGTTAAAGTAAACAAGCAAGGCATTCCAATTCACCAATTTCTTTATGCTTACAAAGAGAGAGAAATGTTACATAAAGGGTGGAGGCTAAGAAATCTTCTTATGGAAGCAGGGGAAGAGAAGGATGAAACGAAAGTGCCTTAATACAAAAGAACATTCCATACTTTGCAAAATGGACAAAGAAACCCAATACCCGCCCACTTCCCAGAAAAAATAAGTCCTAGTGCTAAAGATGCAAAAAGAACCAATATATTCCAAAAATGTTGTCCTGTTTGAGCATTTACTGAAAATTCTATCATTCCATTCTGACAACAAAACCAATATTCAGGCAATAAATACCCTACATAATGCTTTTTGCTCCCTGTATCCTCCCGAACCACACGAGCTAATGGAGATTACATATGCATACATTTATATATACACACATATATTACTAACACTGCGAGAAGCTTGGTCAAGATGTTTAAACACCAGTAACACAAATTTGGAATGAGAACAATCTTTTTATTGTCCATATGACTTTTTGAGCAAACAATTAAGCAACCATACAGAATTAGAAACTGTAGAATTTATAACTGATGGAACCGAAAAAGATCCGACAAAGAGTTCCTTAAAAATGATGCATCCTTTGGTATACCTGGCATGTGCTCCCACAGTACCATACAATCTGACAAGCTGAGCACTTCTTAAGGTTACTCGTTGTAAAGCATCCATCACATCTTGAGTCAGTCGAGGAGTTATTTGATACGCAAACATAAGGCTGCTGGCTTATAACTACTTCTCCTGTAACATCAAAGATGCACATAAATAATTAAAATACAAAAAGACAGAGATGGAAAGAGAAAGAGAGTAGTTATATTTGGAACCTGATGCTCTTTTAATGCTACTAACATGCTATTTGCAAGTCTTGGATTGTTCTAGCAGTTCAGCTAATAAGAAATGAACTAAACCCAGAATATGAGAAAATCCCCTAAAACCTTAAAGCTAATGTTACCTCTGTTTTGAGATTTTCTACTTCATCACAAAGAGGAGAGTATCGCAGCATATATACATTAAGAGTCTATATTTGCGCCTGTGTAAATTGGGAGAGGGATACCTGGATAGAAATCTCTCGTGGTAAGGAGACAACGGCCTTTATTTGGGAAGTTAGAAATAGTTAGGCCCCGCTCCTGAAGTGCACTCCGCAATTCCTCCATTGACGAAAGCTTGCTTGCTCGCTCGCTCGCTCGCTCGCAACTCTCTCTAGCAATCTCTGGAGCGTCTCTTTTCGAAACTTTGCGATTCCGGCTAATTGGACACGGGTTCGATTCACTCCCGCCAGTATTTTCGCGTTTCTTCTGCTGCTTTTACTCTATGCTCTAGATTACCCATTTTTTTTTTACTACTATTAAAAGTATTTTTTATAAACTATTTTAAAGGTAATTGCGAGGATTTTGTTTATTTCGAAAAAGAGCCAAAATACTCCATCATTTTTAAATTTTTACCCAATCAATCCTCAGTATTAGTTATTATTTGTGGACTGTTGATGGTTAAACATGCGGTTTATAACGTTAAAAAAATGTAACACTTAAGAAATGATATGACACATGATATAATAATTATTTTAAATTATAATATTAAAACTATCTTATAAATTCTATAAATAACTTATAATTTTAAATAAAAAAATATTTTTAATAAAAAAATAAATTAAATCATATATTTATAAATATATGCATTAAAATAATATATATATATATAAGAGTTCACGTGTAGTAAAACTTCTCATTGATTCTCAGAGATACTGGTAAGTAAATAAAGTAGTAAGGTTTGATTATTTATGATTATTCCTTCACAAGTTGTATTTGGGAATCTAAATGGTGATTATGAAATTAATATTTCTTTTAAATTAAATGAATTTACCTAAAAAGAAAAATAGTTTCGTTATTTGTTTTGTGATTTTTACTAACTTTTAATTTTTTGTATCGGCCATAAAGTGTTAATATTCTTACTGAACTAGTGTAGTTCATCATTCTTATTTAACCATTTTAGATTATGACGATCAATATTCAGATCCAGAACAGTAAGAAAATCAGTAATTAAAGGTTATCTCTCATTTTCTATAAGTTGTACTACGAATGTCGACCCTATAGGTTTCTAGTTTTTTTTTTTTTTTGTTACTTTAATTTTCTTTTAGGGATATTCTCGTAACCTTGTTGGACATTCTGATTAAACTGTGCAATGAATGTAAACCCTAGATTTTTAATTACTTTTGTTAATATTGTATTAATTCAATATTATCCTTTAATTAAATTTATAGGCAATTACAGTCCCACTAAAACTTCTTTACTTTTTTGTCTTCATCCATCATGTTCTCAGGAGAGTATCGGCCCAACTTTAAGAATTTTCGGACATACTCAGACAATGTCATATCCCCTTAAACCAAGTGTGCAAACTCTATCTCATTTAAAAACTGAAGGTATTCTGGGATGTACTTTGTATTGAAAGCTATCAGAAACTGTTCCCAAGTGACCGGGATGGGTAGGGTGGTCTGCTTTAGTTGCCACCAACACTTTGTCTCAACCACGAGCATGTAAGTGGCAAGGATGACCTTCTATTTGGGAACCACTCCAAGAGTTGCAAAGGCCTTCTTCATCTCTGCTAACTAGTACTCAACTTCTTTAAAAGTGGATATCCCTACAAAAGTATATGAGTTAAGTCTTTTGTACCTCTCAATATAGTATGGGTCCATCGCAGATAGAGTTGGGTCCTGCTGAAAAGGAACTGGATTATGTTGGGGAGGGATCGGGTGGCTCCGTGGTGGTACCTATTTGTATGGTGGGGGCACCAAATTGTATTGTGATAGTGTTGGATGATACAATGAAGGAGTAAAATTGTATTGTAGTGGTACTGAATCCTCTCGTTGTAGAGGAGGCTCATACTATGGCTTGGTGGAGGAGGATCAAATAGCTCCCTCCTCTCTTCCCTAGCCTGCTGGGTAGCGATGAGTCTCTTTAGCATCTTGAAAAGTTGATTAACATCTTCTCGAAGTGACCCCACCCCGATATCTCTATTTAGTGGGGGTCTTCATCTCTTCATGTTCTTGTACCTATATTTCACAACAAATGATTGAGATTTAAGTTGTATTGAATTGTTATAATCTTTTATGTAAGGAATGGTTTTGAGAAATACGGTTCTACATCTAACTCATGTCTTACAAGTTCTCAGATAAAAAAAACTATATGCAAAACTGAGTAAGTGTGGATTTTGGCTTGAGCAAACTTCTTTCCTATGCCACATAATATCAAACGATGGATGTTACTAAATTATGAGAAGATTGATGCAATGATGGGTTGGAAGCAGTTAACTTCGGTTAAGGAAGTTCGAAGTTTTTTGGGTATGGATGGTTATTACTGCAGGTTTGTATAAAGGTTTTCAAGTATAACTGCTCCCTTGACCCAACTTACGAAAAAAAATGTCAAATTTGAGTGGAATAATGAATGTGAAATGAACTTTACAGAACTCAAAAAACGATTGACTACTACGCCAATTTTGGCTATGCTGAGTGGAACAAGTGGATATACAGTACACAATGATGCGTCCTACCAAGAACTGGGTTGCATTCTGATGCAGCACAGAAAGGTCATAACTTATGGGTCCAAGCAATTGAAAACTCATAAAAAGAATTATCTCATCCATGATTTGGAACTTATTTCATTATCCACGCCTTGAAGACCTGGTGCCACTATTTGTATATGAAGACATTTAAAATTTATATAAACCATAAGAGTTTAAAATATATATTCACTCAGAAAAATCTCAACATGCATAAGAGGCGTTGGATAGAGCTCCTAAAAGACTATGATTGTAATATATGGTATCACCCAAGCAAGGGTAACATGGTAGCCAACACTCTCAATAGGAAAAATGTAAGTATGTTGACTCACATAATAGTTTCCAAATGCAAGGTAATAGAGGCTGCGCAGCAGATATAACTCCAATATTTGAAAAACGACCACATGTCTGGCCCATCTTGCAGTCCAACCCGAATTGATTCAGAAAATAAATGAAGCTCAACTAATTGATCTCACTCTAGTAGCTCTCAGAAAGGATACAGAACATGATTTAAATTCAGAATTTCGAGTCTCTGTCGATAAGTTGCTCAAATTCCAAAACAGGGTATGCATTCCAAATGACAGTGAACTGAAAAAGGATATTATAACAAATGCTCATAGTTCAAGATTCACCATGCATCCTGAAAGTACTTAGATGTATCAAAGCATGCGACCCCGATTCTGATGGAATGGAATGAAAAGGAAAATTTTCGATTTCGTCTTCAAGTGTCTTGTATATCAACAGGTCAAGGCAAAGCATCAATATTCAGACATACTGCGTCAGCCATTACCAATCTCAGAGTAGAAGTGAGAATATATCACTATAAATTTTATAACAGGGTTGCCTAGAGCACGTTCAAGATATAACACAATCTAGGTAATTTTTGACCGATTCACTAAGTCATCTAATTTCCTGGCCATCAGAACAACTGACTCATTAGATAAGTTAATTAAAATCTATATTCGAAAGATAGTTAGGCTACATGGAATTTCAGTGATAGTAGTATCAGATAGGGACCCCAGGTTCACCTCTCGATTTTGGACAGGTTTTTAACAAGAAATGGGGACGAAAATATCTCTTAATATAATATTCTACCATCAAACAGATGGACAATCAGAATAAATCATTTGCATACTAGAGGATATGCTCAGGACTTGCGTTCTAGATTTTGAGAGGGCATTAGAATGACCACTTACCTCTAATAGAGTTCATCTATAATAATAGTTATTAAGCAAGTATTGGCATGACTCCGTATAAGGCATTATATAATCGACCCTATAGGTTGTCGATCTGTTGGAAAGAAATGGATGATAGGAAATTGATTGACTCAAATCTTGTAGATGAGATCACAACAAAGATAGTTAAAATCATAAAAAATATTCAGACAACCCAGAGTAGATAAATAAATTATGCGGACACCCAAATGAGAGATTTAAAATTTGAGAATGACGATTGAGTGTTCTTTAAGGTCATCCCCTTTAAAGGTATCATCAGGTTTGGAAAAAGGGAAAAATTGAACCCTTAGTTCATCGGACCATTTGAGATATTGGACAGGATTAGGATATTTGCCTACAAGCTAGCACTACCTCCAAAACTATCCAGTGTTCATAATGTATTCTATGTGTCAATGTTACGCAAGTATAATTCGAACCCCTCACATGTCTTGTCTTATGAGCCACTCTTACTATAGGAAGATTTATCATACGAGAAGGTACTAGTTAGTATTTTATACTAGAAGAGCAGAGTGCTTCGCAATAGAGAAATTTCATTCATCAAGGTCCTATGGCAAAATCACTCGCAAGACGAGCCTACTTGGGAGTTGGAATCAGATTTCAGCACTCAATACCCTCAATTGTTTGATTAGTAAGAGAGTAACAAATTTAGGATACCAAATTTTCTCAAATGAGAGAGAGTTGTAACACTCGAATTGGGGATTTAGGCCCGGTATAAACAAATTATACTAATAAATAATTTTTTAAAAAATAATTTTTTCATAGAAATTTTGAAAAAATATATATTTTTAGTGTATTTGAAAATAATTTTCAAAAGTTATGGCCAAATTAAAAATAAAAAATGACTTATTTGAAAAGAAATTAGAAAAACTTAGGCAAAAGTGAAAAAATATAAAAAATAGTCACGTGGACCGTCACGTTAGCAGCATGGCCAGTCGTCGTGCGCCGTGTAGAAGACACGCGGACACGCGTCCATACAGGAAGCCACGCTAACGATTCACATGCCAACAGATTCGACGACCCAGATCTACTCCCACGTACACTGACGGTCCATATTCATTTTTTCTTCAAGTGCGATCGAACGGTCCTGATTGCATCTGATCATGCAGTCCATATTCATTCACCAGATAAGACTGATCCAATGGTTGAGATATCACGTCTCCTTGAATGGACAACTCATATTTAATAAAGAGGAGCATTTAAACTCTTATTCTACAAAAAATCTAACTCTAGCCGCAACCATCCCTCCAAAGAATAAGAAGAAGGGCGGCCAAAAGAAAAGCCTGACACCGTCACTGATGTCGGAAAGTGATTTTTTTCCCTATTTTGATTCACAATTCGATTCTAAGCCTCCCCAAATCTATATCGGCACCAAAAAACCAAAGGAAAAGTAAAAAATCGAGGGTAGAACCCCTTCGATGAGACCGAATCCCCTTTTCATTTTCTTCTATTTTTCGATCATTAGATTCCTAACTATTTTCTAGTGTCGGACGATCTAAGAAAACTCCTAACCACGAGGGAGGAACGGCTGAGCCACTGCATCGAAAAACCACCCCGTCGGTAATGCTTCGGTTTTTTTCTTTTTTTTTTTACTAATAGAGGCCATCTAATCTCAAAATTTGCAGGTTTTCGCACAAGATTGGCCAGACCAAGAGGAGATGCAGCCGTAGGCGGTGGTGGCACCATGCTGGAACCCTATACCGGCCCAAAAAAATTTTAAAACTCTTTATTTTGGTCCCTTTTGGGTATTTCGAGATATGTGAAACATATTTTCAATTTTTGCAGAAAAAACTCAAGAAATTCGGGAACCACCGGAAAACGCAGTGAAAAAGACAGTGTTTTGAACACCGATTATAGATAAGAATCTTTCATCCTTTCTTCCATTGCAATTAATTAAAGTTTAAATAATAATAAACAGTAAAATTTGTGAATATTAACAACCTTTTATTAATTAAATACAGCTCACCGATGGAGCCGTTAACTGGTCAATGTATAGTTTATCTGTGTTATCTATTTATTTCTTTATTGCCTTAATTGCTTACTGTTATATTGTGTGCTTTAATTTATTGATTTTAATTGCCTTCTCATTTATTAGTTTACTTAACCGTTTTATCCCTATCTGTTAATTAGTTTGAAATAAATGTCCTAACTACACTTTTTTTGGTTATTAAGGTATCAAATTATATTGTCTATTTAATTGTCATTCTATTGTCCTGTAATTATAAAATAAGATTATTATATGGAATTGATGGCTGGTTGTTGAAAATGATATATATGTGGAAGACTTACATGGTGTCATGGAAAAAGGTGTACAAATTTGGTACATAGGGCAAACCCTACCGTGGATATTAATTTAATTGAACAGGGTTGAGAAGTCTCATATCAGAAGGAGTTGGGAAGTATTTGTTCACACTCATACCAGACGGGGTATTGATGCAATGGTATGTTTGACGCCTATTACGGAACGGATATGAGGACGACCAGTTAATTAATAGATTGGATATTAGGTCCAAGTGTAATGGGAACCCTTATGGACTCCCAGAGACACCGGTAAATAAATAAAAAGATAAAGTTTGATTATTATTATTTTTTTAGTATGTCTAATGCATTACTATCTTGATTCTTCATTCACAAATCGTATTTGGGAACCTAAAAGATGAGTATAAAATTAACGTTTTTTAAAAATTTATGTAACGCCCGGAAATTTGAAATTTTTTTTTATTATTTTATTATTAATTATTTTAATTAGGTTAAAAAAAACGTCACGTCAGCAGACCCAGTCAGCAGTCCCGGCCAACCAGGACCTGCCACGTGGCAAAACCACGTCGACCGGGGACGAGCCACGTTGGCGATCCGCGTACGCACGATCGGACGGCCCAGATCTAGCGTGCGTACGGACGGCCCAGATTCAATCAAAAACAGACGGCCCAGATTAAATCAAAATGGACGGCTGAGATCAAAAGGCAAAAAGGTATAAATAGAACCCCCACACCTGACCACAAAAACCCTTGCCGCCTGCTCTCGCCGGAGAAGACGAACCAGACGCCGGAGACGCCGGCCGCCGCCACCCGCCGCCGCACCGGGGAGATTTCCGACCGCCGATCGAGGTAAATTTCATACCTCTAACTCGTTTTTCCACGCTGATTTCCCCTGTGGCCAAATCGAAGCCAAAATCCCAGCCAAACGGCCGGAAAACACGGCCGAAACCCAACGGCGCCGCCGCGCCCCTCCTCGGTTTTTGCCTCCGATGAGGCCCTTCCCGGCCTCTGTTTAATGCAATTTTTATATCACCGTGATCACCATTCTTTTCTCTACAGGTTTATCGGAGCCGAATCACCAAAACACAAACCTCACCGGAGAGCCGCCGCACCCGAGAGCACCGCCGCCGGTAAGCTTCGATTTTCCATAATTTTTTGGCCCCCCGAGGGCCCTAGGGTTGTTTTATCGCAAGGACCGATGCAAGTGTGGCCAAATTCGGCCGGAAACGACCGAAAACGGCCAAACCGAGGCGAATCGCCGCCGCTGTCGCCGGAGCACGGCGGAGCCGCCGTGCTGGAATTGCGATATTGGCCAAAAAAGGGTCCTGGGCCTAATTTGGAATTTTTTGGAACACGTGCAGGTACCAGTAGTGCGTTTCAGTTCCCCGAAAAAAATTCAAAAAAAATTAGGGACAGCCTGTAGGCGCACTGTGAAGCCGTGTTCGGACCCCGAAACGAGTAAGGACCCCTCACCCTATTTCCTATCACGGTATTAAAGTTCAATAATGATAAAACGGTATTTCTTGAATCAACGAATGTGTGAAATTGCTTAAGGTCGCTAATGGAGCCCGAATCTAGTGTGTTTGTCGGTTAACTGTTATTTGGCCTATTTTACAGTTTTAAATGCAGTATGAGGTTTGATGTTTTCATTTTATAGTTTCGTGTGCATATTTTACTGTTTTATTGATTATGGATTGAATGACTGGGACATTGATGCTGTATATTGTCTGTTTGGCATAAATTACTGTTTTACTTGTTTGTATATGGATTAATGATGCTGACTGAGGAAAAAGAGAATGAAAGATTATGTAAATGGGTAATTGTATAATGTGGTCAGCCTGACTAGATATCTTGGGAGATGGTGGACGGACCGGGTCCGTAGGGAACCCTACCGGGATTGTGGTCTCCCATACCGGACGGGGTATGGAGATCTTATGTGTTTTGGCGCCCATACCGGACGGGGTATGGAGACGACCCGTTTCACCCTCATACCGGACGGGGTAATGAGGTTTATAGTTTTGGCGCCCATACCGGACGGGGTATGGGGACGGCCCTGGAATCTAATTTCAAGTGTTAAGGGTTAACGGGTAGCGGGACCCCTATGGATCCCCATGGATACTAGTGGGCTGGTAAAAGAGGGAAATATGTTGTGTAATGATTGAATTACAAAAGGCGTGATAAGTATTATGTTATACAGTTTATATATGATTTCACGATAATGATAATGTTATTGCTTTCGTATACTGTTTTATAAATTTCACCGAGGTAAGTGGATGGAAAAGAATTTATTATTGACAAAAGAATTTGTTGTAAATTATGCTCAATTAGTCTTTTTGTGTTTTCTACCCACCTTTACCTCCGTGACGGTGAGATATCGTGATTACTGGGCTAGTGTAGCTCATTCCTTATTTAATCATTTCAGATTAGGAAGACATTGTTCCCGAGCCCGTTCCGCAGGAGGACGACGAAGGGGACGCCTAAAGACTCCATAATCATATTCGTAGCTTTTACTTTCAAGTTTCTCCTTTAGATAGTTTGATCTTTATATTTTGTTAGCACGTTTTTTGGTTTTAGTGTAAGGGATGTTAATCGAATTTTTGACTTCGCTTCCGCATTTGATATTTCTAATACACATTTCATTTTAAATTTCTGGGGTCGTTACAATTTAAATAAATTTACCTAAAAAGGAAAAGAGTTTCATTTGTTGTTTTGCGATTTTTACTTGTCTTTGATTTTCTGTGTTGGTTGTAAAGTGTTGATATTCTTACTGGATTAGTGTACCTCATCTCTTTTATTTAATTATTTCAAATCAGGACAACCAAGACCTGGATCCAAAACAACAAGAAAGTTAGCGATTAAAGATTGCCTCCCATTTCCTTCCAGTTGCACTGCGGAGGTCCACCCTATAGGTTTCTAGTTGCATTTTTTTTGTTACTTTAATTTACTTTCAGGGACATTTTCGTATTTCTATTGGGCATTTTGATTAAACTGTACAATAAATGTAAACCCTAAATTCTTAATTATTTATGTTAATATCGTATTAATTCAATATTATCCTTAATTAAATTTATAGGCTATTACACAACTAGTGCGTAACACCAAGTATAATTGGTGCATACCAGTGCTGAGTGACACATGCATCATAGCCATAACCCTCATCCTCTCTAAACCCCTCGACATTTCATTTCTCTAAACTACCTTTAATAAATTCTGAATTTCAATTCTATCATATGATTTAATCTTCGTTTTGACCTCACTAATAATACATTTTCCTTCATCAAGCCGCATCCTCCTCAAACCTAAATATAGTGATTCGATATTTCGTTAAAATCTTGAATCCTCCAAGTTTGTCCAATGCCCATCCTGTTGATCCTCACCATCTTATTCTCAAGCAAACTCAATTAAATCATGTAGTGTAATAACGTCAATTCGTTTCATGCATACACGAACTTGTTCTTTACTAATGTTTACACGTTGAGTAATGTGCAATGGCTGTTGGCACTCCATTTTCACACATTTGTTTATGATTGTGTCAAGGATGGTGTTGTTGAGGGAAATGTATGGCTTCAAAAGTGGGGGGATATAGAAGGAACTAAAGATCATATACCCAGTGGGAAAGATATAAAGTTATTTTCCTATTCAAAGGAATAGTGAAAAATATAGAAAGAATTATAATTTTGGGGATATATATATATAATATTTTAAATATTATAATTTAACATGACTACCATATCATACGCTACATCATTACTTATATGTATATTATATTTTTAATATGTTACGGATCATATTTAAATTGCTTCCAAACAACAATTAAAATTGATTATTGGTACTGTAAAAATTTAAAAGTGTATAGTTAAAATATAAAAAAAAAAGTACTAGAGTTTAGATGGAAAAAAAATTAGATATTACAATGATTTATAGGGTATTTTGACATTATAAATTATGTATACAAATAAAATTAATTTTAAGAATATATTTTTATTAAACATATGATATTTTACTGCTTATAAAAAAACTAAATTTAATTAAAAAAAATTACTGCTACAAATTTATTATATAAATTTATACGTTATAGAGTTGTATAATAATTAATATGTACTATAATAATAAAGCAAAATACTCAAGTATTTCAATGCAATTTGAAAATATTCAAATATTTATTACATAACATTATTATTCATTCAATATTTTTCAAACTTAGAAGGTAGAAGATGAAACTTAATTCGAATTGATATCTTCCATAGAAGCATTATGTCTTTTTAGTTTGTTATGTCAGATTCATTTTTTTTTTATAAAAAATTTACTAAATTGACATTTGGATTAATAAAAGAAATGAAGTGTGATAATGATAAGCAAAATACTCAATATCTTGATATTATTATTGTTTATTTATTGATTTGTTTTTTTAAACTCATAAGCTACATGATCAAACTTAAATTCAAATGATTTGCAAAAATTTTATAATAAAATTATTATATAATTTGAGTTGTATATTATTGATTTATTTAGTTAAACTCTGATAACTTTTGAATTTATTAAATTGACGTCCAAATTGATAAAATAATAAAAATCGTTAAATACATTTTAAATTTAGTGAATGTGATATCAATGATAAAAAATTTAGTATCTTTTACTTATATAGTGTATAATGCTACATAAAATAATTTTATAGTAATTCTTTATTAAATTGCGTACATGTGATAAATAATATAATATTTTTACACGTATAATAGTTAATATAACATAAACATATAATAATTATTTATTTTAAGAAGTATTTAACAAAAATTATTTGAAAAATTTAGAAAAAAAAGTTGTAAGACATTTTATAAGAGCTTACTTGATAAAAATCTCTATATCCTTAAATAATATAATAATAATTTAAAATTACCTCACAAACAAATTACACATATAACAATTTTAAAATATTAGACTTGTAAACCTTTTTTTAAAAAAATTAGAGACTAGAACTCAAACTTAAATCATCAAAATGTACATAAAAATAATATACCATCTGAACTATATGTTATTAATTTAAACTGTTAATTTAAATTATTACTGCCACTGCACCCATTAAAATTATTGTTGGTTAATATTTTCTATCGCTAGTTTTAGTTAATGTAGATGATGAGTAAGTTAAACTTTAATTTTAATGTTTTCTAAAAGTAATTAGATAAGAACTAGGTGTATTTTTTTTTCCAATAATAATGACGCTCCCAAGCCTAGTCTCCTGCTCCTACTGTTAAGTCTGCAAAGTAAAGTATTGGCATCGTATTCTTCGCGCTGAAATGATTTTCCTCGTGAGCTTCAAGCCAACAACCGCAGAGCCCGACCGTTTATGCTACTGACGACTTGCCTGCGCTTTGTTTCTCCACAAATTTCTTTCTCCTTTCGCTTTCTACCTAAAACGACTCCATTCTCTGCCTCTCTCAGCTGCAACAACAGGTTCGGATTTCATCGCTTCTCTAACATTCTTCTCATTTTTGCACTTTCTTCCATGCATGCACACAATAGGTTTGAATTGATTGTAGTTCTCTCGAGCTATTTAGACTCCGAAAACAAAGTTTGGAAACGGTGTAGGGAATTGGAAAATTATAGTTGATGATCATGATCTTGTTTCTTCGAATATGAAAATACTGTCCTATTTCTATGCCATACACATTTCTATGGAAATATGGGAGTATATCCCTCTTGACTAGACACAATTGCTTCACATATCTTCCTCTTCCACAATCTCCCCCCGCCGGCCACCACTATGCACACACATAAGTTAGAGTTGCCGGCGCCGGTCTTACAAAAACCCGCTCTTCTTCTGGAAATCTCAAGTGAAGAACCAACTCAATCGAAACCCCCACCAACACTGCTGATTCAATTCCGGTTCCCGAATCAACATATAAGAAAGCACTTGAAAGCCATAAAGCTGTTAGAGGCCATAAAGCAAACCGTTGGAGGGCAAAAATAAACGTGCATACCAAACTTGTTTAGAAAGGCCATATAGCAAACAGTTGGAGGGCGAAAATACACGTGCACACCAAATTTCCTTAGAAAGTGAGGACAGGCAAAGTGTAGTGATATATGCATCTTTTTTTTTAGTAGCTTAAGTGAAAGATTCTCTCCCTTTTTTTTGTTCTAGCCATTATAGCTCTCTATGCAACACTGTTGGATCTCCAAGTACTGTTCCCTTGCAACTAAGTTGCACCACTGATCACCACGAGCCTCTACGCCAGGTCTCAATCTGCACGAGTTGCTGCCCTTTGTCATCTTCTGAAGCAACCACCCCTTACGATTGGCTCTCACCAGCTGCTCCTCTCATTTGGAGGGACGTTCGGTAAGTCATCTCTCTCTTTCTTCCCTTTTCATTTGCATCTTTTGGTTTCAGTATCAATTGGCTTTATATGTTATACTTGATTGTCAACGGTTTAATTTGAGATTTTGTTTGTTAATCAGATTTGTTTCACTGGCCTGCATTAGGAGTGCCTGGGTCATGACTCTTGGTGTCTTTGAACGTCTTTTGTTCATGATTTTGGTTTCTTTTGATATTCATTTTTTTTTAATTTTTCAGATTCAACTTATTTGAGTGTTGGTAATCATATGTGGATGAAATTGGCATAACAAGACTGGCTTTGTAATCTGTTAAGCTGCTGACATGAGAAAGATACTTGTTGATGTTGAACTTGCGTCACCTAGTTGCTGTTTGATATATGTTTGATCCAGTGATAGAGATAGAATTTGCGATGATTCTTTGAACTAGGGTGATGTTTTCGATTAGCATACTCGTTTGAGATTTAATAATAGAAAAAACTGCAATTTAGACATTGGGTTTGGGCTGGTCTTATTCTGATCCGTTATTCCATAGTTCCAGAATTATGTACTCTTAAAGTCACTTTTATTTTCCTTTGCATTTACATCAGGAAAAAAAAATCAAGCTTTTACCTGGAAATCCCTATCGTTACTACTTTTATTTCATAAAAAAGTCCCTATAGCTACGACTGTTAAGTTTGTACGGTAACAGTTTCACATCGTTTTCTCTGCATGCAAATGCAGTTTTTCATGAACTTCAAGCCTTGAAAGGAAGTACAGCATATATCCCATTACGAGTTGCCTGCACCTTATCTCCCTTCAAAATTCTTTCTCCCTTCCTCTCTATATTTTTTTTATTTTAAAAAAAGATTATCCTCTGTGTCCTTATCAGCTGCATCCATAGGTATGATTGCTTCTCTCTCATTATGTGTGTGCATATGCTCTCTCTCATTCATGTTGTCTGTGCATATTGCTTCCTTGTCTGCTCGCAACAAATTTCAGACTCAGAAAATAAAATCTGGAAAGCAATGTAAGGAAATGGAAGCTTAGATGATCGTGGTCTTGTTTTCATAGAAGTGGGAATGTCATTCCAATTAGATCTTAGTTGACGTTTTTTGTCAATTCATGCTGATTGTCACTGTAAGTTTAGGGATTGAATTTTGTTTTTTCTGTAGACATTTATGTGTGTGTTTCTATATTGCAAAACCAAGTGGTTGAAAAGCGAAATGGTGAAATATTTCTATGTGTGTTCATCATCCTTGGTGTCCTTTATTCTCTAAACGTATATGTGTGTGTTTTTCTACATATATTGTTCATGTTCGTTTTCTTTTTTGCTGGTATTAGCAATGGAGACCAACTCACCTTGTACACTGGTTCTATGCGGAAAGTCATCTACTGAAACTGAAATAGCAAAATCATTGAAGGAAAATAGCATCATTAAACTCCCTGATGGCCACGAAGTTTCAGTTCTATTACAATCGGAGATGGTTATGCCAGTGAAACAGGATTCTTTCAATGCCAAATTGTTCATTAACTCTCTTTCAACTGAACAATTTGGTCGGTTTCTCATTTGGTCTCCGCGGTTGACTTCAACACATGATGCTGTTTCTCAGTAAGCAAGACATCATTTCATTTTAAAAATGATTTGAAGTGTTGATTTTTTTTAGATTGTAAAGCTGGTTTTAGTTTTAAACAGCAACTTTTGCGAGCTTCCAGTTGGTGCAGTTTGTGTTGCAGATTCTCAGTTCAAAGGGAGAGGTATGAAGTATAAAATGCTTTGAAAACCTTCTAATAGAAGGAAATGTGGTCCGTTATTGCTTGCCTAGCATCAGTATTGCATATTATGTCTGAATATGCAGGTCGATCAAAGAATGCATGGGAATCTCCTAAGGGTTGCCTCATGTTTTCTTTTACTGTACAAATGGAGGAGGGAAGGATTGTGCCTCTGCTACAATATGTAGTCTCTCTGGCTGTTACAGAGGCAATTAAGGATGTCTGTAACATAAATGTAGGTTTCTTTTTTTTCTGTGTCACTGCATTTTTCTTTGTGCATAGAAGTTGGTGATAACACCCTTCTTTGTGTAGCAAATGCCTAATGCTTGCACAAACAATGCCTTTAAATTATAATTTTTCTTATCCAATTAAAATCAAAGTCAATGTGAATGATGGAAATTGTTAGGAGAGATAATTAGTTGAACAATTAAATTAAATTTAACCTTCCAAAAAGTATATGTAGGTTTAGGGGTTTGCTTATTATTGTCATAGGTATTATGTGCTATATTGGAGGATGAAATTTTTCACATGAAAATGGTTACTTTGTTATGGTCAAATTAGGAGGCTACAGCTTTAGCTATGTCCATGGGACCCACAAGAAGAAGAAGAAAAGTTGCTACTTAGATTTATATAGGTTTAGGTTTCTACTTAGGCTTAATTAGGAAATAAAAGTATCCAAGAATTTGTAACAAGAAAAAAAAGAGGTTTTAGGATACCTAGGCATTGGCACTATTTAATTGCTTGATTGCAAATTATCTGCCACCGTCATTCCACTATCTGATAATTATATGATCATGTTATCTATTTCAGGGTTTACCATTCCTTGATGTTAAAATAAAGTGGCCAAATGATCTCTACCTAAATGGTCTTAAAGTTGGAGGCATTCTAAGCACCTCTACATATAAAGCAAATAAGTTCAATATCAGTGTTGGTAAATTCATTGATCCTGTGATAAAAGCTATTTGTTGATTTTTCATGCTTCTGGACTTTTAATTGGCTCTATTTCATTTCAGTGATTGAAGGGCTACTGCTCTTTTGAACATAGAATTGTTTTTTATAAAGGGAAATTGACATTGTTACTGCTTTATTTAAGAGAACTAATCCTTTTTCGTTTAGAATAAAATGTATGAATAGTATTAACAATGCACCAAGGGGTGCAACCCATGTACAAAAAGATTTACATTTATGAGAACTAATCCTGGTATATATGTTCGGGATAAAGATAATAATACACCCATATTCTTGCAGGTATAGGTTTGAATATTGATAATGATGAACCAACGACATGCTTGAATGCAGTACTAAGAGACTTGGTTAGTTCCTCAGTGCAACTTAAAAAAGAAGATATTGCAGCAGCCTTCTTTAACAAATTTGAGAGGTTTTATAATCTTTTCATACATCAAGGTGAATTAATGTTCTAGATCTGTATCTTATTTTCCTTTGTTAGCCAGGTTGTTCCGAAGATCGATATGCCATTTTCTTTGTTGGATTTCTTTATGAATTTCAATTCACCTTTTTTTTAAGAGAAAAAGAAATATAATTAATAAGAGGGAAAAGTTACAAAAGATGGAGCGATTAAATATCCTATCAAATATGAAGAAGAGAAGAAAATTAAAAAAAAATGACAGTGACCAACTATTCTTGCAAAAGGACGGGTGACCAATCTCTGTGCAGCACGACCAGCCTGTATTTACCTGCTCTAATTTTTGGAGTAGAATAACTTGCTTGGCTTCCTTTGGGCTAAGGCTCATGGCACTCTACAGATGTTTCTTTCACTCTTTTGCAGAGAGACTGGGCTACTGTAAGACTGCAAATATGTTCTTTTTTGTTTTGTTTTGTTTTTTTCCTCTTTCCTATTCTTTGATTAAGGGAATCTCTTATCTCCTGTGCTGAACTTTTCTCCTTTTTCTTTCTAATAATACTTCCCCTTTTGTAAAAGAGAATTGATGTTTTGTTAACTTCTGTTATTACTATTGACTTCTATCAGGTTTCCGAATTTAGCAATCATTTTTGAGGTCCCTCTGTAACCGATTGAATGTTATATTGATTTTGTTGTTCTCATTATTTGCTTCATAATTTCTCTGCAATGGGGGGGAGAATAATGCCAGGTTAGTTTCATAACATGCAGGATTTAAGTCTCTTGAGGAGCTTTACTATAGAACATGGCTACACAGGTGATATATCTGATTTATCTGATCTGTGGTTTACATGCACGCTATCTTGGTAAAAAATTAACTAGTAAATATCCTGTGCTTAAATGATCGTACTCTTCTTGATGAAGGACTAGGGTTCCCTCCTCCACTTTAATCTCTGCCAAACTGCTCTTTCTAAGGTTAACACACACGCCCTCAAAGCTCTGTAAAGTGGTAATAAGATTACCGAGTTCTCCAGATCATTAGATAGGAAAGAATCATATTGTCAGCAAACCGTATATGTGAAATCTCAATTCTATTATTGTCAACATAAAGACCCTCCAAGACACATCTCTCCATAGCTGGAGAAGTCATCTAACTCAAAACATCAAGCAAATGGTGAAGAGTAAAAGGGAAAGAGGATCTCCGTCTCTTAGTATCGCTTGTGAATAACAATACTTGTATAAAAACAAAAAGACAGTGTCTTATGAACTTCATGCTATATGTAAATGGGACAAGTTCTTCAAAAATACATGCTGGGATGGATGACCATAAGTTTGCAACTATTTCTGCTCTTTCTTTCTACGCCCATCAATCACAAAGTTGCCGAGTTTCAGCCATATGACACGTCTGTCTACCATTGATGTGGAGCTAAAAAGAACTTCACTCAGCCTAGAATCTTATTAGCAGCCATTTGGTTGGATACAAAAAACTTTTCATCAACTAAAGAATATAATTATTGAAGTCAAAGAATGTCACAAATTTATTGCCTTTTATCTGTGAGCAGTAGTGGCTTCAACTTAAATCTCGTGCATTTCTTTCCTTATGAGTCTTACAGTGATCCAGTCGTGGCTTCAACTTAAATCTCGTGCATTTCTTTCCTTATGAGTCTTACAGTGATCTGCAGAATATGCTGAATTTATTTCGTGGTTTACTTTCTGTTTTAGCTTTTCTTTTTCCATGCATGATCTGTTACTTTTTTCTTTTTCCTTCTTTTGACTTAGAAAAGCCCCCTTTTAGCTGTGCTGAATCATCTTGTATAAATTCTACAACCACAACATTAGAGCTCCGGTTATGGTGATATTAGTTTTCTTTGATATACTTATGCAGTGGACAGAGAATTATAATACAGGAAAAGAATGAGGATGAAATAGTGGAAAATGTGGTCACCATCCAGGTATGTAGACAGTTTTCTAGATAAAATTATTTGTGTGTGTAAACTAGAATCTTACAACATTCTGTTACAATTTTTTTTTTAATAAAATCATAGTAGTTAGAAAAATATGGCCCAGATTATTTTTAAATAATTGAAATTCAAACTAGATGTTCCATAGTTAACTTTTTTATTAGTACTTTCTGGAAATTTTTCCTTGGAATATATTTTTCAACCTTCCATGTTGTAGCTAGGGGTTGAGATAATTTTTTTTTCCCTGCAATTTTTTTATCTGCAGGGTTTGACATCGTCAGGCTATTTGCTAGCAATTGGTGATGACAGTCAGTTGTGTGAGCTTCATCCTGATGGCAATAGGTATTAATTTCGGCTTCTCTTCTTGGTAAATCCATGACTTTGTTTAGATCTTTGAAATATTTTAGCACTCACTAAAGACAACATAGAGAAAGTGTGCATATTTAGAATCCAAGGCATAATATATAAGAAGAGTTGAAAAACCTACAGATCTAGATTTATGAAGAAAGTGATGTGTTAGGAACCTGGAAAGCGTTGTTGAAGGCTAACATGTCATTTTGTTATTCTGTTTTTTATTAAATAATTAGCTGTTATGAGGGGAATTTGCCAAGGATTTCCAGTTCTAGAGGACGCTGGTACACCAGCTGTCATTTGTACCTGGTACTGAATTGGTCGCTTTTTGTTTTCTTTCCAATGTAGAAGGCTGGTACTATGTGGACCCGTTATTGTAATAGCTGATGATCATGCAGATATTAAATGAAAATCTACTTTAAACTCTATCCTCTCTTAACTTTTTCTCTTTTTTCTCTTTTGCCTCCCACTTCCTTCTCCTACCTTTACTGCTAATCCCCCTAATCTGCCTCCTTCAGCCCTAAAACTTCTCGAAAACTAAATCAAAACCTGCTTCTCGCTGCTGTTAGACAAACAGGTTCCTGACACGGATACTTATATTTTGTTATCTGAGATATGGTTTCTTCTTCAATCCACACAGAAAGTTTATAGGTTAATGATTTTTACAAAAAGGCTAGCATAATCCATGAGCACACTTTGTTTCCTCATCCTGAGCATCAGTAAAAGAACCGCCTATGCTCCTGAAATTCTAAATCTGCAATTTGTTATGCTCTCAGATATGGGCCTCTCATCAGGTTCAATCAAATTGCTCTCTTCACCTCCCAGGGCCCTTTAATAGGCATGTCATTTGTTTTCTCTGTTATTTAACCTTTGTTAATAGGTTATGTTCTTCTTTGGTTATCTTAAACTTGTGAGCAGCTGCATGAACTTAGGAACATTCCTAATGAAGGAAAGATACTAGCCATTAATCCAAAGGCTTGAGGGTTAATAATATGTTTCTTTTAACTTTTACCAAATGTAAATTATAACTATAGCATAAAGATTCAAAATTCAGGCTTACAGTAATTCAGTGAATGTTATTATTGACTTGTGATGGAAGGTTCATTAATTGCTGCATTATATTATTGACTTGAGGGTTAATAATATGTTTCTTTTAACTTTTACCAAATGTAAATTATAACTATAGCATAAAGATTCAAAATTCAGGCTTACAGTAATTCAGTGAATGTTATTATTGACTTGTGATGGAAGGTTCATTAATTGCTACATTATATTATGTTTGTTATATATATATATACATATTTATTTATATGAGACGAGAATCATTTCCAGGATTTCAAACATGAGAATCATTTGCAACCTTTTTTTTTTTAAACTTCTTCTCCAGAATCATTTGCAGTTGATGAATAATGAATTTTGTAAAGCAAAAATATTGTAACTGTTGAATAATGCCAAAAAAGCAATGTCAATGAAGATTCACATTATTTGTGCATTCTTGCTACATATCAACTTGAATCCCATGGTTCCACGTCAGTTACTAGACTTGTCTTTGGTGTTCTTTATCCTGAAGCACCAAGTCAGCCACATGATTGGGATATCAGATGGAAGATGAGACAGCAGATGGGTAGAATATGATCTTTAGGACAAGTCGATTTTTGGATTTCTTTTCCCCCTTGTTTTGCTTGAATTATTGTTCTGGCATTTAGTGTATGTTAGATGAGTCCCATAAATTCACATAAAGGAATAGATGTTGTGTACAGATATATTAGTATAATTCATAGACACATTACTACCAAGGAAGAGAAAGGAGCTTCTAACAAATCTCCTAATGACACATTTTACTGAAAACTTAACAACAATAGAAAAGAAATGGCTCTACATAAGCCCTTTTAGCATTTATTCCTTCCATGTGCATGGACATGATTATGTGATAAATATAGTAATTGCTGTACTGTTTCTCATGTCCCTACAGCTTTGATTTCTTAAAAGGCCTGGTCAGAAGAAAACTGGAATGAAGGATATTCCTTGGCACATCCACTGGAAGCAACATGTACAATACCGAATAATGTTTGATTATCCCTGTATTATCTTTACGTTTTTTCTTACTCCCAGGAAGGAAATAATTTTATTTTTGTTGCTTTCTGTTTGGACTGCTACTATGATCTTGATTAAAAGCAGTCTTTCTTTTTGTCAACCGATTCATGTTACATAAATTATGAATTCAATGGTAATATTTGTACAGCTGTTGAAAGAATTGAATATTTCTGGTTATATTATCTTAAACCCCCCCCCCCCCCCAAAACAAAATAATAATAATAATAAAGGTTTCTTTTTCACAAATCAGATACGTCAGATCTAGGTAATATATTGTACGGATGGCGGATCCGATTTGGTTGTTTTTCTGCTTCATGGGATGCTCCTATATTTTACATTAATTTCATTATCCGTGATCAACTGACCCCATTATGACCCATATACCTTTTGTTTGCAGTTCAGTGGAGTGAAATTGCGATGCAAATAGGTCTTCTATTGCCTTTTTCACTGCTGATTGGTAGAAACATGCAGGGCAGAGAGATCCTTTTTTCAAGTAGCCAACAACTTCCGGAGATAATCTTGCCTCTAGTTCAATTCCAACACTGGTACAGAGATATGCCCTACAATTGTAGGCTACTTTGTTCCCTAACCTTTCCTTGTGTTAATCCCTTCCTCAGTTTGTGTGTCGTTTTTTTCTTGGCGGTAGGTACAGAAAAAGACTACCTTGCCCCCACAGGACATTTAAATTGTTACCCACTGTCTTAGCTGATGACTTGATATGTATAAAAATCTATATATTATAGTTGGGGTATTAATGACCACAAACCCATCTTGAGGAGGGTCCCTATTGCAGACAGTGGTCTCTTTCAATACATGGAACAACACAGATTTGGGCTGAGTCACCCTGAGAAAGGCTGCAAAAGAGAAACCGAAGTTCGTTCATTCCTATTTCTTTGTCGCTGAAGAAAGCATTTAGGTCCGATGTCTAAGTTAAGGTCCCACGATACAGACATCAAAGCTTAGTTTGTCTGCTGATTGGCTTCTCCTGCCTTTCTTTGAAGTTAGCCCACACTTCACGATAGCATCGACGTTTCATTTGCGTGTCTCTTCACCACAATTTTTGGGCTCCAGGATGACAAATTATGGTGCCTGTCGCTATTAGTTCCTTAACTGCGGGTGAAAAAAATAATTGGCAAAGCCTAGTGTTGTTTCTCCAAGGTTATGATTGGTTTTCTTTTCTTTTTTCTCCGTTCACTTTTCTTTTCAATCCAAGGTTCGAAATCAAACTATGATGATTCTATGACGTCTTTTTCATGCACCAAGGAAATCTTGTGCTTATAGTTGAAAGTATAGATGTATACAGACACACACACACACACACACACACATATATATAGATACAAACTGGCAGGATAAAGTGATAATTGTTTATTGTTGATTAACAAGTGCGTGAGGAATATAGGTGGGAAGAGTTGGTATTCATAGCTACCACCCCTTCCCCAAAGTAAAGAAAATGAACAGATACATTGAGAAAGAAAAATTGACACCACGCAGCAACAGTTAAGCTCATTTAGTAGGAATATATACTTTATATATATATATATATATTTTTCATCAAGTAGGTTCGAATTCGTGTGGAATGTTTATGAAACTTGTTTCTCATGCATGGAAGAAATTACAAAAAATGATTAATCTAAGAAGAAAGAGATAGACAAATAAATAAGAAAGGAACAAGAAAACAAGAGCAGTCCGGACCTATGTTGTTATGGAGTGTTTTCTTGCTTCAGACCACGTTGTGTTGTGTTAACTTGTGAGTTTAGGATTTGTATGGTTGTTTGCTAGTTTTTAGGGTTCTTTCTTTTAACAGTGTGTTTGTTTCTGTTTGTCATGCTTATGTTTCTTAACCCCTGTTTCTTTCTTTTATCAACATCATTACCGTTAGTCTAATTTACTTTTTCTGCAAATCCAAAAAGAGAGAGAGGAAAGAATAAAAGACCAGTCAAACATGCTTTAAAAGATTCACATGGGCAAACACTCTTTGAGTGGACCAGGATGTGTGAATATATGTTTGTGGGCAACCACCCGTGTAGGAGGAAGGAATCAAAACTTTATAAGAAATAAAATTACAGATTAGATGCTGCCTCAGAAAGAGAGTTGGAAAGGAAGAGTCCATGTAAATAATTTTTCTTGTCGTAGACTATGTTTGAGATAAATCTATTTTTATTTATATAATTTTTTAAAAACATTTTTATTCTCTCATAACTAAAGTAAGAACAGATTTTCAAATAAATTTTAGAAAATACATTTGTCTATTCCCAGTATAACCCTAAAATCAATTCACATTTGCAAGTCTTATCCTCCATCTCCACTATATATATATATATATAACAAGAATTAAAAAATATATATTAGAAAGGAGTTATTCTTATATACAATATTTACCTCGGTCAAAAAAGTAAAAAAAAAAAAAAAAAAAAAATGAAGGGTTAGGGTTCACTCATTACAAAGGAGGCTTCAATGATGAGCATGCATTTGTTGTCGTGAAAAAAACATTTTAAAAGCATAAAAGGGAATTTAATTACAAGAGGGTTAGGACGTGATGTTAATGCCAATTATGATTTGGTTTGGTGGGCTAAACAGTAATTTCGTTATTCTGGCGGCACTAAGTTGACAACTACACGTGTTTTTCTCTTAATCCAATTTTGTGTCTGCGTGCTTGCACGTGACCATTTGAGATTTATTCAAGGACAACACGTGATGTCATCCCCCCCTCCCTCTACCTAATTTCATAATTCCCTTTGTTAGTTGAAGTTGGATGATTACTTACACATATATTAATGTAATTAATTAACCCACCCACCCCCCACATATGTTCTCATTATTTGCGTGTGTGGTATAAAAATTTACCCATTTTGATTTGGGTAAATTTTATTTTTGGTCATATATGTGTTTAAATTGTTGATTAGATACATGTAGAGTAGTGGTAACCCATACAGTATTTGTTTTAATCTCTACACCCCGAAGCCCATACCAAAGGATAATATATATATATATATATATAGAAATTAATGTTTTTTTTTTTATATATATACATATATTTTGCGGGGGCGGGAATATTGAGAAAATAAATATATGTTTGTGTTTTAGATTTTGCAAATCTCAACAGGAAATCAAATGGGGTGGATTCAATTTGGAGAAATTATTTCGATTTTTGTGGGCCCATGTAATCTCCTCTGTAATCACTACACACGATTATTCCTGTTCTCACTCTGGTCGGTGATGCCATTGACTCGCCTCCCTTTATTTTACCCACCACTTCCAACCTTCAACTATATATATATATATATATTAGTTGAATTTTCAAATTTTGATATGTAAACTTGCATCATCTAACTTTTATTTAATAAAATTTTTTAATTATTTATTATTTAGAATATTAATAACGGATAAACTTTATATTTACGATTTTATCTATTATATATGAAAACAATAAGTAATTAATTTTATTTATAAATATTACACATATTATTTAAAACAACAATTATTAATATTTTTTATTTAAATATTGATTAATTGACTGAAAATTTAAATTAAAAAATTTATATTCTTATTTTTAAAATTTATTTTTATTTATATTTTCTCCATTAGTTCTTAAAATACACATATTACAAATAATTATATATTATATACAATTTATGTATTAAAAGAATAAAATAAAATATTTATAATTATTAAAAAATTAAAAAAAAAAAAAACTAAAAGTAAAACCAGATTAGACGCATAAAAAAAGAGATTAAGACCAAACCGCCCATGGCCAGCAAATGGTAATGCCACTTTCATTATTATTATTATTATGTTTTTCATTTATTTATAATTAAAAATGGAATAAGACAAGACAGGATAGACAGAAATGGCGAAAAGGCCGGCGTCCGTCAGTTACTGTTCACGATGTTCCTCATCATTAGACGTCAACCTTAGTCCACGTCACCCTCTGTCCCGTTTGACTGCCGCATCGGTCAAATCTTAAAAACAAATAGGATACCTACCATAAATTAATTATTTTCGCGGACCAAATTCTAATAATGTTTTTACATATTTAATTATATTATACGGAGTTAATCTATTTATAAAAAATTAAATAAAAATTTGTTTTGTAATTTTCAGACAATTTAATTTGTGTAGAATACTTATTTTGTTCTCTCATCTTATCATTATTGAATGTTATTAAATAAATTAAACTTAATATTTAAAATAAAATTAAATCATGTCTCGTTATAATTAAATGAATCGAATTCAAATAGTCAAAATACTTTATTTGAAAAACAATATGTAAGCCCGATTGTAATTCATGTAAAAAATATTTTTCACATTATATATTGTGTTTATATAAAATTAGATGTTTTAAATAAATATATTAAATATATAATTTTATATCTTTTGGTATGATGGATACAGCAAGTACATATTCTTAAAGAATATATGACATGAACCCGAATTTACAACCATGCGAACACCATATTTGAAGTTTGGCAACATCAATACCCAAAGGAATCGAACAAGTTCCTCCTGATAATCCCACATGCATCCGCATTTTCTTTTCTTAACTAATACGTGTAGCACGTCTATACATACATACATACATACATACATACATATATATATATATATATATATGCATATATTATTCACAAGTAGATATGGGGCGGTTCATGCATCGACTTGTATTCTTACCAAAATTTATAACCTTATATTTACGTCATATTTTTCAATCCTTTCGTTGAACCAAACATACATTCAATTCTTGTACGCAAAGGCAATACCACTATAGAAATAATTTTATTTTATTCTTTTTTAAAGATAAAACAAACACTTAGCACATTAAGACGACTAATTTCCTTGCTTAATTTTGTTATTTAATTGTTTAAATAATAATATTCCACCAATGGTCAACATACCATAAAAAAAGATTTTAATTGCCTTTAGTCTTAATATTATCATTTAAAAGAAAAAGAAAAAGAAAATTAATCATTAATTAGAAATATCATAATTCGGGCAACTTTATTCAAATTCTTGGAATGATCTATACATACAATGGACATGCTACAAGCATATAACACTTAGTATTACGGTATAAAAACAAGTAATGATAATACGAATCTATTTTCATCTTGGTATCATAAACTTTGACATTTTTTTTTTTTTTTAATGAATACTCTTGGTCTGCATTTTTGTTACT
The DNA here is from genome assembly GCF_054855325.1 of Carica papaya. Classification (NCBI taxonomy): domain Eukaryota; kingdom Viridiplantae; phylum Streptophyta; class Magnoliopsida; order Brassicales; family Caricaceae; genus Carica; species Carica papaya. Next base: position 25,449,666 of record NC_142309.1, read on the forward strand.
AGTTTCTATGAGTAAGAAGCACGTGATCTAAGATCTTGTCAACGATTCTGTGTTTTTGTTATTTTTTACTATATAACTATATTTTAAATAGAGTTGAACTATTGATTTTACTAAAATCTTAAACTTATGAGAAGTGATTCAATCTATTAGTTACGCTTTAATAAATTCACAACAACAAAAACGACCTACAATAATTATAATATTCGGTCCCGAAAAATAACTCGAGATAAAATTTTTTATTTTTTAATTATTAATTTAAAATAATTTATTTATTTATTTATTTTTATTTAAGTAGAATTTTGAGAAAAAATAAATTAGGAACGAGATTAAAAATAATTTTAAAAAAAATGGTGAAAATTTGGGTTATGAGGGTGTTTTTAAAAGAAAAATTAAAAATAGGGAGTCAATGTGCAAATAAAAAAGTTCGATCACATAAGACTGCCCAGTCAGCAGTCTCAACGAACCGGAGTATATTGCGTGGCAAGGCGCGCTGACATCAGTGTCACGCAGAAGGCCACGATGGAGATCCGCGTGCTCTGCGATCGAACGGTCCATGATCGATCCCGTGCACATGGATAGTCCGGACAGGCTTCTTCCTTAGGAGCGATCGAACGATCGAGATCAATCGCAATGAACATTTCAGATTTCTTTCCTCCTTAAGCACGATCGAATGAACGAGATTGATTGTAATGGATGATCTAGATCAATGCGGGATGATTATAAATACTTTGCATCACACAGGAAACTAAACCCTAGCTGTCAGCCCCCGCCAGAGAAGTAAGAACCAAATGCCCGAGAAGGACGTCGACCGCTGATCGCTAACCGCCGATGCGCTGGAGTCACCACCGACCACCAAAAAAGATAAAAATTCCCCTTACCCACTCAAAATTCGATTCTGATTACCCCTGTGGTCAAATCAGAGTAAGAGGGACATCGGGTGAGCTGAAAATCGTGGGTAAAGCCCGGCGGAGCCGCCGCGACTAAAACTCCAAAATTCATTCGATGAGCTCTTTCCCGATTCACGTTTCACATGATTTCTCAATCATTGTGTTCACCATCATTTTCTGTACAAGGTAGCCAAAGAAAGAATCTCAACCACGAATAAGGACCAGTGGAGCCGTCGCACCTGGAGGTCCCCCCACCGATAGGTTCGATTTTTTTTTTTTTTTTTGTGATTTCCCAGCCAACTAAGGCCCTTAATGTGATTTTCTGCAGCGATATGGCTAAAATCGGTCAAAACCAGCTAGAACGAGATGAACTGTCGCTACGGGTGGCGGAGCCGACATCAGAGCACGACAGCAACGCTGCGTTGGAACCCCAAAATTGCCCGAAATGAGTTTTGGACATCGACTTTAAATTTTTAGGATATTTTTAGGTATGTGACGAGTATTTTAAATTTCATAGAAAAAATTCAGGGAACTCAGTACCCGTTAGGAGGCGTAGTAGATAACTTGATGTCTCGAAATACCGATCCGGATAAGGATCCCTCACCCTATCTTCCGTTACAATAAATTAAGGTTTAACGATATATAATTTTGTATTTTTGTAAAAAATTAAAAAATTCTAAAAATAATTACATATTATTAGTGGAGCTGAAATCGGTTAGTTCACAATTGTCTTGATTTCCTGTTTATTTTTATGTACTGTCCTACTTACTTAATTTTCTATAGTTGGTGTCAGAGTCGCGTTCCTCATAATCATTATTTGCACAATGATTAAAAAATACCAAATACAAACTATCACTCAACCTTTTTTTGTGAAATACAAGTACAATAAAATGAAGAGAAGAAGACCTCCACTAAATCGAGCAGCCCAGGATGACTCACTTTGAGAGTATGTTAACCGACTATTTTAGATGATGGAGAGACTCATCTCTGTCCAGCAGGCCCGGGAGGAAAAGAGGAGCTGTCTGACCCTCCCCCGCTACCACAATTTGAGTCACTCTTGCAGTGAGAAGATCAAGAGTCACCCCGGTATAATCATGTTCCTTCAGCGTACCATCCGACACTACCACAATACAATATGGTGCCTCCACTGCATCATCTGATACTGCCACAGTATAACTCAATGCCTCCACCATATCATCCGGCACCACCACAAGGCTACCCAATTTCTCATCAACATAATCTAGTTCCTCTTTCACGAGACTCACTCATGATGGACCCAGCCTACATTGAAAGATACAAAAGATTAAACTCATATACCTTTGCAGGTGCATCCTCTTTCAAAATATTGAGTATTGGTTAGCTGAGACAGATAAGACCTTCGCAACTCTTGGGGTGGTTTTCGAACAGAAGATTATACTTGACACCTACATACTTATAGGAGAGGCAGGCCGCTGGTGGCAGCTCAAACAGGTCATCCTGCTTGGTCCAGTCACTTGTGAACAGTTTTTGATGGCTTTCAATGAAGAGTATCTCCTATAGTACCTCCAACATTTGAAAGAGATGGAGTTTGCACACCTAACCCCCAACCAACCGAGGCCCCTAAAGTATTTTTCTGTAAGGATACGGTCAAAATCGGCCAGGTCGATGCAAACTACTGCTGGACCACGACAGCACCATCGTGCCGAAACTCCAAAATTGGCCGAAATGAGTTTTGAACAATGGTTTTGGATTTTTGGAGTATTTTTAGGTATGTAACGAGTGTTTTGGATTTCACAGAAAAATTTCAAGAAATTCGGTACCGTTAAGAGGCGTAGTAGACAACTCGACATCTCGAAATACTGATTTGGATAAGGATCCCTCTCTCTATTCTCCGTTACAGTAAATTAGGGTTTAATAATGTATAATTTTGTATTTTTGTGAAAAATTAAAAAATTCTAAAAATAATTATAGCTTACTAGTGAAGCCGGAACTGATTAGTTCACAATTATCTTGATTTTCTATTTATTTTTATGTACTGTCTTACTTGTTTGATTTTTATATAGTACATGTTCTTAATTTATAGTTCGATAGTCTCATCAACTTATCTGATTATTTTGATTATACGCCATCAGCATAAATGTAGTTTAATTAATCTATGAATGTGATATGAGATATTAGTATGAGTTTGTTGGTTGTTTGTTGATAAAAGTCTGTATGTGAAATACTTGTTGGTTACTTAGGCAAAGGGTGGACGAGCCCGGTACATAGGGAACCCTACCGTGAATATTACCTCAGTCAGATAAGGCTGAAAAATTCTTTACCGGAAATGGTTGGGAGATATAGTTCACCCTCGTACCGAACGGAGTTTCGAGATGATGGAATGTTTGCGCTCATTACTGGATGAGATATGGGGACGACCAGTCAATTGTAAAATTGGATATTAGGTTTACGAATAAGGGGGACACCCCTATGCGCCATCAGGGGTATTAGTAAGCATGTAAAAAAAGAAAGCTATTGTTTCTCATTCTCTTATGCGTGAAAGTAAAAAATGATATGGATATGGGTCTTCATAGATTGTCTTTGAAAAACTCGTTATCATAAGTATTAAACAAATATTTTTGAGTTTTAAATATATTTAAATAAAGTAAGGGTTCCATTAGTAATTTTTTGATTGTTTTTACCAACCTTCAGTTTTCTATATATATTATTAGTGTGATATTTTTACTAGATTAGCATAGCTCACCTATTTATTAACTATTTCAGATTAAGAGGACTAAGATCTAGATCCCGATTAGTAAAAGATTTGTGAGTAGTTCACTATCCAAACTCCTTTCAAGTGCTAGTAAAGATTGTCATAAGATGCTTAGTTATTCGTTTTTTGTTTTATTTCTTTAATTTTCGTTTATCTTTTAGAATGGACATTTTTGTAATCCTATTGGGCAATTAAAATTATTGTGTAAGGAATATAAATCTTAACTCTATTAATCGCTTTCACATTTAATTTATGAATTTATTTTCATTTAAGTTTTCGATTTCTATAATAATAATCAATTTTAGTAATGAATAGAATTTGTTAGTAAAAATATGCATATACAAATGATTTATTGTTTACATAAGTAATACCAACAATCTTCTATTGACGAATATATTTTCTAAGTAAAAATAAACTATAAAAATTGAAGTCTTTTTTATAGGTACATTTTTACAAATGGAAGTCTTTCTCATTACTATAAGTTTACAAATAGAAGTCTTTCTCATTACTATAAGTTTACTTATACTATGAGAATAAAGAGATTAAAATCTATTTTTTTCAACCTAGTAAGTATCAACCAACTCATTAGATTTTTATGTTAGGGTTTCTCTGCTTCAAGTTCAAAATTTTTTATGTCTTCTTTTTTCAACTGCAAAGTCCCTCATTCTTCTTTCCATAGTCAAGTCCCTTGTTTTTCCCCCCCTTCAATTATAGCTAAGTTTCTCATTTTCATCTTCCTCTAGTTCCACATATGGGTAAGTTAAGAAGTTGTGGAGATAATCTTCCTTTTCTCCTCAAAACAATGCCACGATACTTGTGCTCCACAAGGCTGAGAAGAAGTATGATTTGTGTACGTACATATAGTCCATGAAAATGAATATGTATGCAACTCATTTTTATTCTCTAATTAGTAAAAATCATTAGCCCCACACAAAGGAATATTGAAGAAAATTATTTATGTTTTATGTTGTTCACGATGTTCTTATCTTCTTTACAAAAATCATAAATGATAATTAGAAATAAAAATTTTGCTTTCAAATAAGATATAAAATGAATCATCAATAAACATATATTTTTAAAACAAAAATTAGGTGAAAAATTATTGAAGTGAAATACTCTCCAATTTAATTTTATTTGTTGAACCTTATAAAGGGAATTACATAATGTATACTTTTACTTGCACCTCACTAAAACCAATGGTACAACACAAAGGCTCCTTTCTCTTATTGATTGAAATTGGCTGAAACAACGCGTTTAATGAAACAATCATGTGGAGTGGGATGAAGTGCATGAGGTTCTATAAATACTAGAATGGTATGTGCGGTGAGAATTTTTTATAAGGGGCCCTGGCTGTGTGTGATGTTGTGGTGACAATCCACAATATCATAAAACATGCGTACAAGTATATGAACATCCGACGATGACAATTCATTCTCACAATGAGTGTCGTACTATAATCTTCAGAGTTTGGAAGGGGGTGTCTCCTTTGATCCTCTCCTGCTTCTAAAAGTTCAGAGTATTCATGGTTTTTGTCATGTAGTTTTATGGATTAAGCGTTAGATGTTTGACTCTTAAAAAAAAAAAAATTAGAAAAAATTATTTTTAAGAAAAAAATAGTATAATATATAGTATAATTTGTTATTAAAATTATTTTGAGTATGAGATTTAGTATTATATTTAATTAATTAATGATGTTACAAAATGAATAATAAATGCTAAAGTAATCAAATATTTTTAGAATAAAAGGTTAATTATTATAATAATTTAAATAATATCTTTAAGTTGAATATTAAAATAGAAATCTATAGTGAGAAATATGAACTCATGTCAAAATATGTTATGTTTGACAATTATATATGGGTCAAAATACCTAATTTCATCCTCAATCTTTGAAAAATGTTCAAATTACACAATAAATTTTTTTCAGGATTTAAATCAAAGCTTAACTCTTAAAAATATACAAATCATCCTCTTACCATTAGGAAAATCAACACCATCAAATATCAGCACACATGGCTGACAACATAATTTGTTTTAATCTACGTGAATGCCATGTAGAAAACACGTGACATCCACATGGACTTATATAAAAATTATCTCACTGGTCAAATTCCTCTATTTGAACTTTAAGCACCCATTTTTCTTTATTAACATGTATCATTTCCATGGAAACATCTTCAAAAACAAGATGGCTTGGGCGACCATGTAAAAGGCCGGAACTTAAAGGACATGAATTTGTATTTTAAATGGAGAAGTAAATAATAATGTTAGGGTTTATATTTTTTATATAATAAATTGAAACATCCAATAGGGTTATGGGAATGTCCCTTCTACAGTAGTTTGTAAACAAAAATGAATAAATGATTTAAAATAAATAAATAATTATCATATGGGTTAACCTCTACTACCACATGACGGGGTTCGGAAGGTTAATCTACTCACAACTCTCTTGTTGATCAGGATCTGAATCTTAATATTCTTGATTTGAAATTGTTAATAGAATAATGAACTACACTAGCTCAGTAAGAATATCACGCTAATCACTGATACGAAAAATCGAAGGTTGGTAAAAATTATAAAACAACTAATAGAACCCTTAATTTGAGTAAATTTATTTAATATAAAGAAAACTGTTTATTCCATACTTACCGTTGCGAGTTTTCTAAAACGATCTATGAAGACAATAAATTCGAATATCATTTTTATGACACATTTACATGAACAATAATAGTAAACTCACTTCATTCCCTACTTACTGGTACCTCTAGAAGTCCATAGAGATATTCTCCTACTCGTGAACCCAATATATAGATTTGTCAATTAATCCAGTAGTCCCCATACCCCGTCTGGTAATGGGCGCTAAATATACTATTGCCTCAATACCACGTCTGTAATAAAGGTCAACCATATCTCCCAAACCCTTCCGGTATGGGACTTCTCAGCCCATTTAACTGAAGTAATATCCACAGTAGAGTTTCCTATGTACCAGATCCGTCCACATTTTCTCAGGGTACCTAAGAAGTCTTTCATATGATTCACATCAATAAAATAACCACCAATCGTATACTAACATCTTATTTTATATTCACAGATCAATCAAACGACAATTAACCAAACAGTACAATTTCATACCTCAACAATTAAGAACATAATTAGGGACTTTATTTCAAATAAGTCAATCAGATAAAAATCACGATTTAAGCAATCAATAAATGAGAAAGCAATTTAAAAATAATAATTTAAATCACATGATTGAACAATAAGCAATTTATGCAGTATATAAAAATAAATAAGCAATACAGACGAGTTAAGGCAATCATAAACTAACCAGTTTCTGACTCCACTAGTGACCTATAATTATTTAAAAGTTTTTTTAGTTTTCACAAAATACAAGACTTTCGATTATTTAAGCCTCAATTTACCATAATAGGGAATATGGTGATGGATCCTTACCCAGATCGAATTTTGAAGCACCGTACTATCTACTACACCTCTCAACAGGCTCCGAATTTTTTGAATTTTTTTTGTGAAAATTAAAATACTCGTCACGTACTTAAAAATATCTCAAAAATTCAAAATCAATGTTGAAAACCTTTTTGGCTAATTTTAGGATTCCGGCACGGCGAAGGCGCCATGCTCCGATTCTGGCTCTGCCGTCCACAGCGGCGATTTGCCTTAGCCTAGCCAGTTTTATGCAGTTTTACATGTATTCCTATAAAACAAATACGTTAGGAAGCCTCAGTTGGTCAAAAAAATTAAAAAAAAAAATGAAACCTATCGGCAGGGGGTCTCTGGGTGCGAGGGCTCTGCCAATTCTTCTTCGCGACTGAGATTCTTCTTCGGCTAATCTATACCAGAAAAAGACGATGAACACAATAGTCAAAGAATTGTGTGAAACGAAAAACAGGACGAAGGTCAACAGATAGGGTTTAGGGTTTTGGCCGCGGCAGCTCCGTCGGGCTTTGCCATGATTTTTGGCTCACCCATTGTCCCTTTTGCTCCGATATGGCCACAGGGAGACTTAAAATTGAATTTGGAGCGGAGAAGATAGAATTTTATCTATTTTGACAATCAGTGGTGGCTTCGGTGCGGCGGTGGCTGGGGGTTGACCTCCTTCTCCGACGAGGGCTGGACGGTTGAGGTTAAGGTTCTCCTGCGAAGAGGAGTTTAAATACTCCTCTCCTCTTTGATTTAAATCGTCCATTTATGTCGATGTAGAGCGAGGAAGACTGTTTGATGATTTTCCATTTAGGTTGATGGGTGGACGAATTCAAAACATTCATCACGATCCGTTCGTCTGTCCGATCGTGTCTAAAGAATGAATGCATCTGAACTGTTCACGCACGCGGGATGAGGTCTGGACTATCAGATTACCAGACACGTAGATCGCTCACATGGCTTCCTGTGTGGGGCTGATGTCAGCCTGTCTACCATGCAGCGTGCTCTGGTTCGCTTGGATTGCGTATTGGGCTGTCCCACGTGGGCAAACTTTTTTTTTATGATTTAACCCCTTGTTTTTAATTTCTCTGTCAAAAACACCCACTGAATTCAAAATGTCACCCCTTCTCCCCAAAATTATTTTCAATTTCATCTCTAATCTATTTTTTTCTAAAAAAATTATTAAAATTAAATTAATTATTTATATAATTTTTATAAGTAAAAAAGATTGTCATGAACTGATTTTTGGGCTCGCGTATTACAGACCGTGTTCAACTCATGTCCCTGTCTCTCCATTTTCACCTCTTCAGTTCTCTTGGGCCTAGCAAATGCCATGATGTTGTATATCTCACCCTCAAAAAACTATTGCTCCATTATTCCTCCTTATGATATTCGTACATAACCAATCCCCAACATATCAAATATAATACTATAATAATGCAAAGGCTCAATGATTCTCCCAATAAAGCTATTGTCATGGCTCAGATGCTGTCTGATGGTCATGAATAACTTTGGTATGAGCAAAGCCAATAATCTCAATTTATGGAGATTGCTCTTAGTCATGTCCTATAAGTAATGGTGCATCCAGTGAACCATTGTGGCCTCATTAAGTCTCATCTCGAGTTAACTCAGATATGTTATATTATTAATTTTGTGCTCCAGCAACTGGAACTCAAGGAGGAAGCATAACGAGCTCACAAAGTTTGTAAGTCATTATCTAGTTGAGACCGAGAGGCCATGTTGTGGAACAATCCAAGACATTGAAGCTCCCACATTATGTTGAGATCAATAAAGCGGACGCACTCCCCATCGTCCAACACTTTAAAGATAGCTTGATTAGTGTGGTGAAGGGAGCGAACTTTTTATATAGGTCCACGTGAATGTCACGTGTCATCTATGTGGTATCCACATATATTAAAACAAATTACGTTATTATTCACGGTGTACTAATATTTGACAATGTTAATTTTTTTTACAGGCCATGTTGTAAATTTAATTGCTTTAATTTTTTTTTTTCTTTTGCAAATTATCGTATTAGCAAGTGAATGTAATAATCTACATTTGTTTGTCCTAATTTATGGTATACAGTTTGCAGTTTGTTACTGCCATGACTTAGTAATTTTATTGTGTACTAAAAACTTTTTAAAATTTATGGCACAGGAGAACAAATTAAAATTGCCTGTGATATGAGGACATTACATGTAGTTACCGTACGACATCGTTTGGCCCAACCAATATCAGGTCTGCTTTCATTTATATGCGAAGTGGGTAACAAAATTTCAACCCCCCCAATAAAAAAGGTAGCAAATAAATTGAATGAAGCAGTCGACATTAAGTTATGCCAACAGCTTCTTCCATGTCGGGTACCTTTTTTTAAAAAATGGTGTATTATTATATAGTTATGTCAGCTGGCTGTGCCTTGTTTGGGGCGGGCCTTCTAAAATGGTACGGAATATTTATTTATTTAGTTATGTCGTATTCTTCTTCCTCTACCATGTTTGGGTCCTTTCAAATTTGTACAAATTTATAATTTAGTTTATGTGATCGACTTTTGATGTGTTGGATCTTTTCAATTTTCATTTTGTTTTCATCAAATATTAGGAATTATGATAGAGACGTATCTTAATTATTGATTTCTAATCATTTGTATTGTACATACGATATTGTTTCTACCGATGTGCAAAACATATATATATATATACACACACATATATACACACGTGTACCTACACAAACGTACAAATGAAAAATGGAATATACACACACAGATTATATGTGTACCGTACGTAGTAACATGCAGTTTGCAAAACAAAACAACCGCGTCATGTACTCTTTGTTTAAAATGAATTTATGTAATTAAAATTTAATACAGTTGTAATGTTATTAAAAAAAAAAAAAAAAATTATACAGTTAGGATTTTAAATACCCTTTTGTTTTAAGTAATTTACTTTATTGAAAATTAAATCACCTAACTTTTGCTCATTCATACCAAAACTGTGTATTTTAAGATTTACATAATTAAGTATATAAAATCTTATATTAAGAAAATTTTATATAAAAAATTCAAAAAATACTCTTTAACAATCAACTAACGTACATATATATATATATATATATAATATAATATAAAAAATAGTAATTGCTTAACTGGCCATCGCATTTTTAATTAAAAAAGAGCATCGTGCAAAGTATATTCAATTTTGAGCTTGTCTAACGCTAGACGTATGCATGATTAGCCGTATCGTTTGACCCTGCAACCCAAATCCTGCTTATTCTAATTTCTTCCTCCTTCTTATATTATAATTAATTTAATGCTGATCTTATGTTGTTGATTTTGACAATATTTTTTTCGCAGATTAAGCTGGCCATGACATTATATATATATATATATATATATGTATATGTATATATATAAGAGAGTACAACTAATGATTTTCAACATGAATTAAGTAATGATAATTGTAAAGGTTTTGACGTCTTAGATTTTTATTTTTTAATTTCATAAATTTTGAAACATATTTTTATAACATATAAACTTAATTTAAATATAAACATGTCATAATGTCTAAATTTCGAAAATAAAAATACATATACTATAATTCCATGTGGAAGAAGATAATGTATATCATTTATTCCCTGGTAGTACTTTTCTCTTCTTTCTTTTTTTTTTTTTGGTCCATAATCTCTTTGTATATAATTATAATCTTTGAAATTTTTTATAAAAATAATTTATTTTTGAAAATTAGAACTTTTCATATTCTTAGGATATTTTATTTTAAAATTATTTTCTGACTATACTTTAAGATTAAATTAATCATTAATAAAATTGAAAAGAAAAAGGAGATCTTGAAATTCAATGAATCGGATGATGATAGGTTTTCGAAGACGATGATGAAGAATAAGCAGTAATTAATAGGAAAATCGTAATTTCTTTTTTATATTTTTTCTAATTTGTATTTTAATTGTAGAATTAAAAATATGTCTCAAATTAATTAAAACATACAAATTATAATTAACTTTTTTTTTTTTTTTGGAACTAATTTTTATATAAATATAACACGGACAAAGTTTACCGAATATACGGATATTACGTTTAATGAATTGCCACGTGTTGCACTCTCATTATAGATGCGGCTTAACGTTTCCTATGCCTTCCCGCAGACAAGCACCTCTGGTTGCCTTCGCTACCAAAAATTCAAAATTAAAGGGCAAAAGTAATATGAAGTAAAGGAGGACAGAAGTAGCGTCTGGCTAACAACCGCCTCTGGTTGCATCTTCAGGACATGAAAAATCAACTCTTAGGCCTCACCCACTTTCTCTACCGTCTGCCACCTCATCATCTCACTCAACGCCGCCGTTTTAACTCTTTTTTAAATTTTTTTTTAATAACCGTTTTCTTAATATTATTATTTTTTAAATTTATATTTATATGTTATTAAATTTATCCAGAAACTCCACGCAAACCCCGCCTCATTTTGGAATTATTCTGTTTCACTGATTCTCTACAATGAAGAAAACTCCCTTCTCTTCTTCTTCTTCTTCTTCTTCTTCTTCTTCGCCTTCCTCTTCCTCCTCCTCTCCCACCATAACTGTCCTCTTCAGCCGCCACGTCAGCGATTCTGATCTGGCTATTCTTTCTTTTTAATTTTCCTCATGCATCCTTTCTGCTGCGTCTCCACCGTATCCGATCACTCTCCTTCTAAACCCTTTCTGTCTCCGATCCCCATGTCCGCCGCCACCGCCACTTCCCCTTCCTTCGCCTCTACCAGATCCGACTCCGTCTCCACCCGATCTGCTTCCCAAAAATTCGCCCATTCTAATCTCAATTACACTAACAACAATCATAATCACCATACTAACACCAACAACTTCTTAAACCACAACGATGCCAATCGTCTGAGTCAGAGAGGATTGTCTTCGGCTTCCACTTTGACGGCCGCGTCTGCGTCTGGCAGGGAGCCTCCCGTAGATGTCAAAATAAACGACATCGTTGGGAATGGGATATCTGGAATACTCTACAAGTGGGTCAATTACGGGAAAGGATGGAGGCCTCGGTGGTTCGTTTTGCAGGACGGTGTATTGTCCTATTACAAGATTCACGGTCCCGATAAGATTTTCGTTAGCCCCGAGACTGAGAAAGGATCCAAAGTTATCGGGGACGAGTCCATGCGGATCATCTCTAGACATAAGCATGTCAATGGCAATCCTCAACATCGCCGCAAGCCCTTCGGTGAAGTCCATCTAAAGGTTGGTCTTGCAATATCCAGTGTTTCTTTGAATTTGCATTCCTCGTTTTTTTATCCCGGTTAGTCTTTCCGACTTCTCTCTGTTTCCCATTTCAAAAGGACAGAAAAGAAATTGATCCATTGATCCGATTCGTCCCCTTTTACAATAAGAAGCGGATTCTCTTTCGATTTTATTTGAAACTGAATTGTTTTTAATTGCTTGACAATTTTTCGTCTGTGATTATTTTCCTCCATCTTTCTTTATTTTATGGGGTTTCAAGAAGGTTCCAATTCAATCTGTTTTTGTTTTTCTTAAATCTGACTGAGGATCTTGCGGCATTCCTCTCCATCCTCTTCTTCTTTGCCGTCTTGTTAATACAATTTGGCATATGTGCCTTTGTTTTCCTCTTTTAATTCGTTACATGTTTGTAGGTTTCTTCAATCCGCGAGAGCAGATCAGATGACAAGAGATTCTCGATTTTCACTGGAACGAAGAGGCTCCATTTGCGTGCGGAAACACGCGATGATCGCGTCGCTTGGATGGAGGCGTTGCAGGCGGTAAAAGACATGTTCCCGAGGATATCCAACAGCGAGCTGATGGCTCCTACTTGCAACATTACGATCTCTACGGAGAAGCTGAGAAAGCGGCTGATGGATGAGGGCGTGAGCGAGGCGGCTATACAAGACAGCGAGCAGATTATGCGGAGCGAGTTCACAGCGCTACAGAACCAGCTGGTGTTGCTCAAGCAGAAGCAGTGCCTCCTCATCGACACGCTCAGGCAGTTAGAGGTACATGCCATGAAAACTAGTAAACAACATCATGTTGGTACCCGGAATTCTACTTGCACTTCGGGTTCACCTACTAGTGTGCTGAATTCTTGTCCTTCCAAACGATAAGTCTTTATATACCGCTAAGTCATTCTGATTGGATGCTGGTGGAGGGTTGTTATGGTTATTCTTCCTCTGTCTTAGTGTTGGTTAGGGTTTGTAAGTTGTTTTTGTTCTTCCTGTCCCAGTGTTGGTTAGAGTTTGTAAGTTGTTTTTCTTTTTCTTTTTCCCTATCTGATTAATTGTTTGAAGATTCATTTAGAGGAACTCTGTATATTATTTTTCCCCAATGTTAAATAAGTGGTCATTTCGTGGTTCTATTGGAGTTCTGGTTTTGGCGCTGTGTGTAGTACACCCTTGTCAAGTCACTAGATGGGGAGATGATATAATAACCATTTTTGTTCCCAAAAGTTTTTCTGCATCCTTAGTTTTAGGAGATTGCCTTACTCTGTCTTGGTTTTCCTTCTCTGGGTTTGTCAATTAATTGATGTCTTCTCCTTTAATTGCTATTAGTAAAAGTAAAGGATTGATAGAATGTTGCTTAAAAAGATTATTAATTGTTAACATCAGGGTTATTGCATGTTTCTGCAGAACTGTTATAGATGAAGATGCTTATGCCTAAAGTTAAACCTATTTGAATGGCTTCTTGTAACAGTGTTTGCAATTGTGCATGAACCCTGAGGGAAACAAAAAAATGACACCCGCTGCAATATAGATTAGATATTGTCTGTTCAGGTGTGAGTTCATTGTCACAATATCACATAGAAGCCCTAATTTCCTCTTATAATCGCTTGAAATAATGTCGTAAGTGCATAGAAATGACCTTATCCTTCTAGCACTGGCTATCTTCATCAAAAGAGTTTAATGTTACCATTTGATATGTTCTCAACACGAAAGTTTTGCAAATAATTGATGAGTATCCTTGATGTTTATTGTAGTTCATTTTATTTCTGAAGTCATCTACAATTGCAATGTAGGAGCAGCTTGGAATTTGCAATATATTTTTCCTGCCAATCGTGTTTCCACTTGGTTATTTTTTGAAGTTTTTCCTACTCTAGGTCCTTCTATGATGCTGTAAAAGTTGTCAAACTTTTGTAAATTTTAGCACTTCTGGAGGAAGAAGGGTTAGTTATAATAATTAGTAGTTGGATAGCGCTTTGTAATTATTGTAATCTTGTACATGGCCAGTTACCAGCTCTAGCTAGTTACACTAGTATCCTATCTAAGCATTGTAATTATGTATACCTTATTTAGTTAGGAAGATGACCCTGCTAACTTTATCAATATTTGGAAGACTGCAGCCTCGGGATATTGCTTCCATCTTGTTGTTATTATGATGCTAAAAAATGAACATCCATCATGTTGTTATTTATGATGGTAAAAGATGAAATCGAAATCTTAGGAACTAGGTGGATTCTTGAGCTCTGCATGGTCAATGTAGAACGAGTTGGTCTCAAGTGATATTAAGGAGATTTAGCCAGGAGAAAACCATCTAACCATGGGAGACATTATTTACCACATCCAGTGGAGGTTCACTTTTGAGTACTCTTCTTTTCTTCTAGATGTAGCTGAGCAAGCATTGTTGAATTTCAACTAGGTCCAGCTATGATGGTGAGTTTCACATTGTTTGTACCATATGCCCTTGGTTGAGGTTGGGCGGGTGTCTGGGATACTTTACGAACTGGCTTAATATGGTATGTTTTGGAAAAACTTTTTTTTTTCTTGTTGCTACAACTGTGCACTTTTTTTTCTTTTATTTCCAATTTTCCTACTATTGTCTATTATGATATCTCCTTTATGAATATAGTTAAAATACATAGTTGACTAGCTTTTCAGTCAAGGAAGCAATATCCCCAATAGAGTTTTTATTTTTAAATTTTTTTTTCTGTATTTGTGAGTGATGGTAAAGATACTTGATGTGTTTCACATTTGCGTTCTCTCTTTTGGAAGTTTTTTTTTTTTAAATAAAAAATATGATATGATTCATTAATTCACAAGTATCAATGCAGTGCCAACACATGTACAAAAAATGTTTACATGTCAATTAAAATATCAATAAGGTCCTCAGAATTAACATGTAGACCAAAATCTTCTTTGAGATTTATATGATCCAATTCATCCATCCATGATGTTTTTGTTATAATTATCCTGTTTGCCGATGAGTATCTATAGTTTTCATTTCTGGCCTCAAGTGTTTATCTTTCTTTCTTTCTTCTTTTTTTGTTCTATTCCGGAGAGATGATCTAGGAGCTTGTTAATATGTCGCTGTTTGATTGATTTGCATTGTACCCTTTTTGTTGATGGTGGCCTGGAATGTGACAAATATGCCAGTGGCTCATTTTTATGTGCAAAGTTGATCTTGCAAGTTTTATCCATCTGAGGGATTTAATTGATCTGATGCTATTGTTTATATTATCCATGTGGACTTTAGATTTTCCACAAACTGCTGATGGAAAGCTATTTATACTGTATCTTGTAGACAGAAAAGGTTGATCTGGAAAATACAGTAGTTGATGAGAGCCAAAGGCAAGTTGGTGATCAAGGGGTTTCTAGTCAGTTGCGGCTTGACAAATCTAGTGGTAAGTCATTTACTCATGTTGGTTTCATAACAGTTGGCCATTTTTGGGTCATTACCATGGAATGAGAGCCTGATTAAGGGGTGTTACCTTTCTTTTTACACTTTGATTGTTTTCTGACGTAATGGACAGTCTTTTTATCTTAAAACAAAAAGAACTTGTATCAGAGTAAGAACCACACATGATTGTCTGAGTTGAAATTTACAGCTCATTCTAGTATGATGGATTGAAGGATGCCTTTGTTATGATAACGGATATGTATCCTGATGTAGTGTTCACATGCATTTTAGAAATATAAATTATTTGGATCTTGTGAAAATACTTTTATTGTACAAGTCAAAACACATAAATTGACTTGCCTAAAATATTTGCACACAGCATTTTATATTTCATATTGATGCACTGTTTGCTCATCAGTTGTACCGATTGTAACTTGATGTATTCTTTTCCTCCATTTTTTCAGAAGGTAGTGTAACCGAGTCAGATGATGACAATGAAAGAGTAGATGCCGCAGAGGAAGAGACCGACGATGAAGAAAATACATTTTTTGATACTCGTGACTTTCTGTCATCAAGTTCATTTAAAAGTAGTGGATCTGGTTTTAGGACATCATCCTTCTCTTCAGATGAAGAAGGGTTTACTGTAGTTGAGTCTGAAGACGATGTGGATCCTTCAATTAGATCCGTTGGGTTCAACTATCCTTACATTAAGCGCCGTAAAAAATTGCCTGATCCAATTGAGAAAGAAAAAGGTGTCAGTCTTTGGTCGATGATCAAGGATAATATTGGGAAGGATCTCACAAAAGTTTGTCTTCCTGTTTACTTCAATGAGCCCCTCTCTTCTCTGCAGAAGTGTTTTGAAGATCTGGAATATTCATATCTCCTTGACAGAGCGTATGAATGGGGAAGAAGGGTGAGTTTGTGCTAGGAATTGATGGTGGTTGTTACTTCTATATCAAATTGACTTCGTAAAAGGTCTTAGTCGGCTAGGTTTCTTGCATGCTATTGGTTTATCAAAACATTCTTTGCACTTTTTGAAGTCTGTGTATTTTTGAATGATTTTCTACCCTCTCATACATGAAAGACGAAAAAAATTTATTCATTCTGGTAATTAAATAAAATTAAATATTTTGGCCATTTGGAGCTTGAAGATTGAGCATTAGTTGAATCCTGCCCATTATGATATCGGTCACTTAAGCAGTGTATTCATCCTCTGGCCACCTAGAAAAGCTAAAATCTATACATTATTAGACTCTTTGATGCTTGTGGAACATTCTTCTTGTTACTGTAGATGCTTTGGGGCATATTTTAAATTTGTGATTTCTTTATGAATGCTAATATGCTCTAGTCTAATGCAGCAGAATTTTTATTGCTGTTATTGCTAATTTGCTGCCAAGTCTTGTGTCTTAGGAATCTGCTTAATTAGCTTTCTTCAGTTATATCTCTCTCTTATCTTCTCTTAAAAAAACACAAAACACATTTACATCTAGAAAAAAATATGGGACCTGATAGTTTGTTGCATAGGCAACATATGGATTCTTCTGAATTTATAAAATAACTATTGACAAACCTGATCAGTTTTTCCTGCAAAAATTATCTACTCCATTCTTTTCTATAATTTCAAGATGAAATTGCTTATGTTTATGTTTCAGTGGTTATTGTTTATGTCTATAAATGATGAGGCTTGCAATACGAGAATGCTTTAATCTTTTTGGCACTCCCTTGAACATTTTGTTTCCTGAAACTTTTCAGGGTAATAGCCTCATGAGAATTCTTAATGTGGCTGCTTTTGCTGTATCCGGATATGCTTCAACTGAAGGAAGAATTTGCAAGCCATTTAATCCATTATTAGGAGAAACCTATGAAGCAGACTATCCAGATAAAGGCGTTCGGTTTTTCTCTGAGAAGGTTCCATGTCTTCACCTAGTAGTTTGATAACATGTCTAATGAGGTCTTTTTTTTTTCTGGATTTTTGCATTTAAAGTATGTTATTGTTCCAGATCCTTACTGCCTAAACTTGCTCCGTAAAAGAAAAAACTTTTTGAACTTCAACTGAAAATGGCCTGATCCTGTGTGATATGCTTATGTTTAAACCCCTATTTACAATTTTCTGATTAACTTACCAATTCAAAGTACAAGCCAATAGATTTCCTAATATCTTATAAATATGAATTTATGGACATTATACGCATTTAATAAGTCATTATATGCATTTTTGGACTCAATATTTGACATTGCCACTGCTGCCGAAATCATACTGATGCTCACCGGATTAATTAGAAGCATTGGAGAAGTTTGGACCCGGAATCTTATATCTAATTAGATGTGGACATGATTTTTGATGTCAGTAATGGTCGGAAGAGAATTCAGATTCAATATTTTGTATTTCTTTCTTCGACTAGAAGGCATTAGGAGGATTTTGTACTTTTTCTTCTGGTCCTGGGGGAAGGGCATAATGAATAGATGTAAAAGGTAAGATTGCGAGAAAATCTAATGTCGAGGATGTTTTTGTGAGCACCAACATGAATCCGATAGAGATATCCAAAGAAAGTAAGTGGTCTTTAAAGGAAGACATCTGCAAAGTTAATGAGCTTAAAATTAACCTGCTAGCAACTTCTGGAACAAAGAACTCATAGGCAGATTACTGGTTCTTTTTTTCGGGCAATTTGACTTTAATTTTGTTGGACTGATACAATCATAGAGTTGATGCAATTATAATGGTCGGTGCAGTATTCATTTTTTTCATCTTTCTTAGGGGTGGCATTTTGTGCCATTATCCCAATATAGCTTTTATGGCTCTGTTTGATTTCCCCAGCCATTCCTTGCAATTACAAAATGGCTGAGATTGGTTTCATTTTTGTTCAGGTTAGTCATCATCCAATGATTGTAGCATGTCACTGTGAGGGCACTGGATGGAAATTCTGGGGGGATAGCAATCTGAAGAGCAAATTTTGGGGTAGATCAATCCAGCTTGACCCAGTAGGTGTTTTGACTTTAGAGTTTGATGACGGAGAAATTTTTCAGTGGAGTAAGGTATGATGCAAATGATTTATCCCATTTAGTTTTTACTTAAATTGAAATTCTTTATGGGCCTTCAATTTTAAACATGGAAATTACTTTTTTTCAGGTTACAACATCAATATACAACCTCATACTGGGTAAGCTGTATTGTGATCATTATGGCACAATGCGCATTGAGGGCAATCGTGATTATTCATGTAAGCTGAAATTCAAGGAGCAGTCAATTATTGATCGAAATCCTCACCAGGTGCGTGGATTTCCTTTCAACTGTCTATACCCTCAGATGTGACTAGCATTTAGGCTTTAACATTGTTACCCAAGCTAATGAGGATGCAGAAATTGTGCCTAACACCAATTGAAAGTTGTCATATTGCTGTTCAACCAATTATGGAAGCTAGGAGAGCTGTGGAATCTTTTGATCAGTTTCATCTTCCTTTATTTATTTTTTTTTGTGCAGTATTCATTTGATTAGTTGCATCTTTTCTTTAGTTTCGCTGTTTTTATTGTAACATTCATGGTGTCTTCTTGAACCACTATTTTGGGGATTAAAGAGCAGATTTACCAGGTTTGAGTGGTATTCCCTGTATATTCATTGATGATGTTTTAATAACTAAAAACTTAGCCATATACATGGTCAGAGGGTTGAGAATCCAACAGTTGAAATGCTTACGTAGATATGTGGGTAGAACTGATCAGTGTAGGCCATCTTGCAAACTTTGTCAGGTTGATTTACCTTTTTTTATATCATATGCTTATTCTGGCTCAATAGCTATAGAGAGAGTGAACTTTTTTGCTTTTTTTGGTGGCAAATATTCTTATCTATTTGTTTCTTCTTGTGCTTTTTTTTCAGTAACAAATTGAAAGATTTGTTCTTTACAAAATAAAAAGAAAAAAGAACGTTTTTTTTTTCTTAGTAACAAATTTATGTTCTGGTTTTTCTCTCTCCCCCAGCATGATTTTGGCTATAGAAGATTGAAGTGATATGACATGGCTAGTACCACCATTCTTTAACTAGTAGGATGTGATAGCATAATGTGAAATCGGATATTTCCAAGTTTAAAACCACTAGTTGTCTGCATATCCAATGATTTATAGAATTAGATCTCCCACATTAGTTTTATGTGCAGTGTTTCTGGAAATATACTTGCTCTGGAAGAATAGAGGAACAGCAACTTGAACTTAATAAATTGAATTTTAAGCCTTTGAAACCACACCTTTTACCTTAATCTTTAATTATGGCCAGAACCTACAGATTTGAGTTTGCTTGTAGGTCTGGATGTGCTACACTAGCTTTTCTGTACCGTGCTTTTTGAAATGTACTTGTTGGAAAAAATATGTGCACAACAACCTCAAGTTAATAAAAATCGAATTTTAAGCCTTTAAAGTGAACCTTTTACCTTAACTCAATGTTACTAAAATTTACCCAACATAATGCTAATAATTTAGTAAGTTATATACAGCTACAAATGGCGTACACGGTTATCCATAAAAGATAATGTGTGAAACAAATTGGGAAGAACATATCGGTAGGAGTACAATAAGTTGCCTTATTTGCTATGGTTTTTGAATGTCTGGGTCGTGTGTTGAAAAACCATAGAAAACACTGTAGTTTCCTTTACAGAGAACCTCAAGGATGCATATTTATTTCAATTGACCTCTCTGTCACATTTGGTTAACTCCTGCTGGATTAACTAATTCAAGCAGTAAATAATCATTTAAGTGCTTCATGTGCTAAGATTTTTGTTGATATGACTTGTTGGGGTACTCGACCTTTTAACTTTCTGTCTGATCCATGTATTAGTTAGTGCTTTAAAACACAAAATGGGAAAGTTCAATTTTATGACATGAATGCGCAAAGGTTTATACGTTTACTCTTTCCTTTACTGATTTTTTTTTCTATGTACTAAGAAAAGAGTGTGAAGATGTAGTAATAGAATTGAATAAGAATTATTATTTCTCTCTATGTTTTTTAAGTTACTATCATTCACCATTAGCGATTTTGCGAAAGTTAACCGTTGTCTTTTTTTCATCAGGTCCATGGTATAGTTCAAGATCAAAATGGAAAGACGGTGGCAACCCTATTTGGAAAATGGGATGAAAGCATGCATTTTGTTTATGGCGACTGTTCAGGGAAGGGAAAGGGACACGAGTCTCTCTCAGAAGCCCATTGCCTCTGGAAACGAAGCAAGCCTCCTGAATTTCCAACTAGATATAATTTAACACGCTTTGCCATCACATTGAATGAGCTCACTGCTGGGCTAAAGGTGATTTTTGTGTCAAGCTCGCTGCAATATTCCAACTTTGCGTGCACATCTTATTTTGAACTAAATGGTTAGAGGGACCTGAAATGTCCCTCTTTTTTGGCTTGAGAGCCTGAACTGTGATGTGTTTTTTTTAATATGTTCTCACCTGAAATGTGCATATTTGCATTGCGGTGCCTGAGACGTGGACACATACTGTGTCTGATGGATAAATGGAATGGTTTCACTTGAATTCACCATGCTGATGCCTGCCCCTTTCTTTTTTAAAGTTCACGTTTGTTTTGAGCGATGATTCCCAATTCGATTTTTATATGCAGGAAAAATTGCCACCTACTGATTCAAGGCTTAGACCAGATCAACGGCATTTGGAAAGTGGGGAGTTTGAAATGGCAAATTCAGAGAAATTGCGCCTAGAACAGCGGCAACGGCAGGTAGGTCATCTAACAGTGAACCTAAAACAAAAATTTTATTTTGAGTAAGAACTCGTACATTTTAATAACTAATGACATTAACACACTAATAACAATACAGTCAACTTCATAACAAGAAAACAACACAATTGATCTCTTAATGGGAACTTACAGGAGACACACATCCTGATTTAAATAACACATCCTCTTAGAGAGTGATAAAACTACCAGTCATCCAGCTGGAAGAATTGGTCAAAGCACACAAATTTGAGTCATGCATCTAGGTGCTTGAGTTTATTATGCCATCATAAAATCAAGAGTAGCATTTAGTCCACTTGGATGGCTTATTTAAGGCCCATATATATGTTATGCATAAATAATGAGTTAAGGCCTACGGAACAAAATAATACCATTTTTAAAATGACTTGGAGAATGATGTAGGTGTCCGTGATCTGAATTATAACAAGCGTCAGTTAGGTTGAGAATAATGTAAGATAGCGAAACAATGGAATAGATTGATTAGAGAAAAAAAAATAGGATAATTGTCTAGAAAAGATGGAATCCTGGTTGGTTTTGTTAAGGGTACTAACAGGATCTTGTATTGGTGATTCAGGCACGGAAGATGCAAGAGAGAGGTTGGAAGCCTATGTGGTTTGAGAAGGATAAAGGAAGTGGCACATACCGTTATATCGGCGGGTATTGGGAAGCCAGAGAAGAGGGGAAATGGGATTCATGTCCGGACATTTTTGGCCAAATTCCTTCGGATCAGATGTTAGACTGAATTGAAATATTACATTTACCATGCTTTCTAATTCTTTTTTCCTTCCCCTTTTCTCCATTTTTTACGGGGTAGTGGCAAAAGACTGCTGATATGAGCAGTTGGAAAGGTGCCTCTCCCGTGTTATCCTTGTAAGTGAAAGTAGAAGGCGTTTGCAGGTAATAATAAAAGAGAAATTTTTTTTTTTTTATGTTTCCTTGTCTTCCAGTTTCGGAACCAGTAACCTGCAAAAGTTAAATGGCTTTTTAACCAGAACGGGATCAATCCAAAAATTATACCCTCACTTCACCTTACTAAACCATATGGAATATCAACTTAGAACTCTACATGAACGCGCCCCCTGAATGAATTGATATCAAATAAATTAGTGGTGATAACCTATGGGGGGAATTCAGCCACGAAGCAACAAGGCTGAAGTTGGCTAAACATGGATTATGTACATGGGTTCGCTTTATTTTTATGGGAATTTTTTAGTGTCAATTGACTTTTTTTTACCATCACATTAGCAGACATATATGAGAACTTTTATATCAGCAAGTAACGAAGAGGATATCATTGTCTCGCCGTTAGATCTTCAAGCATATTTATATTAGTACCGGTTAAAATAAACCTTTTGAAGTGACTCCCTCCACATCCCAACAAATAAAAATAATCGTCTTTTATTTTGTTCACTTGAATATGATAATCAATTTTATAGAACTAAAGATTGAGATCATTTGTAAAAACACACTCTTAATTTGGCCTCCAAAATAAAAATATGTAGTCTTTGTAAACTACATATGTTAGGTTGGTTTCAAGTATCAACACACGTTATCTTGCTTGTCTCTTAGCAGAACCTCTATCTCTGTCTCTTCACATTTAATTGAAGCCTCTGTAGTTATTTGTAGAGCCAAAAAGCTTAAACCAGCTTTCCACCACGAGACCCCTTCCCTCACCCAAAAGGAAGTTCATTTTTTAGGTCTTGTTTGTTTGTACACTTGTTTATTTCTCTTTCAAAATAGTTTCAATCAAGGATAAAATAGTATGAAGAGAAATTTATTCTGATAATAAAAGTTCTGTAAGTTAGAGATAATACAGAACGCATTATACATATATGTGGTAGTTGTTAGCATTTGAGCCATTGTTGAGCGTGGTTTCTATTTACATATAAGCCGCTATGAGCTTTCTGAATAATAGAGTCTGCCATTATTCACCATGGATTGATATCTACCCGTTGCCAGGATATTTATAGGCTTTTTGACCCGTTTTTAGCACCTTTTGTATCCAACAAAATCCTTTCTACAGTTTTTTATTTTCATTTTTTAAAAAACTTTTTTGGGTTTTGTAAAGCTTTGAACCCATCAAACTTAATTCTTCTCTCTCTCTTATATAAACAATGACGTAATGGGTATTTGTATATTGATAGAAGAAATAACAGCTCTAGCTATACAGCTTGAGCCTGATACTACAACGTTTTTTGTTTTTTAAAATTTGTTAATAAATTTGCTGGTTCTCTGTTTTCTGTTCTTTGGATGATAGATGATGATGATGGATGGATGGGTGACCCAACAGAATCCATATCCCACTACCTGCAAAAAGAAAACACAATCTTAACCGTCCAATCAAATCTTGACCAATCAATCAACGCCCCTTAAACTGAGGGGACCCGTCCAATTCAACCCATAACTCAACGGATGTTTTTTGATGACGCCCTTTTACATCACATTTTTCCAGAGCCTAATCTTTAGCATCCTCTTAGTTTCTCATGGATTCTGGTGTCAATTGCAAGGAAAAAGGTGATGGGTTTTCTTTCTTCGTTTAACTACAGACAGAGCTGTAGAGGCGGCTAATTGTGACTCTCCATCAGCTCAACTTGTCACATATTTGCTTCCCTTCTTTTAGAATCTTTTTATTACCATCATCTCTTACATATGTACATATATATATATATATATAAATTTATTGTTAACATCAATTAGGGTTTTGGTGGGTGTTAAGTAAATAATTTTTCTTTGCATGAATCATATTGCTCTCCATCTATCTACATGTGGTAGGACAGCAATCAAGTTTGTTAAGTTATTATAATGACAAAGACAGTAATTAAATTGACAATGAACACATCAAACTCAATTTGCCAAAAAGAATAAGAATCCAATTTTATCAAAACTAAGTATTTAAAACATATTGTTTTAATTCTACTTTATGAACCCAATTTTATTATCTTTACGTTGGCTTTAATTTTAAAAACCATAATTTTCTAATAAATTGCATAAAAATTCTTAATCTATATAGTAAAAAAATTATTCAGAACTAAAACCTTAAAAAGTACTACATGGGTGTAAACGAGATACCCTTCAAATTTTTTGGGCCAGAAACAAGAATAAAGAGGGAAGAAAGTAGTGGCGTAAAGAGGAAAGCGTGAGGGAGTAGTAGTTTGTTTAGTAAGGACGAGCGAGAAGAAGAAGAAGAAGATGATGAAGAAAAGCGACGAGGTAGAGAATATTCACAGATCCTCATAGAAGCATAAAGGGAATATCGTATGTATTGTGTGTGTGTATATACACATATTTACAGTGCGTGTAAGATATTGTTTTTGTAAACAAATAAAAAATAAATAAATACAAGATGAAAACTATTACTACAAGAAAGCTTTTTTCTTTTGAAAGAAAAATTAAAATTTTAGGGAAAACCCAGAAAAGAAGGTGGGTGGGGAGGTGAATTTTTGTAATTTAAATTTAATTAAGTTTGAAGGGGAAAACGACAAAGGCCGAGGCACACAGCTATTTCTGAAAATTTGCAGGCAATTCAGTTTTTGCAGAGACCATCTCCTTAATTCACATTTTTCCCTCTTCTTCTTTTCTTACCAAAATCTAATTCAAACAAAATATTATTTGGGTCATCACGTTAATCACTTTCCCCTGTCAAGAATTAGAAAATGAGAAGTCAAAATGATTTTCTAGGGAGCACCTCAGATTACTAACTTGCTGCTTGGAGCAGTAACCTTGAAATCCTTAATGTATGTACATATATATATATATATGTATATATTTGTCAAATTTTGAATTTAAAATATATATTTGATGAATTAATTATGAAATAAACGGGGTCGAAAAGCATTTATTACAAATATCTGGTGGAGATAAAAAAAGAAACGGCGTGTTAGACATTAACGGACTACGCACGTGCTGGGTGGGTCAGTTGGAGCGCGTGAACCCACCGCCCAACCTGTCCTCACCACTCAAAAAAAAACCCCCCCATTTAATCTGATCGATTGCCGTATTTCAATTTCTCAATTTCTCAAATTTCTCATTTTTGGGGGAAGGGAAATTTGTTTGTATATATAATTTAGGTGTTTGTATATATACTGACAACAAACCCCCCCAACTGCCTTGTCCTTTCCTCTTTTGTTAATTTATCTTATTTTTACTTAATCCTATTTAAGATGATATTAATAAAATGCAATCATGGAATCGATGATACTAATAAAGAATATTCAAAGATTAATCATCGTATTCTCCTCTACCAACTATTATATTTCTTCCACTTATTGCTTCCTGGGCTTTTTACTTACACATATACATACATACATACATACATAGATACATACATATAATCAAATATAAAAACCCAATAAATTAAAATTCTCTCAACAAACTTTTTCAAACTCAATTTATTATATTAATTGATTACTCTTTTCAAATATGGTATTACCCCAATATATTTACAGAGGAAAACAAACAACCAAAGCATATTATTTACTTACTTCTTTTTCAATCTACTGTCCACACATGTACGTGTTTGTGCATGTCGTGTATACTCTAATATTTGGTCACATACACACGTGTAAATAACTCATAGGCGCTTATATGTGGAGATGTAAGTAGTAAGGCAACTCTTACAGAAGAGTTTGAATGTATTGCAATCATGGACTTGACATTACAGTATGGATGCATATTATATTATATACATGGAAAATAATATATTAAAAACAGATTCAACGATGGGCATTATATACATAAGATATCCTTAAAAAAATAATTAAATAAAAGGGTATATATCGTATACGTATATAGAGATTATAAATTCGTGGACGGTTACCAAAGTATTAATTAATTTATAAAATCAAAAACTTGTATTTTAATATATTTTTTAAAAAAAAAAAAAAAAAAAATTAGATGATAAGAAGGGATTACTTGATGATGCATAAATACGTAAAATAAAATTTGAATTTAATTAATTAAAAAAAGTTAGATGGGTCCCAGAAAATTGGTAAAGAGAGAGAAATGATTGGGCAATTGGGGCGTGGGTTGGCAATCCCATCATCTACGGCCAAAAAAATACAGCAAGTTACGTGGCAACATCAGGTGGAAGGCACAGCCGGGGGAACACGTCCAAGGTGGTGTCCTTTGAATGGTCGATGTGGCAACGTCGCATGTCGGACTCTTCGAAAGCGACGTCGTTTAAGGTCCCACTCCACTCTCCACTCCACTCCACTCCGCACCTCCCAACTGTAAAAGCGACTGTTTGGCTTCATCTTGGCAAAATAAATCTGTTTTTTTTATTCAACCAGAACTCGAGTCATTACAAGAAAATTATAATAAATGATGAGTAACGCATTTGATAATATTTCGTATTTATTTTAATTAATAAATAAATATCAGTCGTCGAAATTGATAATTAGGGATTAGTGTTATTAATTTAAGACCAATTAATTGGAGAACACGACTTAAATGTACGCGTAATCAGAGTATGTGCTGATCCTGTAACTCTGTTTTCTATTTAATTAATTAATTAATTAACCAAGAGGAAGGATTGGGATCATTAAACAATGCTAACCGTTGTAGACTCCATTTGCCACGGAATTGTAATTTATAAAACGCGAGGTTATATCTTACTTAATGCTGACCCATCAATATCATAATAATAATATTAACGCCGTCTAGTTGCCTCTAACTCCGTCTCTTGCGACTAATAAAAAATTAATTAATGAAATTTTAATTGTATTATTATATAAATAATTATTAAAAATTCTACATAATATTTTAACTATTGAAATTTTTATAGTCTCTGCGGAAGAAGAAAATGGTAAGTGGGGACAAAAAAGCTTTACTGAGTACTACGGATGGATTTTAATTATATCTTTAAAACTATACAATGGATATTATAAATTTTGTGTATATTATTATTATTAGTCATTATGCTTGCGTCTCAACGAATACATCTTATTACATAAATTTTTTATCTTGTATATTACTTACATGTTTGTCAATTACTTGTGTGCGCGCGCGCGTGTATATATATATATATATATATATAATTCTAGTTACCTATACAATGTACTAGTGAAAAATACGTCAATGTTTTAAAATTAAGGTGGCAGTGTATGAAGAAATACACGAGGAAATTATTTATTAGCAACAAAACATTTATTAATTAAATAATTTTTTATCTCGTTATTTAATCAGGCAGCAAAAAAAACTAAAGAGCTGGAGACAGACGTACTTTGAGAATCTTTTTAAAATTATCCATTATAATTTTAATTAAAAAATTAGAGGAATCCTAATTATGTGATTAACGAAGATCTTTATTTTATTTCAACATTATGTATTTTGGTGGTTCAGATTACCGTACATATATTTTTTTTCTTTGTTAATACATGTATAATTACAATAAAAATATGTAAGTAGGGGCAATAAAATAGGTGGATTAATAAGCAAAATATTAATTTTGGTTATTGTATTATTTTAAAATAATTTATTTTATTATTAACGTGGTTTATATTAAACACTACGTATTCGACGACAATATAATATATGACAGTGAAATTTTTGATTCCTACAACATAAATTAGTTTAATTAAAAAAAACTCATTAAAATGAAAAGATCAAAGAGTTCGCTGATTCAAACTCTGAAACCTCAAATTTCCAAATTCATTGTCTTTTCCTCCTCACATCTCACTGCAGTAATGGCTTTCATCTTCGTGCTCATTCAAGACAATGTCTAAATAAATAAATAAAAATGAACTTTCCTCAATATTTATTTATTTATTATTATTATTTTATTTTTACAATATATTTGTATATGACTCCCTCGATTTTATAATAACTTTTTTTGGGCATTAAAATTGAAATTTCAAACTCTTTTACACTATTAAGAACTTCTTGAATAATTTATTTTTCTGACTTTTTCTTTTTCACTAATGACTGCAGTATTTTATTTATTTTTAATAATAAAAATATATATAATATTATCGGTCGGTCAGTGTGAATTTTAATGAAAGCTTGAAAATACATTAAAAAAAAAAAATTACATTAGAAGGATCAAAAACTCTTCATGCTGAGCAATTGCATTATGGTTATCGCCCAACACCCAATTAAAAGTCATAAACAAATACTCATCCCGGCAAACTCGAGCTTCGTTGAAAATTTATGCAATAATGTTTTCCTTTCCTCGTCGTGCCTTTTTCCAACGATTCTTTCTTCAACAAATGACAACACATGTCTTGAAGTCATCTTTGATAATAACTCCAACAAGAGCTCGAGGAGGAATAAGATGTGATTTAAGAATTTAGAGTTTTCGAGTTAAAATCAATAAACCAATTTTGTTATTGTTTATATGAATTAGTTTTTTAATCAAATTGATTTATATTGGGGAATCAAAAAATATATTTACACGTTGTGGTATTGAACATGTGGCATTTAATGTGAATAATGATCATTCAAAATGTATCAAATATGATTTACGAGACAATTTTACTAACACCATAATAATCAGACTAAACTAATGATTTACATATTTTTTTAATAAATTTTGGAGTTGATTTAAATAAATAAATTAAAATATACTTTGAACACTTTCTATAAGCTTAAGGTAAAATAAAATAGTATGACTAAAAAATTAAATAGTATAGAAACTTATAAACTATTTTAGCATAACTCATTAGGCATGTATGTAAATTGATTTTATATAATTTATGATGAATTTAGATTTTTATGTTTAAAATATCAATAATAACCTGTTTAAATGAATTCACACTTTAAAAAAAATCATTTTTTTATATTAAAAATAATAAAAAGAAGAGGATAAGAATTAAAAAGCAGAAAAATATTTGAACCAAAAAAAACTAAATCGTGCTTTTCATATAATAATCAACCGGTTTTATTGGGTTACTTTTGTTAGCTTCTAGATATTTATTCCTTCGTCACAAATATATAGTAAATGTTAACTTAATTATATGAAAAAGTAAATAAATTAAAATTAATTTCAACCTATTAAATATTATTAATAGTGCAATAGTAAATATATATTATGTTATATTAAAAAAAAAAATTATTTACGAGATAATTAAAAATTAAAAAAAGAGAACGTAATAATAATAATAATAATAATAATAATAAATCATATCTCTGTCATTTGAAAAAGTTAATTTCTTGAACTGCAGTGTTGATATAATGGGGGAAGACGTTAATTACTAAAAGTATGATTAATGAAATTATTAAATATGAAATTACGGTTAATTAATTAGGATTTGAGCCAAAAATTGTCTGTCACGATTCTTCTACAAATGCCTTGTAGTGCATTGAGATTGACGTGGATGTCTCCAATTGCCACGTGCACAAATTTCACCATCTTCGGTGTGTGATTTAAACATAATACTAATAATAATAATAATTAATAGAGAATAAAATATTAATGGTGTGATTAATAATTAATTAAACATATATCCTCATGGATTATGGTGCTAATTGTTAAGGTTGTCATTAATTGGTGTGTTACAAGACAGGAGGGCGTTGTTTGGATTAAACAAAAAAAGAGAGTGGATGTGGGGGGTTGTCTTTCAAATCCTATGGATTGGGATCCAATGAGGGTTTTCACTTTGATCAATTACCAAACAAAAAAAGCTCTATTATGACATGCCTAATTACGAGATCAAAATCATATATTTCTTCACATTTAAATTTATATATATATTTAAATATTTAATCGGCATATTTTTCAATTAAAATTTAATATATTAACCGAATTGAAACTTAAAAAATATATATATATATATATACACTCAAGAATATTATTCTTACATAAAAAAAAACAAAATTATTATTAAATTATTTTGTTTGGGTCAAAAAATTAAATAAAAAAAAGCACTTTCTATTTAATGGTTGGTTGATATTCAAATTGGAGGATTGACAGACTTCACTTAAATGGGTCATGGCCGCACTTAAAAATTAGAGTTGAATTACGGAAACGTTTTATGGTGTAACCACGTTTGACAATGATGATAAAGAAGAGTGAGATTTATTTTTACTAATAATGTTTTCCTTGGTTTATTAATCCTGATTATTTTAGCAGAACAAAAACTCTAATTATAGAATGTAAAATCCACCTACCAAAATGTGGGATTTACAATTTTAATTTTTTTTTAATATAAAAAGAATCAAATAAATCTTCAAACACGACACTGCTAACTGTAAAACGCAGTCTATGGAATTAGAAGCAGAGAAGGGACAGGGGGAGAGGACCACAAGAAGAAAAAAAAAAAAAGGGGGGGTGGAACGACGCCATTAAGAATGGCATTTGTGTAATTAAGTGGAAAAGGGAAAGGGCAAATTGGATGAGAGAGTAATTTACGTAGTTAGACTCAGTTGCATTTCCTAGGCGATCCCGTCGAGTCACTATGAAAATCCAAAGAGAAGGTAGATACCGCTGTTAGTCCCAAGAAAAGAGAAATTAACAGTGAAACACGAGGGCATATTCGTCATCCAAAATATATGCGAAGATGGAAAAGTAAAATAAAATAAAATCACTTCTCTTGTATTGCAGCAACGTTCCCTAGGCAAAAGCCGGCTCATTACTCTCTCTAATTTTAATTTATTTTTAAATATATATTTTTTTATTTTTCAGTTTCTCTCTCTCTCTCACACTCTATCTTCTTCTCTTTTGTGTGCTTGTGCTGTTTGTGTTAGCAGGATTCCCACCTATTTTCTCCCAAAACAGAAAGCACTTAAAGAGAGAGAGAGAGAGAGAGAAAGAGAGATAAAGGGAAAGGTGTAGAGAGAGAAAAGACAAGAGAGGCGGAAGAAGAGAGATTTCTAGAGAGTGAAAGCTCCCAAAGGAAAGTAAATCCACCGGAAATGACTCTCCCCGGCGAATCCGTTCCCTCCCTTAGTCCAGACAAAATATTTATTGACCAAATATAAATGAAATCCCTTCCAAAACACCAGATTCCCCATTTTTTCTCTCACGACACCCACAAACAAATGCAGTGATAAGACCTAAGAGATTAGTATTAGTTGGATTAGAGAGGGCAGATATACGAGGGACGGAGGAGAGTGGGTTTTTTTATGAGTCGAAAATGCGTGAAGCTTTAGTGGTTGATGAGCCCAGCGACGTAGCATCCTGCACCAAGAAGAAGAAATCGGAGGAGGATTTCAGCAAGGACCAGAAGCAGCAGCAACTACACCAAGAGGAAGAAGATCTAATATTCGCTCCGGCTCCGGTGGTTCGGACCCGATCCCAGGCCGCTAGCCGCCGTGTCACACCCACGACCTCTCTGGTTCCCTGGAGCGGTCCCGGGGCTACCGTAGCTTCTGGGTCGTCTGGTACGACGGTTGAGAAGGTCCTTCCTAACGGGGATCTCTACATGGGGAGCTTCTCGGGAAACGTACCGCACGGATCGGGGAAGTACCTGTGGAAGGATGGATGCATGTATGAGGGAGAGTGGAAACGTGGGAAGGCATCGGGCAAAGGCAAGTTCTCGTGGCCATCAGGCGCAACCTTCGAGGGGGAGTTCAAGTCTGGGAGGATGGAAGGTTTCGGCACTTTTATCGGCTCCGATGGCGACACCTATCGCGGCTCCTGGAGCGCTGACCGCAAGCACGGCTACGGCCAGAAGCGGTATGCAAACGGTGACTACTACGAGGGCTCCTGGAAGCGTAACCTGCAGGATGGCCAAGGTCGGTACGTCTGGAAGAACGGAAACGAGTACGTCGGTGAGTGGAAGAACGGCGTCATTTCCGGCCGAGGAGTCTTGATATGGGCCAACGGCAACCGCTATGATGGACAGTGGGAAAACGGCGTGCCGAAGGGCAACGGAGTCTTCACCTGGCCGGACGGCAGCTGCTACATTGGAACGTGGAATGAAGACAATGTTAAGATTCAACAGCTAAACGGCACGTTTTATCCCGGCAGCAACGTGGTAACCAGTAACAACGGGAATGGTGCAGGCAGGGAGTGTTGCCTGAAAGGGATCGAGGGTAACAATCTGATGGTGACTGCAACAAGAAAGAGATCATCCGTTGATGGTGGGAGGGGGAGCTTGGGGGTCGAGAGGAATTTCCCCAGGATTTGCATATGGGAGTCCGATGGAGAAGCTGGGGATATTACTTGCGATATAATTGATAATGTGGAGGCATCCATGATTTACCGCGAGGGGATTGCAGTGGATCGAGATGGGTTTCGGCAGTTCAGGAGAAATCCCTGCTGTTTCAGTGGTGAGGTGAAGAAGCCTGGCCAGACCATTTCCAAGGGTCATAAGAATTACGATTTGATGCTCAACTTGCAATTGGGTATCAGGTAACTTGTTTTTCCTGGTTGGTTGGATTTCTCTTGTTAATCTGTTATTGCTTTCCAGAGTTGGGTTTCATTGAGGTTATTTATGTAGGCATTCGGTTGGGAAGCACGCTTCAATATTGGGGGATCTCAAACCCAGTGATTTTGACCCCAAGGAAAAATTCTGGACACGGTTTCCATCTGAAGGATCCAAGATTACGCCGCCTCATCAATCTGTTGAGTTCAGATGGAAGGACTATTGCCCCATGGTGTTCAGGTACTGTCTCAATCTTTTTTAATCTTATCGGCAATCTTGATTGCTATTTCCGTCCACTTTTCTATCCTTGAAATGCGGAGATAACGTTATTGAATTTACGAGCTTAATATTGTTCTGGACATTTTGGATGATTGTGATTGCAACATGAACAAGAAGAAATCCGTATCTTGTGTGGCATAACCATTAGATTATCAAATTCGTTTTTGACGATTCTGGGTTTGACTGGGTTTATTTTCGTCCTTGATTTTAGGCATTTAAGGGAGCTCTTCCAAGTGGATCCTGCTGATTACATGCTAGCTATTTGTGGAAATGATGCCCTTAGGGAACTTTCTTCCCCTGGCAAGAGTGGAAGTTTTTTTTACCTTACGCAGGATGATAGATTTATGATTAAGACAGTGAAGAAGTCTGAAGTCAAGGTTAGTTTCGGCCACTTGTTTTACTTTTTCTTTCTTAAAGCTAATCTTCGTTGGCATCAGTGGCATAATTAGGGATAGACAATTAGGTTTGGTTTCTCTTCCAATTTGTGGCTTGCCTAATCAAACAAAATACTCCTGTTTGAGAGTTGGGGTAACTAGGTTGGACCTTGGACCTGAGCATTTTCTATCTTGGTTCAGGTGCTGATTAGGATGCTTCCAAGTTATTACCAACATGTCTGCCGGTATGAAAATTCACTTGTGACCAAATTCTATGGCGTGCATTGTGTCAAACCTGTTGGTGGCCAAAAGGTATGTGTTGGAGGACGCTGATTTTGATTTATTAGAGTCAAGTGGATTACTTTTCATAGAAGTTTCTCATGTTGATTAACTTCTGTTTCTGTCACTCAGACCCGCTTCATTGTCATGGGCAACCTGTTCTGCTCAGAATATAGAATCCATAGGCGGTTTGACCTCAAGGGGTCCTCCCATGGCCGAACAACAGATAAGTCTGAAGAGGAGATTGATGAAACCACGACCTTGAAGGACCTGGACCTCAATTTTGTGTTTCGTCTCCAGCGAAATTGGTTCCAGGAACTAATCAAGTAAGCTGGTTTAATGTCTACTGAATACACCTTTTTGGCAATTTTTGAAGCCCAGCTCCATTTTTTTTTTCTTTTTGGATTATTAGCATAGTCCTTTTAACATTGGTCCAAATCTTTTCAGGCAAATTGATCGAGATTGTGAGTTCTTGGAAGCTGAGAGAATTATGGATTATAGTCTCTTGGTTGGTCTCCATTTCCGGGATGATAGTACAGGAGACAAAATGGGATTGTCACCATTTCTTTTGCGTTCTGGTAAGCTTACTTAAGATTGCTTCTTTTTCTGTAATTCGTGTGTCACTTTCTTGGAACAAGTACGACTGCAGAATGACAATTTTGGTTTACTTGTGCAGGCAAGAAGGACTCTTATCAAAATGAAAAGTTCATGCGGGGTTGTCGTTTCCTCGAGGCTGAACTGCAAGATATGGATCGAGTTTTGGCTGGCCGGTAAGTTTTCACTATCATCTTTTGGTCATTCTAGTTGATTCTCTAGTTAACCGATTAACTGGTTTTGATATGATTGATTGATTAATATATTAATAAAAGAAAATACCTGAAAAGATTGAATTTTATTTGGGGTTGACTATATATATTATTTCTTATGACAGACAATTGGGAGAATATGTAGTGGTTGAACTTTGTCTTCCCGGTTTTGATGGCAATAAATGTGGCAATTATTTTTCTCAATGAATTAAATCGTTTTCATAGGAACAATTGAAAGTGGCTTGGCGATTTTGTGGAGGGTAGTTTAGTAGACAACAGTTGTTAGTGGGCCTTATGATGTGGTCCTCTGCCAAAATACTAAATAAGAACCTAGACTTTTCTAGAATTTAATTGCCATGAAGACCCAGGGTATGATTTTTATAACAACATGGGCAATCTATTTTCTCATGATTCTGATTCTGTACTCCTTCAAAGGTAAAGATAAAATTTTGTGGATTATCCAACACCCTAGCTAGATCATTCTGTAAGCAAGGTAAATCATAGAAAAAGATTGGTGAAATTGCCCAGGAGAGATGATTATTAATATAGAAACTTGTATCTTGTTTAACAGGAGACCGTTGATCAGACTGGGGGCAAACATGCCTGCAAGAGCTGAGCGGTTGGTTAGGAGGAGTGACTTTGATCAGTATATATCTGGAGGAGTAAACCATTTAACCCCTAGTCGCAACGGTGAGGTATATGAAGTAGTTCTTTATTTTGGGATCATTGATATCTTGCAAGATTATGACATCAGCAAGAAATTAGAGCATGCCTACAAATCTTTACAAGCAGACCCTAGTTCTATCTCTGCTGTGGATCCAAAACTCTACTCGAAGAGGTTCCGAGATTTCATTGGAAGAATATTCATAGAAGACAGGTAGCAGTTGGGTAAAACTAGAAGTAAAGACGGTGGCATGAGAAGGGTTATTGGTGATCAACCACATCTCAAATGAACCATAACCGAGCCAAATACAATGGTAGAACAAACATCCCTTGGTGATGCAGGTTGAGCATACAGTGATAGAAGATGAAGCCACTGGAAATTGCGGTGTGGGAGAACTCGGGGGAACGGCAAGTTAGTCTTTGGGATTGGTTATGGCTGAATTTTAAACATCAGTCACGGGTAGCTGGAAAAGGCAGGTGTGCTTTTTGTACATTTGGAAGGGAAATATGGAATTTGATTTCCACTTTTTTTTTTCTTTAAACATTTTCTTTGACATTTTTTTGGGGTGGGATTTATGTGGTAATATGAAATTGTGAAAGATTGTATAGGGAAATAGAAAATGTTTCCCAGACAAAAAAATTTGAAAAATGGGTTTAGGGGAAGGAGGAAGAAGTTGGAATAAGAAAAGTGTACAGAGATTATAGAAAGGACGGATAGTTATGCAAATTTTTGGGTGTTGAGAGATATTTTTAAAAAGGTTATATATATATATATATATATTAGTTTTTTATATTTGGAAAGTAAGAGGTCCCATGGGATCTCTCTCTCCCCTCTGTTTCGTTCACTTTCTCTGCTTTTATTTATCTTGTGTAGATAAAAATAAATGTGTAGTATGAAAATGGGGTCGTCTTGTTGCTTTTGCAGGAGGAGTTAAAGCATCAAAAGCAGAGAAAGATGCTTTTATTTACTGTTGTTCTGTTCCTTGTTTTATCGCCATTAAAATTTCCTGCTCACTTGTTTTGAAGAAGACGATGGATGGATGGATGGATGGATGTGGGAAGGGGTTTTTACAAAGAAAAGTCGACCCTTGTGGTCCCCACATCGATAATCCCAATCCACCGTCCACGTGGCAGGATCAATATATCTGTCTCTGATATTCCCCCGAAATTGGAAGGGTAATTTAGTGATTTCGGACAGCTCTTGGGAACTCGTTCTAGAAATCATATTTAATTAAATATACGAAGAAAAATTGTTGTCTACTGCAGAGGTCAAAGTCCTGCCCAGCTGTGGTGGAAACAACACACACAAGAGAGGGGGTGGTCTCTTTGACCTAAGTGCTCTTTTTGGAGGTTCTACTGTCTACTCGCTCAGACCCAAAGCACGGGTCTGAGCCTACTCTAGGGACGCCTATTGGTGGATGTACCTCACCGCTAACTTCCTCCTGCAAACGTGAAACTTAAAAAGTGATTATTATTATAACAATTTTCTTTGACTAAAAGAAGAAGAGAAAATTTCATCTGGAGTCTACATGTAGTAATTAGGAGTTGTGATTAAAGAGAGAGAGGAGGCAGATTGGGAGAAATTTTACTTTTTTGAGTTGTGAAGGCAATAAAGAACCCAAATTCAATGAAATAAAAATTAATGTAGTTTGATATTCAGTTCAAATAATATCGTAAAAAAAGACACAAGACAAATAAACCCAACTAGTTGAATCCACCAAATTTAAAAAAAAGTCACTATTTATTTTTAAAGAATTCCAATATTTTACTGGTATTATAATTATTTTGTCATAAAGTCGTAAATTAATAGCCACTATAATAACTTTAAAAAGATATTGTTTTAAGTAATAATCAAATAAGAAATGAAATAAAAATAAAAGATGATTGAGGGGATCATGCGAATATTAAATCAATTGTGTGTGTGTGTGTGTGTGTGTGATTCACATGTAGAGAAGGGGGGGAATAATAAAATTTGTCCATCTTCCAAAACTTTAAAAAAAAAAAATGAGTTTTTTTAAAGTGCTAACTAATGTCAATCCGCAAATAAGCCCCTGAGGTTATCATGAATTTTCCTTGCTGCTTTCTCGGCTGCCAAACACCTCAAATCCAAATATTAATTTGCAATGTATATAAATCATAGATTAGAATTGGGTGAGGGAGTGAATTATATTGCATTCATAAAAAGCATAAAAAGAAGAGTGTTTTAGTGAGTAAAATTCTGAGAGTTGGTACGGAAGAGATTTGTTTTTCTTGGGGAGCATTTATAATATACAAAAAGGTTTTGGTAGTGGTATTAATTAAAAGGAGGTTGTAGTGTTTGTTAAATTAAAAGCTTATGTCAATATCCCCCATAGCTGTAAACATTCAATATCTTCACCCGTTTCAGTTTCATTTGTAAAATGAATTACGAATTATTAATCGTAATTAACAATGAAGATTAGTTCCAATTAAAGAACACTTCATTTATGTAAATAAAGCCAGCCAATTTGTCATTCTCCGATTACAACACGCACCCAATCACCGCCATTAATCTTTTTCCTTTCTTATTTCTATTTCTTTCTTTTCCTAATCAATCCTTATATCACCTGATTATGTATGTATACTTAATCCTTTATACACACACACACACACACATATATATTACATGGAACTGATTTGTTCTATATATACTTGAGAGAAATGAATAGATTCTGTTATGGACATATACGCTTGGCTATTTTATCAACTGGAATCTACATTCTAAAACTGGTTTATCCGCAACCAAGAAATTTAGGAGGAAGATTCCTCATTCCCAAAAACTCAATAATCCCAACTATGTATGTAGATATATATATATATATATATATATGTACATGTACATATAGTTGATGGATGAGTAATTCCATGATGGGGACAAATCACATGCATGCAAAATATAGATTTAATATGCGTAGGGCATCACAAATGAAGGCTGTAATGGTCCCTCTGTAGATACATTATATCTTAATTAATTCACCACCCAAACCAAACTCGTCAATCATTCACACAAAGTGGGTTTGGACTTTGGGAAAATTGGGTCTCCCTTCATCTTCTATAACCATCAAGCTCACGTGTATGGTGTTGCAATCTCCATCCATCCATCCTTTCCCATACATATATGTATATCTCTGTGCGTGTGTGTGTGTATGTATATATAGATGTAACGCTTAGGGAGATAATATGCAAATTATATGGGCCCTCCTCTTCCTTCTATAATTTATTTCATTATCTTTTTTTCTCCATCAATTATTTTGGGTTCTCGCTATCATGCCAATCCTCCAAATTTCTACCACTTGTTTTGTCTGTTAATCATCCCACGAGGCAAAAGGATTCGTATAACTTCTCTTCACAATAAAATTGCTTTTCTCGTCCACCAAAAACAATACATAGATTAAGAAATTTAGTTTGCATAGATGAAAAGAGATGAATTGAAAATAATAAATTGGTTTTTATTAAATAAAAAATCCTCAAGGAGTTGGAGAAGCATATATATATATATATATATATATATATATATAAATGGAGAGATATATTAGGGTTGGAAGTGAATTAGGGAAATAACATGTAATGTTTTGAAAGGTACAAATATGAATAGAAGAATGAGAGAGATAGATAAGAAAGGATGAGTTCCTTTGGTCTCCGGATTCTTAAATGAGGTTGCGGCCACATGTCGGGGAATAGCCATTATCATACCAAACATATGGCTTGTTTGGAGGGAGACAACCCCCTCCCCATCCCCCTCTATTATTATCTACTTTTCACTAAAACCCACCTAATCTCCCTTCCAAATTAACTAATATCCAAAACATTATCATAATATATATACAGATATAAACCATCGTACGATGACAAACATTTGTAATGAATTTGAAGTCTCCTTTTTTGGTTTCTCTAATTTAAGTCATAGGGGTAAAAGTTTTCAGGCTACTTTTATTGGAACTTGTAGCAGCTACTATATATATATACACACACACACACACACACATATAAAACCAAGTCAAGCCCACCCTTTTTTGTGTTTTGACGAACTTACAATCAAATTTGAAATAACAGGAATAAGAAAACCAATAAAAAATTGATGTTTGTTAGTTTTTCGTAAATTTCTAAATTGAATTATAACTATTATACATCTAACAATATTACTACGACCATATCAATATAACTTATGTACTGGTTTTTGGGTTGATTTGTTTTGGGGTGAAAGTAATGGAATTATGAAGATAATTAAGAGTGTAATGGAGAATTAAAAAAGAGGTTTAATTGCTGGTAATGATGATTAGTGTCACATCATATGAGGTGCACGGTGACACGGCTGAAATAGGAGAAGGTAGGTGAGAATTGATAATTAATGGATGTAAGGAAAGGAGCATGGGCATCCCTAGTTTGATTTTTATGTTTTCTCGACATTACATTACTTTACTTGTCTACACCTTACTCTTATTATATTGCCGCTCCTACAACGTGATTTCCACTTTTACATTAAACCATGCACCACCCATCACACACAAATATTTATATATACGTATACATATACATCTACATCTACATCTACATCCACATATATGTATATATTTGTGTACTGCTTAGAGACAATACCACGTTTTCTCTTTGGCATAAGTCAGTCTTAATAAAAGATTGATATGAAAATACAGACTAATTCAAACTTGTAATTAATTTGCTTAAACTGTTAGGGACAAGATATTTATTAATGAGCTTAATCACTAAAAATTAATCATTATATATATATATATCTATAACAGTATTTAATTATTTATTAAAAAATTAATTAAAACTAAGAAGTGGGTATATTTATTACATAAAGATTAAATTACTTTTTTTTTTTTTTTTTATAAAAAGAAATTGGGAGGATGATATATAATTAATTATTTACAAGCATTATATTGGGAATTAATTGCTGGTAGTCGTAACGTGAGGTGTGAAATAAGAAGAGGAGAGAGCATGTGGGGAAGTGTTTATATAGGAGGTCCAAATCAAATCCCAACATTGGGTTCCACTGTGGGGGGACACTACTACCTCTCTCAAATATTTTCTTGCCTTTTCTTTACGTTTATTTTATATTTATTAATTAAAATTCCATTATGATCTGAACTACCCTCATCTCTCTCTCTATATATATATATATATGTGTGTGTGTGTGTATAATCTTAGCAGGTATACATATACATATATACCATTAATGGGAGATTAGACAGAGTATCCTAACCTCAATTATGTTGTCTACACTTCCTAAAAGTTATAGAACAATCTTTTTATGTTCTCAAACAATATTTATCATCATATCATATCATGTCTTCTTTTTAAATATATTTACTACCTAATTATAAGTTATAAGAATTCCTACTCTTTATATGTACATAGTAATATAGATGATCCTCGACCTCTTCCCATTTCTACTTCAATTTATAAACATTTTTACAATGTGGGTATTTCCAATTTCCAAAATTTGAAGAATATTTGTTTTTAATTTTTTGAAATTTAGAGATGATAATAACAATTAATTTAATTGAAGGTGATGAACAAGCATGGCAATGAACAGGAAATTATGTTTTCAAAATCCCAACAAACGAAAGTTTTTAGAGAGGCATCTGCCGTGGACAAATGCTCGCGGAATTATATGTATGAAAACTACTGATATAGATATAAACATACATACATACATACATATATATATATATATATATCAAATAGTTGTGGCTTATATTTGAATGGTTTTACAGAAAAATCAAATAATTTATTTAAACACAGTAAAATTGATCTGGAATCAAAGAGACAGAGAGACGCGAACAATGTCGTTTTATGTTGATATTTTGTTTTCTTTTCTTTCGAAAGATGCGCCTATTTAAGTGAACAAATAATACTATGTGTTACATATACATATACATATACATATACATATATATATATGTTGAAAAGAAAATGTTCAGCATTTGCTGCTGCTGAATTCTATGGACCTACATGCTCAATTGTTTCGAATTATCAGGTGATTTTCTTGGTTCCATATTAACCTTTTTAAAAAAATATTATATATATATATATATATATATATGTCATTTATTTGGTTCCATATTAAACTAAAGAGGCTGTTCACTATTGGGACTTGAATAATTCAATTCTAAAATTTAAAGTTTTCAATTTTTATTCCTTATTTAATAATTAGAAAATTCTAATTATATATATTAACAATATTATTGGATATTTCAACTGAGAGTTTGAATTCCTTCACGATGAATTTATAATTCCCAAATAATATATTTTTTTTTAATAAAAATTTTAAAATCTGTTTCTTAAAAAATTTAAGTATTGGATTATAAATAATTCATATACTATAAAATAAAGATATTGTGTTAACTAAATAAGAGACGGAGAATAAAAGTTAAGAAGTAAAATAGGCTAATATTATATAGTATTTAGGAGATAAAAAGCCCAGCCCATTAGTCCATATGTTGGGCCTCTATATATATAATAATTATTACCCCACCCAATTGAGTGTTGATGGAGAAGTGTCTCCACTCGCCCACAATTTGCCGACAAATTTTACACAAACAAAAGCTTTGAAAGTGAAAGAAGCCAACCAAACTCATAATTTATTGAATACATATATATATATATATATATATATATACATATAAACATATACGTATGGAATATAAAAGCGGTCCACCATAACCCAAAAACCATTTTGAGATGATTTAAGCTTAAGCTTCTTTAATACAATAAATAGAAATGAGAATGGTATTTTTCTTTTGAATTTTAAACATAAATGTTAATAGTTTATTTTTGATGGAGTTAGATAACATCTTTTAATTAAGTAAAATTTAACTTCAATTTATTGTAATAGCTAAAACCAAAAAGAAAAACAAAATAAATAAATAACAAGGGTGAATTATTTAAAAAATAAATAAAAGAATAGTGATGAGCTTTTTGAGGAGGAGGGAGGGAGTTGATATGGGACAAAGGGAGTTGGTCAGAAATTCGTGGGGTCAACGAAATCAAAACTGCCAAATGTGTGATTGACGAGGGCAATTTCAATTGGGTTATCCCCCAAACAAGAGAAAAAAAAGGTAGTATTAATCGATTAGATAAGGGACTTGTGTTTAAAAAAAAAAAAAAAAAAAAAAAAAAACTGATCCACCAATATATATATATGTATATAAACAACAAATATATACACGATGTTTTTGTGTATATATTGAAATAAGTTTGTCCACAAGGCTTAGATTTCGTGCTGAGGATATTACTAATTTATGAAAAATGATAAAACTTTTTATTTTTAACACAAAATTTACTTTTACAATTATTTCATAGTTATTTCGTCTCAATATATATATATTTTTTGACATCAAAATAAAAAAGCATGTGCAATAACTGATTTCAGATTAAATTTATGTCGTTGAATGAAAATTTATCTCCTTAGACAATTATTATGAAGAGATTTTGGAATCCACGGAGGAGAGAATATGAAAATGATTTATTTTATTATAGTTTGCGAAAGTTAATAGATGGACCAAGTTGATGCAGATCCAAACTTCGATTAATTGGTGTTGGGGTTATAGACCCATTCCATACAACACAGCCCACTTTCCAATTTGGGCTCCTTTTCTTTTATTTCTTTCCATTTTTCAAGTAAATATTATGTACCAGGTGTTCAAATGGTTAAAAACTACGCGAGCATATTAAGCATACACGGTCCATAAAGTATGATTATGCTCAGATGTGAATATCTAAGTCTATACTTATCAATGACCCGCAGTTACTATGAAGTTAAATAACATCTAAAATTATAACTAATTTACTTGCACATAACAAACCGAATTTTAGGATAAAAATTTTCCCAAGCTCACGAATATCAAATTTTTTTGCTTTTTCCACACGGTACTCCTAATGCTATCAGCGGATAACTCGTGAACCAAATTGTTCCCGACATACCAGCTGTAAAGCAAATGACAACCAATATTCCGCACCCATTGCAAAGAAATTACAAGGGCCAGATTAAACTAGTTCCAGACCTGACTTACCCCATCTTAACAACTCCGATCTTAAATAGTAAAACGCAAAAAGCACAACACCTACATAGAACGACCAAACATAAACTGTAATCCCACGTCTGGTGACTGAGGTTATTCAACTCGAACCAAGTAAACAATTTAGTTCAGTTACTGGTCTTAAACCCAAGAGAAAAAAAACAAAGCATGGAGAAACAACTCAGGGTGCTCACAAAAGCACACATATATATGATACTCCCGAAAACTAAAACGAACATATAAATATGGTGTGAATCTAAATTAATTCATCATTTGGCACCTCCAAGATTGCCAACATAAGGGGCAACTCTGGATGCCGAAATTGTCTTCACAGCAATATACATCCTCTGAATAGATATAAGTATAGAGATTTCTATCAGAGGGTGGTTGGTACTTCCAATCTTTTTATTTGTTATCTTTCCCTCTTTTATGATCTGACAATCACAATCCCATTCGATCCAAAAGTTGTCATTTACCTGCACTCTCATGCTCAGGAACTTGATAACTATCGGTGGAGGGAGATCCTTTGGCTGTAGGGAGGTAAGACCATGCCAAGGCTGCAGTTCCAAGGGTAATTGTGGCAACAATTGAACCCCAAACCCACCTCTGTCGTCTTTTCCTTCTTTGCCTCTCGCGTCGTGACATCTCTACAGAATCAACAATAAAACCCAAAATTAGAGGTTATGCTTAAGAGTAAATTACTGATAACCCCAAGACGAAACTTATTATTTACTAGCAGAAACACATGTTTGCAAATTTTCAAAGAGATGGAAAAAGGAACATTTGACCTTAGAACAAAAACCTAATATAATAAAATTGTATGGTGTACATGCCATTTTAACAAGCACGTCTCATAAATTTCATATAAATCAAAGGGATAACAAGCCTGGGAAGACTGGAATATAAGACAGACATGCTTGCAAGTTCAGAAAAGGTTAAATTGGAGAGGAATTCAAAGTAGACAGAGGAGTAGCTAAGAACTTTCAAAAAAAAAAAAAACAAAAAGACAAATGGAACCTCCAGGGAAAGAAATCTCACCTA
Source organism: Carica papaya (assembly GCF_054855325.1). Lineage (NCBI taxonomy): Eukaryota > Viridiplantae > Streptophyta > Magnoliopsida > Brassicales > Caricaceae > Carica > Carica papaya. The sequence continues at coordinate 25,493,886 of NC_142309.1, forward strand.
CAGCTTCCTGGTTCCGGTGAGACATTTCTCGGTTTACAGCCTCATAATAGTGAAGTCGATCCGACAATCGTGCTATTTCAAAGTTCTTTGATTCAATCTGAGCTTCCATCTCCATCCCCAGCTCAGCCTTTGCAATCCCCCTGCCAATAGAATCTGATACAAATCGAGCAATATTAAATTGTCGTGACAGTTCTTCTGCAAGATCAACACCAAGTTCCTCGCCCTCTGCTGCAACAGTGGGATATGCAGGGAGCGTCAATCCATGTCTAGCTAACTGCTTCCTGATACTCTCCCAATGACTTCGCATGTGATTCAGAGTATCCTCTGCTTGCTTCCTCTTCTCTATCTCCATTAATAAACTCAATCTTATTTCACGCAATTCAAATTCAATGTCGGGAACAGAAGCCTGCATTCCACTCTCTGAGGACAACTCTGCAAGAAGAAACAAAAATGAGCTTCCAACTGCAATAAAAAATCTAAACTAAAACTTAATAGCATCCAAGACATCCATTATTAGTTAAGTGGCTTCTAGGGAAGTACAGCAACTCTTATATAATTTAAATCCTCAATCCAAAATTCAGGATTTTTGCACAAATATCGGAACAAGCAACTATCATTGCAATTGGATGAAAGACATTCAGCAAGGGGTTACATGGATGCATGCATATCTGGTCCACATATTCCAGAATTTAAACAACTAAAGCACCTGAAATGCAAAGTTGAAGTACCTTCCCAAGCATCATAAAACTCCCCAGCTGGTGCAGCAGTCTTTACAGCACTTACAAGGCCAGCGCAATCCTCTCCCTCTGTATTACTTGTGAGACTCATTGATTCTTGAGGATCATAGAAATCTTCAGACTCAACTTCTTTATCAGAGTTCACGGGAACAAGCTTTACTGTACTTTCCTTCATAAAATCATTACTCAGGTTGCTGCTTTCAGGTCCCCTATTGCCGCATTCTACCTCCATTTGACCCTTTGCAAGCTCCACATGATCATCATGGACACCATCAACAGATATAGATTGAACACCGTTCCCATTGACATGCTCCTCCATGATAGTCTCAGCAACAGGAAAAACAGCAGAATTTGATTTAGTTAAATCGGCAGCCCTGGCTTCAGTATCTTCTGTCTTCCCATTGGCTTTTTCTTCTTTCAGGGTTTTTTTCCGCTCAGATACATCATCCACAGATAAGCTCTTTAGAAGGCGTGGCCCACGCCGCTTGTGATTAACAATGTAAGGAGAAGGAGGGAAGGATGATGGTGAATCAGGAAGCGGAGTCGCCTTGGGGGTTGCATAAAGTGCTGGTGATATTTGAGGGCGAGGGACTTTCCTCTCTCTAGTAGATTTACCATTTACCTTTTCCAGCTTTGAATTAGGAGGTTTCACATGAGGAGGTCTCGAATCAGGAGTAGACTTGTTGATAGATTTGGAAGCTCCAGGTTCTAACAACCTATCCAATGCTATAGCAGTAAATGTGGGCATAATTCTGCACATTCACAGAGTGAAACAAACAATTATATTAGAGTCAAAAAAACGGGGAAGGGAAAACAAGGAAAGACTTCAAAACTTCATGATAGTTAAAAAATTAACACATTCCTAATGCTCATAGAGAGAATAGATCATTGCTCACTGAGAGGTTTGATAAGAAAAGATGGAGAAGAATGAAACTCAATAAGTTCCCAATAATTTCTTCTTTCAATCAAGGAGAGGAATAGTGCATGATGTAGCTTAAAGCTCGCAAAATTATTCACATCTACTTCGGCAAAACTTTGAATGAAAAAGAATTCAACTAAATACATGTCATATGTGCTACATCTATTCACCGATCTAATAGTTAAAAAGGATATATCTAAATCAAACCCTCAATCTGAAGTACTCCCAAAACAACTGAAAACAACAAGTAGCTCTCACAAGCAGCCAAGACGATTTATTTAAGAAAAACAAAAGAGAGAAAAAGCAACAAAGTAGGAAACTCTGGGCCCCTCGAGCATAATATGTCAACCATTTAGCAAAATTTCTCCGATTCTCGAACACCAAAGAAAGTGCTAAATATCTACAGCTACCATCAAAAACCACAAAAAAAAATGAAACCCTAATCCCAAAGCTTTTAAATCAATCCCCAGAAAAAAGCTAAAAAAAAGCCTAGAATCAACATAGAACTAAACGCTATGGTAATTCCTCGTCGCCGTCAAATACAAAAGAAATTAGCAAACAAAATCCGATAAACAATATTATATAGCTCAAGCGTTCCGTGCAAACTATGACTAAACTAAAGAAGCTGTTGAAATAATTTATTCGGTACACTAGAAAAAGAAGATCGAAAATGAACATCCACCTTTGCTGTAAATTTACTCAGCAAACAAACGGTTCAAACAGGAGCTAAAATGAGAAGGATACATAACATAATAAAAATAATAATAATCAGAATAAAAGTAATAAACCGAATAGAAAACGGAAGAGGAAAAAACATAAATGAAAAGCTGAAAAGAAATAATAATGAATGCGTGATAATTACGCACGGTAGAAACCTAGCGCTGGATACAGAGAAGAAGTTCGGTTGCTGAAGAAAATTCCAGACAACAGCGGGTGCAGAGGAGGATGAAGAATCAGGATGAGTCGGCGAGTAAGGGGGAGGAGGAGAACCAAAAACGGCAACGTATTAAGGGTTTGTTGAGTTGGTCGTTTTCTCCCAGAGCTTTTGGAAAAAAAAGAGGGAAACCCCTCCCCCAAGCATTTTATTGCAACGACCGCCTGCCTCTCTGTGTTCTCTCTCCGCAAATATTTGAATTCCACTTCTCCGAATTTATTATTTATTTTTATTTAATACGAAGAGCGCGTCTCGTGGCAAGCACGTGGTATTTGGTAAGAACCGCAGCGAGAGGGCTTTGCCAATTACCGGCCCAACTGCTAAATCATGAAAAGACGAAAATACCATCGTGAGAGCTGCACAAACACAAAAAAACCGGGATGTGACACGAGGATGACGTGGGGGGTTTCTTGTCTTATACCAGGAATCTGTTGGGCTGTCTGGGGTGTGCGCTCGGAGTCGAAAGGACAGCGCTTTCGTTGGTTTCCAATTAGAGGGCATTAGAAATGGAATTACTTTTCTTTTTACCATTCTAAATAATTCCATTTAGGTTATCCAAAAAAATAGCCAAATGGTATATGAACTTTTGCCTTCTTAACATGATTACATTTAGTTTTAAAAAAAAATCCATCCACTATTGTTTTTTAAGTAAATATTATAATTTAATTTATTAGGATAATAAATAAAAACAACTAGCTCAATTTCACAATATAATTTTATTTTATTTTAAATCTTATATTTTTAAAACATATTTAATTAGTTACTTTCTGTTATTAATATATAATATTATTAACTTATGTGTTATATGTAAAATTTATTGACACATAATACATTTTGATAAATTATTAATTCACATCAAACATAACATAATAACGATAGTTAATATAATAATTAGTTTAATTTAAATAGTTTTAAATTAATCTAAATAAAAAAAAAATATATATATATATATATATGTATTTTTTCTAAATTCCCAAAACTCCTGACTGTAACCTTCTTTCTCCCCGTCCCCCCTCCCTTCTTCTTCCTCCCACACTCGTCCATGTCCTTCTGCGTACATCCTTCCTCCATCATCTCTCTCTCTCTCTCTCTGCATGTGTGTGTGTGTACTTTTAGATTTATTTACATATATATTGGTCTCTATTCTGTCCGTGTATATATGTAATATTTCTCTTTACATTCTTCTTATTTCGAGGGCTAATGTTGTTTTCATACTATCCGTCAAATATTTGGACGTTAATGATGATGTTTCATTATCAAAACAATACTCTTACATATAGAGAATGATTGTTATGTAATATTTTTTCCATAAGATAGCTTCAAAATTACAGTTTAGATGATTAGTTTGTACTGTCGTTTTGCTCCCGTTACAAGCAAATCTCAGATTTATTACCCTCCCCCCTCCCCACCCATAATCTCTTTCTCCTTCAGTATTTTCTTTTCAACAAAATCTCTTGTGTACTTAATTATTATAAAAATACGAAGAACAATACAATCACATGATTAAAGATCTTAAGTTTATACTCAAGCAACTTTTGAATTTGAGATTCTGAACTATGGGATGACATCAAAGATATTGGGGAACATGGGAGAAAAAAGCATAAGAAAAACGAGGCTTGAGGGATGCATGAAAAATAAAGAAACTAATTAAAATACAACTCAATAAGGATATCTGGAATTTTTGAGAATTAATTGTTGTCAAATTTTTTTTTTTCTTTTGATGCAAATAAATATTATTTCGGATTTCAGTATTTGATATATATTATAGTTTCTTTATTATGAAAAATACTTTTTGTTAGATGATAAATAATTATTGTTTCCATGAGTCACTTGTAAAAAAAAATAAAACAAAACTATATATATAGGAAAAAGTATAAATGTGTACCGTCTATGATAAATTATAATAAAATAACAATATATCGTAAGAAATTTTCAATAATTTACATCACAATAAATACAATAAAAATTGATTTTTAAAAGTACAATAAATGTCAGTACATGTCAATAATATACAATATATATTAAAATACTATTATTAAAATACAATAATACAAGAAAAATAAAAAATAAAAAATAAAAAATATAAATTTTATCTATATATTATTTAATTTAATTGTACTTAATCTTCATATTTTTAAATAATATTTGAATTAATAAAATCTTATTATTAGGATATAAAGTCTTTAACTTTATATTGCACGTACTTAACCTTTGAATAACTCTACCATCTACCCGATTCACATTCACCTTCACCTTCATGCACAAGCTATCGGCCTCCCTAGCTCTAGCATCTCTCGTTGGCAACATCCTCCATCTTCCCGTCGACGTCTCTCATCTCCATTTAAACTTAGCCAACATTGCTGCAGCAAGCACAACCTCTAACTTTTTCGTGTTCCTCTTCCTCATGATCTATATCTAGCCATTGACTTGTACAAACTAATATGTTTGAAGTCTAACTCATACTATTTTTATTATTTGTAGGCTAATATTTCGATTGAGCATATCGAGCTGTGTGTCTGAATGTCTAAAAGGATGGTAGTACGAGATTTTGATAATGTTTTGTAACCTGCTGATAGATTTTGAGTCAATAATCATATCAATAATCGTTATGATCTAAAAAATATCGTTGATTGATGTATTTTTATTGCTGCTTAGGTTTGTCGTGCTAAAATTTAAATATAATAAATGAGAATAGGTTAAGAGGAGATGATAAAAAATATATATTTTATGATATAAACTTTTAGCCAACTTACCAATATTTAAATTGATAAATTACAATAAAAAATATCAACAAATTCTTATAAATTATATTATCAACATGTATAATTATTATAGATAAAATTTGTCACTTATCATATTTATAATTGATAGGTTTATGGATGACATTTATGGTTTATCAGTTTGTTAAATAATAAATAATTTAAATTAATAAAAAAACAAACATTAAATATAATATTTTAAATATTGTCTTTACTCAAAAAATGAAGGCTGTAGGTGATGGCGGCGGCCATACCTGCTTATTCAATGACCGAGTTAGCAGCCAAGATGGGGCAAAATGTTAATGAACGGCGCGGAGATCCTACGGCTGACATCGGTAGCATTATTATTGATCATAGGGTTATGGAAGCTCAAAAAATGCACAGAAAAAGTGGGTTATGATGTTTTGAGCAGATAAGGATCGAAAAGCAAGCGGGATTGTGACTGAGATAACCCCTCGAGGACAATGAATTTGTTCCTTTTGTATTTTTCTTCATTCATCTTGGAAATTATAATAAGACATCACACTTCACTCACTTTTGTTTTTCATGTTCGCTTCAAATTATGAGGTAAATAATTTTCACATTTAAATAAATAATATTCCACGCAAGAAATAATTGACTAAAGTATATTGTAAACAAGTAAAATGTTACATCTAACAAGTAATAATTGACTAATTATATATGTTTTGTTAGTTAAGGGAGAATTATAAAAATAATTAAACAAATTTATTAAATAGTGAAAGTAAGAATTAAACGAAACTGGGGGAATAGAGTAATTTAGATTTTATTCGAATCAGAGCGTGGCTTCCCGTATCCCCCAATCAACAAATTTGGTGAAACAATGCCGCGCCCACCTACTCTACGCATCTGACACAAGTCTTTTCTGTCCCATTCAACATCATTTGCTAATTAAATAATAATTAATATTCTATTTTCTTTTACTTTCAATACAAAATAAAATCTCCATCGTTCACTTCTGTCACCATTGACTATAATTTCCCATCATCATCCCTCCTTTCTTTTCATCCAATTTTTCAAGTCACGTCTATTAAATTCTATTTCAATTTTTGTTTTTTTTTTTTTGTTTTCTTCTATTTTTAGCCTTTTTTATTATCAAAATTATTACCCCATTGAAAACATAAAATTCATTTTAGTGTATGAAACATCATAACCTAAAAATTTTATTATTTCTGCATTGAATACACTTTAATGTTTCATATTTCAGTGTATATTTATGCATGCTAACGTTACCTGATATTATCAAAGAACACGTTAGAAATATTTCCTCAACCGTGCAAAGCTGAAAGCTCTACTATACAAACTTTTCAAACTTTAAACTTCAAGCAAACCCTATTAATTGCCTACTAAGAATCTTGACAGAACACGAAAATTTTCTTGCTCGCAAACTAATTCATGTAAAAAGTAGTTTCCATTTAAGTTGAAGAGGAAGAGTCAAACCTCCAGAAAAATGTACGCACGGTCAGTGGTTTCGTTGCATGATTTTAGCCAAATACATACAAGAGATTGCAGAGCAGAGAGAAAAAAAAAAAGGAAAGCGGGAAGAACCAGAAATGTGGCCGAGTTTTCTCGGACTCTTCGATATGTCGGGTGTTTTAATGCTTGCATGGCTCAAGAAAAAAAAAAAAAAAAAAAAAAAAAACCTTAACCAAACATGCAAGGACGTCTGAGCCGAAGACAGTCTGGTTTTTGGTAAGAAAATGGCAACAAAATCTTCTTTTTGCACCCTCTCTGGGAATGATGATTCTCTCAGATACTCCTCCTGTTTGGATCAGTCTGAAAAGAGGGGGAAATATATCAAAGAAAAATGAAAGAGGCGGCCATGCTGCCTTTATGACATGTCAAATCTCTGTATACTTCATTAAATGCATGTCTTCCTTTTTTTTTTATATGTCTGTATATATATAGTTTCAAACCAAAGGGTTTTTCGGGTATCCCCAGGGTCTTATACCCTCTGCATGGATGCCTCTCCTTATTCCACGTGTCAATGGAACAAACACATGGTTCATAATTAATGTGAGTGATATACTAATGGAAATTAATTAATTAATTAATTAAAGGCTGGAGAGTGATGTTTGAGTTTTCGATTGATTTTACTCAACTGTTAGTGTCTACACCGTAGTACTGCTTTGATTAATTTACTCTTTCATGTGTTATTTTAAAACATTTCCAAGAAAAAAAATCTGAATTTTTTAATATAAGAAATTAGTACATAAATTGTATTTCCAGTTGAAGCATTTTATGGAACCCGATCTTATGCTTTCACTTGCTTCTCATCCTTTCTGATCTTATTAACCCAATACGTCCCAATCTTTTATGTGTATTTTCCACTTCACAAACAAATGGATTTCGAAAATACTGAAGCAAAAATCTCAAAACCCTTGAACGCAAGGGCCGAATCGTTCTACCCGTCCGTATTCTCTCCAGAAAACGGAATTAATCTCGCCTTGAGCAGCAGCACATCACCGTTAAAATTCCACCCTTGGACTCGTCAGCCACTGCTTCCTGCACCTTTCATACCAGTATTTCATCCATCAGTTTTTCCGCTACACCCACCTGCAATCGCCTGTTACAACGCGTTTTCTCAACCTGCTGTGGGTAATTTATGTCCACGTAAAGTAGGGTTTGAAGCGAGTTATTACAGGTCGGATGAAAGTGTGGTGGTAGAGAAGCTGAAGGGTGGAGTCTTGGAGTTTTCTCCATGTGGGAGGAGGGGAAAGAAGGGTCGACGGTGGAAGGGTTTGAAGAGGTTCACCTCACAAGGGTTACAGAGAGAGGGAGTTTGGAACATCAAGAAGGTGGCGCCGGTTGACATGGAGACGACTGATGATCAAGATGGCTTCGTTCCTAATCTTCGCGGTAAAACCTCACTGATGATTAGAAACATTCCAAATCAACTACAGTAAGTTCTCTCTTTTACCTCATCGGCTTCTGTTTTCTGTGTCATAAACTTCTTTATACACACACACACACACACTCATATGGCCTAATTTTAATTTGCTGGGTTTTAATTCTTACATGCCTCTTTTGATTTAGTTTTCGCACAGCTTTTTTCTTGAAATACCATAAGTGGTTTTGTCTGCTCGTCTTACCTTTTCTGGTTTACTATTAAACCATGTCTACATAAATAATTGATGTATGTACATGAATAGTTGTGATAAAGAATGTTTTTATATATTAATGTTTATTTATTTGGCCTCTTAATTATATTTTAATGCATGGACAGGCGGGATGATTTGATGAGAATTCTTGACAAACATTGCCGCAAAGAGAATGAGGACCGCCATTACTCTGACACTACTCCTGAATCCGCATACGATTTCCTGTACCTTCCAATGGACTTTAGGTAGACTAGAGTTATACATAATGATATAATGTTTAATCGGCGAAGATGGAATTTGAACTTGTTTCTAATTAACCTTTGGTGGGTTTTGGTGTAATGAAGGAGACGAGCCAACTTGGGATATGCATTTGTGAACTTCACAAGTTATGCTGGGGCCGAGAAATTTTGCAGAGCTTTCCACAAATATGAATGGGAGGTTCCGGCCAATAAAAAAGTCTGTGAAATCTGCGTTGCCAAATACCAGGTATATAATTCATTAGATTCAGTTCTTTGTCTTTACGTAATTGTATTTGAAGGGATATATAAGGGTTAAGAAACAAGGTTTATGATAATTTGTGCTTATTGTTCATTAAATTAATTAAAATTTTGTGAGTGCTAATAGAACATGGGTACATTTTGAGATTTTGTAGGGTAGAGATGAACTGAGGGGAAGGTTTGAGAATTCAAGATTTCCTTGTGACACAAGTGATTATCTCCCCGTGGTGCTATCTCCACCGCGAAATGGTTTGTCATGCCCGAGCCAGCCGATATTCGTTGGGCGTTTTATTGGCACGAATGCGCATGGAATGAGACTGCAGAGAAGGTCTGGTAGCTTACGTGCATAGCCGCATGTAAGGCACCTGATTGTAGCTTGTGTTTTCATTCTCTCCCTAAGTTTACCATGACTTTTTTTGGGGGTTTCTGTGGCAAAAAAAAGAAAAAGAAAAGAAAAACTGGGGTGAAATGGAAACATGAGTTGTAGATTATTTGGTTCCAGTTTTCATATTATGAGCTATGTATCTCCTTGGAGATTGTAGGCTGGCTTATGTTTTTGCTGATCTCTCACCAGGTTGTTTTCAGAAACAGGTTAACTTGTTTGGGTAGTGAATTGCAAACATAAGTTTTAGAATGTAAATTGCTTGGTTTGTAGGGTTAAATCTTTTTCAGTCAAGACCCTTCTGGTGTGCGTTATGGTAGTCTCTCACTTGCATGCATGCTGCTTGTTTTCTTTTTCAAAATTAATTTTAAACTCTTCTTAGGTACATATTAGATCTTATACCTTGATTTAGGTATTATATTACTAATCATAACTGGGATCGAAGACTAGAGTTATAATTTTCTAATTTTTTTTTTTTATGAAAATGCTTTATCAGATATGTGCTAAGTAAGTAAGTTATATATTATGTAAAAGCATGTAATATTTATTCCTCACCGGTGGCAATGCACAAATATCGTCTACAGTGAAAAATCAAAATAAAGCCATTTATTCCTTCCATCTTCTAAAAGCGATCTGCCGCCAAGTTCTTTTTTCGTAAGAAGCATCAAACCATGCCCCTTCCGCGCGGAAGCTATTTTGAGAGAGAGAGAGGCCGAAGCTACTTGTGAGAAACACTGACTCCGGCTGCGAGAGAGACACAGAGAATATAATCAGAGTTAATTCTTTAAAATTATTTTTGAAGTATCTAAATATGTTCTATTAATGTTTTGATTAAGAAATAAAACTAAAAAATAAAAAGGAAAAGAAGTGAATGTTGAAAATAAATAGTTCGAATAAAATTATAACAATTATTTTGAATAAAAATAAAAATTAATATTAAATATTTATAATTTGAGAAAAAACATTTCGAATGTGTGGAATTTTTTGATTAATTAGTATTTAGAACTAAATTAATATTATGGATTTTAACATGACCACTTTTTTAGTAGAAAAAATCACTCAGAAAGTTTTTTCAGCACTTATTCAAAACTTAAAGCGAGCATAAACTTCTTTGGAAATAAGAACAAAATAGGATTAAAGCACAGAAAATTTAAGTAAGTAAAAATATAATATTTTTCTTTAGTGTTTCATTGGAGGTATGCATGTTCTTGGTTAATTTTAAGAACTAAAACTAATTAATATTAAAATTATATCACCATTTGGTCTCGTTGCTACTTTAATTGGGAAAAATATTGTTGTGAAAAGATACTCAAAGTAAAAATAGTATAATGTTAATAACATTGATTAAAAACAATATTTTTTAACATAAAATGTAATATTATGTTTGGTATGTTATCAAATTAATGATAAATAGTTTTTAAGTTATAAAAAAATTAGATAGCAATAAAATAATATCAAGTATTAATTGAATTTCCGAGTTGAGAATTAAAAGTCGCACTCATTATGATATTTTTTACTATTATTGCCTAGGCATTACAGATACATGCATGAAGGAGTCTTCGTAGTTAATGTTCTACTCTTACTTAGAAACATGTCTGGTCTAAATTCATGTTTTGAGAGATGTCATTCATGTTAAAATACCCAAATATGTTTGACAAATGTGTTGTCGTTGATACTTTCTGCCATTTGTGTGAGGAATAGGTGGAAGACATTGACCCTTTTTTTGGGAAAGATGTTCTTGTGCCATCGAAGTGTTGAAGATATGCCCTCTGAGATTAGAATAGAATAGATCCAGCAAACAATAAAAGATTCAAGAATAATGGCTTTCAACACAGGTTAGAAAGTTCTGATAAGGATAGTCTTTTAATCTGGGAAATTTGGTAACCTTTGAAATCAATATATTTTTAGAGTCAATGGATGAGCCAACATGTTTAATTGAGCATTTTTCAGAGTAAATTAGTGGAAATTCATTCTTCATTCTTCATTCTTCATTCAATTTTATACGATTCTTGACACTTTCCAAAATTTGGCCAATTTTGTCAAGTTATAATGAAAAGACAATACATTTAGATATACGTTTAGATATACATTGCACTGCTTTTCCGTAGTGTATTGTTCTTAGGACCCTACAATCAATTCCTAAACCATAAAAGCCACTAGACAGAAGAGCTGTAGAACAGCTATCTCAGACAGCAGGCACCTGGTGAATCTCCCTACCCGTTCCTTGCAAGTTAAGATGACAATCTAAGGTTGGATGGATATCCGAAAATGTCTCAGAATTAAGGCATTTTCATTATACAGTGTGACATATTAGGCAGCTAAGATTCATGGGAGTAGGCTAATCTGCAAAACTGGAGAGATCTAACAGACATAAACAACAAAATCCATTTCAAAATGGGAAATCAAAGCAAGGATCTGTGAGTTCAAAATACATAAAGAGCATAGTTTTGTGTTTTCTTTTCTAGTGTTGATTAGACAATGATTTTCACGGCAAGCTATGTCAACCATCAAACAATAGTACCGAGAAATGCTCAAGTGCACTCCCAAAACAAAGGCTACAATGAATTATCTTACACTGGAAAGTCATAACCATGCATATGAATCGTAAACTTGAATTTGATCAATTAAAGATGACTGAATTTGTATCAAAAAAGAAATATCAGACCAAAAACAATGCAAAGGTCACATTTTACACGAAGAAAAAACAACCCATTTGGTTAGCGAGGGGCTTTCTTCTTTCCTGCTATTGCAACTCTCTTACCCTTCAGAGTTCGGCAGTTGTTCTTGGTGTGCTGCCCTCTGCACGGCAATCCCTGGATGTGCCTGATGCCTCTGTAGCATTGTATCTCCTTCAGTCTCCTGATAGCCAAAGCATTGAACCGTCTCTGCAAAACCCAAAACCAAATTCATCAGAACCATCAGGGGAAACTGCAACAATATAAGCCTTTTAAGATAGAGAATGAATTACCAAATCGCCTTCGATCATATACTTGGAGACCTCATCACGAATAGTGATGAGCTCTTCCTCAGAGAAGTCCTTGGTGAGTTTGTTATCCATCTGCAGATCAGACAGTATTTGGCGAGCTCTGGAGCGGCCAACTCCGTGGATGTACTGAAGAGAGAACTCAATCCGTTTGTTGTTGGGAATTTCCACACCCCCAACACGAGCACATTGGATACTTAGGCTCCGATTCTGCACGCAACACAACAAGACAATGAGAATCAACCACGACGTGTTTGCACAAAAATTGTCAGCAGAAGGGAAGAAATGAACTCCAAAATTTGGAACATTTTCACCAAAAAAGTCCTCAAAAACCAGAAAACTGGAAATGAAATTTAGGACAATTCACGTTAGAGGACTCCACGAATTCATCTTTCCAGAATATGCTCTACATTCTTTATATACGATTACACTAGTTTGATTTTCCATTTCTTAACGCATACTGCATAATTTACTTATTACGAATTCTAGGCAGCCAGACAGTGTAAAACAAACAGAAAGCCCTAAAAATATTGCAAGGAAATCGAATTACATACCTTACAGGGGTTAGAAACTGGTAGAGATAGCGTGTTGGAGAGAGAATTAGTTTTTCGTCCGTTGCAGATAATGGACAGCGATGGTGCTACGGGCATCGCCAGCGTCTGTGCCATTTTCTGGGCGTTTCTCTTGCGGGTTCTCGGTAGCTAAACAGAGAGTGAGGAGACGAAGCGGAAGAGCTGCCAAAAGCTTATCCAAACGTGGGTAGGGATACTCGCGATGACATCTTACTCGCCACTAGAAAGCGCCACGTTTGCATTTTGTAGAAAATATATTCGGTTGGCGGCCCAGTGGATTGGGAAGGTGAGAGTGGCTAAACCTGAATTCTACCTAAATTGGGCCTTTTTTTTTCAGCTGTATGGCCCATGAAATAAATCTCTTTTTCCTTAACAGGCCTTTCATCTTTTTGGAAGTCAATTATTCAATTAACTTGAAAATAATTATATGATTATAAGTTTAAACGAAAATTAGAATAGAATATATAAAATTTTTAATAAAACACATTTGCATTAATCTATATTTGTCACAATTTCTGGGATACTCATGTATTCATATAAACAATGATTTCATGAAGTTCGTAACAAAAACACCACCATCATGATCAGTTTACAGCCTTGATGTCTTCTTCAGAAATCCATCTCCCACTGCCATAACATGGGTATGTATGCTCCGAGGTTTCCACCAAAATCAAACCCAACGTAGCCAAAACTGCAGAAGAGATCTTTAACACATCTAACATCTTTATGGAAGTCAAATTTAAGAGACAACAACACAAAATTGCTTGTGCTCTTTAATCAAAGATAAAAACCATAGCAAAAGACATTGCATTAGTTGAGTGAAACATGAGTTATAACTACAAATCAGTTATGGGCTTATAGCAGAGTCTAGAAATAAATTATTAATTAGGTCATCTGCGAGAGGCTTTCTTCTTTCCAGCAATTGCTAATGCCTTACCCTTCAACGTCCGGGCATTAGTTTTTGTGCGTTGTCCTCTGCAAGGCAATCCTTGAGTGTGTCTAATTCCTCTATAGCACTGAATGTCTACCAATCTCTGTATTTCAGCATTCACATGTCGCCTCTGCAACACAAAAACATATTAGATGCAAGAAATTTAAAGACAAAGAAGAGAAGAGAGAAACCAAGATTACCATTTCTTCTCCATGCTCATATCGATTAACTTCCTCACGAAGATCCATTATTTCTTTTCCAGTTAAGTCCTTTGCAAGTTTGTTCTCCATCCCAAGCACACCAAGGATCTGACGAGCCTTAGAGGGACCAATTCCATGGATGTTCTGGAGCGCAATTGCAAGGCGCTTGTTGTTAGGGATCTCTGTGTTCCCCACGCGAATACCTTGAACCCGCAGGCCATGGAACTACATCAAACAACATGACATTACAGGTATATCACACCATAATCTTCAATTCAATTCAATACTGAGAGGGAGAACTCTTTTTCTCCTATGAGACCATAGATTTTACATTTGACCCCAAATAACCACATAGCTTAGCTCTATTGCCTTTAAGATACAGTTTAATGCCAACTAAATTTCAGGCTAATTATGATAATTCAAATATTTCTTGCTGAATTTGAAGAATAAATCAGGTGTTTTAATTGGTGTTTGCAGAACTAGTAATGTTGGATTTAAATTTGTTTGTGCAGAAAGCAAAGCGAAGTTTTTCTCTTGAACAATCCATTTTGTATTTATCTAGATTTTCCCAAGAAAGTATTTTTATATGCACTAGAAGAGAGATGAAGAATGGTCTATGGTTGTGCATGCCAGCTAGAAGAGGTAGAGCTCGTTGGTTGAACCAAAGATCGCAGATATGTAGTGAATGTTGGAGCAACTTTTGCAGAAAACCTAAACCGGGGATAGATATTACGTAGGCATCCAAACAGAGATATCAAAAGGCAAAAACAACTCTTGAATCTGCTAGAAGAATGAGATTTCAAGGAGATCATGGTTCTGACTTGATTTTATAATTTGGCTTGCCATCAAAACATGACCGGGTATCACAGCTTAACCAAACAATGTTGATTATCCTGTTTCCTCTAATTTTGTAGATTTTCTACTTCCTCAATTGATGTAGTATACTTCAATAAACCTCTGTCTTCCTTGACTCCTTAGCAATGACATACTGTCATACCTAGAGAATTCATCTCGTCAATATGATATCCTGCACATTGGGTGTAAGCTCCAATCTATAAAACTTAATCAAAACCGTTATCCTCCTCAAGATCTCCTTCAGCAGGCGTCTTGGTTACCTTCCGAGAGTGTTGACTTTACTTTAGAGCAAAATCAATATGAACCATATAAACAACTACCTTCCTTTAAGTAAACAAATATAGAGAAATCAATTCTGAAGATTATTTCAATGTCAGAATGGAAAATTCCAGATTTTAGTTTCAGCGTGTAGTTTCTCAGAAAGGTTCTAGTTTCAGCCCAACAATTTCTCAGAGAGCAAACTGAATATGAAGATTCCAACAAAACAGAATGAAGCAGGCCAGAGCGTGAATGAAAACCAAGAGGAACAAACGCATAGCTTGTACAAAATCAAGAAAAGCTACTTAAGGAATGTTCATGCATTATTGGGCAGCAGATCATGAAACGGAGGGTTAGGTATTTGAATATTGTTGGTGTTTCGATCATCACTTTGTATACTCTCCACATCCAAACAAGATAAACTGGGATATTCCAAGAGAAAATATCAACATAGATGCACAATAAAAGAAACTAAAATGGTAAATAGGCAATTGATCTTATTTGGAAAAAATCCGCAAACCAGGAACTTCAAACCTCATTCTAAAATGCCCTATCGTTAAAACTAAGAGATAACAAAGAAAAGCTAAAAATGAATAATTTATTGACAAATTTGAATTGAACAAATTGATATGATGCAAGGGCAACTCACTGATACAGTTTGAAGGAGACGAAGACCAAGTTGTCCAAGGGAAGTGGGAAAAGCCACCATTGAAGCCGACGTTAAAACCCTGGAAACGGGTAAACAGTCTACCTAGTGATAGCGAGAAGAAGAAGCTTGAATTATTATTGGGTCTTCAGTGCTTATAATTTCAGGCCCAGCTATTAGCAGTAAACCCACCTTCCTCATCGAAGCAAATCCAGTAAAGCCCATTAATTTGGACACCTTATAATTCACTTTATTTTTTTTTTTCTTACTTCCATTCTTTGAGATGAGGGGAGCCATTCTACTAGTAATCTGCTTTGAAGATTCATACGCTTCTGATTCTGGGTATGTAGTGTAGCAACTCTAAAATGCAAAAAACGTAATCCTTGACAATTTAGATATTATATATAAAACTCTTTGTCTCTTTGGCTGGACATACGTACATGTAAACTTGATTAACATGATATATGGATCAGAGAACCTTATATACATATATATGGTAGTCAATACTTGACGCACCCTGATACGTAACCTAGATAAAATTTAGATACTGAGAGACATAATTATACAACGAAACTGGCTCTTTCCCATGAATTAACCTCGTCCAGCAGACCTGTTGCCCCCGTTACGTGCAGTTGTGTTGTTAATATTGTTATTGTTGTGGGCGGTGGTGGTGGTGCTCCCATTAGTAGTCCTAGAAGAGGAGGTTGAGCCGCCCCATCCAAATCCGAAGCCAGCAGCAGAAGCAGCAGCGTTGGTGGAGGATGAAGCTGAGCCGTAGCCAAAAGTAGAGCCATCTGGTGCTGACCCGGTGGCCCAAGTGTAGTTCCAAGTCCGATCAGGCGAGGAGCCACAGCCATAGTGATAGTTCCAGCTACCTCCTTGCGCAGCCATATTGGGATGATCAGATTATGCCTTGGTGTGATTTGAAGTAACAGGAGGCGATATGAGAATTGATAGTGCAACCACCACTAACCCCGCTATCATCCATCTCCCAATCCTCATCATTAATTACGTTAGTGGGAGATTGAAAATGATAGATATAGGAAATTTTCTTCCCCACTCAATCAGCAAATAAATTCCGTGTCTCCAAAAATCATGTTCAGTCATGAAAAGAGCATTTCCATATATATATATATATATATATATATATATTTTAATACAAAAAAAATTTAATATCTTAACATTTTTCTATGTGAGTAGATGACGTGGCAACAGATCCTCTGCCACGTAGGAATAATGAAGCAGCAGTAGCATCAACAAACCAAACAAGCTTCCCATCTTTAGGCTTTATCATTTGGGCCGGGTGTGACCCAATGGGCCTTCTACCCGACATAACGTCCAAGAATGGACGGGCCACGTCAACCCCTGAAGCCACAATTGCCACGTTGGCAGCAGCGTTGATGACAGGAAGCGTGAGAGTCACGCTCTCTCTTGAGGAGTCGTTGCAGACGCACGCTACCCACTGCGAGTCTTCTTCTAAGACGGGGTTGTTAGGGTAGAGAGATGCCACGTGGCCGTGGTTCCCCAGAGTTAAAAGGACAAGATCGAATCTGGGGCAATCACTTGAAGGAGAAACGGGAACCGTCCGATTTCTAACCTGCTGTCTGATGGAAAACTCGTAGTTATTGGCAGCTGACTCTCCAGAAATACCATGGCCTATGCCCACCGGGATAACATGGGCGGGAAGAATAGGAACCTGCATCCAATAATTAACACATACAAATCATATATTAGCATACGAAACTTTTCCAACAATAAATAAAAATTTCGACAATTCTGGATATTTTCAGTTCATCTATCTGCTTCATATACATATACACAGACACACACACACACAGACACATATAGTCGGTGCAAGTCCAATATTATTTTCATTGAATTCATGGCAAGTCTAGTACGAATATCACAAAGGTCCGGTAAGCCCAATACAAAGTCCATGGATCCAACTTTAATAAATTTTTTTAATGTTTTTCCACTTAATCTCCTCTTTTTTAATAAAAATAATTAAATTAAATAATTTTTAATTTCTTTTAAAACATAATAAATTCTACTCTACGAGATTTAATCATTAAAACAAAATAATTTTAATTTAATAAATCAAAATATTTTTTTTTTGTAATTTTTTTTTTTTTTCTTTTCAATCTAAGATATCTATTATTTGACAATGAAAATATTCAGAACTTTGACATTAAGAGACTCAGTAGTCAACACTTCATCATTACTATCTTAATTCTTTTATTATGTTTGGAATAAATGCAGAAATATTTTGAAATTTAATTATAAATTTATATTTAATTTAATTACGAAAAAATAAATTATATTTTGTCTCAAATTAAATAAAATTCTATATAAACTTCAATTTTAATTTTATTACTTGCATTCAACTCTCTTAATTTTGGCATAAATGTAAAATATAAACATAAGTTTAATTGCTTTTAAAATATAATTTTATTGGGAAAATTAATTAATGGTACGTAATTAAGTTGTTCACGTACAATATTTTTATTTTTATTTTTATTTTTATTTTTTTAATTTAAAATCTAAATAAATTCAAAACGACAATGAGTATCAGTTTTTTTTATTTTTTATTTTTTTATTTTTTTTAATTATTATTACAAATTTTATTAAATTTGAATTATATCATCTCAATTCCCACAGAATATTATGAGGTTTTCAAAAAATATTTTGAATTCTATAATTTGCGTGGAAACCCAATCCTTTACGCAATGAAATTAGACCACACACGATGTAAGTAGGTATACCTTAGATATGAAACCTTCTTTGACTTGCCTGTATATGCTCTCTGGTTCTCTCCTCCCCACCACCTTCTCCTCCGCCCAAAACACATGCCATTTCCACCACTCGGCCATTCTCACCATTGGTGCCCTCGTAAGCTTCCTGCAACCGTAACATGCACACACAACCATCCTTAACTTAAACACCAACAACCCATATATATATATATATATAATATGATGACAAAGAAAGAAATAAGAAGAATATGTATATAGAGCAGTACGTACCCCAGACGGTGTGGTATATCTCCACCAGAAAGAACAAGAGAAAAAGAACCTCTCTCTTTCACTGCAGATTCACCCACTTGAAACACATAATCAGCAAGATCAGAAGACAGCTCTTCACTGCTATCAAACACTCTCACCTTTTCATCTTCTCTCTTAATCTCCATTACTTTCTTTACTTCTTTTTATCACCGCTTTTATGAGTAAAGGACCTCAAGAACCGCCGATTGGTATAGAGGAAGGATTACGTGGGTTGTATTCTGATTCTAGTTTGTACCATACTTGTCAACTTTACTTGAACAACAACCGAGACTATTACTATTATTAATATAAATAAATATCACCCCGAGGACTCTTCTCTCCCATCAACGAAGGAGAGCGTTATAGCTTCCCTACACAAACCCTAGCTGTGCGTGCATTTTTGTTTTCTTACTACTGAAATTATATCCATATCCTCACTCTCTCTCTCTAAAATAGCTTGTGTATATGGGGGTATAAGTGGGAATGAGCATCATTTTCCAAGGTTTGACTTTAATTGGATAAGCATCAAGTACTTGTAGAGCAGTTAATGTGGTACAGTGAGAAGCAGCAGATCAAATTTCTATGCAGGCAATAAGACCAGATCAGACCCATCTTTCCATATCTTCAGTAACTGCTTGTTCCTTCATCCACATGCATAAACACCAAGCAATGTGTACATATAGTAATTCCCAACTATATAATTTGTTTTTCTTTTATATTTTTATCATAAATATTAATACTTTTAAATTTACTATAACAAAAATATTAGTTTTTTAACTATTTTTTATACGGTTAATGTTATTTTTTTAAAATTATTAGAACTGTAATTATACATTTAATGCACGTAATACATATAATACCTAATTATTTTATTGACTGATTTATTTTTTTAAATCAATTTCGAGGATTTATTTTTACATTCAACTAAAGGGTAGAATTTATTTACTAAATTAAGGCTGTAAGTAGCTACTAGTTTGATCCGTGAAGGAAACCCCCCACTGGTTTTGATGTAATAGTTAGCAAAGGCAATGGAGTTTTGGTCGTACGTCCAACTATATGTACGGCATAAATATAAATATAAATTCATGTTACGTACAAAGTTGATCAGTCAAATTTGTGTAAATTTAATTGCTGGTTGAAACCAAAAGGGCCCACCGCATATGAAGAAATTAATGGGCTGGATCAAGCCGGCCCACGTCATGATCTAATTATTGCTTTTCTAATTCCCCGCCTGGTACTGCATTTTGAA
Source organism: Carica papaya (assembly GCF_054855325.1). Lineage (NCBI taxonomy): Eukaryota > Viridiplantae > Streptophyta > Magnoliopsida > Brassicales > Caricaceae > Carica > Carica papaya. Next base: position 25,513,968 of record NC_142309.1, read on the forward strand.
TTATCTATTAGAAAATAAATTTTTTTTTTGTTTTTTAATTTAAAATGTAAATAGATAAATAGAAAAATATGAAAAAATTTTAACCAATCCATATAAATATGTGGTCTGTTGCATTTATAGTCAATTAAAAATATATTTTTATTTTTATTTTAAAAATTAAAATTGATTACTATTACGCTATACTATTATATTAATTTTTTTTCTAGATTTTAAATTTGGTTTTAAAAATAAAAAATTAGCATATTTACATGTAAAAATTTTACTTATATATATAATTTTATATTAAAGTCAAAAATAAAAAAAATGCAAATTAAGTAAAGTCATGCTACTGTGTTGCACCTATACTCATTTTCAATGACAAGATTAGTGCATCCTCTCCCTTTAATAAATTCTCGATTCTGCCACTCTGTGATTATCTTAAATGGAAACATAAACTTGGGAAGAAGCTTCTGTCCTGTTTAGTTGTGAAAAGCTGTTTTTACTTTTTATCTTTTAAATATATATATATATATGTATATATATATATCCATACACACACACACACACACACACACAATTTATACAATAAAACTATATAAGAGTTAAAAATGATGGTCATTAATTCCTTAAGTTTGTAGATAAATATTTTCATTCTTTTAAAATTCTGTAATCTTTTATCATTATTTTTTGTACGTTATTTCTATTTTTAATAAATATATCTAGTCTTTTCCGTGAACATATATACCTTTTTTTTAAAAAGATTTAGTGATTAAAATATTTCAAAATCAATTTTTACATGCTGAATTTAATTTATTTTTAATTTTAATAGAAAATAGATTATTCGCATTGAAACTATTAAGTTTTTTTTTTTTTTAATTAAAAAATGTTTATTTATTTATTTATTATTTCATCATTGTCTTCTTTAATAATTTGTCATTATTCCTGAATGCCTTCCCTTGCAAGAGAAATGTATTAATTTTAAAAAATATTTAATTAATTATATGATATTTAAAAAATATATAAAAAACTATTTATGTGATAGTTTAAAAATATCATCGAATTAATTTTTTATATTTAATATATTTAATTTTGTTTTTATATGTATTTAAAAATATATAAGTTAAGAACATAGTTTATAATCAAACGGAAAAAATATGGATGAAGATGAATGTAAAGACCCAGAATTTAAAGGAAACGAATTCATATATTAAATGTGGAAGTAAATAATAATTAAGATTTACATTCTTTATATAATAATTAAAGATACCCAATAAAGTTATGAGAATGTTCCTTTTACAGAGGTTCGTAAAAAAAAATAAAAATAATAAATAGATGTCATAAAGGTTAACCTTCACTAGCACTTGATGGGGTCCAGAAGAAAACTTATTCACAAGTCTCTTACTGATCAGGATCTGGATCTTGGTTTTTTTGATTTGAAATAGTTAATAGGAGGATGAGGTACACTAATCCAGTAAGAATATCACATTAATCACTGATACGAAAATCGAAAATTCGTAAAAAAACATAAAACAACTAATATAACCCTTAATTTAAGTAAATTCATTTAACATAAAGAAAACTGTTTATCTCATACTTAGCGTTACGAGTTTTTTCAAAATCACCATAATAAGACAATTACTTATATAACATTATGATTTCATTTACAAGTGAGCAAGAATGGTAATTTTTTTTTTACTTACTTACTGGAACCCCTGTGGGTCTATAGGAATATTCCCCTACCGTGAACTTAATATTTAAATTTGTTATTAACTTAGTCATTCCTATACCCTGTCCGGTAATGGACACCAAACACACTATCACCTTGATACTCCGTCCGGCATGAGAGTGGATTAGATTTTTCAAATCTTTTTGGTATGGGACTTCTCAGCCCCGTCTGACTAAGGCAATGTCCATAGTAGGGTTCTCTACGTACCGGATCCGTCCACCTTTTCTCAGGGTACGCAGTAAGCCCTTCTTACATAGATTCAAAGCATAAACTGATTGCTAGTTACATACCAATAACTTATATTTACAGATCAATAGCAGGTCATGCAAAGAGACGATATGTACATCAAGAAACATAACAGAAACATTTATTGCAAAATTAACCAGCAAATGGGGGGTATGCAGTGAGGTAAACCGAATAACCGAGAGAGTAATTAAGTTTATCAATTTAGTTCACACAATATAATAGTAAGCATTTTAAGTAGTACTGGTAAAATAAATAATAAACAATGGCAAATATGAACTGACCGGTTCTGACTCTATTAGTGACTTGTAATTATTCTTAGAATTTTTTAATTTTTACAAAATACAGTATTATCGATTATTAAGCTTCAATTTATCTAACAGGAAATAGGGTGAGGAATTCTTACCCCAGATTGGTGTTCGAAATACCGTACTATCTACTGCGTCTCCTAGCGGTCTCCAAGTTTCCTAAATTATTCATGTGAAAATTAAAACACTCGCATGTATCTAAAAATACCCTGAAAGGCCAGAATAGGCATTTTAAAACCTTTATGGCAAACCCTTTTGCTGATCAGGATCTGGATCTTGGTCTTCTTGATCTGAAATGATTAATAAGAGGGTTAGGTATATTAATCCACTAAGAATATCACACTAATCACTGATACGAAAACTAGAGGTTGGTAAAAAAATATAAAACAACTAATGAAATCCTTAATTTAAGTAAATTTATTTAACATAAAGAAAATCGTTTATCCTATACTTACCGTTACGAGTTTTCTAAAATCATCATAATAAGACAATTACTCAGATAACATTATAATTTCATTTACAAGTGAACAAGAACGACAATTTTCTTTTTTACCTGCTTACTGGAACCCTTGAGTTCCATAGGGATACTTCCTTACCATGAACCCAATATCCAGATTTATCAATTAATCCGGCTGTCCCCATACCCCGTCTGATAATGGGCACCAAACACACCATCACTTCAATACCCCGTCTGATATGAGGGTGAACCAGATTTTTCAAACTCTTTCGGTATGGGACTTCTCAGTCCCGTCCGATTGAGTCAAAGTCCACAGTAGGGTTCTTTATATATCGGGTCCATCCACTATTTTTCAGGATACCCAGTAAACCCTTCTTACATAGATTCAAAGCATAAATTAATTGCCAGTTATATGTCAATAACTTATATTTATAGATCAATAGTAGGTCATACAAAGAGACGATACGTACATAAGAAAATATAACTGAAACATTTATTGCAAAATGAACCAATAAATGGGGGGTATAAAGTGAGATAAATCAAATAATCAAAAGAGTAATTAAGTCTATCAATTTAGTTCACACAATATAATAGTAATTAAGTCTATCAATTTAAGCATTACAGGTAATGTAAAGACCCAGAACTTAAAAAAAAATAAATTCATAAATTAAATGCAGAAACGATTAATACAGTTAGGGTTTACATTCCTTACACAATAATTTTAAATGTCTAATAGGGTTATGAGAATGTTCATTCTAAAAAACAAACGAAAATTAAAGAAATCAAACGAAAAACGAATAACTAAACATCCTAGGACAACCTTCACTAGCACTTGAAGGGAGTCTAGGGAGTGAACTACTCATAACCTTTTTACTGATTGAGATCTGGATCTTGGTTCTCTTGATCTAAAATAGTTAATAAAAGGGTGAGGTACACTAGCCTAGTAAGAATATCACACTAATCACAGATACGGAAAACTGAATATTGGTAAAAAATAAGAAAAATAACTAATGGAGTCCTTGCTTTATTTAAATACATTTAAACTTGAAGACATTTTTAATACTTACCATAATGAGTTTTTCAAAAATAACCTATGAAGATCCTTATCCATATCACTTTTTACTTTCACGCATTAGAGAACGAGAAACAATAGTTTTCATTTCTTACCTGCTTACTGGTACCCCTAGGGATCCATAGGGGTGTTCTCCCTACTTATAAATTCAATATCTAAATTTATAATTGATCGGCCGTCTCCATACCCCATCAGGTAATGGACATCAAATATTCCATCGTCTCGATACCCCATATGGTATGAGGGTGAACCATATCTCTCAAATTTTTTTGGTAAAGGACTTTTCAATCCCGTTCAACTGAGATAACATTCACGGTAGGGTTTCCTATGTAGCAGGCCCGTTCACCCTTTCCCTGGGTAATCAACAAGTCTTTCACATATAAATTTTCATCAACAAACAACCATCAAACTCATACCAATATCTCATATCACATTCACAGATTAATTAAACTATATTCATACTGATGATATATAACCAAAATAACCAGATAAGTCGATAAGACCATTGAACTATAAATTAAGAACATGTACTATACAAAAATCAAATAAGTAGGATAGTACAGGAAAATAAATAGGAAATCAAGATAATTGCGAACTAACCGGTTTCGGCTCCACTAGTAATATGTAATTATTTTTAATATTTTATAATTTTTCACAAAGACATAAAATTATACATCGTTAAGCCCAAATTTACCGTAATGGAGAATAGGGTGAGGGATCCTTATCCGAATTGGTGTTTCAAGATGTCGAGCTATCTACTACACCTTCTAACGACGATGGTTCATCTCGGCCTGGTCGGTTTTGGCTGATTTTTGCCTTATCCCTGTAGAAAAATGTTAGGGGCCTCAGTTAGCCAGGAAATCACAAAAAATTAAACTTACCGGCAGGGGGGACCTCCAAGTGCGGCGGCTCCACCGGTCTTCCTTCGTGGCTGAGGTTTTTTCTTTGGCTACCCTGTACAGAAAAGGACGATGAACACAATAATAAAAAAATTACATGAAACAAGAATCGATAAGGGGCTCATCGAAAAAATTTTGGGGTTTTAACTTCAACGGCTTCACTGGCTTTGCCCGCAGTTTCTGGCTCACCTGCCATCCCTCTTGCTCCGATTTGTCCACATGGGTACTCATAATCAAATTCCGAATGAGTAGAAATTTTTTTTACTTGTTTTGGAGGTTGGTGGTGGCTCTAGTGCGACAACAGTTGGCGGTCGAGCTCCTTCTCCAGCGTCTGATTCTTCTTCTTCGGCAAGGGCTGAAGGCTAGGGTTTAGGTTTCCGTGTGATGCAAAGTATTTATACCCCTGCATTGATATGAACCATCCATCACGATTGATCTCGTCCGTCTGATCACGTCTAAGGAAAAAATAAATCTGGACCGTTCATCATGATTGATCTCGACTGTCTAATCGCGCTTAAGAGAAAAATGAATCCGAGCCATTCAATCACGGGGCACACGGATCGCCAGCGTGGCCTCCCGCGTGGCACTAACGTTAGCGTGCCTTGCCTCAAGGTGCACTCCGGTTCGTCGAGGCTACTGACTGGGTGATCCTACGTGGTTGAACTTTTCCTATTTATACTTTGACCCCTTATTTCTAATTTTTTTAAAAACACCCTTAGAACCTAAATTTTCACCGTTTTTTCTCAAAATTATTTTCAATCTTGTCCCTAATTCATTTTTTCTCAAAATTTTACTTAAATAAAAATAAAATAAATTAATCAATTGTTTTAAATTAATAATTAAAAAATAAAAAATTTATCTCGGGTAATTTTTCAAGCTTGGATATTACAACTCTCTCCCATTTAAGAAAATTTGGTCCCTCAAATTGGTTACTCTCTTACTCAGTCGAATAACTGGGGGGTATTGGACCCTGAAGCTTAATTTTAGTTCCCAAGTGACCTCTTCCTATGTGTGGTTCTGCCATAGGACTTTAATGAATGGAATTTTTCGATTGCGGAGTACTCTACTTTTCCAGTCTACAATGCCTATTGGTACCTCTTCATAGGATAGATCCTCCTGGAGTAAAAATAGCTCGTGGGATAGCATGTGTGAGGGGTTCGGGTTGTACTTGCGTAGCATAGATATGTAGAACACATTATGAATCTTGGATAGCTTTGGAGGTAGTGCCATTTAGTAGACAGTCGTACTAATCCGGTTTAAGATCTCAAATGGTCTGATGAATCAGGAATTTAATTTTCCTTTCTTACTAAACCTAGTGATCCTTTTGAAAGGAGTGACCTTAAGAAACACTCGATCACCTTTATAAAATTTTAAATCCTTCCTCTGGGAGTTCGCATAACTTTTTGCCTACTTTGAGCTGTTTTAATGTTCTTCATGATCTTAACTATCTTGGTTGTAGTCTCCTCTACAAGATCTGAGCTGAACAATTTTCTATCATCCACCTTTTTCCAACAAATCAGCAATCTGCATAGGCGGCCATACAATGCTTTGTATGGAGCCATGCCGATACTTGCCTGGTAGCTATTATTATAGGTGAACTCTATCAGAGGCAGATGATTATCCCAATGACTCTTAAAGTCTAGAACATAAGCTCGTAGTATATCTTCAAGTGTACAAAATGACCTCTCTGATTGTCCATCGGTTTGAGGGTAGAATGCAGTGTTAAGGGATAATTTTGTTTCTATGGCTTACTGAAAACTAGACCAAAATCAAGAAGTGAATCTGGAGTCTCTGTCGGATACCACTGACACTAAAACTCAATGTAATCTAACTATATCTCGGATATACATTCTTGCTAGCTTGTCCAAGAGGTCGGTCATTTTGATAGCCAAGAAGTGAGAAGACTTGGTGAGCTGGTCTATAATCACCCAAATGACATCATGTCCTGAGCGTGCCTCAGGTAATCCTATTACGAAATCCATTATAATATGTTCTCACTTCTATTTCAGGATTGGTAATGGCTGAAGTAGCCCACCTGGGCGTTGATACTCTGCCTTAACCTATGAGCATACTAGACACTTGAAAACAAAGTTGGTTACCTCTCATTTCATCCCACTCCGCCAAAACTAGGGTCGCATACTTTGATATCTTTTAGTACTTCCGGGATGTATGACGAACTTAAAGCTGTGAGCTTATGTCATGATATCTCTTTTTAGTTCACTGTCATCTGGAACACACACCTTATCCTAAAACCTGAGCAATCCATCGACAGAGACTCAAAATTCTCGATGTACTCCCTGTTCTGCATCTTTCTTAAGGGTGACTATGATGTAATTGGTTAATTGGGCTTCTCTTATTCTCTGGATCAATTCGGGTTGGACAATCAGCTGGGTCAAACATGTAACTCTCTTTAAGTCCTGAAGTCGTATATGTTGTGCGGTTCCTATTACCCTGCATTCAGAAACTATTAGGTGAGCTAACATACCTGTACTTTTTTTGCTGAGTGTGTCAACTATTACATTACCCTTATGCGGGTGATACAAGATATTACAATCATAATCCTTGAGGAGCTCTATCAAATGCCTCTTACATATGTTCAGATTATTTTGAATGAATATGTGCTTCAAGCTCTTATGATCAGTAAAACTCTCAAAAGTCTCCCCATACAGGTAGTGGCACCAGGTCTTCAAGGCATGGATAATGGCGACAACTTCTAAGTCGTGGGTGAGTTAATTTTTCTCATGACTCTTCAATTGTCTGGACCCATAGGCTATGACCTTGCCATGCTGCATTAAAATACAATCCAATCCTAGGTATGAGGCATCACTGTACACTGTATATCCACCTGTTCCACTCGATAAGGCCAACAAGGGTGCAGTAGTCAACCGATTCTTGAGTTCTGTAAAGCTCATTTCGCAGTCCACGTTCCATTCAAACTTAACGTTTTTCTTTGTGAGGCGGGTCAAAAGAGTGGCTAGGCTGAAAAATCATTCTACAAACCTGCGGTAATAACCTTTCATCCTCAAAAAGCTACAAATTTCTTTAACCGAGGTCAATTTATCCCATCAAAGAACTACCTCAACTTTTTCGGGGTTCACTGATACTCCATCCCTTGATATGATATGTCCTAGAAAGGTAGTCTGCTTGAGCCAGATTCCACACTTGCTCAATTTGGCATACAGTTTCTTCTCCCTAAGAACCTGCAAAACTTAAGTAAGGTGGTGAACATGTTCTTCTCTACTCTTTGAATAGGCCAGGATATCATTGATAAATACAATGACAAACTAATCCAGAAATTATCTAAAAATCCTATTCATCAAGTCCATAAAAATGGCTGGTGCGTTGATTAGTCCAAATGGCATAACTAAGAACTCATAATATTCGTACCCGATTCTGAAAGCTATTTTGGGAATGTTCTCTACCTTAATCTTTATCTGATGGTAACCCAAACGAAATCTATTTTGGAGAAGACCTGGCCACCTTACAACTGGTAAAAAAGGTCATCAATTTTGGGAAGGGGGTACTTTTTCTTGATCATAACTCAGTTCAATCCCCTGTAATCAAAACACAATCATAACATCCCATTCCCTTTCCTTTCAAATGTGACTTCTGCACCCCAAGGAGATACACTATGTCGAATGAATCCATTATCTTGCAATTCATTGATATGTTTTCTCAGTTCTTCCATCTCAACATGGCTCATGTGGTAAGAGGCAACATGGATAGATTGGGTGCTAGACTGAAGATCTATGGTGAATTCAACTTCTCTGTCCACTAGCAGTTCGGGTAGTTCATCAGTAAATACATCTGAAAAGTCTCGGACTTCTGAGATCTCTTAAATACAAACTTCTTTATTAGATTTTCCTAATATAGAGAAGACACAGAGTTAAAGTATTATATAATGAGGAAATTACCATGGAAAAATTATATTTAAAATTTTCATTAACTTGTAAATGACTCTTTGTTAGGAGGGTTGAATACAAGTTTCTTATAAAAATAATCTACGGTGGCGTGGTACGCCGCTAACTAGTTCATTCACAGGATTACATCAAAGTCTCCTATGTCAATCTCTATCAGGTCCACACTAAATTTCTTATATGCTATGTATGTGATACAAGTTTTGTATATAATATTCTCTAATAGTGTCCTATTTTTAGGAGTATATATAAACAACATAAAGTCAAGTCTTTTTGGTGATATATTTAAGTTTTGTGTAAAAATGTGTGAGACAAACGATAGCAGGGTCGGTCCCCATGATCCTTACCACAGTGTTGGTAAGTCCTACCATATCTTGTTATCGGAGCCTGAGGATGAGCCTGAGTCACTGGCCTTGGCCTCTTGTTCTACTGAACTGGTGCAGTGGGTGCTAGTCTGCAGTGTGAAACCGGGGGTCTGGGATTCCCCACTGCTGGAGAAAAAATGCGAAAGTTCATCTCCACTAGCTTTGCATTGGCCAGAACAGCTGAGTAGGTACTAAGCTCAAATATGTACAACTGCTGTCTGATTTCAAGGTGGAGGCCCCACTCGAACTTCCTTGCATTTCTGTCTTCATCCATCTTTTTTTCAGAGGAATGCCAACCCAACTCTGGGAACCTTCGGGCATACTCTGACACAGTCATCTCACCCTGAACTAGGTGTAAACTCTATATCTTTCAAATGTCGAATGTGCTCTAGGAGGTACTCTGTATTGAAGACCATCAGAAATTATTCCCAAGTGATTGGACAGGGTAGGCTGGCCTACTTGAGCTGCCACCAGCGGCTTGCCTCTCCCACAAGCATGTAGGTGGTAAGTACAACCTTATGTTCAGGAACCACTCTAAGAGTCGCGAAGACCTTCTATGTCTCAGCTAACCAATACTCAGCCTCTTCAAAAGAGGATGCACCTGCAAAGGTAGATGAGTTTAGTCTTTTGTACATTTCAATGTAGTTTGGTTCATCATGGGTGAAACTGGGTCCCGTAGAAGAGGAACTGGATTGTGCTCGGGAGGGACTGGGTGGCCCTATGGTGGTGCTGGATGATACAATGAGTTATACTATAGTGGTACCGGATGATGTGATGGAGGCACCGAATTATACTGTGGTGGTGTTGGATGGTACAATGGAGGAGCAGGGTTGTACCAGGGTGGCTCTGGATCTTTTCGCTGCAAGGGTGGCTCAAATTACGGTAGCGGGGGAGGGTCAGACAACTCCCTCATTTCTTTTTGGGCCTGCTGGATAGAGATGAGTCTCTCTAGCATCTCAAAGAGTTGGTCAACATTCTCTTGAAGTGAGCCATTCCGGGTTGCTTAGTTTAGTGGGGGTCTTCCTCTTCTCATTTTCTTGTACCTGCATTTCACATGGAAGGGTTGAACAATAGTTTATATTTGGTGTTTTTAAGTCTTTGTGTAAGGAATAGTTATAAGGAAAACGACTCTGATACCAACTGTAAAGGTTTGAAACTTAAAGGGAAATAAATTCATAAATTAAATGCAGAAGTAATTAATACAGTTAGGGTTTATATCTTTACACAATAATTTTGAACGTCCAATAGGATTACAAAAATGTCCATTCTAAAAAACAAACAAAAATTAAAGAAATAAAATGAAAAGTGAATAACTAAACATCCTAGGACAACCTTCACTAGCACTTGAAGGGAGTCTAGGGAGTGAATTACTCACAACCCTCTTGCTGATCGAGATTTGGATCTTGGTTCTCTTGATATAAAATAGTTAGTAAAAGGATGAGCTATACTAATCTAGTAAAAATATCTCACTAATCATAGATACGAAAAACTGAAGATTAGTAAAAAATAAGAAAAATAACTAATGGATCCCTTGCTTTATTTAAATATTTTTAAACTTGAAGACATTTATTAAATGCTTACCATAACGAGTTTTCTAAAGATAATCTATAAGATCCATATCCATATCATTTTTCACTTTCACACGTAAGAAAACGGAAACAATAGCTTTCCTTTCTTACCTGCTTACTGGCACCCCTAAGGGTCCATAAGGGTGTCCCCACTACTTGTGAACCTAATATCCAATTTTAAAATTGACTGACTGTCCCCATATCCCATTCGATAATAGGCACCAAACATTCCATCGTCTCGATACCCCCTCCAGTATGAAGATGAATTATATCTCTCAAACCTTTCTGGTAAGGGACTTCTTAGCCATGTTTGACTGAGGTAACTTTCACGGTAAGGTTCTCTATGTACCGAGTCCGTCCGTCATTTTCCTAGGTAGCCAGTAAGTTTTTCACATACAAATTTTCATTAACAAACAACCAACAAACTCATATTGATATCTCATATCACATTCATAAATTAATTAAACTACATTCATATTAACGGTGTATACCTAAAATAACCAGATAAGTTGATAAGACTATTGAACTATAAATAAAGAATATGTACTATACAAAAATTAAGTAAATAGGATAGTACAAGAAAATAAACAGAAAATCAAGATAGTTGTGAACTAATCAGTTCTGGCTCCACTAGTAACCTGTAATTATTTTTAAAATTTTTTAATTTCTCACAAAAATATAAAATTATACATCGTTAAGCCCTAATTTATCGTAACGGAGAATAAGGTGAGAGATCCTTACCCAAATAAGTATTTCAAGATGTCGAGCTGTCTACTACGCCTCTTAACAGTACCAGATTTCCTGATTTTTTTTGTGAAATCTAAAACACTCGTCACATACCTAAAAATATCCCAAAAATCTAAAATTAGTGTCCAAAACTCATTCTAGCTAATTTTAGGGTTTTGAAATGGCGGCGGTTTACCTCGACCTGGCCGGTTTTGGCAGATTTTAGCTGATTTTGACCGTATTCCTATAGAAAAATACGTTAGGGGCCTTGGTGTGCCAGAAAATCACAAAAAAACTAAATTTACAGGTGGGGGGACCTCCGGGTACGGCGGCTCCACCGGTCCTCCTTCGCGGTTGAGGTTCTTTATTTGGCTACCTTGCACAGAAAAGAACGGTGAACACAATGATCAAAAAATCGCATGAAACAAAAATCGGAAAGAGGTTCATCAGAGGAATTTTGGGATTTTAGCCACGGTGGCTCCACCGAGCTTTACTCGCGATTTTCAGCTCACTCGCTGTCCTTTTTGCTCTAATTTGGCCATAAGGGTATTTAGAATCGAATTTCAAGTGGGTAGAGAAAATTTTTACTTATTTTGGTAGTCGACAGTGGCTCCGGTGTGGCGGTGGTCGGCGGTTGGCCTCATTCTTTAGTGTCTAGTTCTTCTTTTTCAGCCGGGGCTAGCGGGTAGGTTTCAGGTTCCTGTGTGATGCAAAGTATTTATACCTATCTCGCATTGATCTGGGCTGTCCATCGCGATCGATCTAGTTCGTCCGATTGCGCCTAAGGAGAAAACACATCTATACCGTTCATCGTGATTGATCTCGACCGTCTGATCATGCCTAAAGAAAAAACGAATCCGGATCGTCCATGCGTGCAAGATCAATCCTGGGGTGTCCGATCATGAGGTACATGGATCACCAGCGTGGCCTCCCACGTTGTATCGACGTCAATGTGCCTTGCCACGCGGCACGCTTTGGTTCCTTGAGGCTGGTGACTGGACAGTCTTACATAGCCAAACTTTCTCTATTTATACTATGACCCCCTGTTTCTAATTTTTCTTTTAAAAATACTCATAGAACCCAAATTTTCAGCCCTTTTTCCCAAAATTATTTTCAATCTCGTCCCTAATTCATTTTTTCTCAGAATTTTACTTAAATAAAAATAAAATAAATTAATCAATTAGTTTAAATTAATAATTAAAAAATAAAAACTTTACTCGGGTCATTTTTTGGGTCTAGGTATTATAGGTAAAATAAACAGTAAACAATGGCAAACATGAACTGATTGGTTTCGCCTCCATTAGTGACCTGTAATTATTTTTAGAATTTTCTAATTTTCACAAAACATATTAATATCGATTATTAAACTTTAATTTACATAACAGAAAATAGGATGAAAGATTCTTACATCGGATCAGTGTTCGAAATACCGTACTGTCTACTTCACCTACTGGTAGTCACCAGGTTTTATGGATTTTTTCTAGGAAAATTAAGACACCCTTCAAGTGTCCAAAAATATCCCAAAAATTCAGAATAGGCGTTTTAAAATCTTTCCAACAAATTCTAGGGTTTCGGCACGACGACATTGCCGTACTTTGGTGCCAGTTCTGTAGCTCATGGCGGCGATTTGCTTCAGCCTCATCGGTTTTGGTCGGTTTAGGTTAGTTTTAGTCGACTTTACGTATAAACTTGTAAAAAAATTGGTTAAAAAGTCTCGGATGACCGAAAAAGGCAAAAAAATGAAACTTATCAGCAGGGGGTCCTTGGGTGCGGCAGTTCTGCTGGTTCTCCTTTGCAACTGAGGTTATTCTTTAGCTAACTTAAATAAAAAAAAGATGGTGGATACGGTGCTCATAAAATCATGTGAAACAGAAAACAGAAAGGAGTTCATCGGAAAGAGTTTTGAGTTTTGGTTGTGGTGGCTTGGTCGAGCTTTGCCTGCAGTTTCTGGCTCACCCATATATCTTTTGGCTCTGATTTGGGCGTAGAAAGACTTGGGATCGAATTTCGAGCGGAAGGAGACAAATTTTACCTTTTTTGACAGTCGATGGTGGCTTCGGTGCAGCGGCAATGGTGGTGGGCCTCCTTTTTTTGCATCTGGTTCTTTCCCCAGCCGCCCTTCTTCTTCTTCTCTGGTCACCCATCTGTCGGCTAGGGTTTTGTTTTCCTACAGAGAGGAGTTGAAATACTCCTCTCCATTCGATCTAGGCTGTTAGTTTGAGTCGACGTGGAGCGAGGAGGACTGTTCGATATTTTCTGTTTAGGCTGATTGTATGGACGAATTGGGACTGTCCATTGTGATCAACCCCATCTGTTCGATCACACTTGAATAGAAAATGCATCTAGGCCATCCATGCGCGCGAGATGGGATCTGGACTGTCAGATCGCCAGACATACAGATAACCCGCGTGGCCTCCTGCATGGTGGCGATGTCAGCGTGTTTGCCACCCGGCGTGCTTTGGTTCACTGTGCTACTGATTGGGCCATCCCACATGGCCAAACTTTTCCTTTTTGCGATTTTATCCTATATTTTTAATTTTTCTTTCAAAAACATCCATCTTATTCTCAATCTTATTCCTTTTGCCCAAAATTTCTTTTAATTTCGTTCTTAATTTATTTTTTCTCACAAATTTAATAAAATTTAAATCAAAATAAATTTTTTAATTATTTATATATATATTTTATAAATAAAAAAATTATCCCGGGTCAAATTTTTGGGCCTAGGTATTACAATAAAGGAGTTAGAATAAGTATGAAGAGACATAAAAAAAGGTGTACATTTTAAATAAAGTAGTATAATGAAAAGTGATAACTATTAGATAAAATAATATAATGAAAAGTGACAACTTTTAGATAAAATGATATGTGAAAAATAGTAACTTTTAGATTAAGTTACATCATGAAAAGTGGCAACTTTTAGATAAAGTGACATGTGAAAAGTGGTAACATTTTAGATAAGGTAACATGTGAAAAAACTTTTTAAATAAATGACATATGAAAAGTGGTAATCTTTTAGGTGAAGTGACATGATGAAAAGTGATAATTTTTAGATAAAATAATATGACAGAATGGTGACAACCTTTCTCTCATAGTTCCCAACTCCTATAAATAGGGAATAGGAGAAGGAAGGAAAAGACATTCCGGATGAGAGAAAAATAGTGAGAAACATAGAGGTGAAGGAAGAATAAGGAATACAAAGTGTGTGATTTTTAAGAGTATTTTGATATTTTAGATAAAAATCTTGGGAAAACTCTGCTAAATTTGTGAGAGCAGAGAAAGGGAAAGAGAAGAGGAATAAGGCTTACAATAAAAAGAAGTTATAAACCGTTAGAAAGGTAAGTTTTTTCTTAAGTTTTGAAGTTCGGTTTCTCTTTGATTTTTAAGATTAGTTTTTGAGTTTTGTGTTAGATATTTTTGAATCAAGAAAGTGACAAAAAATTATCTCGAAATTCTTCCGAATTTTTTAAAGAAAAAGTCATAAATAAAGCCAAAACTTTGTGGGAATTAAGACTACGACTGTTAAGGACCTAAGATAAGTGGATATTACGGATTCATACACTATGTAGTTTTAAAGTATTTTACATATTTTAAGTATAAAATATATAAATATTTAATTTATCTTTTGTATTTGCTAAAAACGTATTTGTTAAAGCTTTACTTCGATATAAGTATTATTTTGCTTGGTATTTTCAAAATGTGATTTTGGTATGTGTGCATCAGTCATTACGGAAAGAAATTATTCCAAAAGCATCTACATTATGTTAGGCTTCAATTTGGCCATGCATAATCGTTCCATGTTCAGATGTATTGGCGAACTGATAAATGTGTACTCATACATAATTATTATGTATTTGGGTGTATGTGAAAACAGTCTGATCTGCATGCCCTAACCGTTCCATGTTTAGGGAGTAGTAGTGTTTTAAGGTACTTATATATGCCATTCCATTTTCAGGTATATAGAGAACTAGTGATACTATCTGTGCCTACAGATACTTTGATACATTTTTTTACTCCCGGTATGTATGACGAACTTAGAGCTGTGAGCCTCTGTCATGATGTCGTTTTTTAGTTCACTGTCATTTAAACACACACTCTGTCATGAAACCTGAGCAATCCATCGGTAGATACTTGAAATTCTAGATGTACTCCCTGTTTTGCATTTTTCTTAAAGACGGCTATGGTGGAATCGGTTAATTGAGCTTCTCTTATTCTATGGATCAATTCGGGTTGGACAGTTAGGTGGACTAAACATGCAACTCTCTTTAAGTTCTAAAGTCGTATTTATTATGTGGCCCTTATTACCCTGCATTCAAAAACCATAATGTGAGCTAACATACCTGCACTTTTTTTTGCTGGGCGCATCAACTACTACATTATCCTTGCCCCAGTGATACAAAATAGTATAATCGTAATTCTTGAGGAGCTCTATTCAATACCTTTGACCCATGTTCAGATCATTCTAAGTGAATATATGGTTCAAGCTTTTATGATTAGTAAAAATCTCAAAAGTCTCCCCATACAGGTAATGACGCTAGATCTTCAGGGCGTGGATAATAGCGACAAGTTCCAAGTCATGGGTAGGGTAATTTTTCTCATAAATCTTCAACTGCTTGGATCCATAAACTATGACCTTACCATGCTATATTAGAACACAACTCGACCTCAGGTAGGAAACATCACTATACACTGTCTATCCACCTATCCCATTCGATAAAGCCAGTACGAGTGCAGTAGTCAAACACTTTTTGAGTTCTGTAAAGCTCATTTCGCAGTCCACGTTCCATTCAAATTTAACGTTCTTCTTTGTGAGCCAGGTCAAAGGAGTGGCTAGGCTGAAAAATCATTCTACAAACCTACGGTATTAATATGTTATTTTTAGAAAGTTACGAATCTTCTTAACCAAGGTCAATTTCTCCCATCCAAGCACTGCCTCAGCTTTTTTGGAGTTTACTGATACTCTATCCCTTGATATGATGTATTCTAAAAAGGTAGTCTGCTCGAGTCAGAACTCATATTCGCTAGGAGGTCTGGCCTAGTTCTGATTTTGCAAGCACTCTCTCGCATAATGTTGGGTACTCCCACATAGGCGACAAGTATTATCAAGACGATAGCAGGGTTGGTCCCCATGATCATTGCCACAGTACTAACAAGTCCTACCATGGCCTATTACTAGAGCCTGAGGAGGAGGCTGAGTCATTAGCCTAGACCCCTTCTTCTGCTGAACCGGTGCAGTGGGTGTTGGTTTGCGGTATGAAACTAGGGGTTTGGGATTCCCCGATGCTAGAGAAAAGATGCGAAGGTTCCTTCCTTGCCAGATCTTAGGGTGGAGGCCCCACTCAAACTTCCTTGCCTTCCTGCCCTCATCAATCATGCTCTCAGGGGAATATCAACCCAACTCTAGAAACCTTCGAGCATACTTCGACACAGTCATCTCACCCTGTATTAGGTGTGCAAACTCTATATCCTTTAAACACTTGAGGTGCTCTGGGAGGTACTCTGCATTGAATGCCATCAGGAACTATTCCCAAGTGACTGAACTGGGTAGGGTGGCCTGCATCTCCTACAAGCATGTAGGTGGTAAATACAACCTTCTATTCGGGAACCACCCCAAGAGTTGCGAAGTCCTTCTCTGTATCAGCCAACCAATACTCAGCCTCTTCAAAAGAGGATGCACCTACAAAAGTAGATGAGTTTAGTCTTTTGTACCTTTCAATATAGTTTAGATCCATCATGGGTGGAATTGAGTCCCATGGAAAGGGGAGGGACCTTGTGGCCATGTGGTGGTGTCGGATGATACGATGGAGGTATCGGATTGTACTATGGTAGTACTAGATGATGCAGTGGAGTCATCAGATTGTACTGTGGTGGTGTCGGATGGTATGGTGGAGGAGCAAGGTTGTACCAGGATGGCTCTAGTTCTTCCCACTACAAGGGTGGCTCAAATTGTTGCAGCAGGGGAAAGATAGATAGCTCCCTCTTTTCCTCTCGAGCCTGCTAGGTAGAGATGAGTCTCTTCAGCATTTCAAAGAGTCGATCAACATCCTCTCGAAGCGAGCCATCCCAGGATGCTCGATTTAGTGGGGGTCTTCATCTCTTTATTTCCTTGTACTTGTATTTCACAAGGAAATATTGAGTGATAGTTTGTATTTAATATTTTTTTAAGTTTTGTGCAAGGAATGGTTTCGAGGAACGCGACTTTGAAACCAACTGTAGAGACCCAGAACTAGAAGGAAAATAAATTCATAAATTTAATGCGAAAACGATTAATAAAGTTAGGGTTTACGTTCCTTACACAATAATTTAGAATGCCCAATAGGACTATGAGAATGTCCATTCTAAAAGATAAATAGAAATTAAAGAAATAAAACGAAAAGTGAATAACTAAATATCCTAGGACAATCTTCACTAGCACTTGAAGGGAGTCTGGATAGTGAACTACTCTCAACCCTCTTGCTGATTTGGATATGGATCTTGGTCTTCTTGATCTAAAATAGTTAATGAAAGGGTGAGCTACACTAGCCCAGTAAGAATATCACGCTAATACAGATACGAAAAACTGAAGATTGGTAAAAATTATAAAACAACTAATGGAGTACTTAATTTGAGTAAATTCATTTAATATAAAGAAAACCGTTTATTCTGAATTTACCGTAACAAGTTTTCCAAAACAACCTATGAAGACCTATATCCATATCACTCTTCACTTTCATAAATAAGAGAAAAAGAAACAATAACTTTCTTTCTTTACCTGTTTATTGGTTCCATAGGGGTCCATAGGGGTGTATCCTCTACTCGTGAGTCCAATAATCAATTTTAACAATTAACCGACATTCCTCATACTCCGTCCAGTAATGGGCACCAAACATTTCATTGCCTTGATACCCCGTCCGATATGAGGGTGAATCATATCTCCCAAATTTTTTTCGGTAAGGGACTTTCCAGTCCCGTTCGACTGAGATAACGTTTACGGTAGGATTTCTTATGTATCGAGCCCGTTTGACTTTTTTTTGGGTACCCAATAAGTCTTTTACATATAAATTTTTATCAATAAACAACCAACAATGCATACCAATATCTCATATCATATTCACATATCAATTGAATTATATTCATGCTGATGGTATATAAGCAAAATAACCAGATAAGTCGATAAAACCAATGAAGCTATAAATTAAGGACATATTCTATATGAAAATCAAGCATGTAGGACAGTACAGGAAAATAAATAGGAAATCAAGATAATTGTGAAACTAACCGCTTCCGGCTCTACTTGTAACTTGTAATTATTTTTAGGATTTTCTAAATTTTTACAAAACATGAAATTATACATCGTTAAGCCTCAATTTACCATAACGAAGAATAGAGTGAGGGATCCTTACTTGGATCGGTGTTTTTGAGATGTCAAGCTGTCTACTACACCTCCTAACGGGTACTGAGTTCCTTGAATTTTTTATGTAGAATTTAAAACACTCATCACACACCTAAAAATATCACAAAAATTCAAAATCGATGTTCAAGACTCATTATGGCCAATTTTTAGGGTTCCAGCATGGTGTCACCGCCGTGCTCCGGCGCTTGCTCTGTCGCCTACGGCAGCGGTTCGCCTCAACCTAGTCGATTTTTGGCTAGTTTTGATTGGTTTTGGCTGTATTCCTGCAGAAAAATACGTTAGGGGTCTCGGTTGGTCGAAAAATTAAAAAAAAAAACCGAACCTACCGGTGGGGGGGACCTCCAGGTGCGGCGACTCCATCAGTCCTCCTTCGCGGTTGAGGTTCTTTCTTCGGCTACTTTATACAAAAAAGGACGGTGAACACAATGATCAAAAAAGTACGCGAAACGAAAATCGAAAAGGGTTCTAGGGTTTTAGCCGCGGCGGTCGCCGGGCATTGCCCACAATTTCTTGCTCACCCGCTGTTCTTCTTACTCCGATTTGGCCATAGGGGGTACTTAGAATCAAATTCCAAGCGAGTAGGGAGAAATTTTATCTTTTTTGGCAGTCGGTGGTAGCTCCAGTGCGACGGCGGTCGGTGGTCGTCCTCCTTTTTTGGTGTCTGATTTTTCTTTTTCGGCAGTGGCTAGCGGCTAGGGTTTAGGTTTTTGTATGATGCAAAATATTCATAACCATTTTGTGTTGATCTGGGCCGTCCATCACGATCGATCTCATCCGTTTGATTGCACGTAAGGAAGAAACGAATGTGAACCGTTCATCATGATTAATCTCGACTGTCCAATCGCGCCTAAAGTGAAAATGGGTTCAGACCATCCATGCGCACGAGATCGATCTTGGGCTGTCCAATCGCGGGGCACGCGGATCGCCATCGTGGCCAGGAGTATGGCACCGACGTCAGCTCGCCTGGCCACGCAGTGTGCTTTGGTTCGTCGAGACTGCTGACTGGACGGTACTACGTGGCCGAACTTTTTCTATTTGCATTTTCAACTCCTATTTTTAATTTTTCTTTTAACAACACGTTTTGAATTCAAATTTTTACCCTTTTTTCTCAAAATTATTTTCAATTTCGTCTTTAATTTATTTTTCTCAAAATTTTAATCAAATTAAAATAAAATAAAATTTTTAATTATATATATATATATATATATTACTTAATGAGTAAAATTATCCCAGATCAATTTTTAATCTCGCGTGTTACACCTAATTAGTTGTTATCATTTAAATTGTAGGCTGTCATTTATCAACTAAATGAGGGACGTGGTAGATTTTTAAATAATAAAAACGATTGCATTCATTACTAACTTAGATTTGATGAACGACTGCATTCATTACTAACTTAGATTTGGTGATTTGCCAAATCTTAATCATAATTTTAGTGTCGGCGTGTTTTTTATTAGGGCAAATTATTATTATTTTTAGAGATAACAAATGAAACTTGTTGTCAAATGCAACTGGAGTTATGTTAACTAATTGGATTAATATATAAAAATAAAAAATTTAACTGATTGAAATTTGAAAATAATACAAAAATAGAGCATATATACATATATAAATGATATTTTCTTTCAAATTAATTAAGCGTAATTTATTTTTGCTGAAAGAGAAAATTTTAATTTCAGACAAGAGATAACAAGTATGAAAAGTTAATAATTACAAATATAAAATGTATATAAGTATATAAATTTAGTGGTAATGTATTTTATTTAAAGTGAAATATTTTTTTGTCGTTTTTATCCGTAAATATAGACATATTATCTAATTACGTTAAAATTTTATATTTTATTTTATTTTATTATAATTATGTACAGTTTAAAAATTTATTTTTTCAATAATAATAATAATTATTTATTCTAACAATCATTTTGCAACATCCACTTATTTTTTCATTTGATTGTATATACCATTCCATCTAGAACTTAGTTATATTTAGAGATTAAACAAATTTTACTCGTAATAAACTATTGTTTTTTTACAAGCTTGATTTATTAGTTTTTATTTAATTTTTTTTCCAAGTACTTTATTATACACAACAATTTTATTCTATACAAAAATTAAAAATTTAAATTTTGATCTTAAACTATGAATTGGATAACTACATAATTAAAATTCATTAATTTTTTAAACCTAATTTTATTAGGTAATATAAAATATTTATTTTTGATGTTTTTTTTTTTAAAAATAAAATGCAACTTGTAGTGATCATTACAGGGGTGGATACCCACATTCCCATACTCCCGTTTAAGAGATAATCCATCCGTACACATGTATGTAATTAAATAGTTTTTAAAATAAAAACGTTAAAATCATTCAAACAAATTCAAAAATAAATTTACTTAAATCTCAATACTCTAATAAATATATATATATATATATATATATATATACACATATATAAAACATACTTATAGATGACCTTTAATTTCCCCGACTTAAAACTCGTTTCATCACCTTAACCCAATGTATCTCCCATTCTTTGTGTTATTAATAAATTTTATTTTATATTATCTAATTTTTTTTTGGTATACTTTGCTTTCAAATAATTATGTATTAAGATTCTTCATTTACTTCCTCTGTTTTGTTTTACTTGGGAATTTGGAATTACTTTACGCCTCAAACTATCAGACACATTATCTGCATGCATGTTAATTTTTAATTTTCTTATCGTGTGTTGTTAAAGCTTAAAGTAATTAAGTAAATTTATTCAGTCTCTCCAAATTAATTATATCTTAAAAAAGTTTTTCCTCTTAATAACTTTTATAAATTGGATATATTTTACTCTATCAAATTAACCAACACGATCTACTTCAAAGTATAAATAAAAAAAAAAAAAAAAAATTTAACCAAGATAATTTACTTGTTTTGATTTACGTGTTGTATTATTAATCATATCAACTTTTTAAGTATAAAAATATTTGATTTACTTTTAAATTAAATAAAATAGCACAGCATCCCTCTCGCAAAAAGGAAATAATAAATTAGAATACTCCACTCGTCACTTTCTATATAAATTTGCTTATTGACTTATTCTGCATTTGGTTTTATATATATATATATATATCTATATGTGTTATATATGAGATCATGTGTGGGCTATACACCAAGGTCATTCTGCAATAAAATAATAAGATATCATCATTAATTATACAAGTTAATTTTTTATTAATCATATTTAAGAAAATATCAAATGATTATGACACTATCGTCTGGTAGGGTTGGGTTATACATGAAATTTGTAGATAATATGTACGCCTGCTACTGTCAATTTAAAGATGAGTACGTTAGGTTAAAATTCACTTACTACCTTATTAGTTTACCTATAAATCATTTTCTGTCTGTTATCTAACTTTTTCTGATTGCAAATGACGAAAAACCCATGAATATATGTTGTACATATATACATTCTTATGCAATTAAATGCTTTAAAAGTTATATATTCTGAACTATACTATATAATGAACTCTAATATTGATCAATTCATCACCATTTTATAGTATTAAATTTCAATTATGATTTGATTTGGTAAACTTATAATCAAAATTTAACCTGAAAATTTTATAGATCAATAGAAGCATTAATACATACATATACACATCATGTTTAACCAAATTAGATTGTTTAGTTGACTTTCTTGTAATAGATGCACGCCATACTGTCCCAATGTCTCTTAATTGACGACATATTTTGTAGCACCCGGAAAGGAAGAAAAAAAAAAAAAAAAAAAAAAGGGGGGCCACGTCAGCAGGCCCGGCCAACCGGGGCCTGCCACGTGGCAAGACCGCGTCACTCCGAAAGGAGCCACGTTGGCGATCTGCGTGGGTGCGATCCGACGGCCCAGATCAATCGCGCGATCGGACGGCCCAGATTCAATCGCACGGACGGTCCAGATTCAATCAAAAACGAACGGCCCAGATTAAAACGAAATGAACGGCTGAGATCAAAAGGCAAGGGGTTATAAATAGAACCCCCACACCAGACCACAAACCCTAGCCGCCCGCCGCTCGCCGGAGAAGACGAACCAGAGGCCGACCGCCGCCACCCGCCGCCGCACCGGGGAAATTTCCGACCGCCGATCGAGGTAAATTTCATACCCCCGACTCGTTTTTCCCCGCTGATTCCTCCTATGGCCAAATCGAGGCCGAAATCCCGGCCAAACGGCCGGAATACGCGGCCGAAGCCCAGCGGCGCCGCCGCGCCCCCTCTCGGTTTTTGCCTCCGACGAGGCCCTTCCCGGCCTCCGTTCGATGCAATTTTTATATCACCGTGATCACCATTCTTTTCTCTACAGGTTGACCGAAGCCGAATCACCAAAACACGAACCTCGCCAGAGAGCCGCCGTACCCGAGAGCGCCGCCGCCGGTAAGCTCCGTTTTTCCGTGATTTTTTGGCCCCCCGAGGGCCCTAGGGTTGTTTTCTGACAAGGACCAATGCGAGTGTGGCCGAATTCGGCCGAAAACGGTCGAAAACAGCCAACCCGAGGCGACTCGCCGCCGCCAGCGGCGGCGCCGTCGCCGGAGCACGGCGGAGCCGCCGTGCCGGAGTTGCGATTTGGGCCGAAAGAGGCCCTGGGCCTAATTTGGGTTTTTTTTGGAACACGTGCAGGTACTGTTAGTGTGTTTCAGTTCCCCGGAAAAAATTCAGGGAAAATTAGGGACGGCCTGCAGGCGCACTGTGAATCGTATTCGGATCCCGAAAACAAGTAAGGACCCCTCACC
The DNA here is from genome assembly GCF_054855325.1 of Carica papaya. Taxonomy (NCBI): domain Eukaryota; kingdom Viridiplantae; phylum Streptophyta; class Magnoliopsida; order Brassicales; family Caricaceae; genus Carica; species Carica papaya. The sequence continues at coordinate 25,537,390 of NC_142309.1, forward strand.
CTATTTCCTATCACGGTATTAAAGTTCAAAATGATAAAACAGTATTCCTTGAATTAACGAATGTGTGAAATTGCTTAAGGTGGCTAATGGAGCCCGAGTCTAGTGTGATTGGTGATTTACTGTTATTTGGCCTGTTTACAGCTTTAAATGCAAAATGAGGTTTGATGTGTTCATTTTACAGATTTGTGTGCATATACTACGTTTTTATTAATCATGGGTTGAATGACTGAAAAACTAATACTGTATGTTGTCTGTTTGGCATGAATTACTGTTTGCTTGTTTGTATGTGAATTGATGATGCTGACCGAGGAAAAGGAAAATGAAAGATTATGTAAATGGGTAATTGTATTATGGGGGTCAGCCTGACTAGATATCCTGGGAGATGGTGGACGGACCGGGTCCGTAGGGAACCCTACCGGGATTGTGGTCTCACATGCCGGACGGGGTATGGAGATCTTATGGTTTTGGCGCCCATACCGGACGGGGTATGGGGACAGCCCGTTTCACCCTCATACCGGACGGGGTATTGAGGTTTATGGTTTTGGCGCCCATACCGGACGGGGTATGGGGACGGCCCGTTTCACCCTCATACCGGACGGGGTATTGAGGTTCATGGTTTTGGCGCCCATACCGGATGGGGTATGGGGACGGCCCTGGAAACTGATTATGAATATTAAAGGTTAACGGGTAGCGGAACCCCTATGGACCCCCACGGATACTAGTAGGCTGGTAAATGAGAAAAAGATATGTTGTACAATGATTGAAATTTCAAGGGGCGTGATAAGTGTTATGTTTTACAGCTTATATTATTCAATGATTATGATAATGTTATTGTTTTTCTTATATTGTTTTCATAAATTCCACCGAGGTAAGTGGAGGGTAAAGGTTTTCATGTTAATAAACGAGTTTGTTGTAAATTATGCTCTATTGGTCTTTTGTATTTTTCTACCCACCTTTACCTCCGTGACGGTGAGATATCGTGATGTTCTTACTGGGCTAGTGTAGCTCACTCCTTATTTAACCATTTCAGATCAGGAAGACATGGTTCCCGAGCCCGTTCCGCAGGAGGACGACGAAGGGGATGCCTGGAGACTCTGTAGTCATACTCATAGTTTTATTTTCGAGTTTCTCTCTTAGTTAGTTTAATCTTTTATATTTTAAGTACGTTTTTGGTTTTTCGTGTAAGGGATGTTAACTGAAATTTTGATCTCGCTTCCGCATTTGATATATTTAAATACCCATTTTATTTTGATATTTCCGGGGCCGTTACATATTTATTACGGATTTTATGTAATATCTGAGTTCAGAATTTAGTTCGAGATTAATTTTAAAAATTTTAAAAAATATAAAAACATAATTTTAAAATTTATAAATTTTTATTTAATATAAAATTAGGAAAAATATAGGTTGAAAATAAAATTGAAAATAATTTTGAGAAAAATGAGTGAAAATTTGAGTTCGGAAGGTATTTTTAAAAGAAATATCAGAAATTGGAGGGTCAGTACGCAATTAAAAAAAATTGCATCACATAAGACCGCCTAGACGAACCGGAGCGCGCTGTGTGGCAAGGGACATTGACTCGATGCCACGCGGGAGGCCACGCTAGCAATCCGTGTGCCAGTGATCGGACGGTCAGGATGCATTCCCGTGCGTGTGAATGGTCTGGATCCGTTCCCTCATCAGATGCGATCGGATGGTCGTGATTAGACAAGATAAATGGTTCAGATTCGTTCTCTCTTTAAATGAGATCGTATGGTCGAGATCAAATAGTAACGAACGATTTAGATTCATTTTCTCTTTAAATGCGATCGGATAGTCGAAATCAAACGTGATGAACGGTTCAGATTTAAGAGAGACAGGTATAAATATCTCGTATCACACCGAACCCAAACCCTAACCACCAGTCTCTCGTCGGAGGAGAAGAACCAGTTGCCCGAGAAGGGAGCCGACAACCACCCGCCACCGCGCTGGATCCACCTCCAACCGCCAAAAAAGGTAAAAATTCTTCTATGTGCTTGGAATTTGATTCCGAACACCCCCATGGCCAAATCAGAGCATAAAACTGGCGGATGAGCCGAAAATTACGGGTAAAGCCTGGCGGTGCCGCCGCGGGTAAAATCCAAAATCGCCATCGATGAGCCCCTTCTCGTTTTTCGTTTCGTATGATTTTTTCATAATTGTGTTCACATTATATTTTCTACAAGTTGACTGAAAAAAAATGCCCAGCCGCTGCGTCGAAAAATTTCACTGTCGGCAAGTTTTTATTTTTTGACTTTTTTTCTACCAAATGAGGCTCCCAAATGTGTTTTCTCGCAAGAATGAGTATAAAAACTGACTAAAATCGATTTTATTTTTCGTTTATTTCTTTAATTTTCGTTTGTTCTTTTAGAATGGACATTTTCGTAACTTTATTGGATATTTTAAACTATCGTGTAAGAAATGTAAACTCTAATTCTATTATTCTGCTTTCACATTCAATTCATGTCTTTATTTCATTTTAAATTCCGGATCTTTAATTTTTGTAATCGAAATTTTTTTTTAAATATGAATTTTTTTTAGTTATAAAGGAAAGCAAAGCAAATACAACTAATGAAAAGAATCACACATAGATATTACACAGTTGGATAAGAAGACACCAATAATTTTCTCGCAAAGGACGTGCAAAAGTCTTAGGGGAGGTTGCGGTAGAAAGTACTAGAAGATGGAATATTATTTGTTTATGTTAGATATTTATTATCTCTGAAAAAATGGGAGCCAACTTGTTAAAGAGTTTACTTGGTTCCAATAATTTAAATATATTTATATCTATATGTTTAATTTTTAATAAAATTTCATATAGTTTATTAATATCTGATGGGTACATATTAACAACGATACAAACTCTTAGTAAGAAGGCCACACTTTAAATTAATCATAACCAAACACCAACAAACATAGATAATTGAAAAACAAACATTGCACCCAAACCTTACAAGATATATATATGTAAATTATAAGTATATATGAGTAGTAGAGATGATAGCAGCGCGCTCTATGGTTGCTCGACGAGATGAGCATCAATGTCTTTGGAGAGGGCGACAAGAAAATCAAGCAAAGTTTCGGGATGAACAATTTCATCATGCAGCTTCTCATATTCAAAAATCCAGTGCACTCTGCTGCCTTCACCATTTTCCTTTGGAATAGCTTGGAAAGTAATTCTGAAGCTCTTGTATTCCTCCATCAGGTCTCCTCCAATAAGATGGAACGTCATTAAATTATTCTCATAATCAATCCTGTCAAGTATCTGCTTCGAAGTCTTCGCCTTCCCATCTGACGTTTTTTTTTAGATCATATAATTTAACATTAATTTCAAAATAATTTGAAATATTGAAATATATATATGTTATAATAATATATAATTACCATGAACATAACTCCAGCAGATAACGGTGCCTTCTTTTCCCCAATCACCTTCATGTAAATCACAAGCTTGAACCTTGTCGAAGTTGATGTTGGAGATGTGATGTGGCCTGTGAGTAAATACTTGATGAAACTTGGTAGCAGGAGACTTGATCTCTGCATCTGCTTCTAGTCTACCGTGCAGAGACATTTTCTTTTTCTAGTGTATAGATGTTAACCGATAATACTGAAGAATTTTTCTTTAAAACACAATCAGATATCTTTCGTTGAGACAATATACTTCAGCCAGCCATACACGTTCTTTAATAGGGTACTTAGCTCGGCTGTCACCATCACGATGTGTTTATTTTTTTTATTTATTTTTTTTATAATCTTTTTTTAAAGTAAGAATTATATTAGTAAAATGAAAACTAAGAAATTTGATCAGTTTTTAACTTGGTTTATTATGAAAAACAAAACTAAACTCTTCAGGGCATTTTTAAAAATTTATAAAATATTAGAGTTCATTTTACAAAATATTTATATTAATAAATAAATTATTTTATAATTGAAAAACATAATTTTTTTTTCTTTTCTAATATAAATTATTTAAGTAATACTATTAAGATATATAATACTAATTAATGTTTTAATTTATTATTGCATCCCTTAACATCAATTTGGAAAATATTTTTATTTTTAAAAATTAAAATAATTATCATTCTTCTTGTTGCAATTTTAACAATTCCTGTTTCGTAACAAACCAGCAAACTGATTTCAATCTTGATTTTGATTTTTTAATTCCGTCGATTCTTAACCAATTTTGTAACGGCCCCGGAAAATATTAAAATGAAATGAGTATTTAAATCATATCGAATGCGGAAGCGAGATCAAAATTTCATTTAACATCCCTTACACAAAAAACCAAACAAACGTACTTAAAATATAAAAGGTTAAACTAACTAAGAAAGGAAACTCGAAAATAAACTATGCGTATGACTACAGAGTCTCTAGGCATCCCCTTCGTCGTCCTCCTGCGGAACGGGCTCGGGAACCATGTCTTCCTGATCTGAAATGGTTAATTAAGGAGTGAGCTACACTAGCCCAGTAAGAACATCACGATATCTCACCGTCACGGAGATAAAGGTGGGTAGAAAACCACAAAAAGACCAATGGAGCATAATTTACAATAAACTCGTTTATTAACATGAAAACCTTTACCATCCACTTACCTTGGTGGAATTTATGAAAACAATATGAGAAAAACAATAACATCATCATAATCATTGAATAATCTAAGCTGTAAAACATAACACTTATCACGCCTCTTGTAATTCAATCATTGTACAACATATCCCTTTTTCTCATTTACCAGCCTACTAGTATCCATGGGGGTCCATAGGGGTTCCGCTACCCGTTAACCTTTAACATTCATAATCAGTTTCCAGGGCCGTCCCCATACCCCGTCCGGTATGGGCGCCAAAACCATGAACCTCAATACCCCGTTCGGTATGAGGGTGAAACGGGCCGTCCCCATACCCCGTCCGGTATGGGCGCCAAAATCATAAACCTCAATACCCCGTCCGGTATGAGGGTGAAACGGGCCGTCCCCATACCCCGTCCGGTATGGGCGCCAAAACCATAAGATCTCCATACCCCGTCCGGCATGTGAGACCACAATCCCGGTAGGGTTCCCTACGGACCCGGTCCGTCCACCATCTCCCAGGATATCTAGTCAGGCTGACCCCCATAATACAATTATCAGTCTATACAATCTTTCATTTTCCTTTTCCTCAATCAACATCATCAATTCACATTTAAACAAGCAAATCGAAATTCATATCAACAGACAACATACAATATCAGTTTTTCAGTCATTCAACCCATAATTAGTAAAAACGTAGTATATGCACACAAATCTGTAAAATGAACACATCAAACCCCATAATGCATTTAAAGCTGTAAAACAGTGTAAAACAGGCCAAATAACAGTAAATCATCAATCACACTAGACTCGGGCTCCATTAGCAACCTTAAGCAATTTCACACATGCGTTAATTCAAGAAATACCGTTTTATCATTTTGAACTTTAATACCGTGATAGGAAATAGGGTGAGGGGTCCTTACTTGTTTTCGAGATCCGAATACGATTCACAGTGCGCCTGCAGGCTGTCCCTAATTTTCCCTGAATTTTTCTCGGGGAACTGAAACACACTAACAGTACCTGCACGTGTTCCAAAAAAAATTCCAAATTAAGCCCAGGGCCTCTTTCGGCCCAAATCGCAACTCCGGCACGGCGGCTCCGCCGTGCTCCGGCGACGGCGCCGCCGCTGGCGGCGGCGAGTCACCTCGGGTTGACTGTTTTCGGCCGTTTCCGGCCGAATTCGGCCACACTCGCATTGGTCCTTGTCAGAAAACAACCCTAGGGCCCTCGGGGGGCCAAAAAATCACGGAAAAATGGAGCTTACCGGTGGCGGCGCTCTCGGGTGCAGCGGCTCTCCGGCGAGGTTCGTGTTTTGGTGATTCGGCTCCGGTCAACCTGTAGAGAAAAGAATGGTGATCACGGTGATATAAAAATTGCATCGAACGGAGGCCGGGAAGGGCCTCGTCGGAGGCAAAAACCGAGAGGGGGCGCGGCGGCGCCGCTGGGCTTCGGCCGCGTATTCCGGCCGTTTGGCCGGGATTTCGGCTTCGATTTGGCCATAGGAGGAATCAGTGGGGAAAAACGAGTCGGGGGTATGAAATTTACCTCGATCGGCGGTCGGAAATTTCCCCGGTGCGGCGGCGAGCGGCGGCGGGTGGCGGCGGTCGGCCTCTGGTTCGTCTTCTCCGGTGAGCGGCTGGCGGCTAGGGTTTGTGGTCTGGTGTGGGGGTTCTATTTATAACCCCTTGCCTTTTGATCACAGCCGTTCATTTTGTTTTAATCTGGGCCGTTCGTTTTTGATTGAATCTGGGCCGTCCGTGCGATTGAATCTGGGCCGTCCGATCGCGTGATTGATCTGGGCCGTCGGATCGCACCCACGCGGATCGCCAACGTGGCTCCTTTCGGAGTGACGCGATCTTGCCACGTGGCAGGCCCTGGTTGGCCGGGACTGCTGACGTGGCTGCTGACGCGGCTGCTGACGTGGCCCCCCCTTTTTTTTTTTTTTTTTTTTTTTTTTTTTTTTCCTCCTCCTTTCCGGGTGCTACAACTCTCCCCCCCATAAAGAAATTTGGTCCCCAAATTTGCCTCATTACTCTTGATCAAACAGATGAGGATATTGGGCCCTAAATTCTGATTCCAGCTCCCAAGTCGCCTCCCTAGGTGTGTGGTTCTGCCACAAGACTTTTACAAATGATATTTCCCGGTTACGGAGTATTCTGCTTTCTCGGTCTGTGATACTGACCGGTACTTCTTCATAAGACAAGTCCTCTCGGAGTGAAAGCGGTTCATGAGCCACGACATGAGAAGGGTCCGGATTGTACTTGCGCAGCATGGATACATGAAACACATTGTGGACCCGGGAGAGCTCAGGGGACAGTGCAAGTCTGTAGGCAGTGGTACCAATCTTATCTAAGATTTCAAAGGGTCCAATGTATCTGGGGTTTAATTTTCCCCTTCTGCCGAACCTACTAATTCCCTTGAAGGGGGTGACTTTAAGAAACACACGGTCACCTTTCTCAAAGGCCAGGTCTCTCCTCCGGGTATCAGCATAGCTCTTTTGCCTACTCTGAGCTGTCTGGATGTTCTTCTTGATCTTAACTATCTTGGACGTGGTTTCTTCTACCAAATCCGGGCCAAACAATCTTCTATCACCCACTTCCTCCCAACAAATCGGTGACCTGCACGGACGCCCGTATAGCGCCTCGTATGGGGCCATGCCGATGCTTGCTTGGTAACTGTTGTTGTAGGCAAACTCTATCAGGGGTAGGTGGTCGTCCCAATGGCCTCCGGAGTCAAGGACACAAGCTCGGAGCATATCCTCCAGCGTACGGATTGTCCTCTCTGATTGTCCATCGGTTTGGGGGTGGAAGGCAGTACTAAGGGACAGCTTTGTTCCCATAGCTTGCTGGAAACTATTCCAGAACCGAGAAGTGAATCTGGGATCCCTGTCGGACACCACTGTTACCGGGACCCCATGCAGTCTGACTATTTCCCGGACATACATTCTTGCCAACTTGTCCAACGAATCAGTCATTCTGATGGCCAGGAAGTGGGAAGACTTAGTGAGTCGATCAACAATTACCCATATGGCATCGTGTCCCGATCGTGCCTTGGGTAGTCCCGATACGAAGTCCATGGTGATGTGTTCCCACTTCCATTCTGGAATCGGTAAAGGCTGAAGCAACCCCCCTGGGCGTTGATGTTCTGCTTTGACCTGCTGACATACCAAGCACTTAGATACAAAGTCGGCTATATCTCTCTTCATCCCATTCCACCAGAATCGGGGTCGCATAGTTTGGTACATTTTTGTACTTCCTGGATGCATGGCGAACCTTGAACTATGGGACTCTGTCATGATGTCTCTTTTTAATTCATTATCGTCTGGGACACACATTCTGTCCTTGAAACGAATCAATCCGTCGGCGGAGATCTGAAAGTCTGAGTTCACTCCTTGTTCTGCATCCTTCTTGCGGTTTACTAGGGCGGGGTCGACTGACTGGGCTTCCTTTATTCTTTGGATTAACTCGGGTTGGACTGCTAGGTGGCTCAAACATGTGGCCCTCTTCAGATCTTGCAGTCGAACCTGCTGCGTAGCCCCAATGGACCTGCATTCCGAAACCATCAGATGGGCTAGGGTGCCTGCACTCTTCCTACTGAGGGCATCGGCTACTACGTTGCCCTTACCTGGATGGTATAGGATGTCACAATCATAGTCCTTGAGGAGTTCCATCCACCTTCTCTGACGCATGTTGAGATCCTTCTGAGTGAAGATGTGCTTCAAGCTCTTATGATCGGTGTAGATCTGAAAGGTCTCTCCATACAAATAATGGCGCCAGATTTTCAAGGCGTGTATGATTGCGGCAAGCTCCAAGTCATGGGTAGGATAGTTCTTCTCATGATTCTTTAGCTGTCTAGACCCATATGCTATAACCTTTCCATGCTGCATCAGGACACAACCCAGGCCCAGATAGGAGGCATCACTATAGACTGTATACCCTCCTGATCCGCTCGGTAGAGCCAGCACGGGTGCAGTAGTCAGTCGCTTCTTCAATTCTGAAAAACTCCTTTCGCAGTTCTCATTCCAATCAAACTTTGCATTCTTCTTTGTGAGTCGGGTTAGAGGGGCCGCTAGACTGGAGAACCCTTCGACAAACCGGCGGTAATAACCCGCCATCCCTAGGAAACTGCGAATTTCCTTAACTGTTGTCAGCCTTTTCCAACCAAGTACCGCTTCAACCTTTTCGGGGTTCACCGACACCCCTTCCTTCGATATAACATGTCCTAGGAAGGCGGTTTGCTCGAGCCAAAATCCACATTTGCTCAACTTTGCATACAACTTCTTTTCCCTGAGTACCTGGAGGACTTGGGCAAGATGATGAGCATGTTCTTCTCTACTTTTTGAGTAGACTAAGATATCATCGATGAACACGATGACAAATTTATCCAGAAACTCTCTGAAGATTCTGTTCATTAGATCCATAAAGATGGCCGGGGCGTTGGTTAGCCCAAACGGCATAACTAGGAACTCATAGTGTCCGTACCTGGTTCGGAATGCCGTCTTGGGGATGTCTTCTGCTCTCACTTTTACCTGATGGTAACCTGACCGTAGATCTATTTTAGAAAAGACCTGTGCACCCTGCAACTGATCGAAAAGGTCATCAATCCGGGGGAGAGGATACTTGTTTTTAATTGTTACCTTGTTTATCCTTCTATAATCAATACACAGCCTCAACGTCCCATCTCCTTTCCTTGCAAAAGTAACCCCGGCACCCCATGGGGAAATGCTGTGTCTAATGAAGCCACTGTTTTGTAGCTCAGTGATTTGTTTCCTTAGCTCTTCCATCTCGATGCGGCTCATTCGGTAAGGAGCTACCGAGATGGGTTGGGTTCCTGGCTGTAAGTCTATGGTGAACTCGACCTCTCTGTCCCCTGGTAGACCGGGCAGTTCATCCGGAAATACGTCTGGAAAGTCTCGGACTACTGGAATCTCTTGGATACACACTTCCTTCTTGGGTTTACCTAGTTAGGGAAAATACAATATCAACGCACTGGGAATTAAGAAGAAAAGAATTTGTCATTAGGGAGAATCAGTACCGAATAATTTTATTAACTTGTAAATGGCTCCTCGTTGGGAGGATTAAATACAATCTTTTTATTAAAGCAGTCTATGGTGGCGTGATACGCCGCCAGCCAATCCATTCCTAGGATTACATCAAAATCTCCTGTGTCTAACCCTATCAGGTCTACCCTCAATTTCCTATCTGCTATCTCCACGGCACATGCCCTGTAGACAACCTCTCCTAGTAATGTCTCCCCCCCAGCGGTAGATACAAACAATAATGAATCAAGTCTATCAGGTGATACACAAATTTTGGAAGCAAGAACATGTGAAATAAAAGAATGTGATGCACCAGTATCAAACAAAATATGAGCAATGTGGCCAGAGATAGTATACATACCATGTACCACGTCCGGGTCTGCATCGGCATCCTTCTGGGTAAGGTTGTAAACTCTGCCCTGGATTGGAGGCCTCCCTTGATTCTGGTTCCTAGGACACTCCCTCGCATAGTGCTGGGCACTGCCGCATATGCGACAGGTGTTGTTGAGGCGGTAGCAGGGTCGGTCCCCATGATCCCTGCCGCAGTACTGGCAGATCTTCCCACGAGCTGCCCCCATAGCCTGAGGAGGGCCCTGAGCGGCAGGCCTGGGTCTCTTGCTGGGTTGGACAGGCATGGTAGGCGCTGGCCTGCGGAGCGGGGCTGAAGGTCGGGAACTTCCCGCTAGCTGAGGGCGGGTGTCGAAGCTCCTTTCTATGATCTGCGCCTTTGCTAGGACTGCCGAATATGTCTCGAGCTCCATCACCAACAAGTGCTGTCTGATCGCCGGGCGGAGACCCCACTGGAATTTCCTGGCCTTTCGGCCCTCATCCAACAATGTCTCCGGGGCATGTCGGCCCAGCTCCAGGAACTTGCGGGCATATTCCGACACTGTCATATTACCCTGGACCAACTGAGCAAATTCCATTTCCTTTAAATGTTGGATGTGTTTAGGGAGATACTCCGCATGGAAAGCCGCTAGGAACTGCTCCCAAGTAACTGGTACAGGCAGGGTGGCCCGCTTGAGCTCCCACCAGCGTACTGCTTCCCCTACCAGCATGTAGGAGGCAATGGCAGCCCTCTGCTCAGGAATTACTCCCAAGGTCTCAAAGGCTCTCTCAGTCTCCGCCAGCCAGTATTGGGCCTCTTCGAAAGAGGATCCCCCTGAAAAAGTAGAAGGGTTCAGTCTCCTGTACCTCTCTATGAAGCCGGGGTCGATCAAGGAGGGAGCGGGGTCCCGAGGTAAAGGAACTGGGGCCGGCTGAGGGTGAACTGGGGGACCCTGTGGTGGCGCCTGCTGATGGGGTGGGGGCACTGGAATATGCTGTGGCGGTACCTGTTGGTACTGTGGCTGTGGTACCGGGTCGTACCGCGGCTGTGGTGCCGGGTGGTACTGTGGAGGAACAGGCTCCTGCCGGGGTGGCTCGGGATCAGCCTGCTGTAACGGGGGCTCAACCTGCGCTAGCGGAGGAGGTCCGGGTAACTCCCTTCTCTCCTCTTGTCTTCGCTGGGCAGCTACGAGAGCTTCCACCATCTCATATAATCTGTCCAAATCCTCCCGAAGTGAATTATCTTGTGCCGCTCGGTTTAGTGGGGGCCTTCCTCTCCTCATTTCTGTGTACCTGCATTTACAAGGAATGGTTGAGTAACGACCCATCGGTGAGTATTTTTTTTTTTGAAGGACTATAGTGTAAGGGATGGGTCCGAGGAAACGCGGCTCTGATACCAACTGTAACGGCCCCGGAAAATATTAAAATGAAATGAGTATTTAAATCATATCGAATGCGGAAGCGAGATCAAAATTTCATTTAACATCCCTTACACAAAAAACCAAACAAACGTACTTAAAATATAAAAGGTTAAACTAACTAAGAAAGGAAACTCGAAAATAAACTATGCGTATGACTACAGAGTCTCTAGGCATCCCCTTCGTCGTCCTCCTGCGGAACGGGCTCGGGAACCATGTCTTCCTGATCTGAAATGGTTAATTAAGGAGTGAGCTACACTAGCCCAGTAAGAACATCACGATATCTCACCGTCACGGAGATAAAGGTGGGTAGAAAACCACAAAAAGACCAATGGAGCATAATTTACAATAAACTCGTTTATTAACATGAAAACCTTTACCATCCACTTACCTTGGTGGAATTTATGAAAACAATATGAGAAAAACAATAACATCATCATAATCATTGAATAATCTAAGCTGTAAAACATAACACTTATCACGCCTCTTGTAATTCAATCATTGTACAACATATCCCTTTTTCTCATTTACCAGCCTGACTAGATATCCTGGGAGATGGTGGACGGACCGGGTCCGTAGGGAACCCTACCGGGATTGTGGTCTCACATGCCGGACGGGGTATGGAGATCTTATGGTTTTGGCGCCCATACCGGACGGGGTATGGGGACGGCCCGTTTCACCCTCATACCGGACGGGGTATTGAGGTTTATGATTTTGGCGCCCATACCGGACGGGGTATGGGGACGGCCCGTTTCACCCTCATACCGGACGGGGTATTGAGGTTCATGGTTTTGGCGCCCATACCGGACGGGGTATGGGGACGGCCCTGGAAACTGATTATGAATGTTAAAGGTTAACGGGTAGCGGAACCCCTATGGACCCCCATGGATACTAGTAGGCTGGTAAATGAGAAAAAGGGATATGTTGTACAATGATTGAATTACAAGAGGCGTGATAAGTGTTATGTTTTACAGCTTAGATTATTCAATGATTATGATGATGTTATTGTTTTTCTCATATTGTTTTCATAAATTCCACCAAGGTAAGTGGATGGTAAAGGTTTTCATGTTAATAAACGAGTTTATTGTAAATTATGCTCCATTGGTCTTTTTGTGGTTTTCTACCCACCTTTATCTCCGTGACGGTGAGATATCGTGATGTTCTTACTGGGCTAGTGTAGCTCACTCCTTAATTAACCATTTCAGATCAGGAAGACATGGTTCCCGAGCCCGTTCCGCAGGAGGACGACGAAGGGGATGCCTAGAGACTCTGTAGTCATACGCATAGTTTATTTTCGAGTTTCCTTTCTTAGTTAGTTTAACCTTTTATATTTTAAGTACGTTTGTTTAGTTTTTTGTGTAAGGGATGTTAAATGAAATTTTGATCTCGCTTCCGCATTCGATATGATTTAAATACTCATTTCATTTTAATATTTTCCGGGGCCGTTACAAATTTACAATTGTATTCTTATACGTAAACTCTTAAGGAGTAATTGTTTGTTGATTAATTTACTTCAGCAGCAAATTCTTAGGCACGATCAATTGAAATTCAAATCAGTTTAAACAATACATTTTTTTTTTTAAAAAACTTTCTTATAATCTTTTAAAAAAATTTAAATATTTTATTAAATTAATTATCAAAAACATTTAAACTAAAAGAAAAAAATAATTAATTATTTATATTTTAATATTACTGAAAAGGAATAATCTCACCAAACATATAAAATCAGCACTATTAATTACTAGTTACCTACACAATATACTTGGCATTTGTTTTTGTTTTTATTTTTTTTTATAAGAAATACTATTTCAAAGCACTCTCTTTGCAAGATGAAGAGAAACAAACAAATTGGCACATGATGAACCACACTTTGACTAGCTACAATAGAAATAGTCTCCTAGATAAAGTGTTGTGTAATACAAATTAATTATAAAAAAATAACAATAACTATTGGAACCTCAACTTAGTTGCTACCATCAAAATTATAAATAGATATGAAATGGTTGAGGAGTTTTCTCACAACAGTTGTTATGTTATACAATATAAAACTAAACTCTATATTACTCACTTTCTTAATTAATTTGTTTTAGAAGACATCAATAACATGACTCTCCATGGAAAGTTAGAAGCTCATGTAGAGATTAAGGCCCCGACTGAAAAGTTTCATGAAATATTCACTCACAGACCTCATTATATCTCCAACGTTAGCATCAACAATGTTCATGGCTGTGACTTCCACTCCCGACTTGCCAAACTAGAAATTTTGATTTTTGCAGGGGGTGATCTGACTGAATGGATCAGTTGGGTGGAGCAATTCTTTGATTACCAAGCCATCATCGACGAATAGAAAGTGCAGCTAGCGTCTTTCTACCTGGAGAGCAAAGCCAACCAGTGGTGACAATAGCTTTGCCGAACTTATTAAGAAGAAAGGAAGTTGGTGACATGGACTGGGTTTGTAGAAGAACTTTGGGTTCGTTTTGGGCCAATAGAGGCGGAAGACTTTGATGAGGCATTATCTAAAATTAGATAGGTTGGCCCATTGAGAGAGTACCAAAAAGAATTCGAACGGTTTAGCAGTTGAGTCCAAAGTTGGACCCAGAAAACTTTAATTGGAACCTTCATGGGCGGGCTTCAGCCTAAGATAGTAGATGGGATAAGGATGTTCTAGCCCAGGACCTTGAAGGATGCAATAAACCTGACCCGCATGCATGAGGAGCAGTTGGATCGTCAAAACAGGTTGGACTGGGCAGGGCGAACTCAACTTGACCCACGAGCACGCTCTCTATTTGACCAGACCCTGTGAGATCTAACAGCAACAGTCATCGCTTCCAAACGGTTATCCTGGGAAGAAGCACAACGCCGGGGAGCACAAGGTCTGTGCTTCCACTAAGACGAAAAATTTGCCACAGATGATGTCGATCCCAACTATTACTTTTGGAAGTTGATAAGAGGAAGAGGGTGCTAAACAGGTGAAGCCTGGCTGAGCGAAGAGACAAGGTTGCTCACAAAGGGGGGAGTGGTGTTTGGATTACAGGTCATTAGTGGAGTTAGAATCGGTTAGTTCATAGTCATTTTGATTTCCTATTTATTTTTCTGTATTGCCTATATTTGTTTACTATTATACTGCGCGTAACTCAATTGATGATTTTTAGGGTCTTTTTGGTTATTTTGTTATTTGTTTCCCTTGCATTGTGTGCTGGTATTCTGGTTATTAGTTATTTAGCTGTATTAAACTATATTGTTATTTAAGTGGATGGTGAATATAAAATGAGATAGAGTTATTGCATGGTTAATTGTTATGCTGATGAAAATCTGTATAGGGAACCCTACCGTAAACGTTACCTCAGTTGGACGGGGATGGGAAGTCTCTTACGAGTAAGGTTTAGGAGATATAGTTCACTTTCATATCAGATGTGGTATCAAAATGGAGGCATGTTTAGCATTGATACCGAACGGGGTATGGGGACGGCTGGTTAACTGTTTAATTGGATACTGGGTTCACGAGTAGGAGGATATCCCTATGGATTCCCAAAGGTATCGATAAGCAGGTAAAAATGTAAAATGATCGTTTCTTGTTATCTTTTATGTGATAAATAATAGTACATGAATATGAGTTTTCATAATTTGTTATTGAGAACGACTTGTTACACAAATATAGAATAAATAATTTTCTTTATAGTAAATAAATTTACATTAAATTAAGGGCTCCATTGGTTGTTTTTCTGATTTATACCAATCTTTAGTTTTCCGTATATGTGATTAGTGTGATATTTTTACTGGAATAGTGTAGCTCACCCATTCATTAACTATTTTAGATCAAGAAGACCAAGATTCAGATCTCAATCAACAAGGTGTTTTAAATAGTTCACCACCCAGACTCCCTTCAAGAGTCAGTGAAGGTCGTACTAGGATTGCTTAGTTATTTATTTTTCGTTTATTTCTTTGATTTTTATTTGTTTTTTTAGAATGAACATTCATGTAGCCCTATTGGGAATTCTAAAGTATTGTGTAAGGAATCTAAACCATAACTCTATTATTTTGCTTCCGTATTTAATTTATGATTTTATTTCTATTTAAGTTCTGGTATCTTTATAGTTGGTATCAGAGTTGCGTTTCTCGAAACTATTTCTTACACAAAGACTTAAAAATATCAAATACAAAATTATCACTCAACATTTCCTTGTGAAATGCAGGTACAGATAAATGAGGAGCGGAAGACCCCCACTAAACCCAGCAGCCCGAGAGGATTCGTTTCGAGAGGATATTGACCGACTATTTGAAATGCTAGAGAGACTCATCACTGCCCAGTAGGCCTAGAAGGAAAAGAGGGAGCTACCTGATCCTCCTCCGCTCCCACAATTTAAGCCACCCCTACAGTAGGAGGATCTTGAGCCACTCCGGTACAACTTTGCTCCTCCACAGTACCATCCGGCACCATCACAGTATAGTCTGATGCCCACACTGCATCACCTGGCACTACCACAGTACAATCTGATGCCTCCACTGTTTCATCTAGTACCATCATAGGGTCATCCGGTCCCTCTTCAGTATAATCAAGTCCCTCTTTCACAGGACCTAGTTCCACCCATGATGGACCCAGGCTACATTGAGAGGTACAAAAGACTAAACTCATCTATTTTTGCAGGGACATCCTCATTTGAAGAAGTTGAGTACTGGTTAGCTGAGACAGAGAAGACTTTCACGACTCTTGTGGTGGTTCCCGAATAGAGAGTTATACTTTCCACCTACATGCTAGTGGGTGAGGCAGGTCGCTGGTGACAGCTCAAGTAGGCCAC
The DNA here is from genome assembly GCF_054855325.1 of Carica papaya. NCBI lineage: Eukaryota > Viridiplantae > Streptophyta > Magnoliopsida > Brassicales > Caricaceae > Carica > Carica papaya. The sequence continues at coordinate 25,553,551 of NC_142309.1, forward strand.
CCTGCCCATTCCAATCATTTGAAAACAGTTCCTGATGGCCTTCAATGCAGAGTATCTCTCAAAGTATCTTTGACATCTGAAGGAAATGGAGTTTGGACACTTAATTCAGAGTGATATGACTGTGTCAGACTATGCCCGAAAGTTTCTAGAGTTGGAAGAGTATGATGTTTGAAGGCAAAAAGGCAAGAAAGTTCGAGTAGGGCCTCCATCCTGAGATTAAACAACAGTTGTATATGTTCGAACTCAGTATTTACTCAGCTGTTCTAGCCAAGACATAGCTGGTGGAGAGAAACCTTCACATTTTTTCTCAAGCAGTGGGGAACCTTAGGCCCTCGGTTTCATACTGCAGATCAGTAGCCACTGCACCTGTTCAGCAGAATAAGAGACCTAGGTCAGTGACTCAGGCTCCTCCTCAAATTTTAATAATAGGACGCGGTAGGACTTGCCAGCACTGTTGCAAGGATTATGGGGACCGACCCTACTATCGTTTTAACAATACTTGCTGTATATGTGGGAGTGCCCAACACTACACGAGAGAGTACCTGATGAATCAAAACCATATTAGACCTCCTATCCATGGCAGAGCTTACAACCTCAATTAGCAAGATGCCGAAACCAATCCAGACGTGACACATGGCAAACATAAGAAAAAAATTTGCATTTGAGAGATTTTGGTAGTCCGAGACTTCCTGGATGTGTTTCCTAATGAACTACTCGGACTGTTAGTTGACAGAGAAGTTGAATTCACTATAGATCTTCAGCCAGACACCTAGTCTATTTCCATTGCCCTTTACCGTATGAGTCGTGTTGAGATGGAAGAGTTGAGGAAACAGATCAATGAATTGCAGGATAGTGGATTCATTCGACATAGTATGTCCCCTTGGGATGCTGGAGTCACATTTATAAGGAAGGAAGATGAGATGTTAAGGTTGTGTATTGACTACAAGGGACTGAACAAGGTCATGATCAAGAACAAGTACTCCCTCCCTAAGATCGATGACATTTTTGATTAGTTGCAGGGTACCCAAGTCTTTTCTAAAATAGACATGTGTTCAGGTTACCATCAGGTAAAGATCAAGGAAAAAGACATTCCCAAAATAGCTTTCCAAACCAAATAAAAACACTACGAGTTCCTGATCATACCATTTGGAGTAACCAGTGCACCAGCCATCTTTATGGATTTGATGAACAGGGTTTTCAGACAATTCTTGGATCAATTCTTCATTATATTTGTTGATGATATCTTGGTCTATTTAAAAAGTAGAGAGGAACACGCTCACCATCTGACTCAGGTTTTGTAGGTTCTCAGAAAAAAAAAATTGTATGTAAAGTTGAGTAAGTATGGATTCTTGCTCGAGCAGACTACCTTCATAGGACACATCATATCAATGGATAAAGTGTTAGTGAACCGTAAGGCAGTTCTTGGTTGGGAGAAATTGACATCAGTCAAGAAGATTCGTAGCTTTTTGAAAATGGTAGGTTATTACCGCAGGTTTGTTGAGAGATTTTATAGTCTAACTGCTCATTTGACTCGACTCATAAAGAAAAACGTCAAGTTTGAGTGGAACGAGAACTGTGAAATGAGCTTTTCAGAACTAAAGAAGTTGTTGACTACTACACCCGTGTTAGCCTTGCCGAGTAGGATAGGTGGATATACAGTTTATAGTGATGCCTCCTACCTGGGGTTGGGTTGTATTCTGATGCAGCATGGGAATGTCATAGCCTATAGACTTAGGCAGTTGAAGAGTTATGAGAAAAACTACCTTACCCACGACTTAGAACTTGCCGCGATTATCTACGTCTTGAAGACTTTGCGCCATTACTTGTATGGAGAGACTTTTTAGATCTATACCGACCATAAGAGCTTGAAACATATATTCACTCAAAAGGATCTCAACATATGTCAGAGATGATGGATAGAACTCCTCAATAGCTACGACTGCAACATTTTGTACCACTCGGATAAGGGCAATGTGGTAGCCAACACACTTAGTAAAAAAAGTGCAGATATGTTAGCTTACCTAATAGTTTTAGAATGCAGAGTAATTGGGGCCACACAACAGATACGACTTCAGGACCTGAAGAGAGTTACATGTTTGACTCACCTAATTGTTTAACTTGAGTTGATCCAAAGAATAAAGGAAGACCAATCCGCCAATTCCACTTTAGCAGCTTTGAAAAATGCAGAGTAGGGAGTAAATTCAGAATTTCGAGTCTCTGCCGATAGGACCCCAAGTTCACTTCTCAGTTCTGGTCTAGTTTTCAGTAAGTTATGAGAACGAAACTGTCTCTTAGTACCGTATTCCACTCTCAAACCGATGGACAATCAGAAAGGACGATTCACACACTAGAGGATGCTTCAAGCTTGTATTCTTGATTTTGGGGGCCATTGGGATGATCATTTATCCTTAATAGAGTTCACCTACAATAACAACTACCAGACAAGTATCAGCATGGCTCCGTACGAGGCGTTGTATGGTCACCCCTGCAGATCACTGATATATTGGGAAGAGATGAGTGATAGAAAATTATTCGGCCTATATATTATGGAGGAGACTACAGCCAAAATAGTTAAGATTATGAAGAACATCTAGACAGCTCAGAGCAGACATAAAGGTTATGTGAACACTCGAAGGAGGGATTTAGAATTTAAGGAAGATAATTGAGTGTTCCTCAAGGTCACCTATTTCAAAGAAATCAGTAGGTTCAGCAAGATAGAAAAAATAAATCCCCAGTTTATTAGGTCATTTGAGATCTTAGACAGAATTGGTACTGCAGCCTACAAACTGACAATACCTCCAGAGCTATCCAAGGTCCATAATGTGTTCCATGTGTCCATACTATGTAAATACAACTAAAACTCCTCTCACATCTTGGCCCACGAGCCCCTTTCACTCTAGGAGAATTTATCCTATGAGAAGATATCAGTGGGCAGTATAGACCAAAAGAGCAGAGTACTCTGCAACAGGAAAATTTCCTTTGTTAAGGTCTTATGACAGAATCACACACAGAGAGTAGCCACATAGGAGTTAGAATCAAACTTTAAAGCCTAGTATTCCCAACTATTTGATTAAGTAAGAGGGAGATAAATTTGAGGGATCAAACATGCCACGCAGATGATTCGTATGCCCAGCGATTGAATTGTTAAGGATCGATCTTGCGCGCGTGGACGGCTCAGATTTTTTCTCCCTTTAAACATGATCGAACGGTCAAGATCAAATTATGATGAACGATCTAGATTCATTTCTTTCTTAAATGCGATGGGACGATCGAGATCAAATGTGATGAATGACCTAGATTCGTTTCCTCCTTAAGCGCGATCAAACAATCGAGATCAAACGCGATGAGCAGTTTAGATTAATTCAAGATGAGTATAAGTATTTGGCATCAACTGAATCCGAACCCTAGCTTCCAGCCTCCTGCCGGAGAAGAAGAACCAGTCGCCGAATAAGGGAGTCGACCACCGACCAATATCGTACCAGAGCCACCTCCGACTGCCAAAGAAGGTAAAAATTCTTCTACCTGCTCGAAATTCGATTCTGAGCACTCCTATGGTCATATCAGAGCAAAACGAACGGCGGGTGAGCCAAAAACTGCGAGCAAAGTCCAGCTGCGCCGCTGCAAGTAAAACTTGCAACCTCCTCCGATGAGCCCATTCCTGTTTTTCATTTTGTGCGATTTTTTTGGATCAATTGAGGCCCCTAATGTATTTTTTCACAGGGATATATATAAAGACGGCCGAAACTGACAAAAATCGGCCAAAAATGGCTAGGCCAAGGTAAACTGTCGCCGCGAGTGGTGGTGTCGTCGCGGGAGCACGGCGGTGCCGCCGTGCTAAAACCTTGAAATTGGCTATAAAGAATGTTTAACACTGATTTTGGATTTTTGGGGTATGTTTAGGTATGTGAAGTGTGTTCTAATCCCCGCAAAAAAATTCAAGAAACTCGAAGACCGATAGTAAGTACAGTAGAAAGTTTGGTGTTTTGTACACTGATTCGGGTCAAGATCTCTCACCCTTTTTTTATTACGGCAAATTGAGACTTATATTTAATAATTGTGAGTTTTTATGAAAAATTAGAGAATCTTAAAAATAATTACAGGTCACTAGTGGAACCGAAATCGGTTAGTTCACAGTCGTTTTGATTTCCTATTTATTTTTCTGTATTGCCTAAATTTGTTTACTATTATATTGTTTGTAACTCAATTGATGGTTTTTAGTATCTTTTTGGTTATTTTATTATTTGTTTCCCCTGCATTGTATGCTGGTATTTCGGTTATTGATTATTTGATTATGTTAAACTATATTGTTATTTAAGTGAACAATGAATATAAAATGAGATAAGATTATTGCATGGTTGATTATTATGCTAATTAAAATCTGTATAGGGAAGACCTATTGGGTACCCGGAAAAGAGTAGACGGGTTCAATACATAAGAAATCCTATCGTGAACATTACCTCAGTTGGACGGGGCTAGAAAGTCCCTTACTAGTAAGGTTTGGGAGTTATAGTTCACCTTCATACCTGATGGGGTATCGAGGTGGTGGCATGTTTGACACCCATACCGGACGGGGTATGGGGATGGCTGGTTAATTGTTTAATTAGATATTGAGTTCATGAGTAGGAGGACATCCCTATGGACCCCCAGGGGTACCGGTAAGCGGGTAAAAATATAAAATGATCATTTCTTGTTATCTTCAATGTGATAAATAATAGTGCATGAATATGAATTTTCATAAGTTATTGTTGGGAAAGACTTGTTACACAAATATGGAATAAATGACTTTCTTTATAGTAAATAAATTTATATTAAATTAAGGGCTTAATTAGTTATTTTTTTAATTTTTACCAATATTTAGTTTTTCGTATATATGATTAGTGTGATATTTTTATTGGGTTAGTGTAGCTCACTTATTCATTAATTATTTCAGATCAAGGGAACCAAGATTTAGGTCTCGATCAATAAAGGGGTTGTGAATAGTTCACCACTCGCATTCCCTTTAAGAGCCAGTGAAGGTCGTTCTATGATTGTTTAGTTTTTTGTTTTTCGTTTATTTCTTTGATTTTTGTTTATTCTTTTAGAAGGGACATATCCGTAATCCTGTGGGACATTCTAAAATATTGTGTTAGAAATGTAAACCCTAACTCTATTATTTTGTTTATGCATTTAATTTATAAATTTATTTTTATTTAAGTTTCAGATATTTTAAAGCAATAATTTCTCTTTGGGCTTTCAAAATTTCAAGGCACCACCACATAAAGAAAATTTTACTACATTATACGTATATAAAAGTAACTTTTGCAGATATTTTATTTTTATTTTTAAAATAAATTTTAAATGTAAGATATGATTTAGATAAATAATTAAATATAATTGATAATGATTTAATCTATTTTTAATTAGTCAAAAAATAAATTTATTATATTTAAGTTGTTTAAATATTAAAAAATGATATCGTACTTGAAAGTGAGGTGTAAACCCCTCGCCATAAGGACTACAATTAATACATACAATTAATACTCTGTACGTCTGCACTCAGGTGTGTGTATGTGTATATATATATATATATATATATATATATACAATATATATACATACATAAATTCCTTCTTAAGTCTCTTATATTAACTATTGAAAATTAAAATCATGACTCCTTTAACATTACCATCATGTATTGCCTTACCCTTACATCTGAAGATCATATCCTCTTGATTACTTTGTTTTTCGCTTTCACGTAATCTTCTGGTGTCCTTTGGATCTATTGAACCTAATGAAATTATAAAATATGCAGAACAGAACATACTGCATCGGGAATTATAGTATTTGCATAATATACTTACACCTTAAATCACTCCTCAGAACCTTTAAATGCTTTACACTCTTATTTTTAACTTCCTATTTGAACTGAAGAAATTTGACTTATATTCACATCAGTCTCGTATGATCATAAAAAAATAGAATACGTTATTTGTTGTTGTTTAAGATAAGACTACAAATATTTACATGCACTAACTCCTTGCCACAACTCAAACAAGAACTTAACATTTATCTAAAAATAAGATATTAAAAGTGGAATTGAAGTTAAACATTATTTATCAATATGAGATATTAAAAGTATATAATAGTTTGAGGTAATTAGTACTTGTACTTTTTTTAAAAATATTGATAATTAATAGTGAAATTAACTATAATTTTTTTTAGTAATAAATATATATATATATTTATAGATTAGGTAATATACAAATATTAATCATAATATAATAAAAATAATTTCAAATAATAATTCCAATTTAAAAATTTTGTTAGTGGAAAAAAACATAACAAGTTCTTCAGTTAAAAAATTGTTGTTGAAATTCATGTATCTAATGCTGAAATGAGAGCTGAGGTTAAAAAATAACTAATTATTAAAAAAGCAAAAATAAGTGTTGGAACTATGACTTACCTTTGTGGCAACTATAAATGGATGTGAAATGGATGAGCATCAAAACTCAGTTTCTTAGTCTGTTGCTAGAAGATATCAACAATGAGTTTGCAGGGTAAGCTAGAAGCTCATTTAGAGATTAAGGCTTCAGCTGAAAAGTTTCATGAGATATTCACTCATAAGCCACACCATTGTTCCAGCGCCAGTCCCGGCATAGTTAACAGCTGTGATTTACATGAAGGTGATTGGGGCACAGTCGGCAGTATTATTTGCTGGGATTATGTTCATGGTACGCTACATGCTTAGAACACATATGTAAATATTATAATATTATATTATATTATATACATACGCTAGTTTGACCTTCTCTGTCTTTTAGTCGCCAGTTTCCTTGCAAAGTTATCTTGTTTATTTGTGCAAAAAGCATCCATGATATCTTATCTTCCTGTTAATTAACTACCTTTTTTTATTGCTTCTTTTTAGTTATGTTCTTGGGTGCAGTTATATGGTTTTTTTTCCTGCTACTTACTCTTTTCTACTAATGAGTTTTTTCTATTTTTTTTTTTCTGAGAAAAATGTATATTAATTTATTTGTTTTTTGTGTTAATGTTACAGATGGGAAGAAATGTATTGCAAAGGAGGTCATTGAAGCCATAGATTCTGAAAAAAACTTTATTAGATTCAAGTTGATTGAAGGAGATCTGCTGAAGGAGTACAAGAGCTTCTCTTTTAATATCCAAGTTACCCCAAAACAAAATGGTGAAGGCAGCATAGTTCACTGGCTTCTGGAATACGAGAAGATAAGTGACAAAGTTGCACATCCAGAAACATTGCTTGCTCTTGTTCTGGACTTGTCCAAGGACATTGATGCTCACCTGACCGAGCAAGCATAATATATATATATATATATATATATATATACACATATATGTAGCATGCTGTTTGTGATCTGAGGGAACTTTGTGTGTTTATGTTCTTTAAATTATTATAATAATCCATGTCAAATAAATTATAGCTTGTATTTGCATGTGTGGTGTAATCATTTTCCTAATGATGTCAATTTCCCCTTGTTTGGAGTTTCATCTTTGTAACTACTTAAAGATTTCATGTCTTAAATAAATGATGATATGTACACCTCGTTAATGTTCATATGTATTGATGCCTATGAATTTATATATATAACTGAACAGAGGTAAACTTTGGAAGAAACAGAAGTGTAAGCAGAAGAAAAATATAAAAGAACTTCTTCTGGTTTCATTCTGAAGGAGGGATAAAAGACTACTCCTTTAGTTACAAAAGAATTGATCAACTAAACAACATTGCATCTGTATGCTATTTATATGAATGCTATTTATACAGATACCTCTTTTTCCGTATAGAACAGTTTAACAAGTTTAAACAATAATGTTGTCTACCGTGGTACAGACAGAGCAGAATATACACCATATATTATTTCGCTAGATGTTGATCTTTTTGACAGGAATATATATATATATATATATATATATATATATAATAGAGTGCAGAAAAATTCCTGAACTAGAACACAAGCAGATCCACGACATAAAGCACATCCATAGAACTGTAAAAATAAGCCAAGCAATTTCATCGCTCAATCTCGTGAGACTAATCCATTGCCTTAATAGAGCATTGAAAACGTAATACGAGCTTCTAGTTTATGCAAGTATAATATTAATAATTGCTAATCATGCAGTACAAAGAATTTACATCTGGCTTTACACGTCATGCCTGCGAAAATACAATTAGTATAAAAACTATATAATTAATCATGGTTTTCTTTAGAAAATTCAAATGTAGTTAATATCCTAGCAAAAAAAAAAACATCCAAATTAGTTTCCATGTTGTAAGGGATATGTTTTCACAGTAGCAGACTGTGAATATGAAAATATAAATTGTTGTGTGCCTCTTGCTCATTCTCTCTATCTTTCCTCTCTTAGGATTCATACACTTAGTTCTAATTAATAATATTATTTTTCAGAGTTCTTGTATAGTTCTAATAAATTAGCCAATATGATGTAGAATACAGGATCAACAACTTAAATCTTATAAAAACCTTTCCTATTTACTCCCTTATCAATAGAATGATAAGAACTATGATTATTGAAAAATTAAAAGAATAGAAATAGAAAAAGTACCACAAGGGATACCTTAATAAATTGATCAAACTCTTTACTCAACAAGAAGGATGAAGACATCTTATTAGTTGAAATAACCTTTATAATTTTATTTATTTAAACTTGAATGATTACAATTAAAAATTGAAAATATATTTATAGAGTAAAATCATAGACGATGTAAGGAAATAAATTTCCTAAACAATTGTAGAAATTAAATATTGCTTTAACTAAAAAATTAATAACAATTAATTTTTTTGACTATTAGAGTAGATATGATATGACAACCCAGAATTTAAAAGAAAATAAAATTATAAATTAAATGCGAAAACGAAATAATAGAGTTAGGGTTTACATTCCTTATACAATAATTTAAAATATCCAATAGAACTACGTAAATGACCCATCTAAAAGAAATTACGAAAAATCAAGAAATAAATGAAAAGTAAGCGATTATGTGTCCTAAAACAACCTTCACTAGCCTCTGAAGGAAATCCGGATGGTGAAACTATTCACAACTTCTTTGTTGATTAAGATTTGAATTTTGGTCATCTTGGTCTGAAATGATTAATGAAGGGTGAGTACACTAGTATAGTAAGAATATCACACTACTCACCAATAAAGAAATGAATGTTGATAAAGGTAATAAAAATAACTAATGGATCTCTTAATTTAAGTAAATTCATTTATCATTAATAAAACTATTTATTGCATACTTACCGTAGTGAGATTTTCAAAAACGGACTTGTAAAGGTAATAACACAAACATAATCATAATCTCATATTCAATTAGGTAGAACAATAACTTTCCCCTTTTTATTTGCCCACTGGTATCCATGGGGGGTCTGTTGGGATGTCTCTACTACGTGTGAACCATTATTCAATATTGTCAACTAATTGGCCGTCCCCATACCTCGTCCGGTATGAGAGTAAAACGGGTCGTTCCCATACCCTGTCCAGTATGAGTGCCAAAATATCAATTCTCGATACTCCATCCGGTATGATGCAACGTTCACGGTAGGGTTCCCTATATACTCGGTTCGTTTACCATCTCCCAAGATATTTAGTAAAGCTACCATTCGTTCATTCACTTAGTCAAGGAATTTTTCGTTCATATCTAATTTTCAATTTCACAATTTTTTTATAAATCACGCAAGATAAGCAATACATATATCAAGAAAGTACAATTGAATCATCTTACCAACTCTAGTGTATTATTATGCATTTAAAACTGTAAGATCAATCAATCAGTTAAAAAATGACAAATAGTAATAAATAAACGGTTCCGGTTCCATTAGTAACTTGTAATTAATTATCAAAGTTTTTAAATTATGCAAAATACTGTATTATTTATCATTAGACTTTAATTCCATAACAGAGAATAAGGTAAGAGATTCTTACCTGAATCGGTGTATAAAATATTAAACTTTCAAGTGCGCCTACTGGTGGTCCTCAGGTTTTTAGAATTTTCTTTCAGAGATTAAAACACGCAAGTATCTAGAAATACTTCAAAAAATCTAAAATCGATGTTAAAAACCTTTTATGACCAATTTTAAAATTTTGGCACGGCGACGCTGCCGTGCTTCGATGATGACACTGTCGTCCGCGGCTGCAGTTTGTCTTGGACTGGCCGTTTTTGGCCAGTTTTGGCCAATTTCGGCTGATTTTATACTCATCATTGCGAGAAAATATGTTAAGGAGGCTTAGTTGCCCGGAAAAACAGAATGGTGATTACGATGGTGAAAAAATTACATGAAACGAGAATCAGAAAGGGGCTCACGGAGGTAGTTTTTAATTTTTCTCGCGGTGGTGCCGCCGGACGTTACCCGTGGTTACACTGCCGAGCTTTACCCGCGGTTTTCAACTAATATACCGATCTTTTTGCTCCAATCTGACCATAGGGGTGTTCAAAATTAAATTTTGAGCGAATGAGAAATTTTTTACCTCTTTTGGCGGTCGGAGGTGGCTCCGACGTGGCGGGGGGCAGCGGTCGGCTCCATTCTTCGGTGACTGGTTCTTCTTCTCCGGCGGGGGCTAGCGGCTAGGGATAGAGTTCTGTGTGAAGTGAGATATTTATACCCGTCTCCATTTAATCTAAGCTGTTCATCGTGTTTGATCTCGACCGTCCGATCGCATTTAAAGAGAAAATAAATCTGAACCGTTCATAGCTATTTGATCTAGACTGTACGATCGCGTTTAAAGAAAAAATAAATCTAGACCATTTATTGCGTTTAATCGCGATCGTTCGATCGCACCTGATGAGGGAATAGATCCGGACCATTCACGCGTGCGAGAACAAATCTGGACCATCCGATCACGAGTACGCAGATTACCAGTGTGGTCTCCCACGTGGCATCGAGTTAGCATGCCTTGCCACGTAGCGCCCTCCGGTTCGTCGGAGCCACTGACTAGGCGGTCCTACGTGGCACATTTTTCTTAAATTGCATTTTGACCTCCAGTTTCTGATTTTTCTTTCAAAAATACCATTCAAACCCAATTTTTCACCCTTTTTCCCAAAATTATTTTCAATTTCATTATCCATCTATTTTTTCCTAATTTTACCTTCAATAAAAATTTTTAAAATTAATCTCGAGCTAAGTTTTGGGCCTGGATATTACATATGATCTACCCTTTTGGAAAATTTTTAATGGAGAATATTTTAATTGATTGTAGAAAAATTAGAGAGAAAATGTAATACCCAGCTGGTGCCCAGCTGGGTATAAAATAAAAAATATATATATATACAATTAATTATAAATTAAGAAAAAAAAAAGAAGAGTGTAGAGAGAAGAAGAATAAACCAAGTGGCAAATATGTATGTATATATTTATATATATGTAATGAAAGAGCAGAAAAAAAAAGAAAAAAAAAGCGAAAAAGAGCTGAGTTCGAGTGGGTGAGAGAGGAGGCTGAACTAAGTAAGGATTGGGGCCGAGAGAGTGAAGTGAGAGGAAGAGCCTTGGCCGCATGAGGAGAAAGAGTGAGCGGCAGTCGAAGAGGTGAGACGCAGTGGAAGGAGAGACATCGCGGGAAGAAGAGGAAGAAAAAAAGGAAAAGAAAGAAGAAGAGAAGAAGAGAGGTAAAAAAAGAGGAACAGAAGGAGATGAAGACAGAGAAAAGTCCGGGTCGGGTAAAGAAAGAAAGAAGAGAGAGAGAAAAGAAGAGGAAGAAGAAGAAGAAAGGAAAAAAAAAAGAAGAAAGAAAAAAAAAGAAGAGGAGTTGCGGGAAAGGAGGAAGAAGAAGAAAAAAAAAAGGAAGCCACAGGAAGAGGAAGAAGAAGAAAGGAGAAAGTCAGAAAAAAAAAAGAAAAGAGAAAGAAAAGAAAAGAAAAAAGAAAAGAAGAAAAAGGAGAAAAAAGGAGAGAAAAAAGAGAAGAAAAAAAATTAATGAAGGAAGAAAAATGAAAGGGTGGCGACCAAATATGATGTTGCGCGCTGCATACGGCGACGCACATTGATTCGATCATTAACGCTTGACATTTTCGATAACATGTGTATGATGGCGCGTGGTGACGTTGACGACCGAGACTGTGTGTTCCAAGATAAAATATATTCCTAATTTTGCGTAATATGGTTTTTAAAATTATTAATACTTTAATATGTGTTTCTATTATAAATGAAAAAAATTATCCAAACAGTATTTGAATTTTCGATATGACTATACATCGAGTTAGAAAGGATTTCCAAAACTTTCTTGATCACACTATAGGTAAAAATTATTTGTATTCCATACGGATATATAAACTATATGTTTATGTAAATGTGTATATGTATAGTGCACTGTGTATGAATGTTTAAATAAATGTGTAGTATAATAGGAATATAATTAGTATGTCTAATTTGTATTTGTTTGTGTTCATGTGTGTGTGTATATGTAAAAATATACAATGAATGTGATATAAATTGATAAGAATAGAATTGATAAAAACATAACTAATAAGAACAAATACGTGAATAAATATGTATATTATATGTTGTGTGTGATTGTATGTACGTGTTTAAGTATGAACGTGTGCATATGTATCTGTAGAAATTATGTTTATGTGAATATTAATATATATTATGTTTGAGACATATAGTGAAGATACATGTCTGTATTATAATATATATGTGTGTGTATTAATATGTGTGTACATATGTTATGCATGTGACATGTATAACCAGTGTGTGCGTGTGGAATTTGGGTACACTGCACTTGTTGTGTGATCTGGTGCAGATATACGACACACTGTACTTTCTGTGTGATCTAGTATAGTTTCACAAAAAATCTGAATATCCTGTGCTTACTGTCCGATCTGGTACAAGATGACTCATAAAGTGATTTGAGAAATGTATGGTTCTGATGTGCATAATGATATCGTGAATTATCTGTGTGTTTGTGTTTAATTATGTATAGAAATTAAGATCTTAAGCAGGAAATAAGTGAATTAAAAATGAGAGAGATTTGAAAAGAGTGTAGAGTGTAAGGACCTTGAATGCCTACTCGTTTAGTCTGAATCAATGAAGGGAAGGTGCGTCAGTGGTTGAAGTTCAGCGGGTATGTTGAACCTGCACATGGATAGAGTTTGAAACCTAATTTAGACGTGGATAGGAATTTGTGAGTGTGAGTCACCTAGCAAATGTAACTGCTATGCCTATTGTGAAATTTATGTGTGTATGCTATCCATACGATGAGAGGATCCATTTTGCCTCTTCTTGATGAAGATATAAACGATATCGCACGATGAAACCTTAGATGTGATATTCTGAAAGTATTGTTATATTTCGAGTGTGAATGTGATTTGAAAGGAGAACAAGAATTAGGTCATAAGAGTGAGGATTAGAATATGTTTTGTGTGATGATTTGTTTTGTTGTGTATTTTGATTGTGATGCTTGTTTGACGTTTTCTTTGATAATAAAAATTATTATATATTATATATTGCGTGAATGTATGTACGTAAGTCTCTGTTATAAATTTTTTTTTCTTACTGAACTCGTGAAGCTCACCCCAATTCACCCTCATCCAAATCAAATTAGAAGAGAAATAAGTCCAATATCAATAGAAGATGGTGAAGAAAACTTTGTTAGTTTCTATTTTAGATTTATAAATTAATTTAAATGCCTTAATTATTTGTAAACAAATAATTATCTTATCACAAAGAATGCGTATTAAAGTGTAGTTTCGCTGCATATTTAATATTTATATGTTCTACTAGTTGAAAATATTGTGCTAACGTTTGTACCCACCAACATTGGGGTTCGAGCTGTTATAGGTGATATCAGAGCACACGTTTCTCGGAACCAACCCTTGTAACATGAGGCATAAGAACCTTAGGAGGCATAAGACCAACAGAATTTAGGAGAATGACTCTTAAGAAATGTTTCGGACTTTCTCTAAAATGTTTTTCAAATAAAAAATAGGCAAACAGTATTCACAAACCTAGCGATACACATAGGTTATTTTCTGGCAAACTTAGAACTCAACCAATTAGGGGTTCACCATGAAGTTAACAGACGATGATACTTAACCAACCACCGTTGTTAAACTTCATAGGTGTTAAGGAAAACTCTCAGAGTCTTAACCTTTTATTGACCTATTGACCCCGTAGAGTCAAATGACAGCAATCAAGCTCTTAGAAAAAATATTTAATTTCCTTTAAGATAAAAAAGTAGTTCTTAGGAGGATGGGGGGGGGGGGGTGGGAATTTCCCAAATGAGAGAAAAGTTACCCGGAGTGAGAAACACTTTCCCATTGGGAGCCAATGTCCCAACTAGAAGACAAATTCTCATCCAAGTGGAAGCCTAAGGAATTTCACCGATGCTACCACAAAGGTCACCGTATCATTGTTGATGGAGAAAGTCGATGTCCATAGTTGCACTATTAGGTAGTGTTCGTAGATAACTCATGGACCCTCGGTGAGTGTATGCATGAAATCATTAGGGTCAGTGAACTTTGCTTAGTCATTGTTTATACCAATGAGTTGGAAGGTTCCTGTTGGTCTCCAAAGATTTTGGAGGCAGCCAAGTAAGGCGCAGTAGCTAATGTGTAACGGCCCCTGGAAATTTAAATGAAATATATGTATTAAAAATGTCAAATGCGGAAGCGTAATAAAAATTTTTATTAACATCCCTTATACAATAACCAAAACGTACTCAAAACATGAAAGAACAAACTAACTAAAAGAAATACTCGAGATAAGAACTATAAATATAGCTATGGAGTCTTTAGGCGTCCTCTTCACCGTCTTCCTGCAGAACGGGCTCGGGAACAATGTCTTCCTGATCTAAAATGGTTAAATAAGGAATGAGCTACACCAGTCCAGTAAAGACATCATATTATCTCACCGCCACAGAAGTAAAGGTGGGTAGAAAACAAAAATGACCAATAGAGCATAATTTATAACAAATTCATTTATCAATAATAAAATCCTTTACTGTCCACTTACCTCGGCGAGATCCATGAAAATAACATATGAAAATAATAACCTTATAATATCATGAAATCATACACACTTTATAACATAACATATATCACACCTTTACATTTTAATCATCAGGAAACAGATTTCCTCTTTTACCAGCCTACTAGTATCCCTGGGGATCCATAGGGGGTCCCCGCTACCTGTGACCCATTAACATTACAACCTGATTCCAGGGCCGTCCACATACCCCGTCCGGTATGGGCGCCAAAATCATGAACCTCAATACCCCGTCCGGTATGAGGGTGAAACGGGCCGTCCCCATACCCCGTCCGGTATGGGCGCCAAAACACATAAGGTTTTCACACCCCATCCGGTATGAGAGATCACGTTCTCGGTAAGGTTCCCTACGGACTTGGTCCGTCCACCATCTCCCATGATATCTAGTCAGGCTGTCCACATTTTCCACTTATCAATTCACATAACCTTTTTGCCTTTTTTCTTAATCTCAATCATCCAATCATACAAAACATATAAACCAGTAATTGACACCAAATAAGACAATACAGTACCGGGTTCACCATAATACAAACCATAATAAAAGAAACATAATTCATGCATACGAGACCATAACATAATTACATCAAACATCATGCTGCATTTAATACTGGAAATTAGATCAAACAATAACAGACCAACACTGTATCAGACTCGGGCTCCATTGGCAACCTTAATCAATTATACATCTATAAAGTCACAAAGTACCATTTAATTATTTATTTAGCTTTAATACCGTGATAGGAAACAGGGTGAGGGGTCCTTACTTATTTCGGGGTCTAAAATCGACTCTACAGTGCACCTACGGGCTGTCCCTAATTTCTCTGAATTTTTTTTGAAAAATTAAAAAGCACTATCAGTACCTGCACGTGACCCAAAAAATCCCAAATCAAACCAAGGGCCCCTTTCGGCCAATATCAGAATTCCGTTACGACGGCTCCGCCGTGCTCCGGTGCGGCGGCGATTCGCCTCGAGTTGGCCGTTTTCGACCAAATTCGGCCACACTTGCATCGGTCCCTGTGATAGAAAAATCCTAGGGCCCTCGGTGGGCCAAAAAATCACAAAAAACTGAGACTTACTGACGGCGGTGCTCTCGGGTGCGGCGGCTCCTCCGGTGTGAGTCGCATTTTGATGTTTGGCTCTGATCAACTTGTAGAGAAAAGAACGGTGATCACAATGGTATAAAATTTGCATCGAACGGAAGCCGGGAAGGGCCTCATTGGAGGTAAAAATCGAGGAGGGGCGTTGCAGCGCCGCTGGGCTTCGACTGGGTTTTTCGACTGTTTGGCTGGTGGTTTGGCTCCAGTTTGGCCATAGGCGGACTCAGCATCGAAAAACGAGCAAGGAGGAGAAAATTTACCTCGATCGGCGGTCGGGAACTTCCCCGGTGCGGCGGCGGGTGGCGGCGGCCGGGTCCTCCGGCATCTGGTTCTTTTTCTCCGGCGAGGCACTGGTGGCTAGGGTTTTTGTGTTCAGGTGTGGGTGGGTTATTTATACCCTTTGCCTTTTAATCTCAACCGTCCATCAAGATTAAATATGAACCGTTCGATCGCGATTTAATTGGAATTTGATTTGGGCCGTCCGTGCGCACGTTTGATCTGGGCCGTCCGTGAGCGCGGGAACGGATCTAGACCATCCGACCGCGCACACGCGGATCGCCCACGTGGCCCGTTCCCTGGTCAGCGTTGCCTTGCCACACAGCGGTTCCTGGTTGGCCGGGGCTGCTGACCGGGCCGCTGACGTGGCTGCTGAGGTGGGTACTGACGCGGCACAATTTTTCTAAATTACGTTTTGACCCCCGGTTTCCGATTTTCTTTTCAAAAACACTCCCAGAATCTAAATTTTCACCCTTTTTTCCCAAAATCAATTTCAATTAAATTCAAATAATATTTTTACCCAATTTTATTATTATTATTATTATTATTTTCATTAAATTAAATAAAAATCAAATAAATAAAAATAAAAAAATAAAATTTTATTTTACTTGGGTGTTACATAATGGCTCTGCTCAAAAATCATATAATCACACGGTTCTTCATGGATTGAGAAATGTAGTTATGAACTCTGTCAGGGAATGAAATTGTAGGGAGACCATTTTCCAAATTGATAACCATGTCCTCATCCTTAATCCTAAGTTCTTTTATTCTCTTCTCGGAATTCCTAGTGTTTGTAAGTTTATTTCGAAATGAGATTCTTTCGTGACTTCAGGTACCATTGTCCTTCATTCTATCTCTTTCTACTTCCACACAATTCTCTTCTCGGTAACAACAATCTCCATGTCTTTCACCTTATCCATTTCTTCATCACCTGTAGATTATGCCTCTTCATCGCCATTTGTTCCTAAACCGGAGGCTTTCTTCCTTATCTTTAACTTTTTAGTTGATCGTGTTGATAGTAACTTAGTTATTTGCTGAAGATATTTTATTTTTACAGATTTTTATAGTTATTGCTTTGATGGTTCCTAAGTTTTAGCATTTCAGTTTATGTTAGTGGGAGTATTATTTCATATTTTATAGGAATTATGAGTTAGTTGTTTACTGATTGTAATGGCTATTTATAGGCTAATTTACTATCACTTTAGATAAACTTTTAAGTTTAGTTTCTGTCTTCTTATTCTATCAATCGTATTTCTACAATCTATTATATTTGAGTCAATAGTGGTATTAGAGCCGCAAGTTTCTGGTTCGTATAAGAAAAGTAGTAGATTTTCTTTTGCTAAAATTATTATTGTCAATGCATTTGATAATTTTGTACAACTTACAATTCCTCACTTCAATGGTCACTATGATTATTGGAGCACGTTGATGGAAAATTTCCTCATATATAAAGAGTACTGGTAAGTCGTTTTGGAAGGGGTTCCAGAATCAGCAATTGGAACAACTGTGTCTGATATGTAAAAAATAGAAATTGAGGGATTAAAGTTGAAGGACCTCAAAGTAAAGAATTACTTATTCTAGACTATTGATCGTTCGATCTTTGAGACCATCTTATGCAAAAATATCTCTAAGAAAATTTGGGATTCAATAAAAAAAATCCTATTGGGGAGGTTTCTCAAATGAGAGCAACATTCTTTAAATAAGAAAAATCCCTTAGGTGGAAAGAAAATATCTCGAGTGAGAAAATTTCCCAATATGCAGAAATTATCAAAAATAAGAGAACTCCCTAAATAGATATACTCTACCTAACAAATTCTAATCCTGATAAAGAGCCAAATGGCGATTTAAATTTTTTTAAGAATTTTCATTGTATCCCTCTAGGGAAAACAAATACTCTCACTGTTCCAAAATTCTTTTCCAATTTCGTTTAAAGACTCTAGTAGTGGTTCTGAATCCTAGAAAAATAAATAACTGGATTCGTAAGAAATAAACTGTCATTCTAGGAATTAAAATCAAACAACATCTAATTTGAATTCTCATTTCTAAGAGTTCTAGTACTCTTAGAAAAAAAAAAATTTGTAGGTGAGGGGTATGGTTGTAGGAGTTGTCCTCACATTCAACTATTCGAAAAATTTTCAATATCTCTCATCAAAGTAGTGCAACGGAAGCGTGATGAACCACCATCACCACTTGATTGGAACCTAAGTTCTTAAATGACCGTGCTTATAAAATTAAATTCTTAAGAAAAAAGAAACAAAGTCCCTAAGGAAATGTTCTAAAAACAGAATCATTACAACGATAATTTTTTTTTAAAAAAAGCTCCCTTACAATAAAAAAGAATATAAATATTATTGGGGTACGAAAATACCCTTAAACCTATAGACCTTCACTAGTAAGAAATTGAAAAAGAAAACATCAGAAGATAAAACAATTCTGTTAAAGAATATGTCATAATCACTCTAATCTATTGACGAAAGTGTCAATAGAATACATGGATAGGTATTTCATGTTCTTGCAAATGAAAATTTAAAAGATAAATTTTTTAGGAGGAGAGAAGGTTCCAACCCAAGAGAAATTTCTCCAAGTGAAAAAGATTCCCCAATAAAGATAAGCATATTCTTAACGAGAGAAAAATTCTTTACAACATGAAATATTTTCCCAAGTAGGGAGGTAAGTGATTTCAATTTTGTGATGTTTAATTTGGAGGACCAAGTTATTTTAAGGGAGGGAGATTTGTAATATCCAGCTGTGCCCAGCGGGGTATAAAAGAAAAAAATATATAATAAAACATATATACACAATTAATTATAAATTAAAAAAAATGTAGAGAGAAGGAGAATAAACCAGGCAACAAATATGTATATATATATGTAATGAAAGAGTAGAAGAAAAAAGAAAAGGAAAGAAAAGAGATGAGTTAAGTTCGAGTGGGTGAGAGAGGAGGCCGAGTTGAGTGAGGATTGGGGTCGAGAGAGCGGAGTGAGGGGAGGAGCCTTGGCCGTGTGAGGAAGAGGAGTGAGCAGCAGTCGAGGAGGTGAGACGCGGCAGAAGGGGAGACGTCGCGGGAAGAAAAGGAAGAAGAAAAGGAAAAGAAAGAAGAAGAAAAAGAAGAGAAGAAGAAAGGAAAAAAAAGGGAAGAGGAGAAGAATGAGAAGAAGACAGAGAAAAATCGTGGTCGGGTAGAGAGAAAAAGAGGAGAGAGAGAAAAGAAAAGGAAAAAGAAGAATAATAATAATAATAAAGGAAAAAGAAAGAATAAAGAAAAAGAAGAGGAGTTGCGAGAAAGAAGGATGAAGAAGAAAAAAAAAGCAAGCTACGAGAAAATAGGAAGAAGAAGAAGGAAGGAAAAAGGAAGACAAAAAAAAGAAAGAGAAAAGAAAAAAAAAATGAAAAAAAGGAGAAAAAAAGAAGAAAAAAAATTAATTAAGGAAGAAAGATAAAAGGGTGGCGACTAAATATGATGATTTGATCATTAGTGCCTGACATTTTCCATAACACGCGTATGATGGCGCATGGTGACGTTGGGAAACCTAAGAAAGAAATTTACATTCGAGAGATTCTGGTAGTCTGAGAGAAATTTACTGCCAGTTGACAGAAAAGTTGAATTCACCATAGATCTTCAGTCAGACACCCAGCCTATCTTAGTTGTCCCTTACCGCATGAGTCATGTTACGATTAAAGAGCTAAAGAAACATATAAATGAATTGTAGAATAGTTGGTTCATCCGACATAGTGTGTCCCCTTGGGATGCTGGAGTCACATTTGCAAGGAATGAAGATGAGACATTAAAGTTATGTATTAATTATAGGGGACTAAACAGGGTCACGATTAAAAACAAGTATGCCCTCCCCATGATCGATGACATTTTTTATCAGTTACAGGGTGCCCAGGTCTTCTCCAAATTAGACCTTTGTTCAGGTTACAATTAGGTAAAGATCAAGACAGAAGACATTCCTAAAATAGCTTTCCGAAGCAGGTACGAACACGATGAGTTCCTAGTCATGTCATTTGGACTAACCAATGCGCCAACCATATTTATGGATTTGATGAACAAGATTTTCAAACAATTTTTGTATTAGTTCGTCGTTGTATTTATTGATGATATCCTGTTCTATTCAAAAAGTATAAAGGAACACACTCACCATTTGACTCAAGTTTTGCAGGTTCTCAGAAAAAAAAATTGTATGTAAAATTGAGTAAGTATGGATTCTGGCTCGAGCAGACTACCTTACTTGTAACACCCAAAATTTTTCTTTATTATTTTGTTATTTATTTTTATTTTATTTTAATTTTTATTAGAATTTTTGTTTAACTTTATTCTATTTTAATTTTTTATTTATAAGGTTTTAATTTAATTTAAAAGAAATAAAAATAAAAATAATAATAAAATGGGGTAAAATTATTTTTTGGATTTAATTGAAATTGATTTTGAAAAAAATGGGTGAAAATTTGGATTTTGGGGATGTTTTTGAAGAGAAAATTGAAAACCAGGGGTCAAAACTTAATTTAAAAAAATAGTGCCACGTTAGTAGCCACGACAGCAGCCCGGTCAGCAGCCCCGGCCAACCAAGACATGTCGTGTGGCAGGGACGCTGACGCGGGAAGCCACGCAGGACGGGGACATGTTGGCGATCCACGTGCACGCGATCAGGCGGCCCAGATCCGTTCCCGCGAGCACGGACGGCCCAAATCAAAGGCACGCGTGGACGGCCCAGATCTCACGTGTGCGGACGACCCAGATTTGATCATGCACGGACGACCCATATCGTATCGCGATGGACGACCCAGATTTATTTCTAATTTAATCGCGATCGGACGGTACAGATTAAATCATGATGGATGGCTCAGATTAAAATGGGAGGGTTATAAATAATCGCATCCACACCCAACCCCAAACCCTAGACGCCAGAACCCTCGCCGGAGAAGACGACCCAGCCACCGGAGGAACCGGCCGCCGCCACCCGCCGCCGCACTGGAGGACTTTTCGGCAACCAAACGAGGTAAAAATTTCTTCTCTTGGCTCGTTTTTTGATGTCGAACCTCTTTGTGGCCAAATCGGAGCCAAACCACTAGCTGATTGGTCGAAAAACACTGCCGAAGTCCAGCGGCGCCGCCGGATTTCCTCGATTTTTGCTTCTGATGAGGCCCTTCCCGTTTCTTGTTTGATGTAATTTTTATACCACTGTGACCACCGTCCTTTTCTCTACAGGTTGACCGGAGCAAAACACCAAATCGCAACTCGCGCTGGAGGAACCGTCGTACCTGAGAGCTTCACCACCGGTAAGTCTCGGTTTTCTGGAATTTTTTAGCCCATTGAGGGTTCTAGGGGTGTTTTATCATAGGAACCTATGCAAGTTTGGCCGAATTCGACCGAAAACGGCTAACCCGAGGTAGATCGTCGCCATAGGCGGCGGCACCGTCGCCGGAGCACGGCGGATCCGCTGTGCCAGAATTCTAAAATTGGCCGAAAGGGCCCTGGGTCTGATTTGGGGTTTTTTGGGGATATGTGCAGGTACCGGAAGTGTGTTTCAGTTTTCGGAGAAAAATTCAGGGAATCTAGGGACTGTCCGTAGGCGCAGTGAGAACCCGATTTCAGATTCCAAAACAGGTAAGGATCTCTCACCCTATTTCCTATCATGGCATTAAAGCCTAATAAATGATAAAACGGTATTTTATGAATTAATAGATATATATAATTGATTAAGGTCGCTAATGGAGCCCGAATCTAGTAAATTTTCGGTCAGGTGTTGTTTGATTTATTTTACAGTTTTGAATGCAGTATGGTATCTGATGTGTTTATTCTATGGTTTCATATGCATGAATCACGGTTTCAATTATTATGCTTTGAATTATTGTGAACCCGATGTTGTGTTGCCTTGTTTGGTGTCTATTACTGGTTTACGTATTTTGTGTTTGATTAGATAATTGAGATTAAGAAAAATGGTAAAAAGGTATGTGAATTGATAATGGATAATGTCTACAGCCTCACTAGATATCCTAAGAGATGGTGGACGGACCGGGTCCATAGGGAACCCTATCGGGAACGTGGTATCTCATATCGGACGGGGTATGGAGACCTTATATGTTTTGGCACCCATACCGGACGGGGTGTGGGGACGGCCCGTTTCACCCTCATACCGGACGGCGTATTGAGGTTTATGCTTTTAGCGCCCATATCGGACGAGGTATGGGGATAGCCCTAGAATTAAGTTATTAATGTGAATGGTTCACGTGTAGCGGAGACCCTCTATGGATCTCCATAAATACTAGTCGGCTGAATAAAAGGGGATAATTATTGCCTGATGATTGAAATACAAAAGCATGATATGTGTTATGTTGCAGAGTGTGCGTGATCTTATGATATTTATGATGTAATTGTTTTCATAAATTGTTTTCATGAATCTTACTGAGGTAGGTGGACAGTAAAGAGTTTTATTATTAATAAATGAGTTTGTATAAATTATACTCTATTGGTCGTTTTTATTTTCTACCAACCTTTATTTTTGTGACAGTGAGATAATGTAATGTCTTTACTAGGCTAGTGTAGCTCATTTTTTACTTAACTATTTCAGATCAAGAGGATTTGGTTCCCGAGCCCGTTCTGCATGAAGACGGCGAGTAGAAGCCAAATAATTTATTTATTTTCCTTACAGTATTCTTTCATAGTATTTCCTTTAAGTTAGTTTATTCTTTCATACTTTAATTTGTTTTGGTTATTGTGTAAGGGATGTTAATCATAATCTATTTTATTTCGCTTCCACACTTAGAATAAATATATACACATTTCCTTTTGATTTCCGGGGTCGTTACATTCCTAGGGCACATCATATCAAGAAATAGAGTGTCAGTGAACTCCAAAAAAGTTGAGGCAGTGCTTGGTTGGGAGAAATTAACCTCAGTCAAGGAGATTTGTAACTTTCTGTGAATGGAAGGTTATTACCGTAAGTTTATAGAAGGATTTTCTAGTCTAGCTGCTCATTTGATTCAGCTCACAAAGAAAAACGTCAAGTTTGAGTGGAACGAGCACTATGAAAAGAGCTTTTCAAAACTAAAGAAGAGGTTGACTATTGCACCCGTGTTAGCCT
This sequence comes from Carica papaya, assembly GCF_054855325.1. NCBI lineage: Eukaryota > Viridiplantae > Streptophyta > Magnoliopsida > Brassicales > Caricaceae > Carica > Carica papaya. The sequence continues at coordinate 25,577,023 of NC_142309.1, forward strand.
TACCGAGTGTGACAGATAGATATACAGTTTATAGTGATGTCTCCTACCTGGGATTGGGTTGTGTTCTGATGTCGCATGGGAATGTCATAGCCTATGGGTTCAGGCAGTTGAAGAGTCATGAGAAAAACTACCCCACCCACGACTTAGAACTTGCCGTGATTATCCGTGCCTTGAAGACTTGGCACCATTACTCTTATGGATAGACTTTTCAAATCTATACCGACTTTAAGAGCTTGAAATATATATTCACTCATAAGGATCTCAACATGCATCAAAGACGATGGATAAAACTCCTCAATGACGATGATTGCAATATTTTGTATCACCCAAGCAATGGCAATATAGTGGCCGACGTATTTAGCAGAAAAAGTACAGATATATTAGCTCACATAATTATTTCAGAATGCAGAGTAATAATAGGCCGCACAATAGATACAACTTCAGAACCTGAAGAGAGTTACATGTTTGGCTGACCTGACTGTTCAACCTGAGTTGATCCAGAGAATAATGAAAGCCCAATCCGCCGATTCTACCATAACAACTCTCAAGAAAGATGCAAAATAAGGAGTAAATTCAGAATTTTGAGTCTCTGTCAATGTGTTGCTCAAATTTTAGGACAGGGTGTGTGTTTTATGTGACAGTAAACTTAAAAGGGACATGATGACAGAGGCTCATAGCTTAAAATTTTTCATGCATCCTAGAAGCACTAAATTGTATCAAAATATACAACCTCGATTTTAGTGGAACGGGATAAAAAGAGAGATGATCGTCTTTGTTTCCAAGTGTCTAGTGTGTCAATAGGTCAAGGCATAGCATCAACGCTCAGACGGGCTATTTCAGCTATTACTGATTTTAGAATAGAAGTGCGAACACATCACAATGAATTTCGTGACAGGATTGCCTAGGACACGTTCGGGACATGATGTCATTTAGGTAATTATTGATCAACTCACAAAGTCTTCTCACTTCTTGGCCATCAAGATGACTGACCCATTGGACAAGGAAGCAAGAATGTATATCCAAGAGATAGTTATGTTACATGGAGTGCTAGTGACAGTAGTATTCGACAGGAACCCGAGGTTCACTTCTCGGTTCTGGTCTAATTTTCAGTAAATCATGGGAATAAAACTGTCTCTTAGTACCGCATTCCACCCTTAGACTAATAGACAATCAGAAAGGACGATCCACACACTGGATGATATGTTCTAAGCTTGTGATCATTTACCTTTAATAGAGTTCACCTACAATAATAGCTACCAAGCAAGTATCGGCATGGCTCCATACGAGGCGTTATATGGCCACCCATATAGATCGTCGATCTGTTGGGAAGAGCTGAGTGATAGGAAATTGTTCAGCCTAGATCTTGTGGAGAAGACTACAACCAAAATAGTTAAGATCAGAAAGAATATTCAGACGACTTAGAGCAGACAAAAGAGTTATGCGGACACCTGGAGGAGGGATTTAGAATTTTAAAAAGGTGAGCGAGTATTCTTCAAGGTCATCCCTTTCAAGAGAATCAGTAGGTTTGGTAAAAGGGAGAAACTAAATCCCAGTTTATTGGATCATTTGAGATCATAGATAGAATTGGTACCATCAACGGACTGACACTACCTCCAGAACTATCCAGAATCCATAATGTGTTTCATGTGTCTATGCTACACAAGTACAACTCGGACCCCTCTTACATCTTGGCCCACGAGCCCCTTTCACTCTAAGAGGATTTGTCCTATGAGGAGGTACTAGTGGGCATTGCAGATCGAAAGAGCAGAGTACTCCGCAACTGGAAAATTTCTTTTGTTAAGGTCCTATGACAGAATCACACACAGAGAAAGGCCACATGAGAGTTAAAATCAAACTTCAGAGCCCAGTATCCCCAATTACTTGATTGAGTGAGAGAGAGATAAATTTGAGGGACCAAATTTCTTTTTAAGGGAGAAGAGTTGTTATACTCGGGCCTGGAATTTGGTCCGGGATTAATTTTAATAATTTAAATATATAAAAAATTTATTTTTAAATTAACTTATTTTAATTTTAATGAAAAAATATGTTAGAGTTGAAATGAAAATAATTTTGAAAAAAAATATTAAAATTTGGGTTCGGATAGTATTTTTAAAAGAAAAATCAGAAACTCAGGGTCAGAGTACAAATAAAAAAAATTTTACCATGTAGGACTGCCCAGTCAGTAATCTCGACGAACTGAAGTACGCCACATGGTAAGACACACTGATGTCGGTGCCACGCAGGCGATCATGTGCCTTGTGATCGAATGGCCCAGGATCGATCCTGCGCGCGTAGACAGCCTAGATTTGTTCTCCCTTTAAATGCGATCAAACAGTCGAGATCAAATTGTGATAAATGGTCTTGATTCATTTACTCCTTAAACATGATCGGATAGTCAATATCAAATCGCGATGAACGGTATAGATTCATTTCTTCTTTAGACGCGATGAACGACTCAGATTAACGTGATGTGAGTATAATTATTTCTTATCACACTGAACCCGAACCCTAACTGCCAGCCTCTCGCTGGAGAAGAAGAACTAGTCACTGGAGAAGGGAGCTAACCACTAACCACCGCCGCATCGGAGCCACCTCCAACTGCCAAAAAAGGTAAAAATTCTCATACTCGCTCAGAATTCAATTTCGAGCACCACTGTGGCCATATCAGAGCAAAATAAATAGCAGGTGAGCTGGAAACCACGGGCAAACCTCGCAACCTTCTCTGATGAGCTCTTTCCCAATTCTCGTTTCACGTGATTTTTAGACCATTATGTTTACCATCTTTTTCTGTGCAGGTTGACCGAAAAAAAAAATCTCAACCGCAAAGGAGAACCAACAGAGCCGCCGCACCAGAGGTCTCCCCTATTAGTGAGTTCAGTTTTCTACGATTTTTCGGTCAACCGAGGCCACTGACATATTTTTCTGTAGGAATACGGTAAAAACTACCCAAAAATGGTCAAAACCAACTAGGCTGAGGTGAACCACTACCGTGGGCAATGGAGCTGATGCCGGAGCACGGCGGCATCGCCGTGCCAGGACCCCGAAATTGGCCAGAACAAGTTTTAGACATTGATTTTGGATTCCTATGGTATTTTTAGGTACATGACAAGTATTTTGAATTCTACATGGATAATTCAAGAAATTCTGTACCCATTAGAAGACATAGTAGATAGCGCAGCGTTCCAAAACACCGATCTTGATAAGGATCCCTCACTATTTTCTCTGTTACAGTAAATTGAGACTTAATAATTAATAATTATGTATTTTTGTAAAAATTAGAGAACCTAAAAATAATTATAGGTCACTACCGGTTAGTTCACAGTCGTCTTGATTTTCTATTTATTTTTCTGTATTGCCTATATTTATTTATTATTATATTGTGTGTAACTCAATTGATAGTTTTTAAGGTCTTTTTAGTTATTTTATTATTTATTTCTCCTGCATTGCGTGCCAGTATTCTAATCATTGGTTATTTGTTTGTGTTTAACTATATTGTTGTCTAAGTGAACTGTAAGTATAAAATGAGATATGTTTGTTGCGTGGTTGATTATTATACTAATAAAAATCTATATGGAAAAGACTTACTGGATACCTGAGAAAGGGCAGATGAGCCCGATACATAGAGAACCCTACTGTGAACGTTACATCAGTCGGACGAGGCTGAGAAGTCCTTTACCAATAAGATTTGAGATATATGGTTTACCTTCATACCGAACAGGGTATCAAAGTGATGGAATGTTTAGTGCCCATTACCGGACGGGGTATGGAGATAGTTGGTTAATTGTTTAATTGGATATTGGGTTCACGAGTATAAGGACATTCCTATGGACCTCTAAGGGTCGAGTAAAAATATAAAATGATCGTTTATTATTATCTTCTATGTGATAAGTAATAGTGCATGAATATGCGTTTTCATAAGTTATTGTTGGGAAAGACTTGTTATACAAATAAGAATAAATGACTTTCTTTATAGTAAATGAATTTACATTAAATTTAGGGCTCCATTAATTATTTTTCTGATTTTTACTAATATTCAGTTTTCTATATATATAATTAGTGTGATATTCTTACTGTGGTAGTATAGCTTACCCATTTATTAACTATTTAATATCAAGAAGATCAAGATTCAGATCTCGATCAATAAGAGAGTTATGAATAGTTCACCATCCGTACTCCCTACAAGAGCTAGTGAAGGTTGTTTTAGGATTGCTTAGTTATTTATCTTTTGTTTATTTTTTTAATTTTCGTTTGTTCTTTCAGAAGTGATATTTCTGTAATCCTATTGGCATTCTAAAATATTGTATAAAAAATGTAAACTTTAATTCTATTATTTCGCTTCCGTATTTAATTTATAATTTTATTTTTATTTAAGTTCTGAGCTTTTACATTAATTATTTAAAAAGAAGATATAAAAATCTTATTTATTATAAACGTAATTAAATAGAATGTTTTCTTAAAATATAAATAATTATATGAAAGTTGGCTACTATTACAAGCGCTGCAATTTTCAATAAGTAAGAGAGATGATTATATTTATTATCTATTATATGCATAAGTAATTTTTGCAAAAATATAACACATTTTATTTTAATTTTTAAATGTAAGATATAATTTTAAGTAAATATTTATATATAATTAATAATAATTTAGTTATTTTTAATTAATCAATTTATTATATTTAAGTTGTTTAAATATATATCTAGCGACGCACGAGTAATGATGGTCGTACTTCAAAATTATTTTCTTATCGTGAAGTGGGGAGTAAAACCCTCACCCTAAGGCACTACAATTAATACATATAATTTCTCCGGCCTATGAGATGATTGTCATCGTATGTGAGGACACAGGTGATACACACACACACACACACATATATATATATATATATATAATATACGTAAATTCCTTCTTAATTCTCTTATATTAATTATTGAAAATTAAAATCATGACTCCCTCTTAACTCTACGATCATGTGCTGCCTTACCCTAATATCTGAAGATCACATTCTGTTTATTATTATTATTATTATTATTATTATTATTATTATTTTGTTTAATGTAATCTTCACTTTTCCTTTGGATTTATTAAGCCACCAAAGTAACTTCATTAAGTCACAAAATATGCAGAATATACCCTCAAGGATAAAACATACTGGAAGGGAATTATACTATCTGCATATGTACTTACACCATTACTCCTTAAATCAGTCATCAGAAACTTTAAATCCTTTCAGCTCTCTCTTTTTAACTTCGGCTTTGAACTGAAGAAATTTAAAAGGTACTTCTAATTTTTGCTTCAGCTTATATATACACACACACACACACATGCCATATAATACTTGAGCTCAAAAATTAGTTTGAGATGATCTTTTTTATTTATAAAAATTATATAAATAATTTATTTTATTTTATTTAAATTATTAAAAAAAATAAAATAAGGATGAAATTAAAAATAATTTTGAAAGAAAAAAGTAAAATTTTGAATAAATTTGAGTATTTTTAAAAGAAAATTTGAAAATATGGGACAAAATCGTAAAAAAATAAAAAATTAGTGATGTGGGACAATTCAGTCAGCAGCTACGAAGAATTAGAGCACGCCGCGTGGCAAAACACACTGACATCGATGTCCGCAGGCAATTCGCATGCCCAATGATCCAACGGCCCCGATTGCGTCTCGCGCACACAGACAACTCAGATGCATTCTCTCTTTAGACGCGATCGGACAAGATTAATCACGATGAACGGTCCAGATTTTTTCACACAATCAGCCTAAATAAGCAACGATCCGACAACTCTCCTCGCTCCACGTCGACGTGGAGCGAGGACCCAAATCGACACAGGATAAGTATTTAAACATCGCGTCTCAGGAAACTCTAACCCTAGCCACACCTGTCCTCGCCGAAGAAGAAAAATCAGACGCTGGAGAAGAAGACCAACCCCATCGCTGCCGCACTGGAGCCACTGCCGACTGCCAGAAAAGGTTAAATTTTTTTATTTTCGCTCGGAATTTGATTCCGAGTCTCCCTGTGACCATATCGGAGCAAAAGGGATGGCGGGTGAGCCAGAAACCACATATACACTCGAAAGGTTATTTTCAAGATTTCATCGTACAATACCGTTTATGTCATCATTGAGGAGAGGTAAAATGAATCCCCCCATTGCATGGATAACACACATATACAAATCTTATAATTGCTACTGCAGGTATATTTACTAAGTGACCTACACTCACAAATACATATCCACGTTTGGATTAGGTTTCAGACTTTATCCATGTGCAGGTTCACCATGCTCACTCAACTTCAGCCACACATACACACTTCTGTCCTCAATTCAAACTAAACGAGAAGGGCATTCAGGGTCCTTAGTTTCAGACTTTTACACACCATCCTTGTATGATCATCAAATAACAAAAAAAAAATGTTTCTTGTTGTTTAAAGTTTGCGTCAACATAAGACTACAAATATAAGCATGCACTA